>NC_092055.1:55606903-56330793 GCF_003086295.3 Arachis hypogaea | reverse complement strand
TAGCACTTTGCTTTTACGTCTTAGTTGGACGTTCATAATAATGAAAACATTATTTTATGTTTATATTGTCTTTAATTATGTGATTTTATCAAATCTTTACCCACATATTCATTAAATAAGCATGCATTTATAATTCCTTCTTAAAATACTTTATGGTTGAAAACTTGCTTCTTAGAGACTTATAATTTTGTATTTTAATTCTCCTTATTCCATTCGATGCCGTAATCTGTGTGTTAAGTGTTCAGGCTTTATAGGGCACGAATGACTCGGAGATTGAAAGGAAGCTTGCAAAAATGAAAGGAACACAAGAAATTGAGGAGATGACAGCGAGAAGTGGCGCGAACGCTTGCTCACGCGACGCGCCGCATAGAGGAAATTGCAGTGACGCGGACGCATGGCTCACCGACGCGCGGATGGAAACTGCAAAAGTGACCGAACGCGTGGACGACGCGCACGTGTGTGGCAAGGCAAAAGCCGGATGACGCAACGCGTGGATGACGCGATCGCTGACATGCCATCTGCAAATCTGCAGAATTCGTGGGGAGATTTGGGCCATTTTTGACCCAGTTTTTGCCAGAAAAGCAGATTAGAGCTGGGGAACATGCAGAGACCATAGCACAACATTCATTCCGCATAGTTTTGGTTTTTAAATTTGGTTTTACTCCTCCTATAGGTTTTCTCTCTACACATCATAGTTCTTATATTTTGATTTTATTGCTTTTTGGATTGGATATTGAGAAGAGTTATTACCTCCGTCAAGACTTCATTATTCTAGTTTGTTTTCCTTACTTATCTCTTACTCTTCCATGTCCTTAATTTATTCAGAATTATTATTGGAGTATTTTTAGATTTATTAATACAAGAACTATTTTTATTTTTAATTGATCTTTTGATTATTATTTATCATGTCTTTCTTTATTGCCCTTTCTTATGTTATGAAGTTTACATTCATAATGAGCGAGTAGTTCTATAACTTGATTCGGAGTTGATTGAAAGGAGGACCTTGAGTTGGAATGCTCAAGAGAAAAATTGTAATTGGGTTTATTGTTGGATTGTACTCTAGTCACTGACACTAATCCTTTCCAAGGGAGAGGAATGGAATTTGTGAATAGAAATAACTTTCCAACTTGCTGACTTTCCTCTACCTAGTAAGGGATAACTAAGCAGAACAACCTTCAATCATCAATTAATCTTGAAAGTACTCCAACAAGAATAGGGCTTCCAACTAATCTACTCCCAGTCAAGTTTTTATTTAAATTACATAATTCTCTAATTTAATTTCTTGTTTATCAGTCAACCATTTTTAGAAAACATCTGATTAATAAAATAGCAATCTTTCTGCAACTCGTTAGAGACGACCTGGATTCATACTCCCAGTATTTAATTCTAATTTTGTTACAACCCTTCTAAATTGATAAACGGAATTTTGGTTGGTTAAGGACTGTACTTGCAATGTATCTCTTATAATAATTTCTTAACTCGCGATTTCCGCCACGTCAATTTTTGGCGTCGTTGCCGGGGAGTTGCAATAGAGTGCTAAGTTATTGATTGGAATTTATTTATT
Source organism: Arachis hypogaea (assembly GCF_003086295.3). Lineage (NCBI taxonomy): Eukaryota > Viridiplantae > Streptophyta > Magnoliopsida > Fabales > Fabaceae > Arachis > Arachis hypogaea. Next base: position 56,329,229 of record NC_092055.1, on the reverse strand, counting down.
TGCATTTTATTTTATTTTGCTACTATGAGCTGCATGTTTCTTTCGTTAAATGATGCGTTTACTTCCTGATCCAAGCTTGCCAGTATTTGATCCTGAGATTGAAAAACTATCTCATGAATAAGCAAGCTCGGCGTCGGTTAGTCCTCTCGAGGGCGAATCTGAAATGTCACTTAAGGAAAAAACAAGCTCCCTTTCTGCTGATTCGGTTGATTTATGTGCAAGGGACATGCAGCACCTAGGAGAATTACTATCCAGGAAGCTGGAGCCCCTGATTTTACAATGCGACCGTTTCAAGCGCATCACCCAGCAGTGGCTACGGATTTTGAAATAAAGATTGCACTGCTCAACTTGATGCCTAAGTTTCATGGCTTACCTGCTCAAGAGCCTATCAAGCACTTTAGAGATTTCAAGTAGCTGTTCTACTGTCAGGCGCGATGGTGCAGATGAAACTTCTATTTGTTAAAAGCTTTCCATTCTTCTTGAGGGAAAGACGAGAGAGTGGTACTACACTCAACCGCAGCAACTATTTCTGACTGGATACGCTCAGAAAGAATTTTTGAAAAAAATTTCCCAGCTAAGTTACTGATAAACTGAGGAAAGACATTTCCATGATTGTTCAGGACGAATCCGAGACTCACTACGAATACTGGGAGCACTTCAACAACCTTCTGGAAGAATGCCCCACCATATGATTATAAATGTGTTGCTCGGCTACGTAACACAGGGCATGAGGCCCAAGATAAGACCACATGGAAAGTGCTAGCAATGGGTATGAAAAAGTACAAGACCACTAATGAGGCATGGCAACTGATCAGCGACTTAGCTAAATCTACTAGGAATCACTGACAGAAACAAGCCCAATCAAAGGCTGTTGCAGAGGTATCTTCTAGCAAAGAAACTACTACTCTGACTCAGAGTATATCTGAAATGACCAACTTACTAAAGCAGATGCAGTTGAGTCAACAACAAGCACAGCAAAGCCAACAGTTAGTCCCACAGAGAGTGTGTGGGATCTGTGCTGATTACAGCCATTATAATGATGAATATCCGTAGCTCCAGTAGGAAGACAACACTGTGGCAGCCACTCATAACTTCTATGACCACTCCAACCAAGGGTACAATCAAGGTGGCAGTTACAACCATAGATGGCAGGACAGTTCTAACCAAGGTTGGAGAGAAAATTCTAATCAGAATTGGAGGGACAACTATAACAGAGGAGGCAGAGACAATCGGGGAAATCAGAGGTGGAATAATAACAACAACAGGCAGCAGAACCAGAACCAGCCTTACAGAGCACCTCACCTGAGGCAGTCCCAAAGACCACAGCACAACCAACAACAAGTTCCGCAGATCACTCAATCTAATTCCTCTTCGAGTGACGAGGCTCTTCAATCCATTGCACAAGGACAAAGGAACATGGAAAGTTCACTTAATGGCCTAACATCTGCTATACAAGCCCTCATCTCTCAGCTGGCATCACCAACACTTCAAACACTCAACAGGCAAGCTCCAGTGGAATTCCCTCTCAACCCTTACCCAATCCAAAGGGTGGCATCAATGCCATCACCCTAAGGTCCGGAATCATAGTGCAAGAGAGGAATCAGGAGGAGCCAAGCCCACCAGAATACGCCTCAGCTGAAGAGGTAGTGGAAATAGAAGATGTTGAGGAGGAAGAGGACATATAGGATATGGCTGAAGAAGGAGAAGCTCAATCACAGGAAGAAGCACCAAAGGGCGCAGACACTGCAGAAAACACCATTCCTATTCCATTTCCACAACTTGCAAGGAAGCCCAGGAAGCAGTTGGAACCTGATCCCAAAATGGTAGAGATATTCAAAAAGGTTGAGGTAACTGTTCCCCTTTTTGATGTTATTCAGCAGGTACATAAATACGCAAAGTTTCTAAAAGATTTATGTATACATAAGAAAAATTTAATGAATTAGAAACTATTCCTTTAGGTAGTTCTATATCTGCTTTAATGGAGGTATACTTGAAAAGTGTAGTGATCCAGGTCCATGTATGGTTAATTGTACTATTGTGGTGTGATATTTTCTGACTGCATGTGTGATTTAGGAGCATGTGTGAGTATAATGCTTTGTCTATCTATGATATTTTGAGGCTCCCTCCTTAAAAGGTCGGCAGCTCGTTTTGTGTTAGCAGATAAAAGCATTATTACAGTGGTTGGAATTGCTGAAGATGTATTAGTGGGCATTAAGGCTCACATTTCCATTGACTTTTATATCCTGGAGATGCCCCAAAATGACTCAGAGAAGCCATCATCAATCCTACTCGAAAAACCATTCCTGAAGACCTCGAAGTTCAAATTGGATGCTTTTTCAAGAACATACTCTTTTGAAATAGACGGCCGAGTAGTAAGCTTCAATCTGAATGGAGTTATGAAGCACCCTCCAGAAGATCATTCTCTCCTCCAGTGTGACATCATAGATGAAACCCTAGCTGAAGTCCACCAGGAGGAGTTCGAAGAGAAGTACATAGGACAAGGTCGAGTGTGGGACACTTTCTGAGGACAATGAAAGTACTTTACCATTGTCACCAGCTCCAGACAATCCAGAGCCTGGCCATGAGCAGAAGTTAGAATTAAAACCCCTCCCTCCACACCTCAAATATGCTTACTTTGAGGACAAGCAGAAGTTTCCAGTTATCATTGCAAGGGAACTCACTTCTCAACAAGAAGAGCAGTTACTTAGTGTGCTGAGGAGGCACAAGAAGGCAATTGGGTGGAGTTTGGCAGACATAGTAGGCATCAACTCTCAAGTTTGTGAACACAGGATATTTTTAGAAGAGGGAGCAAGGTCTGTTCATCAACCCCAGAAAAGACTGAATCCCACTATCTTGGAGGTTGTCAAAAAGGAAGTGACCAGACTACTGGAGGCAGATATCATCTACCCCATCTCAGACAGTGAATGGATAAGCCCAGTACAAGTGGTTCCCAAGAAGTCTGGAGTCACTACAGTGAAGAATGAGCATGGAGAGCTCATAGAAACCAGAGTACAGAATGCCTGGAGGGTCTGCATTGATTACAGGCGGCTAAACCAGGCCACTCGTAAGGATCACTATCCTCTTCCATTCATTGATCAAATGTTGGATCGCTTGTCAGGTAAATTGCATTATTGCTTTTTAGATGGTTACACAGGTTATTTCCAGATTCATATAGCTCGTGAAGATCAGGAAAAGACTACTTTTACATGTCCTTTTGGGACTTATGTTTACAAGAGAATGCCCTTTGGCTTGTGCAATGCACCAGCTACTTTCCAAAGGTGCATGATGAGTCTTTTCTCTAACCTTATTGAGAACTGTATGGAGGTTTTTATGGATGATTTCAGCGTTTATGGTGATTCTTTTAGCCTTTGCTTAGATAGTTTATCTAGAGTATCAGATAGATGTGTTAGTACAAACCTTGTATTGAATTTTGAAAAATGTCACTTTATGGATAAACAAGGGATTGTACTCGGACATGTTGTGTCTAATACTGGCATTTCTGTAGATCCAGCAAAGGTGGATGTTATTTCTAGTTTACCTTACCCATCCTCTATGAGGGAAGTCCGTTCGTTCCTTGGCCATGCAGGTTTTTACCAGAGATTCATTAAGGACTTCAGTAAGGTAGCACTTCCCTTATCTAGATTACTGCAGAAAGATATTGAGTTCGAGTTCAGTGAGGTTTGCAAACAAGCGTTTGATAAGTTGAAGACTGCCCTGACTCAAGCTCTAATTGTGAGAGGAACAGACTGGAGCCAGCCATTTGAAATCATGTGCGATGCTTCCAACCATGCAGTGGGAGCAGCGCTGGCTCAGCGTGAAGGTAAGGACCCCTTTGTAATTGCTTATGCGTCTAAGACTTTAGACGCCGCTCAGTCTAATTACACTACTACTGAGAAAGAGCTTCTTGCTATTGTTTTCACTCTGGATAAATTCCGAGCCTATTTACTTGGTACTAAAGTAGTAATGTACTCAGACCACGTAGCTCTAAAGTATTTATTAGCTAAAAAGGAGTCCAAACCAAGGCTTATACATTGGATACCGCTACTACAAGAATTTGATTTAGAAATTAAAGATATGAGTGGTAACCAGAATCTAGTGGCAGACCACTTGAGTCGCCTTGAGCACACTAAGGATACCTCCACTCCTATAAATGATAATTTCCCATTTGATAACCTGCAAGCAGTATCTGAAGTAGTCCCTTGGTATGCGCCTGTAGCTAATTATCTAGTTATCCACACTTTTCCTCCAAACTTTACTAAGCATCAAAGAGACAAGCTGAAAAGCGAGTCTAAATATTATATATGGGATGACCCATATTTATGGAGATGTGGCGCTGACCAGGTAATTAGAAGGTTTGTGCCTCAATCAGAATTCCAGTCCATTTTAGAGGCCTGTCACTCATCTGAGAGTGGAGGACATTTTGGCCTTCAAAGAACAGCTAGAAAAATCTTAGACTGTGGATTATGGTGGCCTACTCTTTTTAAAGACGCTGCTGAATTTTGTAAATCTTGTTTTCCATGCCAAAAATTTGGTAATATATCCAAGAGGGATGAGATGCCTCAACAAATTATGCTTTTCTGTGAAATTTTTGATGTTTGGGGCATCGACTTCATGGGTCTATTTCCAAATTCTAATGGTTATTTTTATATATTGTTAGCTGTAGATTACATTTCTAAATGGGTGGAATTAATTCCTACCCACACTGATGATGCTAACACTGTTGTTTCCTTTGTTAGAAACCACATTATTTGTTGCTTTGGATCACCACGAGCAATCGTGAGCGATCAAGGCACCTATTTTTGTAACAAGAGACTAACAGGATTACTGAAGAAGCATGGGATAATTCATAAAGTAGCAATAGCCTACCATCCCCAGACTAATGGGCAAGCTGAGGTGTCTAACAGAGAGATAAAGCGCATATTGCAGAAGATAGTCAAACCTCAGAAGAGACTGGAGCACCAGGCTACAAGATGCACTTTGGGCATACAGAACAGCATACAAGACACCCATTGGGATGAGTCCCTTCCGCTTAGTTTATGGAAAAGCCTGTCATCTCCCAATTGAAGTAGAGCACAAAGCCTTTTGGGCAGTATAGGAGTGCAACATGGGATTTGAGAAAGCCGGAGCTGAAAGGAAGTTGCAACTGCAAGAATTAGAAAGCCTTCGCCTAGAAGCTTATAAGAACTCAAGGTTGTACAAAGAAAAGATGAAGGCTGTACATGATCAGCACATCAAGAGGAAAGAGTTCCAACCTGGGGACTTAGTCCTCATTTACAAATCTAGACTGAGGCTCATGCTAGGCAAATTGAGATCAAGATGGGAAGGTCCATATAGAGTAGAGAAGGCTGAGCCATACGGAGTTTTTCACCTAAGTCATCCTTTAAGCTCTGAATTCATCAAGGTTAATGGACATCGTTTGAAGCTATATCATGGCGAGAAGGTGACGAAAAACAAGGAGTTAAAAATCTTCCTCTTAGAAGATCCACTCACAACAGAAGACTGAGCTAGTGGAGTGTCCAACTTACGGATGTTAAACCAAAGTGCTAGGTGGGAGACAACCCACCATGGTATGATCGTTCCTTTCTTTATTCTTAGTTTTCTTTTTCAATAACTCTTCTCCTTATTAGCACATTTAATTCGCATCTGTATTTGCATGTTTTTATTTAAAAAAAAAGAGGGGAGAGCACGCGACGCGACAGCGTCGCTGACACGTCCGCGTCGCAGGTGGCTCAGAGAGAATAAGAAATCGAACAGAAAGTCACGCGGGAGCGTGGCTGGAGGCGTGCCTTTGGCATAAATCACCCCACGCGACCGCATCGCTAACGCATCTGCGTCACAAGGGAAACATGCCTCCCACGCGTCCGCATCACTCACGCGGATGCGTGACCTGGAAATCGACGTAAGAAAGGGTGTTTGGCAGCAAGTTAGGCTAGAGTGGTGCTGGACTGGTGTTGAACGCACAAGCCTTACCACGCGGACGCATGGCTCACGCGTCCGCGTCATATCCCTATAATGGCCACTCACGCGATCGTGTCGACCACGTGACCGCGTCACCCTGGAATTTGGCAATAATGAGTTTTGAACAGAGAGTTGTGCGAGCGCGAGGCTGCCCTCGCGCCAGTAGCTTAAAACACGTCACGCATCCGCATGATCGACGTGACCACGTCGACCCATCTAAGCGCCATCCGCTACCCCACGCATCCGCGTGCTTGCGCCGCACAGCTTATCCTAATTTGCCAAATATCTTATCTTTCTCTTCCCCAAATCCTACTTTTTCTTTTCCCTCCTCATTATTTTCTTCCCCTTTCTTCCTCCTTCCTTCTTTCTCACTTTCTACTTTCTCTCTCTCACCACCATTATCAAGGTTTTTCTTTTCTTCTTCCCTCTTTACTTTTCTATTCTTCTTCTTAAATTATATTTTCTTCTCCTTTTCTTTTTCTTTTTACTTGCATTATCCATGTTTTCCTTTTCTTTCTTTTTCTTTTAATTGGTGTTGGATGTTTATTAGGGTCATTATTATTCCTTATGGTTTGCTTGTGGATTATTCAGGAATTGTTTGACAATTACATTTTACTTTTTAAAAGGATTGCTTGCATGTTCAATTTAATACTTTCAATAGCTTATTTACCATGCATGCTATGTGTTTGTGAAAACGCCCGTATGGCATTATGCACTATTTTTGAATTCTTTTATTCTCCTACTCTAAATGCTTGCTTTTCACAAAACCCATTTTCATATCATATTAATTTAATATAATTGTCATTACAAACAAATTATCAGTTTGAAAGGTTTGGTAATCTAATTTGGACATTGAATGCTTGATCTATGCTACTCATGCCATCGCCTGCATGCCAATAAACACCTTGCATTTAATTGTCCCCATATGCACTCGTTATATTTCCATTGATGATTTTCCACATGTTCTCATGACCATGTGTTAACATCATTCATCTTTTAATGTGCATTGACTACCACTTTTTCCACCCTCTTCCTTGCTCCAACCCTTGACATTTTAACATACTTTTCCTTTCTTTCTTTTAGGATGGCCACCAAGAAAGGCAGGGAAAAAGCTCCTCCCAAATCAACAGCAAGGAGAGGAACAAAACGAGCATTAGTGGCAGAGCCATCTTCAACTACAGTTAAACCCTCAACAAAAAGAATTAAGAGGATTATAAAGGTTGATGATAAAGAGAAAGCCTTCCCAGCAAAGGACACTGCGCGATTTACCAATCGCTACTGTGAGCAGATGTTCTCCATCCTGGCAGAAAGGAGTTACAACAACGAATACCTCCTTATCCTCCCAAACCATTTTGCTGAATTTGTTGAGCTGCAAATTGCACGAAGACAATGGGGTTTTCTACAGAGACAGCAAAGGCAGGTTAATCTTTCCTGGGTAGTTGAGTTCTACTCCAATTTCCACCTGCCAACCTTGCAGTCTGTCTATGTCCGTCAGAAGCAAGTCCCCATTACAGAAGAGGTCATTCAACGAGCTTTAGATCTTCCCCCTACTCCAGAAGGACTGGACGCATTTCAAGAAGCCGCACTCAAGCGCCAGATGTACCAATTTGACTGGTACGCTGTTTTCGGAGTTATCGCCCTACTTGGCAGCAGATGGATCTACGGATACCATCGTTCCCGTCCTAAGGGAATATCAGCTTCAGCACTTACCCTGGAGGCTCACGTATGGGCATAGATTATTTCCCATTATGTCTTTTCGAGCACGCATGAGTCCTCCTTCACTGCAGACATGGCCGTTCTACTATGGTGCATCCTTACAGATCAACCTCTGAACCTACCAAGACACATCCGGAATGATATGGGACACGTACAAATTGCGGGCAACTTACCTTTTCTCGCCTCGGTCTCAGATCTTATCTCAGCAGCCGGAGTCTCCTACAGAGCTGGGGACACCAAAGCCATGCTTCCATGGGATGATCAGTATGTCCCTAACGGGAAATATATCAGACCTCCAGCAGCCACTACAAGCCAGCCTACCGAATCGGCTGAAGACATTCCTCCTTCAACACCACAAGCCCCTACAACCAATCAACTGCTCCATCAGATACTTGAAAGGTTGGATCGGCAGGAACACAAAGCAAAGCTAAGAGAGCGCCATAACAAGCGCCGATTCACATACCTCAAGGAGCTACTTAAAGGAAAATACAGAGACTCAGACACCCCGGACTCCACTTCCTTTACCAGCACAGGGAGCCATGATGGCCCCGACTGTGGAGATACTACTACCAACCCACCTTTGTTCCTGACAGATGGCACCGAGGACGGTGCAAAGCCTTAAGTGTGGGGGGTCGGTCAGTACCTGACTTCTGGAGGTAATTTCTCTTTCCTAACACCAATAAAATAGGATATTTAGTTAGTTTTTCTTTTGTAGGATAGGATAAATTGCATAGTAATAGATTAGTTGCATGCATGTTCTACTTGATTGAAAAGACAATAAGTTTCTTCTAAGACCCTATTTTTAGAACAAAATTTCACTAATTTTTATTAAAATTTTTATGTTAAATTTGCTTGAAGTTGTATTTGGAACATGGTTTTTGAGCTAAAGAACACACAACCTGTGAGATTTGAGCCTTTATTCATGGTTACATTATTTAACCATAATTATTTTATTCTTGTATGTTTACTTCTCTATAATTGTAATCTATATTTTGTTTTATCCTATATGTCCAATGTTTAATATATGTATATGCCTGCATATGATTGAGGCCATTATTTGTTTAGCTCACTTATCCAAATTAAGCCTACCCTTTCAATTACCTTTGTTAGCCACTTTGAGCTTTTAAATCCCAATTGTTCTGCATTTTACCACATTACTAGCCTTAAGCGAAAAAACAATTATACATCCCAATTGAATATTTGGTTGGCTTAAGATAGAATTGTGTGTGTTAATTAAGTTTGGGAAATTGTGGGAACAAAAGATAATGAGGGAATGTGTCATGATGATATAATGGGAATTTGGGTACCTGCTCATGTGAAACTATAAGAATTAAAAATCTATGTGCATTGATAAGCTATGTTTATTTTTATGTTTATGTTAAAATCCAAAAAAAAAATTTGACAAAAAAAAAACGAAAAAAAAAAACCAAAAATAGTCAATAAATAAATAAGGGGACAAAATTACCCCAATGTTAAGTTAAGAATTCAAAGATTAATGCATGTATGATAAAATTCAAATGAAAGTTGATACATGAGTATGGAATGTGAAAGAGAAATTTTGGGTAGCTATGTATGAAATTTAAGTTATATAGGATTTATATATGTGTGTTAGGTGAAAGCTTGGGTTAATTAAAGATTCAATTTATAAGCTTACTTAACCATATATATATATATACCCGTACCCTTACCTTGGCCCCATTACAACCTTGAAAAGACCTCATGATGTTTGCATTGGTATATTAAATGTTGTTGACTGGTTAGGTAAAAAACAAAAACTAGAAAGCATGATCAGAGAAGGATAGAGTGATTACCATATACACCAGAGAGATTAGAGCATACATACATCATTAGTGAGGGTTCAATGCTTAAATTCTATGTTCCCTGCTTTCATGAGCTACCTTCTTGCATTTTTATCTGTTCTTATTGTATAAGAATTGAATTAGTGGAATTTGATCTGTGACTGTCTTGAAGAGCTTATTTACTTTTAACCAAGTGGACAAGAATCATATAGTTGCATTCATATATATAGGTTGCATTGCGTTGCATGAGTTCTACATGTTCCTACTCATTTATTTTGTCTCCTTCAACTAAGCATGAGGACATGCTAATATCTAAGTGTGGGGAGGTTGATAAACCATTATTTTATGGTTTATATTGTGTTTAATTGTGTGGTTTTATCAAATCTTTACTCACTTATTCATTAAATAAGCATGCATTTATAATTCCTTCCTAAAAATACTTTATGGTTGAAAACTTGCTTCCTAGAAACTTTTACTTTTGTATTTTAATTCTCCTTTATTCCATTCGATCCCGTGATCTGTGTGTTAAGTGTTTCAGGCTTTATAGGAGATTGGAAAGGAAGCTTGCAAAAATGGAAGGAACACAAGAAATTGAGGAGATGACCAGCGAGAAGTGACGTAAACGCTTGGCTCACACGACCGCGCGACATAGAAGAAATTGCAGTGACGCGGACACATGGCTCACGCGACCGCGCGGATTGGAAACTGCACAAGTGACGCGAAGGCGTGGACGACACGCACGCGTGGCAAGGCAAAACGCTGGATGACGCGAATGCGTGGATGACGCGATCGCGTGACATGCGCGATCTGCAGAATCTGCAGAATTCACTGGGGGCGATTTTGGGCCCTGTTTTGACCCAGTTTTCGGCCCAGAAAAGCATATTAGAGCCGGGGAACATGCAGAGACCATAGCACAACATTCATTTCGCATAGTTTTAGTTTTTAGATCTGATTTTACTCCTCCTCTAGGTTTTCTCTCTACACATTCATAGTTCTTAGGATTTTGATTTTATTGCTTTTTAAATTGGGATATTGAGAAGAGTTATTACCTCCGCCAAGACTTCATTATTCTAGTTTATTTTCCTTACTTATCTCTTACTCTTCCATGTCCTTAATTTATTCAGAATTATTATTGGATTATTTTTAGAATTTACTAATACAAGAACTATTTTTATTTTTAATTGATCTTTTGATTATTATTTATCATGTCTTTCTTTATTTCCCTTTCTTATGTTATGAAGTTTACATTCATAATGAGCAAGTAGTTCCATAACTTGATTGGGAGTTGATTGAAAGGAGGACCTTGAGTTGGAATGCTCAAGAAAAAAATTGTAATTGGGTTTATTGTTGGATTGTTCTCTAGTCACTGACACTAATCCTTTCCAAGGGAGAGGAATGGAACTTGTGAATAGAAATAACTTTCCAACTTGCTTGACTTTCCTCTACCTAGTAAGGGATAACTAAGCAGAACAACCTTCAATCATCAATTAATCTTGAGAGTACTCCAACAAGAATAGGGCTTCCAACTAATCTACTCCCAGTCAAGGTTTTTATTTAAATTACATAAATTCTCTAATTTAATTTCTTGTTTATCAACTCAACCATTTTTAGAAAACATCTGATTAATAAAATAGCACATCTTTTTGCAACTCGTTGGGAGACGACCTGGGATTCATACTCCCAGTATTTAATTCCAATTTTGTGACAACCCTTCTAAATTGATAAACGAAATTTCGGTTGGTTAAGGACTGTACTTGCAACGTATCTCTTATAATAATTTCTTAACTCGCCAATTTCTACCACGTCACTCAATCTGCCTCTGTTGGTGGATCTTCCAAGAGGAAGACCTCTAGCTCTTTATGTTCCTTCATCTTCTCACCATGATACAGCTTTAAGCGATGTCCATTGACCTTGATGAGATTAGATCTTGAAGGATGACTCAGGTGGAAGACTCCGTATGGCTTTGCCTTCTCTACTCTATAGAGTCCTTCCCACCTTGAGCACAGCTTACCTAACATGAGCCTCAGTCTTGAGTTGTACAGGAAAACTAGCTCTCCAGGTTTAAACTCCCTTCTCTTGATATGCGTGTCATGCACAGTCTTCACCTTCTCTTTATATAGTCTGGAGCTGTCATATGCTTCAAGGCGAAGGGTCTCCAATTCTGCCAGTTGCAGCTTTCTCTCAGTGCCAGCCTTCTCAAATCCCATGTTGCACTCCCTCACAGCCCAGAATGCCTTGTGTTCCACCTCTACTGGGAGATGGCAAGCCTTTCCGTATACTAGGCAGAAGGTTTGACTATCTTCTCCAAAATGCGCTTTATTTCTCTGTTAGACACCTCCGCTTGTCCATTGGTCTGGCGATGGTAGGCTGTTGCTACCTTGTGAATAATCCCATGCTTCTTCAGTAATTCTGCTAATCTCCTGTTACAAAAGTTAGTGCATTGATCACTCACGATTGCTCGTGGTGATCCAAAGCGGTAGATAATATGGTTTCTAACAAAGGAGACAACAGTGTTAGCATCATCAGTACGGGTAGGAATTGCTTCCACCCATTTAGAAACATAATCTACATCTAACAATATGTATAAGAAGCCGCTAGATTTTGGGAATGGACCCATGAAGTCAATGCCCCAAACATAAAAAATTTCACAAAATAGCATAAGCTGTTGGGGCATCTCATCCCTCTTGGATATATTACCAAACTTTTGGCATGGGGAACAAGATTTACAGAAGGCAGTATCATCTTTAAAAAGAGTAGGCCACCAGAATCCACCAAAATGTCCACCACTCTCAGATGAGTGGCAGGCCTCTAAAATGGATTGGAATTCTGATTGAGGCACACACCTCCTAATTATCTGGTCAGCACCATACCTCCATAAATATGGGTCATCCCATATATAATATTTGGACTTGCTTTTCAGTTTGTCTTTTTGATGCTTAGTAAAGTTGGGAGGGAAGGTATGAGTAACTAGATAATTAGCTATAGGCGCATACCAAGGAACTACTTCAGATACTGCATGCAGGCTATCAAATGGAAAAGCATCATTGATAGGAGTGGAGTCATCCTTAATGTGCTCAAGGCGACTCAAGTGGTCTGCCACTAAATTCTGAGAACCACTCCTATCCTTAATTTCTAAATCAAATTCTTGCAGCAGCAGTATCCAACATATTAGCCTTGGTTTGGACTCTTTTTTAGCTAATAAATATTTTAGAGCTGCGTAGTCTGAGTACACTACCACCTTGGTACCAAGTAAGTAGGCTCGAAATTTATCCAGAGCAAAAACAATAGCCAGAAGCTCTTTCTCAGTGGTAGTGTAATTAGACTGAGCAACGTCTAATGTCTTGGAAGCATATGCAATTACAAAAGTATCCTTACTTGCGCGCTGAGCCAATGCCGCTCCTACAGCATGGTTGGAGGCATCACACATAATCTCAAAAGGCTGGCTCCAGTCTAGTCCTCTCACAATTGGAGCTTGAGTCAAGGCGATCTTTAGCTTATCAAACGCTTCTATACAGTCCTCACTCAGCTCGAATTCAACATCCTTCTGCAACAGTCTGGATAAGGGCAATGCTACCTTACTAAAGTCCTTTATGAATCTCCGATAAAAACCTGCATGGCCAAGGAACGAGCGGACTTCCCTCACGGAGGAGGGGTAAGGTAAACTAGAAATGACATCTACCTTTGCTGGATCTACAGAAATACCAGTATTAGAGATAACATGTCCTAGAACAATACCTTGTTTGACCATAAAATGACACTTTTCAAAATTTAAAATAAGGTTTGAACTAACACACCTGTCTAATACTCTAGATAAACTATCCAAGCAAAGGCTAAAGGAATCACCGTATACGCTAAAATCATCCATGAAAACTTCCATACAGCTCTCAATAAGATCAGAGAAAAGAGTCATCATGCACCTTTGAAAAGTAGCTGGTGCATTGCATAAGCCAAAAGGCATCCTCTTATAAGCACATGTTCCAAAGAGACATGTAAAAGTAGTCATTTCCTAATCTTCAGGAGCTATATGAATCTGGAAATAGCCTGTGTATCCATCTAAAAAGCAATAATGTGATTTACCTGACAGGCGATCCAGCATTTGATCAATGAATGGCAGGGGGTAGTGATCCTTACGAGTGGCCTGGTTGAGGCGCTTGTAATCAATGCAAACTCTCTAGGAATTCTGCACTCTAGTTGCTATGAGCTCTCCTTGCTCATTGATGCGGGCAGAGATTGGCCAATTAAAAATTATTAAAATATATACGTTGCGAGTATAGTTCTTAATTCGCCAGAAATACGCCTATCAATTTAGAAAGGTGTCACAGAAAATTGAAATTAAAATACTGGGAGTATGAATCCCAGGTCGTCTCCCAACGAGTTACAGAAAAGTGTGCTATTTTATTAATTAGAGGTTTTCAAAAAGGTTTGAATTGGGCAAACAGGAAATTAAATTGGTAAATTTGAATAATGTAAATAAAGGCCTTGACTGGGAATTGATTAGTTGGAATCCCTATTATTGTTGGAATGCTCTCAGGATTAATTAACAATTAAAGGTTATCCTGTTTAATTATCCTTCACTAGGTGAAGAAAAGTCAAACAAGTTGGAATGCTACGTCCGTTCACAAGTTGCAATCCACCTAATTAAAAGGGATTGGTGTTAGTGATTAGGAGGAAATCCAACCATAAACCCAATTACAATTTTTTCCTTCAAGCCTTCCAACTCAAGGGTTCCTTTCAATCAATTCCCCATCAAGTTAGGGAGTTACTCGCTCATTGTGAATGTAAAATTCATAGCATATAAAAAGGAATTAAAGGAAGACATTGTAAATAAAAATCAAAATAGTCAATTAAAAATAAAGGTGATCCTTGTATTAAATAATCCTAAAAATATTCCAATGGTAAAATTAACAAAGCAAAGAGCATGGAAGAGTAAAGCCAAGTAAAGAAAACGAACTAGAATGATGAAGTCTTGATGAGGTAATAACTCTTCCCAGTGTTCTAATGCCAAAAAAGTAAGTGAAAATTAAATCCTAAGAACTATGAAAGTTTAGAGAGAAAACCTAGAGGAGGAGTAAAACTAGATCTAAAAAAAACTAAAACTGTGTAGAATGAATGTTCTCTCCTTGGTTTCTGCATGTTCTCTGGCTCTAGTCTGCTGTTCTGGGCCGAAAACTGGGTCAAAATAGGGTCCAAAATCGCCCCCAGCGAATCCTGCAGATTATACAGATCGCGCATGTCACGCGATCGCGTCATCCATGCGGACGCGTCATTCGCGCTTTTCCTCGCCACGCGTTCGCGTCGTCCACGCCTCCGCATCGCTCGTGCTTTTCCAGTCCGCGCGGTCGCGTGAGCCATGCGGCCGCGTCACTGCGATTTCTCCTCTTTCGCGCGGTCGCATGAGCCATGCGGTCGTGTCACTTCTCGCTGGTTATCTCCTCAATTTCTTGTGTTCCTTCCATTTTTTCTAGCTTCCTTTCCAATCTTCAACTCATTCATGCCCTATAAAGCCTGAAACGCTTAACACACAGATCACGGCATCGAATGGAATAAAGGAGAATTAAAAATGCATAATTAAAAGTCTCTAGGAAGCAGTTTTTAATCATGTAATAATTTCAGGAAGGAAATATAAATGCATGCTAAATTAATGAATAAGTGGGTAAGGATCATGATAAAACCACACAATTAAACACAATATAAACCATAAAATAGTGGTTTATCAACCTCCCCACACTTAAACATTTGCATGTCCTCATGCTTAATTGAAGGAGATAAAGTAAACAAGTATGAACATGCAGAAACTCATGCAATGCAATGCAATCCTATATATATATGAATGCAACTATATGATTTCTATCCACTTAATCAAAAGTAAATAAGCTCTTCAAAACAATTACAAATCAAATTCCACTAATTCTATCATTATACAGTAAGACAGATAAAAGTGCAAGAAGATAGCTTATGAAAGCAGGGAACATGAAAATTCAAGCATTGAACCCTCACTGATGATGTATGTACGCTCTAATCTCTCTAGTGTATAGGGTAATCACTCTATCCTTCTCTAATCATGCTCTCTAACTTTTGTTCTTCTCCTAACCAATCAACAACAGTTAATATACCAATGCAAACATCATGAGGTCTTTTCAAGGTTGTAATGGGGCCAAGGTAGGTAGGGATACATGTATGGTCAAGTGAGCTTATAAATTAAATCTTTAATTAACCCAAGCTTCAACCTAACCTATATAACTTGCATAACCTTAGAATTCATACCTAGCTACCCAGAATTCCCCTTTTACATTCCATACTCATGTATCAACCTTTTATTTTAATTTTTATCATATGTGCATTGATCTTTGAATTCTCAATTCAGCATTGGGGTGATTTTGTCCCCTTATTCATTTATTTATTAAAATTTTTTTTAGATAGACATAAAAATAAACATAGCTTATCAATGCACATAGATTTTTAATTCTTATAGTTTCACATGAGTAGGTATCCAAATTTCCATTAAATTATCATGACACATTCCCTTAATAACTTTTGTTCCCACAATTTCCCATATTTAACTAGCACACACAATTCTATCTTAAGCTAACCAAAGATTCAATTTGGGATATACAATTGTTTTTCCGCTTAAGGCTAGTAATGTGGTGAAATATAGAACAAATGGGATTTAAAGGCTCAAAGTGGTTAACAAAGGTAATTGAAAAGGATAGGCTTAATTTGGATGAGTGAGTTTAAATAAATAATGGCCTCAATCATGTGCAAGCATACAAATATAATAAATATTGGACATATAAGATAAAACAAAATATAGATTACAATCATAGAGAAGTAAACACACAAGAATAAAATAATTATGGTTAAATAATGTAACCATGCATAAAGGCTTAAATCTTCACAGGTTGTGTGTTCTTTAGCTCAAAAATAATCATGTTCCAAATACAAATTCAAGCAGATTTATCATAAAAATGTTTTAAAAATTAGTGAAATTTTGTTCCAAAGATAGAGTCTTAGAAGAAACTTATTGTCTTTTCAATCAAGTAGAGCATGCATGCAACTAACATATTACTATGCAATTTATCCTATTCTATAAAAGAAAGAAAAACTAACTAAAATATCCTAATTTATTGGTGCTAGGGAAGAGAAATTACCTCCGAAAGTCAAGTACTGACCGACTTCCCCACACTTAAGGCTTTGCACCGTCCTCGGTGCCATCTGTCAGGAATAGGGGAGGGCTGGTAGCAGTATCTCCACAATTGGGACCATCATGACTCCCTGTGCTGGTAAAAGAAGTGGAGTCCGGGGTGTCTGAGTCCTTAAAGTGTCCCTTGAGTAGCTCCTTGAGGTGTTTGAATCGGTGCTCGTTACGGCGCTCTCTTAACTTCGCTTTCTGTTCTTGCCGATCCAATCTTTTGATTATCTGCTGGAGCAGTTCATCTATTGTAGGTCCTTGTGGTGTTGAAGAAGGGATATCTTCAACCAGAGCAGGAGGAAGGCTTGTAGTGGCTGCTGGAAGTCTGAGGTACTTCCCATTGGGGACATACTGATCATCCCGTGGAAGTATGGCTTTGGTGTCTCCAGCTCTGTAGGAAACTCCGGCTGCTGAGACAAGATTTGAGACCAAGGCGGGAAAAGGTAAGTTGCCAGCAATTTGTACATGTCCCATGGCATTCCGAATATGTCTTGGTAGATTCAGAGGCTGGTCTGTAAGGATGCACCACAGTAGAATGGCCATGTCTGCAGTGAAGGAGGACTCGTGAGTGCTCGAAAAGACATAATGGGACATGATCTGTGCCCATACGCGAGCCTCCAAGGTAAGTGCTGAAGCTGATATTCCCTTAGGGCGGGTATGATGGTATCCGTAGATCCAACGGCTGCCAGGTAGTGCGATAACTTTGAGAACAGCTTCCCAGTCAAATTGCTACATCTGGCGCTTGAGTGCAGCTTCTTGAAAAGCGTCCAATCCTTCTGGAATAGGGGAAAGACTCAAGGCTTGTTGAATAGCCTCTTCTGTAATGAGGACTTGCTTCTGACGGACAAAGACAGACTGCAGGGTAGGCAGGTAGAAGTTAGAGTAGAACTCGACTACCCAAGAAAGATTGACCTGCTTCTGTTGTCTCTATAGGAAACCCTATTGTCTTCGTTCAATTTGCGGCTCAACAAAAGTAGCAATATTGGGCGGGAGGATAAGAAGGTGTTCGTTGTTGTAACTCCTTTCAGCCAGGATGGGGAACATATGCTCTCAGTAGCGATTGGAAAATCGCGCAGTGTCCTTTGCTTGAAAGGCTTTCTCCTTTTCATCAACCTTTACGATCCTCTTAACTCTTTTTGTTGAGGGCTTGACTGCAGTTGAAGAAGGCTCTGCCACTACTGCTCTTTTAGTTCCTCTTCTTGCTGGTGGTTTGGGAGTAGCTTTCTCTTTTCCTTTCTTGGTGGCCATCCTGAAAAGGGAAGAGAGAGTAGATTGAATTCAAAGAGATATATAGCAATGAAGAGAACGAAAAAGGATGGTTGTAAATGCACATTAAAAGGTAAATGATGTCAACACACGCTCATGAGTACATGTGAAAGATCATTAATGGAAAATAGTTAGTGCATATGATGACAAGTGAATGCAAGGTGTTTATTGGCATGCTGGCAAAGGGCATGAGTAGCATAGACCCAGCATTACTTTGTAACAAACCATCACGTTTGTATTGACAATTAAATTCAATTAATATAATAGTAAAGGGAATTTGTGAAAAGCAAGCATTGAATAGTAGAATAACATAGAGAAGTGCATAATGCCATATGGGCTTTTTCACAAACACATAGCATGCATGGTGAAGAAGGTATAGAAAGTATTAAAGTGAACATGCAAGCAACCCTTTAAAGAAAATAATATATAATTGTCAAAAAATTTGCAACAATCCACAAGCATATAATGAAAAATAATGACTCAAATAAAATTCTAACACCATGTAAAAAGGAAAGAAGAAGAAAGAAAATATGAATAATGAAAAGAAAAAAGAAAAGAAAAGAAAATAACATATAAAATAAGAAGAATGATAGAAAAGAGAAGGATGAAGAAGAAAATAAAACCTTGTTAATGGAGGTGAGGGAGAGAGAGTGAAAGGTGAGATAGAAGGAAGAAGGGGGGAGGAAGAAATAAGGAGGGAAAAGGAAAATTAGGATTTGGAGAAGAAAAAGATATGATAATGGGCAAAATTAGGTTGAGCTGTGCGGCGCAAGCGACGCGATCGCATGGAGCACGCGGTCGCGCGACTTGCGCTTACGGTGAGGGACGCGGTAGCGTCGGTCACGCGGTCGCGTGACCCAATTTGTGCCAGTGGCGCGAGGGTTGCCTCGCACTCGCACAACTCTCTGTTCAAAATCATTAAATGCCAAATTTTAGGTGACACAATCGCGTGGGGCATGCGATCGCGTGAGAGGGCAGTTTATGGGGTATGACGCGGCCACGTGGGGCACGTGGTCGCGTGAGGGGAACTGTACGTCCAGCGCCAGTCCAGCACCACTCTAGCACAACTTTCAGCTGTGCACCCGTTTTACGTCGAAAATCAAGGCACATGGACGCGTCAGCGACGCAGTCGCGTGGGTTGATTTGTGCCACTGGCACGCCTCCAGCCACCCTCTAGCATGACTCTCTGTTCGTTTTTATTTTTCTCTCCTCTCCTTCCCACGCGGACGCGTCGCTGATGCGGTCGCGTCGCGTGGCACCTTCCCCCCCGTTTTTTTTTTATAAATATGCAGATGCAGATGCACGAAAGTACTAATAAAGAGAAGAGTTATTGAATATGAAAAACTAAAAATAAAGAAAAGAATGATCATAACATGGTGGGTTGTCTCCCACCTAGCACTTTGCTTTAACGTCCGTAAGTTGGACGCTCCACTAGCTCAATCTTCTGCTATGTGGGGATCTTCCAAGAGGAAGATCTCAAGCTCCTTGTTTTTCTGCATCTTCTCGCCATGGTATAGCTTTAGGCGTTTTCCATTAACTTTGATAAGTTCAGAACTTGAAGGATGAGTTAGGTGATAAACTCCATATGGTTCGGCCTTCTCCACTCTGTATGGACCTTCCCATCTGGATCTCAACTTGCCTGGCATGAGCCTCAGACGAGATTTGTAAAGGAGGACTAAATCCCCAGGTTGGAACTCTTTCCTCTTCATGTGCTGATCATGTGCAGCCTTCATCTTTTCCTTGTATAGTCTTGAGTTCTCATAAGCTTCTAGGCGAAGGCTTTTCAGTTCTTGCAGTTGCAACTTCCTTTCAACTCCGATGTTCTCCATCCCCATGTTGCACTCCTTAACTGCCCAAAAGGCTTTGTGCTCTACCTCAACAGGGAGATGACAAGCTTTTCCATAAACTAAGCGGAATAGACTCATCCCAATGGGTGTTTTGTATGCTGTTCTATATGCCCAGAGTGCATCTTGTAGCCTGGTGCTCCAGTCTTTTCTATGAGGTTTGACTATCTTCTGCAAGATACGCTTTATCTCTCTGTTCGATACCTCGGCTTGCCCATTGGTCTGAGGATGGTATGCTGTTGCAACCTTATGAATTATCCCATGCTTCTTCATTAGTCCTGTTAGTCTCCTGTTACAAAAATGGGTGCCTTGATCGCTCACGATTGCTCCTGGGGATCCAAAGCGACAGATAATATGGTTTCTCACAAAGGAAACAACAGTGTTAGCATCATCAGTGCGGGTAGGAATTGCTTCCACCCATTTGGAAACGTAGTTCACAGCTAATAATATATAAAAATAACCATTTGAATTTGGAAATGGACCATGAAGTCAATACCCCAAACATCAAAAATTTCACAGAAAAGCATAATTTGTTGAGGCATCTCATCCCTCCTGGATATATTACCAAATTTTTGGCATGGGGGGCAAGATTTATAAAATTCAGCAGCATCTCTAAAAAGAGTAGGCCACCAGAATCCACAGTCCAAGATTTTTCTAGCAGTTTTTTGAGGGCCAAAATGTCCTCCACTCTCAGATGAGTGACAGGCCTCTAAGATGGACTGGAATTCTGATTGAGGCACACATCGTCTAATTACCTGATCAGCACCACATCTCCATAAATATGGGTCATCCCATATATAATATTTAGACTCGCTTTTCAGTTTGTCTCTTTGATGCTTAGAAAAGTTAGGAGGAAATGTGCGGCTAACTAGATAATTAGCTACAGGTGCATACCAGGGGGATTCCTCAGATACTGCTTGTAGGTTATCAAATGGAAAATTATCATCTATAGGAGCAGAATCATCCTTAATGAGCTCAAGGCGACTCAAGTGGTCTGCCACTAAATTCTTGTTACCACTCCTATCCTTTATTTCTAAATCAAATTCTTGTAATAGCAGTATCCAACGTATGAGCCTTGGTTTGGATTCCTTTTTAGATAATAGATACTCTAAAGCTGCATGGTCCGAATACACTACTACTCTAGTACCAAGTAAATAAACTTGGAATTTATCCAGAGCAAAAATAATAGCAAGAAGCTCTTTTTCAGTAGTAGTATAATTGGACTGGGCAGCGTCTAAAGTCTTAGACGCATAAGCTATAACAAAAGGATCCTTACCTTTGCGCTGAGCCAGTGCTTCTCCTACTGCATGGTTGGAAGCATCGCACATGATTTCAAACGGCTGGCTCCAGTCTGGTCCTCTCACAATTGGAGCTTGAGTCAGGGCGGCCTTCAGCTTATCAAATGCTTGCTTGCAATCCTCACTGAACTCGAACTCAATATCCTTCTGTAGTAATCTGGATAAGGGAAGTGCTACCTTACTAAAGTCCTTAATAAATCTCCTGTAAAAACCTGCATGGCCAAGGAACGAACGGACTTCCCTCACAGAAGAGGGGTAAGGTAAACTAGAAATAACATTCACCTTTACTGGGTCTACAGAAATGCCATTATTAGATACCACATGTCCTAATACAACCCCTTGTTTTACCATAAAATGACATTTTTCAAAATTCAATACAAGGTTTGTATTAACACATCTATCTAATACTCTAGATAATCCATCTAAGCAAAGGCTAAAAGAATCACCATAAATGCTAAAATCATCCATAAAAACCTCCATACAGTTCTCAATAAGATCAGAGAAAAGACTCATCATACACCTTTGGAAAGTAGCTGGTGCATTGCACAAGCCAAAAGGCGTTCTCTTGTAAGCATAAATCCCAAAAGGACATGTAAAAGTGGTCTTTTCTTGGTCCTCAGGAGCTATATGAATCTGGAAATAACCTGTGTAACCATCTAAAAAGAAGTAATGTGATTTACCTGACAGGGGATCCAGCATTTGATCAATAAATGGAAGTGGGTAGTGATCCTTACGGGTAGCTTAGTTGAGACGCCTGTAATCAATGCAGACTCTCCAAGCATTCTGAACTCTAGTTGCTATGAGCTCTCCATGTTCATTCTTCACTGTAGTGACTCCAAACTTCTTGGGCACCACTTGTACTGGGCTAACCCATTCACTGTCTGAAATGGGATAGATGATACCTGCCTCCAACAGTCTAGTCATTTCCGTTTTGACAACTTCCAAGATAGTGGGATTCAATCTTCTTTGGGGTTGACGGACAGGTCTTGCTCCCTCTTCTAAAAATATTCTGTGCTTACATACTTGAGGGTTGATGCCTACTATGTCTGCCAAACTCCACCCAATTGCTTTCTTATGCCTCCTCAGTACATTAAGTAACTACTCTTCTTGTTGGGAAGTGAGTTCCCTTGCAATGATAATGGGGAACTTCTGTTCATCTTCAAGATAAGCATATTTGAGATGTGGAGGAAGAGGTTTCAGTTCCAACTTCTGATCATGGGTAGGCTCTGGATTGTCTGGAGCTTGTGAAAATGCTGAGGTTCCCTCATTGTCAGTCAAGAGGGTCCCCACACTTGGACCTTGTCCAATGTGCCTCTCTTCTAACTCTTCCTTGTGAACTTCAGCTACAGTTTCATCTATGACATCACACTGGAAGATAGAATGATCTTCTAGAGGGTTGTTTATGACTCTATTCAGATTGAAGATTACTATGCGGCCATCTATTTCAAAAGAGTATGTTCCTGAAAAAGCATCCAATTTGAATTTTGATGTCTTCAGGAATGGTCTTCCAAGTAGGATTGATGATGGCTTATCTGAGTCATTATGGGGCATCTCCAAGATATAAACATCAGTGGAAAATGTAAGCCCTTTAATGTTCACTAAAACATCTTCAGCAACTCCAGCCACTGTAATAATGCTTTTATCTGCTAACACAAAATGAGCTGCCGACCTTTTTAAGGGAGGGAGCCTCAAAATATCATATATAGATAAAGGCATTATACTAACACAGGCTCTTAAATCACACATGCAATCATAAATTACTACTCCACCAATAGTACAACTAACTATACAAGGACCTGGGTCACTACACTTCTCAGGTAATCCTCCCATTAAAGCAGATATGGAACTACCTAATGGAATAGTTTCTAATTCATGAATTTTGTCCTTATGTATACATAAATCTTTTAGAAACTTTGTATATTTAGGTACTTGTTGAATAACATCAAAAAGAGGAATGGTTACCTCAAGCTTTTTGAATATTTCTACCATTTTGGGATCGGGTTCCAGTTGCTTCATGGGCTTCCTTGCAAGTTGTGGAAATGGAATGGGAGTGGTGTTTTCTGCAGTGTCTGCGCCTCTTGGTGCTTCCTCCTGTGGTTGGGCTTCTTCTTTTTTAGTTATGTCCTGTATGTCCTCTTCCTCTTCAACATCTTCTATTTCTACGACCTCTTCAGCTGAGGCGTGGTCTGGTAAGCTTGGTTCCTCCTGATTCCTCTCCTGCAGTGTGTTTCCGGACCTTAGGGTGATTGCATTAATGTCCCCCTTCATATTGGGTAATGGTTGAGAGGGAATTCCAGTGGAACTTGAAGGATGGTTATTGGAATTTTGCATTGATCTAATCTGTGAGACAAGAGCTTGCAAAGTAGCGGTCAGACCATTCAGACTGGCATTAATGTTATTTTCCATGGTCTGTTGACTTCGCTAAAAAAATTTTTGTAGCTCTTCATTAGGAGATGAAGAAGGCTGACTGAATTGAGAGGTCTACTGTTGGGTATTCTGTGGTCCTTGGGACTGCCTCAGGTGAGGTGCTCTGTAAGGTTGGTTCTGCTGTCTGTTGTTGTTATTATTCCACCTCTGATTTCCCTAATTATCTCTGCCTCCTCTGTTATTGTTGTCCCTCCAATTCTGGTTAGAATTGTCCTGCCATCCATGGCTATTATTTCCACCTTGATTGTACCCTTCGTTGGGGCGGTCATAGAAGTTATGAGTGGATGCCACCATGTTGTCTTCCTGTTGGAGTTGCAGGCATTCATCAATATAATGGCTATAATCAGCACAAATTCCACAAACTCTCTGTGGGACTAACTGTTGGTTTTGCTGTGGTGAAGGAGGTTGAGCTTGCTGAACTTGTTGTTGATTCAATTGCATTTGCTTCAGCAAGTTAGTCATTTCACAGATACTCTGAGTTAGAGCAGCAGTCTCTCTGCTAGAGGATACTTCTGCAACGGCTTTTGAACGGCCTTACTTCTGTCTGTGGTTCCTAGTAGATTCAGCTAGGTCGCTGATCAATTGCCATGCCTCATCAGTGGTCTTGTACTTCTTCATAGACCCATTGCTAGCACTTTCCAATGTGGTCTTATCTTGGGGCCTCATACCCTGTGTGATGTAGCTGAGCAACACTATCTTGTCGATCATGTGGTGGGGGCATGCTTCCAGAAGACTATTGAAGTGCTCCCAGTATTCAAAGAGAGTCTCGTTGTCATCTTGAACAGTCGTGGAAATGTCTTTCCTCAATTTACCAGTAACTTCAGATGGAAAGAATTTCTCCAAAAACTCTTTTCTGAGCGTATCCCAGTTGGATACATTTGCTAGGGGTTAAGTGTAGTACCACTCTCTTGCTTTTCCCTCAAGAGAAAATGGGAAAGCTTTCAGCAGAATTGAAGTTTCATCTGTACTATCTCGCCTGACAGTAGAACAGGCTGCCTGGAAATCTCTCAGATGCTTGATAGGCTCTTGAGCAGGTAAGCCATGAAACTTGGGCATCAAATTGAGCAGTGCAGTCTTTATTTCAAAATCTGTAGCCACCACTGGGTGATGCGCTTGAAACGGTTGCATTGTAAAATCAGGGGCTCCTTCCTCCTGGATGGTAACTCTCCTAGGTTCTGCCATGTCGTCTGCACATGAATCAACCGAATCAGTAGAACGGGGGCTGGTCTCTCCCTCAGATGGCATTTCAAATCCGCCCTCAGAGAGGACTAACCGACGCCGAGCTCACCTTATTCATGAGATGGTTCTTTCAATCTCAGGATCGAATACTGGCAAGCGTGGGTCAGGAAGTGAACGAGTCATCTAGTGAAAGAAACATGCAGCTCATAGTAGCAAAATAAAATAAAATACAAAGAAATAAATTCTAATTAATAACTTTAGCACTCTATTGCAACTCCCCGGCAATGGCGCCAAAAATTGATGCGGGCAGAAATTGGCGAATTAAAAATTATTAAAATATATACGTTGCAAGTATAGTTCTTAATTCACCAGAAATCCGCCTATCAATTTAGAAAGGTGTCACAGAAAATTGAAATTAAAATACTGGGAGTATGAATCCCAGGTCGTCTCCCAACGAGTTGCAGAAAAGTGTGCTATTTTATTAATCAGAGATTTTCAAAAAGGTTTGAATTGGGCAAACAGGAAATTAAATTGGTGAATTTGAATAATGTAAATAAAAGCCTTGACTGGGAATTGATTAGTTGGAATCCCTATTATTGTTGGAATGCTCTCAGGATTAATTGACAATTAAAGATTATCCTGTTTAGTTATCCTTCACTAGGTGAAGGAAAGTCAAACAAGTTAGAATGCTACGTCCGTTCACAAGTTGCAATCCACTTAATTAAAAGGGATTGGTGTTAGTGATTAGGAGGCAATCCAACCATAAACCCAATTACAATTTTTCCTTCAAGCCTTCCAACTCAAGGGTTCCTTTCAATCAATTCCCCATCAAGTTAGGGAATTACTCGCTCATTGTGAATGTAAAATTCATAGCATATAAAAAGGAATTAAAGGAAGACATTGTAAATAAAAATCGAAATAGTCAATTAAAAATAAAGGTGATCCTTGTATTAAATAATCCTAAAAATATTCCAATGGTAAAATTAACAAAGCAAATAACATGGAAGAGTAAAGCCAAGTAAAGAAAACGAACTAGAATGACGAAGTCTTGATGAGGTCATAACTCTTCTCAGTGTTCCAATGCCAAAAAAGTAACTGAAAATTAAATCCTAAGAACTATGAATGTGTAGAGAGAAAACCTAGAGGGGGAGTAAAACTAGATCGAAAAAAAACTTAAACTGTGTAGAATGAATGTTCTCTCCTTGGTTTCTGCATGTTCTCTGGCTCTAGTCTGCTGTTCTGGGCCGAAAACTGGGTCAAAATAGGGTCCAAAATCGCCCCCAGCGAATCCTGCAGATTATGCAGATCGCGCATGTCACACGATCGCGTCATCCATGCGGACGCGTCATTCGCGCTTTTCCTCGCCACGCGTTCGCGTCGTCCACGCCTCCGCGTCGCTCGTGCTTTTCCAGTCCGCGCGGTCGCGTGAGCCATGCGGTCGCGTCACTGCGATTTCTCCTCTTTCGCGCGGTCGCATGAGCTATGTGGCCGTGTCACTTCTCGCTGGTTATCTCCTCAATTTCTTGTGTTCCTTCCATTTTTTCTAGCTTCCTTTCCAATCTCCAACTCATTCATGCCCTATAAAGCCTGAAACGCTTAACACACAGATCACGGCATCGAATGGAATAAAGGAAAATTAAAAATGCATAATTAAAAGTCTCTAGGAAGCAGTTTTTAATCATGTAATAATTTCAGGAAGGAAATATAAATGCATGCTAAATTAATGAATAAGTGGGTAAGGATCATGATAAAACCACACAATTAAACACAATATAAACCATAAAATAGTGGTTTATCACCCATTCTTCACTGTAGTGACTCCAGACTTCTTCGGCACCACTTGTACTGGGCTGACCCATTCGCTATCTGAGATTGGATAGAAGATATCAGCTTTCAGCAGTCTGGTCACTTCTTTCTTGACAACCTCCAAGATGGTTGATGAGCGGATAATTTATACGCTTTTTAGCATTATTTTTAGTATGTTTTTAGTATATTTTAACTGGTTTTTATTATGTTTTTATTAGTTTTTAAATAAAAATCACTTTTCTGGGCTTTACTATGATTTTGTGTGTTTTTCTGTGATTTCAGGTATTTTCTGGCAAAAATTGAGGGACCTGAGCAAAAATCTGATTCAGAGGCTGAAAAAGGACTGCAGATGCTGTTGGATTCTGACCTCCCTGCACTCAAAGTGGATTTTCTGGAGCTATAGAAGCCCAATTGGCGTGCTCTCAATTGCGTTGGAAAGCAGACATCCTGGGCTTTCCAGAAATATATAATATTCCATACTTTGCTCGAGATTTGATGGCCCAAACAGGCGTTCCAAGTCAGCTCAAGAATTCTGGCGTTTAACTCCAGAACTGGCACAAAAGCTGGAGTTAAACGCCGAAACTGGCATAAAAGCTGGCGTTTAACTCCAAGAAATATTTCTACACATGAAAGCTTCAATGCTCAGCCCAAGCACACACCATGTGGGCCCCAAAAGTGGAATTTTACAATAAACACCCTAGCTTACTCATTTTCTGTAACCCTAGGTCACTAGTTTACTATAAATACTACTTTCAGTGATTCATATGGTACCTCATGACATTATACACGTTTCATATTGTATCCTCTACGGCATGAGTCTCTAAACCCCATTGTTGGGGGTGAGGAGCTCTGCTGTTCCTCATGAATTAATGCAATTACTACTATTTTGCATTCTATTACGCTTGCTTCCATTCTAAGATATTCATTCGCACTTCAACTTGATGAATGTGATGATCCGTGACACTCATCATCATTCTCACCTATGAACGCGTGCCTGACAACCACCTCCGTTCTACCTTAGATTGAATGCATATCTCTTAGCCTCATGATTCAAATTAGAGTCTTCGTGGTATAAGCTAGAATCATTGGCGGTCATTCCTGAGATCCGGAACGTCTAAACCTTGTCTGTGGTATTCTGAGTAGGATCTGGGAAGGGATGACTGTGACGAGATTCAAACTCGCGAGTGTTGGGCGTAGTGACAGATGCAAAAGGATCAATGGATCCTATTCCGACATGATCGAGAACCGACAGATGATTAGCCGTGCGGTGACAGCGCATTTGGAATATTTTTACTGAGAGGACGGGATGTAGCCGTTGACAACGGTGATGCCCAACATAAAGCTTGCCATGGAAGGAGTCTTGCGTGCATGAAGAAGAAGACAGTAGGAAAGCAGAGGTTCAGAAGACAAAGCATCTCCAAAGCCTCAACCTGTTCTTCATTACTACATAACAAGTATTTATTTCATGTTCTTTTACTTTTTACAATTAAATCTGAGAATTACTGATATCCTGACTAAGAGTTACAAGATAACCATAGCTTGCTTCAAGCCGACAATCTCTGTGGGATCGACCCTTACTCACGTAAGGTATTACTTGGACGACCCAGTGCACTTGCTGGTTAGTTGTGCGGAGTTACAAAAGTGTGATTGTAATTTTGTGCACCAAGTTTTTGGCGCCGTTGCCGGGGATTGTTCGAGTTTGGACAACTGACGGTTTATCTTGTTGCTTAGATTAGGACTAATTTATTTTTGTTGGTTTAGAGTCTTTTATTTGAGTTTAGTTTCATATTTTAAGTTTGGTGTCAATTGCATGCTTTTACTTTCTTTTATTTTTCGAAATTTGCATGTGTTTAGTACTTTCTTGATTTTTAAAATTTTAAGTTTGGTGTCTTCTTCTTGTTTTTCTTTAAAATTTTCGAAAATTTGTGTTTGGTTTTCTAAAAATTTTAAGTTTGGTGTCCCTTGTGCTTTTATTTACTTAAATTTTTTTCAAAAATTTGTTCTTGGTGTTCATCTTGATCTTGAAAGTGTTCTTGGTGTTCATCTTGACATTCAAAATTTTCTTGTTTGTTTTCATTGTTTTGATTTAAAATTTCTAAGTTTAGAGTCATTTTGTTGTTTTTCTCTTTCCTCATTAAAATTCAAAAATCAAAAAAATATCTTTTCCTTATTTTACTCATAATTTTCAAAATTTGGCATTAAAGTAGTCAAAGATTTTCAAAATCATATTTTTTTTCTTTTTATTCAAGTCAAAATTTTAATTTCAAAAATTGATCCTTTCAAATCTTTTTCAAAAATCAAATCTTTTTGATTTTTTTCAATCATATCTTTTTTATTTTTCAATCATATCTTTTTAATTGCTAATTTCAAAATCTTTTTAATTGATTAATTAATTTAGTTTTCAATTTGCTTTTATTTTCTTTTTTCGAAATTTTATTGTATTTTCCATTTATTTTACTTATTATTTTCGGTTACTTTTAAAAAAAATTAAAATTCATATCAATTCCCTTTTCTCCATCATGGACATAAGTGGAAGTGAACAGTCCAGAAGGACTCTGGGGTCATATGCTAACCCCATTACAGCTGCATATGGGAGTAGCTTCTGTATACCTCCCATCAAAGCAAGCAGCTTTGAGCTAAATCCTCAGCTCATTATCATGGTGCAACAAAATTGCCAGTATTCTGGTCTTCCACAAGAAGAACCAACTGAGTTTCTGGCACAGTTTTTTCAAATTGCTGACACAGTACGTGATAAAGAAGTGGATCAAGATGTCTACAAATTATTATTGTTTCCATTTGCTGTAAAAGATCAAGCTAAGAGATGGTTAAATAACCAACCCACAGCAAGCATAAAAACATGGAGACAATTAACAGACAAATTCCTGAATCAATTTTACCCTCCAAAAAGGATAACACAGCTAAGGCTGGACATCCAAGGCTTTAAACAAGAGGATCATGAATCTCTTTATAATGCCTGGGAAAGGTACAGAGGGATGCTAAGAAAATGCCCCTCTGAAATATTTTCAGAGTGGGTACAGTTAGACATCTTCTACTATGGACTTACAGAAAAAGCTCAGATGTCCCTAGATCACTCAGCTGGTGGATCTATACACATGAGAAAAACAATTGAAGAAGCTCAAGAGCTCATAGATACAGTTGCTAGAAATCAACATCTGTACTCAAACAGTGAGTCCTCTATAAAAGAAGAGGCTATGGTAGTAACTACTGATCCCAATCCTCAAGAACAGATTGTTGAACTTAATCAGCAATTACTCCTTATGACAAAACAATTAGCAGAATTCAAAAAGATGCTCCAAGACACTAAAAATGCTAACAAGAATATAGAAGCATAATTGAATCAGACAAGACAGCAGCTATCTAAACAGATAACAGAAGAATGCCAAGCTATCCAACTAAGGAGCGGGAAGATATTGAATAACTCAGCTCAAAATAGCAAAAAGTCAAGAAAGGAACAAATGACAGAGAATGACCAAACCACTACCCAAGATCCCTCTGAGGACATCAAGAGCCCAGAGAGGAATAACTCTGGCATTCAAACGCCAGAAAAGGGTAAGAAAGTGGCGTTAAACGCCCAATGGGTAGCCAAATCTGGCATTCAAACGCCAGAAAAGGGCTGCAATCTGGCGTTAAACGCCCAAAAAGCATCCAATCCTGGCATTAAAACGCCACAAAGGGGTCAGACACTTGCAAGTGCTGATAACAACCCCCTTAAGCAGGCTTCTTCAACCACTTCTGTAGGGAATAAACCTGCAGCAACTAAGGTTGAAAAATATAAAGCTAAGATGCCTTATCCTCAGAAGCTCCGCCAAGCGGAACAGGATAAATAATTTGCCCGCTTTGCAGACTATCTCAGGACTCTTGAAATAAAGATCCCGTTTGCAGAGGCACTTGAGCAAATACCCTCTTATGCTAAGTTCATGAAAGAGATCTTAAGTCATAAGAAGAATTGGAGAAAAACTGAAAAAGTGTTTCTCACTGAAGAATGCAGTGCAGTCATTCTGAAAAGCTTACCAGAGAAGCTTCAAGATCCAGGGAGCTTTATGATACCATGCACAATAAAGGGTGCTTGTACTAAGACAGCTCTATGTGACCTTGGAGCAAGTATCAATCTAATACCTGCATCCACCATCAGAAAGCTTGGCTTGACTGAAGAGGTCAAACCAACCCGGATATGTCTTCAACTTGCTGATGGCTCCATTAAATACCCATCAGGCATAATTGAGGACATGATTGTCAAGGTTGGGCCGTTTGCCTTTCCCACTGACTTTGTAGTGCTGGAAATGGAGGAGCACAAGAGTGCAACTCTGATTCTAGGAAGACCTTTCCTAGCAACTGGATGAACTCTCATTGATGTCCAAAAAGGGGAAGTGACCCTGAGAGTCAATGAGGATGAGTTCAAGTTAAATGTTGTCAAAGCTATGCAGCATCCAAACACGTCAAATGACTGCATGAGCGTTGATATTATTGACTCCCTGGTGGAAGAAGTTAATATGACTGAAAGTCTTGAATCAGAGCTAGAGGACATCTTTAAAGATGTTCAGCCTGATCTGGAGGAATCAGAGGAAATAAAAGAACCTCTGAAAATCCCTCAAAAAGAGGAAAAACCTCCTAAACCCGAGCTCAAACCACTACCACCATCCCTGAAATATGCATTTTTGGGAGAGGGTGACACTTTTCCAGTGATCATAAGCTCTGCTCTAAATCCACAGGAAGAGAAAGCACTAATTCAAGTGCTAAGGACACACAAGACAGCTCTTGGGTGGTCCATAAGTGACCTTAAGGGCATTAGCCCAGCAAGATGCATGCACAAGATCCTATTGGAGGATGATGCTAAACCAGTGGTTCAACCACAGAGGCGGCTAAATCCAGCCATGAAGGAAGTGGTGCAGAAGGAGGTCACTAAGTTACTAGAGGCTATGATTATTTATCCTATTTCTGATAGCCCTTGGGTGAGCCCTGTCCACGTTGTCCCCAAGAAGGGAGGCATGACAGTAGTTCATAATGAAAAGAATGAACTGGTTCCTACAAGAACAGTTACAGGGTGGCGTATGTGTATTGACTACAGAAGGCTCAATACAGCCACCCGAAAAAGATCACTCTCCTTTACCATTCATAGACCAGATGCTAGAGAGACTAGCAGGTAATGAATATTATTGCTTTTTGGATGGCTATTCAGGTTACAACAAAATTGCAGTGGATCCTCAGGACCAAGAGAAAACAGCATTCACATGTCCTTCTGGAGTATTTGCTTACAGAAGAATGCCTTTTGGTCTGTGCAATGCACCTACAACCTTTCAGAGGTGCATGCTCTCTATCTTCTCTGATATGGTAGAGAAGTTCCTGGAAGTCTTCATGGATGACTTTTCAGTATTTGGAGACTCATTCAGCTCCTGTCTTGATCATCTAGCACTTGTCTTGAAAAGGTGCCAAGAGACTAACCTGGTCTTAAATTGGGAAAAATGTCACTTTATGGTGACTGAATGAATTGTCCTTGGGCACAAAATTTCAAGCAAGGGAATAGAGGTGGATCAAGCCAAGGTAGAGGTAATTGAGAAATTACCACCACCTGCCAATGTTAAGGCAATCAGAAGCTTTCTGGGGCATGCAGGATTCTATAGGAGGTTCATAAAAGATTTTTCAAAAATTGCAAAACCTCTAAGCAACCTGCTAGCTACTGACATGCCATTTGTGTTTGACACAGAGTGTCTGCAGGCGTTTGAGACCCTGAAAGCCAAGCTGGTCACAGTACCAATCATCTCTGCACCTGACTGGACATTACCATTCGAACTAATGTGTGATGCCAGTGACCATGCCATTGGTGCAGTGTTGGGACAAAGGCATAACAAGCTTCTGCACGTCATTTACTATGCTAGCCGTGTTTTAAATGATGCACAGAAGAATTACACAACCACAAAAAAAGAGTTACTTGCAGTGGTTTATGCCATTGACAAGTTTAGATCCTATTTAGTAGGTTCAAAAGTGATTGTGTATACTGACCATGCTGCTCTTAAATACCTACTCACAAAGCAGGATTCAAAACCCAGGCTCATAAGATGGGTGTTGCTTCTGCAAGAGTTTGATATAGAAATAAGGGATAGAAAAGGGACAGAGAACCAGGTAGCTGATCACCTGTCCCGGATAGAACCAGTAGCAGGGGCGTCCCACCCTCCTACTGAGATCTCTGAAACCTTTCTGGATGAGCAACTCAATGCCATTTAGGAAGCACCATGGTTTGCAGACAGGAAAAGGAAGAAGTATGAAGAGCTTCTCTCAATACAGAGTCAAACAGAGCCCCCACAGTCAAACTCTAAGTTTGGTGTTGGGAGGCCACAACCAAACTTTAAGTTTGGTGTTAAACCCCCACATTCAAACTCTAAGTTTGGTGTTGGGAGGTTCCAGCATTGCTCTGAACATCTGTGAGGCTCCATGAGAGCCCACTGTCAAGCTATTGACATTAAAGAAGCGCTTGTTGGGAGGCAACTCAATCTATATTAAATTTCGATTTTCCATTGTTATTTTATGTTTTCTGTAGGTTGATGATCATGTGAAGTCACAAAAATAATTGAAAAAGCAAAAACAGAAGGAAAAATAGAATGAAAAATAGAACACCCTGGAGGAGAAACTTACTGGCATTTAAACGCCAGTAAGGGTAGCAGAATGGGCGTTAAACGCCCAGTCTGGCACCATTCTGGGCGTTTAATGCCAGAAAAGGGCAAGAAGCTGGCGTTAAACGCTAGAAATGGGCAGCAGCCTGGCGTTTAATGCCTGAATGGGCAGCAAGGGGCATTTTGCAAGCCTCATTGGTGCAGGGATGAAAAATCCTTGACACCTCAGGATCTGTAGACCCCACAGGATCCCCACCAACTTCTACTCTCTTTTCTCTTCTTTTGCTCGAGGACGAGCATACCTTCTAAGTTTGGTGTGGTAAAAGCATTGCTTTTTGTTTTTCCATAACCATTTATGAGGACAAGCCCATCACTAAGAAAAGGATGGAGCAAATCAACACCTCTCTAGGAGAATTAAGTTCCAATATGGGACAACCAAGGGTCGAGCACCAAGAGCATTCCATTCTCCTCCATGAAATTAGAGAAAACTAAAGAACCATGAGGGAGGAGCAACAAAGGCAAGGAAGAGACATTGAGGAACTCAAGCACTCCATAAGATCTTCAAGAGGAAGAACAAGCCGCCATCACTAAGGTGGACCCGTTCCTTAATTTCCTTGTTCTTTATTTTCTGTTTTTCGAATTTTTATGCTTTATGTTTATGTCTTATTACATGATCATTAGTGTCTAAGTGTCTATGCCTTAAAGCTATGAAAATGAATCCATCACCTTTCTTAAATGAAAAAAATGTTTTTAATTGAAAAAGAAAAAGAAGTGCATGAATTTCGAATTTTAAAACAGTTTAGTTATTTTGATGTGGTGGAAATACTATTGTTTTTCTGAATGAATTCTTGAATAGTGCATATTTTTGAACTTGATTGTTTATGAATGTTAAAATTGTTGGCTCTTGAAAAAATGATGGGAAAGGGAGAAATGTTATCTGATGATCTGAAAAATCATAAAATTGATTCTTGAAGCAAGAAAAAGCAGTGAATAGAAAGCTTGCAAAAAAAATATGTGTTTTGGCGGATAATTTATACACTTTTTGGTGTTGTGATGAGCGGATAATTTATACGCTTTTTGGCATTATTTTTAGTATGCTTTTAGTATATTTTAATTAGTTTTTATTATGTTTTTATTAGTTTTTAAATAAAAATCACTTTTCTGGGCTTTACTATGATTTTGTGTGTTTTTCTATGATTTCAGGTATTTTCTGGCTGAAATTGAGGGACCTGAGCAAAAATCTGATTCAGAGGCTGAAAAAGGACTGCAGATGCTGTTGGATTCTGAGCTCTCTGCACTCGAAGTGGATTTTCTGGAGCTACAGAAGCCCAATTGGCACGCTTTCAATTGCGTTGGAAAGTAGACATCTTGGGCATTCCAGAAATATGTAATAGTCCATACTTTGCCCGAGATTTGATAGCCCAAACAGGCGTTCCAAGTCAGCTCAAGAATTTTGGCGTTTAACTCCAGAACTGGCACAAAAGCTGGAGTTAAACGCCCAAACTGGCATAAAAGCTGGCGTTTAACTCCAAGAAATGTTTCTACACATGAAAGTTTCAATGCTCAGCCCAAGCACACACCAAGTGGGCCCCGGAAGTGGAATTTTACAATAAACACCCTAGCTTACTCATTTTCTGTAACCCTAGGTCACTAGTTTACTATAAATACTACTTTCAGTGATTCATATGGTACCTCATGACATTATACACGTTTCATATTGTATTATCTACGGCATGAGTCTCTAAACCCCATTGTTGGGGGTGAGGAGCTCTGTTGTTCCTCATGAATTAATGCAATTACTACTGTTTTCCATTCTATTACGCTTGCTTCCATTCTAAGATATTCATTCGCACTTCAACTTGATGAATGTGATGATCCGTGACACTCATCATCATTCTCACCTATGAACGCGTGCCTGACAACCACCTCCGTTCTACCTTAGATTGAATGCATATCTCTTAGCCTCATGATTCAAATCAGAGTCTTCGTGGTATAAGCTAGAATTATTGGCCGTCATTCCTGAGATCCGGAACATCTAAACCTTGTCTGTGGTATTCTGAGTAGGATCTGGGAAGGGATGACTGTGACGAGCTTCGAACTCACGAGAGTTGGGCGTAGTGACAGACGCAAAAGGATCAATGGATCCTATTCCGACATGATCGAGAACCGACAAATGATTAGCCGTGCGGTGACAGCGCATTTGGAACATTTTAACTGAGAGGACGGGATGTAGCCATTGACAACGGTGATGCCCAACATAAAGCTTGCTGATGCCAGGGCATCTTGGCCAGTTTTACTGACCTTTTCTTTACTGTTTTTAAGGTAGTTTCATGCATTTTCTTAGGAAATAAGCTAGTTTTGGGTGGATATTCACTTACATCTTGATTCAAGCATACATTGTGCACTTTACATGATTTCATGAGAATTTTGCATGAATTATATGATAAATTGGATGATGCATGATCCATGATTAAGAGCAAGACTTTGATGCACTTTGTTTGATTGATTTCAGGCCAAAAGAAGAAGAGAAGAGCCACGTTAGTGGCTACGTTAGTGTAACTAATGTAGGCACTAACGTGGAAGGAAGGAAAGCCCCAACGTTAGTGGGAAAAGTTAGTGGCATTAAGTTTGAAGAAAGGAAATGGAGCCAACGTTAGTGACACTTAACATTATCACTAACGTTGGACCAAGCTCTTAAGTGGGCACGTTAGTTGCCACGTTAACTTAGTTAACGTGGCCTCTAACGTTAAGAAAAAAGGGGGGGGGGGAACTGAATTCTGGAATGGGGGATTGAAGAGGGGTCTTCGGATTCCCTCCCCTCACACACTTTTCCTTCTATTTCTTTTAGTTGTAATTTTCATTTATGAATTTGAAGTTTTATTTTCAGTTTTTATCTTCATCTTTACTTTTCTGCACTTTCTTTCTTTTCTATTTTTGTAGAGCAATGATCAACTAACTCTTTACATTGGGTTAGAGAGCTCTATTGTGATTCAATGGATCAATTGTAGTTCTTATTCTTCTTATTCTTTCTTTTCTCTTGATTTTACTTGAAAGCTTTCGGTCTTCATCCAATTGGGTAGTTATCTTGGAAAAGAAGCTATTCATACTTGGATCTCTTCTGAACCTTGAAGGAGGAATGAAGAGATCAAGCTAGAAATGCTTTCTCATGCTGGACCAAATTGGGTTTGGATGGATATGTGACTATAATCCTCTCAACACTTGATTTGGGAAATGCATGTGGTATAATCAGTGACCATACTTCATCTCTTCTCATGAGCAATTGACCAAGGAATTGGCTATTGATCAAGATTTGAGAGATTGAATTACAAGAAATTGTAATTCAATCACTTAAGATTGCCAAGGAGATCAATGAGTGCATTGATTGAGGAAGAGATGAGAATGAACATGATCCGGAGGATTGCAATATCTCTTGATCCCAATGTTCATTTTATTTTTAGTTCTTACATTTACTTTTCTTGTCATTTTACTTTTCTGCACTTTATTGCTTTCTTTACTTTTCTGTCAATTTACATTTCCTTGTTGCTTATCACTCCATTATGATTCATCTAACTAGGATAATCAATTAACCATTGATTGCTTAATCCGTTAATCTCTGTGGGATTCGACCTCACTCTATTGTGAGTTTTACTTGACGACAATTCGGTACACTTGCCGAAGGGAGATTTGTTGAGAGACAAGTTTCCACCCGCATCAAGTTTATGGTGCCGTTGCCGGGGATTAATTGTGATTAACAAACTATCGGTTGATTGATTTACTAGATTAGACACTTTTCTTTTGTCTTTGTTTTCTTTTATTTCTTTATTTTCTTTTGCTAACTAACTGTTTGTGATATTGCCTCACTGGAAATTTCCTCATCTATGACAATGGAGATTCCAATTTCTTTTGGTGATTATTGTTTGAGACAGAGCTTTCTGCAGGAAAAAAAGGAGCATCCATCATATTCTAGTCAATCAAATTTCATGAAAAACTCTCCACCACCACAGAATGATTCACTTTACTATGCTCATGGTGGGTGGGAGTATCAAGAACATGAAATAGGGTGCTTCCCAGGGTCACAAAATGGTCCATATTTTGATGACTTTGATCACTACTCAAGTTGTGGCTGGGAAGATCAAAGTCAAAGAGATTTCACTCATTCATACCCCATTCATCAAGAGCCATCACCTCTCAATTATACAACCTCACCTCCAAGTTTCACATTCCTAAATCCTTTATCATTTGAGTATGCCTCAGCACAAAAGTCTATCCAAAATCCATACAATTCATTTCACCATCCACAAAACTCAATCTACTACCCACAAGAGTCATACCACTTTCAAAACACACAACCACAAAACAACCAATTCCATTCACAAACCAACCCCGCCCAACCATTACAACCTACCCA
Source organism: Arachis hypogaea (assembly GCF_003086295.3). Taxonomy (NCBI): domain Eukaryota; kingdom Viridiplantae; phylum Streptophyta; class Magnoliopsida; order Fabales; family Fabaceae; genus Arachis; species Arachis hypogaea. The sequence goes on along the minus strand of NC_092055.1, from coordinate 56,291,713 downwards.
ACCACCTTTAGATAGACTTGCTAGGATGGAACTCTTCATGGAAGAGCTCAAAAGAAGTAGAGAAGAAGAGAGACTCGTTAGGATAGAGCTCCTCCTTGAAGAAATAATAAAGACAAATGAAGAGGAGAAAATAGCAAGAAGGGACCATGAAGAAAAATTGAGACAGAATGCACAACTCTATTCTGAAGAACAATTCATTGAAGAGCTGAGAGCACAAAGAGAGACCACTTCACTCTCTCCAGAAACAGAGGAGTTCATTCAAAGGTCAAGAACAAACGAGGAAGTCAATCAAGGGAGCCCACACTCCAATGAAACAGAGAGTTGCATAGAGAGTGAGTTCATTGAACCACCAATTCAAGAAGTTCTTGATGAAGAGGATGCTCCAACCATCATACAATACCCAAGTCCTGAAATCAAGGTGGTAAAGGCAATCAACATGAACACTAACAAAAGGATGGTGACCAAGAAAAGAAGGACAATATTCATGAAGAAGAAAAGGTCAACCAAAAGCCATCCCACTCCTACCCCAACAAGCAAGTTTACTCAAGCTAACAACAGAAGAAGGCTTGCTGGGGAGAGGCACTCAAAACAAGGGGCATTAACTGGCTCCTCTTTCCTCTTGAGGTCATTCCTCTTAACAAACTGGAAGAAGAGGAAGAAAGTCGTGAACAACATGTCAAGCTAATGACATTAAAAGAGCGCTTGTTGGGAGGCAACCCAACCGTAGGTAACATTTTCTTGCTTTGCTTAGTTTACTTTCAATAATTTGGCATATGATTGCACTCTAAGTTTGGTGTTGCTATGCAACAATTTGATTTTCAATCTTCACTGGGTACTTGCAACATTCTAAATTGACAGTGGCACACTAAGTTTGGTGTTGCCACTTAACTTTCATGCAAAGTACCATGCCAACACCACTCATTAATGCAATCACATTGTCTCTATTTTACTTCTTGTGCTTTTGTTATGATCCATAATCTTGCTTGCTGAAACACATGCATACTCACACTTCATTTTAAGACATTCATGATCCATCATAAACCTCGTCACCACTGTTTTAATTGTTGCTTGAGTATAAGCAATCATTCTATGTCTGGTGTGGGAAGGGGAAGAATAGGAGGAAAAGGGCAACAACAATGAAGATAAAATACAAGGTGGTAAAGTTTCTTTCTCCTCTTACTTATTTCCAGCACTTTAATTTGCATGATTGTCTTCTATGTTCTTTGTATGTATGTGTGCTTTCTCCTTGTGAATAAGCATGTCAATTCTGTCTTTTAAACTTTTTGTTGATTGGGGCTGTGTTTGCTAGTCTGAATGTCATTACTGCATCATCTCCTTACTTACTTGTATGCTTGTCCTTTTGAATCAAATGAAAGGAGAATGAGTGTTTTTAAAAGACCAGAGTAGAGTTCATACTATGGAGTAAGTTCATGAGTTTATGGTGTGGTCATAAGTTAGCTAAGTTGGTTCAACCAGAAGGTGGGAGGACAACTATCTGTCATGAATACTGTGCTTGAGAAACACCCCATGAGACTAGCTAAATAAGAAGATCCTAATAAGAAAAAGGGAAAGAACAATAAAGGTTGAAAAATAAAAGAAAAAGAGTAAGCAATAAGGCTAGGCACCAATGGTTTTAATCTTGAAGCATGTGTCTGTGGTGCTCCTGTATGAGGGATTTACTTGGATGAATAAGCTCTTAGGGGTGCCTTATCACTTGGTAACTTGGGTTAACTAACTCGGGATTATCAGCTGAAAGTCCACTATCAAGAGTAACCCTCAATACAGAGCATTTAGTAACCCAAAGAGGTGCTGGACACCAAGGTCTCAAGAAAAGAAAATAAATAAACTATGTGCCTGTGGTGTGTATGTGTGGGGGAGAGACTTGAGCAAGTAAGTCCTTAGGGGTGCTTCAACACCTAGCACCTTGAACCAACTGGTTCGGGAGTGTTGGCTGAAAGCTTATTTTAAAGAGTTGCCCCCTTACAGAGCACTTAGTTTAAGAACAAAAATAAGCCCTGAAATGACAACAAAAGGATCAATGAATAAAAGTCTCATGGGATGCAATCAAAGTTAGTATTCTAGGACATGATAAAGGTCTGAAAGCCAGGAATGAACCTAAGTTGCTATGCATGAAACCACCATAAAACCAGGGACATGACTTCCACAAGAATGACTCATTTCTCTTGGCATTCCATTCATCATTCTCTTATTCCAGTACTTGCTTAGGGACAAGCAAGCTTTAAGTTTGGTGTTGTGATGCCAGGGCATCTTGGCCAGTTTCACTGACCTTTTCTTTACTGTTTTTAAGGTAGTTTCATGCATTTTCTTAGGAAATAAGCTAGTTTTGGGTGGATATTCACTTACATCTTGATTCAAGCATACATTGTGCACTTTACATGATTTCATGAGAATTTTGCATGAATTATATGATAAATTGGATGATGCATGATCCATGATTAAGAGCAAGACTTTGATGCACTTTGTTTGATTGATTTCAGGCCAAAAGAAGAAGAGAAGAGCCACGTTAGTGGCTACATTAGTTACACTAACGTAGGCACTAACGTGGAAGGAAGGAAAGCCCCAACGTTAGTGGGAAAAGTTAGTGGCATTAACTTTGAAGAAAGGAAATGGAGCCAACGTTAGTGACACTTAACATTATCACTAACGTTGGACCAAGCTCTTAAGTGGGCACGTTAGTTGCCACGTTAACTTAGTTAACGTGGCCTCTAACGTTAAGAAAAAAGGGGGGGAACTGAATTCTGGAATGGGGGATTGATGAGGGGTCTTCGGACTCCCTCCCCTCACACACTTTTCCTTCTCTTTCTTTTAGTTGTAATTTTCATTTATGAATTTGAAGTTTTATTTTCAGTTTTTATCTTTATCTTTACTTTTCTGCACTTTCTTTTTTTTCTATTTTTGTAGAGCAATGATCAACTAACTCTTTACATTGGGTTAGAGAGCTCTATTGTGATTCAATGGATCAATTGTAGTTCTTATTCTTCTTCTTCTTTCTTTTTTCTTGATTTTACATGAAAGCTTTCGGTCTTCATCCAATTGGGTAGTTATATTGGAAAAGAAGTTATTCATACTTGGATCTCTTCTGAACCTTGAAGGAGGAATGAAGAGATCAAGCTAGAAATGCTTTCTCATGCTGGACCAAATTGGTTTTGGATGGATATGTGACTATAATCCTCTCAACACTTGATTTGGGAAATGCATGTGGTATAATCAGTGACCATACTTCATCTCTTCTCATGAGCAATTGACCAAGGAATTGGCTATTGATCAAGATTTGAGAGATTGAATTACAAGAAATTGTAATTCAATCACTTAAGATTTCCAAGGAGATCAATGAGTGCATTGATTGAGGAAGAGATGAGAATGAACATGATCCAGGGGATTGCAATATTTCTTGATCCCAATGTTCATTTTATTTTTAGTTCTTACATTTAATTTTCTTGTCATTTTACTTTTCTGCACTTTATTGCTTTCTTTACTTTTCTGTCAATTTACATTTCCTTGTTGCTTATCACTCCATTATGATTCGTCTAACTAGGATAATCAATTAACCATTGATTGCTTAATCCGTTAATCTTTGTGGGATTCGACCTCACTCTATTGTGAGTTTTACTTGACGACAATTCGGTACACTTGCCGAAGGGAGATTTGTTGAGAGACAAGTTTTCACCCGCATCACTTGCCATGGAAGGAGTCTTGCGTGCATGAAGAAGAAGACAGTAGGAAAGCAGAGGTTCAGAAGACAAAGCATCTCCAAAGCCTCAACCTGTTCTTCATTACTACATAACAAGTATTTATTTCATGTTCTTTTACTTTTTACAATTAAATCTGAGAATTACTGATATCCTGACTAAGAGTTACAAGATAACCATAGCTTGCTTCAAGCCGACAATCTCCGTGGGATCGACCCTTACTCACGTAAGGTATTACTTGGACGACCCAGTGCACTTGCTGGTTAGTTGTGCAGAGTTACAAAAGTGTGATTGTAATTTCGTGCACCAATGGTGGGGTTCAGCCGCCTCTGAGGTTGGCGGACAGGTCTTGCTCCCTCATCTAAAAATATCCTATGCTCGCAAACTTGAGGGCTGATGCCTACTATATCCGCTAAACTCCACCCAATAGCCTTCTTGTGTCTTCTCAGCACACTGAGCAGCTGCTCCTCTTGTTAGGGAGTGAGTTCCCTTGCAATGATAACTGGAAGCTTCTGATTATCCTCAAGGTAAGCATACTTGAGGTGGGGTGGAAGGGGCTTTAACTCCAATTTCTACTCATGGCTAGGTACTTGACCATCTGGAGCTAGTGATGATGGCAAAGTGTCCTCATTGTGTCCAGGGAGTCTCCCCATACTTATACCTTGCTCCATGTGTAGCGCCTCTACTTCTTCTTGGTGGACCTCATTCACGATCTCATCAATGATGTCGAATTGGAAGATGAAATTATCTTCCGAAGGGTGCTTCATGGCTTTATTCAGATTGAAGCTTACTGCTCGGTCGTCTATCTTAAAAGAATAAGTCCCTGAGAAGGCATCCAACTTGAACTTTAAAGTCTTCAGGAGTGGTCTCCCAAGCAGGATTGATGACAGTCTTCCTGAGTCATTAGGGGGCATTTCCAAGATATAGAAGTCAATGGAAAATATGAGCCCCTTAATGCTCACCAGCACGTCCTCAGCAATTCCAACCACTGTAATAATGCTTTTATCTGCTAACACAAATCGAGCTGCTGACCTTTTTAAGGGAGGGAGCCTCAAAGCATCATATATAGACAAAGGCATAATACTCATGCACGCTCCTAAGTCACACATGTAGTCAGAAAATATTACACCCCCAATGGCACAGTTAACCATGCATGGCCCTGGATCACTATATTTTTCAGGTATATCTCCCATTAAAGCAGATATGGAACTACCTAAAGGAATAGTTTCTAATTCAGTAAACTTATTCTTATGCATACACAAATCCTTTAGAAAACTTTGCATATTTAGGTACTTGCTGAATAACATCAAAAAGGGGAACAGTTACCTCAACTTTTTTGAAGATTTCTACCATTTTGGGATCGAGTTCTATCTACTTTCTGAGCTTCCTTGCAAGGTGCAGAAATGGGACAGGGATGGCGTCTCTGGTAGCTTTAGCCTCTTCTAGTGCACCATTCTTGGGTTGAGTTGCTTCTTCCTCAACCATGTTTTGTACTTCACCTTCCTCTTCAACATCTTCCACTTCAACCATGTCCTCAACTGGGGCATTTTCTTGTGGGCTTGGCTCCTCCTGATTCCTCTCTTGTAGTGTGGTTCCGGACCTCAAAGTGATGGCATTGGTGCCACCCTTGGGGTTGGGTAAGGGTTGAGACGAAATTGCACTGGAGCTTGCTTGTTGATTGTTGGAGGTAATTAGTGAATCCATCCGGGAGACAAGAGCTTGTAAAGTGGCATTCAGACCATTCATGGATGAGTTAATTGAGTTCTAAATGTCTTGCTGCCCTTGCTTCATAATGTGAAGCATCTCATCTTTAGAAGAAGAAGGGGGGGTAAGTGATTTGAGGGGCCTGCTGTTGGTTGTGTTGAGGCGCTTGGGGCTGCCTTAGGTGAGGCGCCTTGTAAGGCTAGTTCTGGTTCTGCTGTTGGTAGGGAGGATTCTGCTGATAGCTGTTCTGCTTATTGTTATTATTATTCCACCTCTGATTTTTCTGGTTATCTCTACCTCCTCTGTTGTCCCTCTAGCCTTGGTTATAGTTACCTCCTTATTGATAGGATCCTTGATTTGGGTGGTCATAGAAATTGTGAGTAGCTGCCAAGGTGTTGCCCTCGTATTGGAGCTGTGGACACTCATCAGTGTAATGACTATAATTAGCACATATTTCGCATACTCTTTGAGGAACCAGCTGTTGACTCTATTGTGATAGGGGAGGCTGTGGTTGTTGTTGATTCAGATGTATCTGCTTTAGTAGGTTGGTTATCTCACATATAGCTTGTGTGAAAGCAGTGGTCTCACTGCTAGAGAAAATCTCTGCAACAGCTTTAGGGTGGTGGTTCCTGTGTCTAGCATTCCGAGTAGACTCATCTAGATCGGCAATCAGCTGCAACGCTTTTGTTGCTGTCTTGTATTTCTTCAAAGAACCATTACTTGCAGCATCTAGTGTGCTCTTTTCCTAAGGCTTCATGCCTTGTGTGAAGTAGCTGATCAACACCATGTCATCAATTTTGTGGTGGGGACATGAATCTAAGAGGTTCCTGAAGCGTTCCCAGTACTCATAAAGGGTTTCTGACTCTCCTTGGATAATGCAGGAGATCTCTTTCCTCAGGCTGTCTGTAACTTCAGCCGGAAAGTATTTATCCAGGAACTCTCTCCTGAGCAAATTCCAGTTGGTAACGACCACTTCAGGTTGAGTGTTGAAGAGAGACTTTTGCGTGGTCTAGAAATTCGCAGATAAATCCTCGTTGCAGGTATAGCTTCTAAACCAACAAAAATCCTTTCTTACAAAAATTTTGGTTGTCACAAGTAACAAACCGCTTTAAAATTAATAACTGAAGTATTTAAACATTGGGTCGTCTTCTCAAGGAATTGCAGGGAAGTATGTTCTTATTATTGGTTGAGTCTTATAAATTGGGGGTTTTGAAAGTAAGGAACCAGTATGTTAAATGATAAGAAAAATAAAATAGTAATAATAAAATAAACTCTTGGCAAGGTATTAGAACTGGAAGTCCTATCCTAGTTATCCTTATCAATTGTGATGAGAATTGGATTTTTTCTCCCACTTTGTTAACCTCTAACTATGAAGGTAAGTTAAGTGGAGGAATTAATTTTGATTCCTCAGGTCCTAGTCCTTTCTTAGGAAAGGCTAGAGTTATTGGAACTCGAATTAATTCTTGAAGAATTTCAATGTTTAATCAACAATGAGTTTGATAACTCAAGAGTCTCCAATGATTCAACCAAAGCCAAAAGGGAAATTCTAAATTAAATTAAAAGCATTCATAAATTTGAAACACATCAAATTACGTCTAAACATAAATTCAAATCTAACATGGAAAGGTTTATAAGCTAAATTGAAAAGATAAATATCAATTAAAGCAATAAAATAAAATTAGAAACATAAATTAAAGGAACATTGAACCTGTGATGAAGAAGAAATAATCCTAAATCCTAAAACTAAATCCTAAGAGAGAGGAGAGAACCTCTCTCTCTCTAAAAACTACATCTAAAACTAAAAATTATGAATTATGAGCTTGTTATTATGAATGAATGGATTCCCCCACTTTATATCCTATAATCTGTATTTTCTGGGCCGAGAACTGGGTCAAAAACAGCCAAAAAATTGCTGGAGAAGAAATCTGCCACGCTGATTCTCGTCACTGCGATGCGTCCGCGTGGAGCACGCGTTCGCGTTGCCTAGCATCAGGGAAACTATGACATATTATATATCAAATCGAAGCCCCGGACGTTAGCTTTCTAACGGAACTGAAGCCGCGTCGTTTAGACCTCTGTAGCTCAAGTTGTGACCATTTTAGTGCGAGAGGGTCAGGCTGACAGCTTTGTAGTTCCTTCAACTTCTTGTATTCCTTCCACTTTTGCATGCTTCCTTTCCATCCTCCAAGCTATTCCTGCCCTGTAATCTCTAAAAATACTTAACACACATATCAAGGCATCGAATGGTAATAGGAGAGGTGATGCACAGAAACTTGTCTCTCAACAAATTTCCCTCGGCAAGTATATCGAATTGTCGTCAAGTAAAAACTCACAATAGAGTGAGGTCGAATCCCACAGGGATTGATTGGTCAATCAACTTTAATTAGAGAAATGTTCTAGTTGAGCTAAGCAGAATTTGATGTGAGAGTTGTAGGAAATTAAATGGTGGAAAGTAAATAGCAGAAAATGTAAATATTGGGAATAAAGAGCTGAATATAAATGACGGAAAGTAAATTGCAGAATCTTAAATGGGGAATGGGGAATTTAGCATGAAAGTAAATTGCAAAAATTAAAGAGAATGGGTAAGATCAGAAATGGGGGATTCATTGGGCTTAGGAGATGTTGCATTCTCCGGATCAAGTTCATTTTCATCTCTTTCTCAATCAATGCATTCATTGATCTCCTTGGCAATCTTAAGTGAATGAACTCCAATTCCTTGGTAATTCAATCTCTCAAATCTTGATCAATAGCCAATTCCTTGGTCCAATTGCTCATGAGAAGAGATGAAGTATGGTCACTGATTATACCACATGTATTTCCAAATCAAAGTGTTGGTAGGATTATATGTCACTATATCCATCCAGACCCCAATTTGGTCCAACATGAGAAAGCATTTCTAGCATAATCTCTTCATTCCTCTTCCAAGGTTCTGAAGAGATCCAAGTATGAATAGCTTCTTTTCCAAGACAACTATCCAATTGGATGAAGATTGAATGCTTTCTAGTAAAATCAAGAGAAAAGAAAGAAGAAGAATAATGAAAACTATTATTGATCCATCAAATTACAACAGAGCTCCCTAACCCAATGAAAGGGGTTTAGTTGTTCATGGCTCTGGGAATGGAAAACAAAGATGGAGAATGCATTCTGAAAAGTAAAACTAGAAGTTGCAGAGAAAGTAAAATTATACAGAGAGTAGTCCTCTCAATCCCCAAAAGCTCTTTTCTAGTTCAAAACTACTCCTATTTATACTACTCTTCTGATCTTCTAGTTGGCTCTTCAAGTCTTGGATATGGGCCTTTGCATCTTGAGTTGAAGTAGTTATCATCTTTAGTGGGCTCAGCTTCACTTGCAGAGAAAGTGTGTAGTAGGCATGGACTTTAGCTTAGGGCGTTAGTGGTGTTAACGTTAAGTGAAAATGTGGGGTCGAGAACGTTAGTGACAATCCACGTTAACTTCAACGTTAGTGGCACTAACGTGACCACTAACGTTGCCTCTTGGCCCTTCGCAAACGTTACTGGGGTTTACCTTTCCTAATAACATTGAGAGTACCCCTTTCTCCTTACGTTAGAGTTCACGTTAGTATAGTTAACATGACCTTTAACATAGGCTTGCCAAATCTTCGAGAGCGTTAGTGACACCTACCTTTTTCACTAACGCTCCCAAACGCCCCTTTCCCACGTTAGTGCCTCACGTTAATTACATTAATGTGACCACTAACGTGGTGTTGATTGCCATCTCCAACGTTAGTGACAAAGGTGAGTGTCACTAACATTGGCTCATCCTTGCTCCTTCCACGTTAGAGTTCACGTTAACTAAGTTAACGTGGCTCTTAAGTAGCCAATATGGGCTTAGTCCAACGTTAATGACAAAGGTGAGTGTCACTAACATTGGCATTGTCTTCCTCTTCCACGTTAGAGTTCACGTTAACTGAGTTAACGTGACTCTTAACGTGGCCAATTGCCCTTTTGGAGCCTTAGTGGTACTCACTTTTACCACTAACGCTTGGAGCTTCCTTTTCCTCCACGTTAACTACCACGTTAATGTAGTTAACGTGGTAATTAACGTGGGCTATGATGGCTTCGAAGACGTTATTGGCAATCACTTTTCTCATTAACGTTGCAAGCTAGCTCCCATTCCACGTTAGTGGTCACGTTAGTTAGACTAACGTGGCTTTTTCTTGCTTCCTTTGTCCTGAAATTAAGCAAATAAAGTGCATCAAAGCTCTAATCCAAGTTATAAGTCATGCATCATCCAATTTGTCATTAAATTCATGTATAATTCTCATGAAATCATATAAAATTCACAATGTTTGCTTGAATCAAGATGTAAGTGAAATTCTATCCAAAATTTGCTTATTTCCTAAGAAAATGCATGAAACTACCCTAAAACAGTAAAGAAAAGGTCAGTGAAACTGGCCAAAATGCCCTGGCATCACAACACCAAACTTAAAGCTTGCTTGTCCCTAAGCAAGTACTGGAACATGAGAATGATGAATGAAATGGCAAAAGGAATGAATCATTATTGTGGAAGTCATGTCCTTGGTTTTATGGGGTTTCATGCATAGCAACTTAGGTTCATTCCTTTACTGGCTTTTAGACCTTTATCATGCCCTAGAATACTTGCTTAATTGCACCCTTTAGACTTTTATTTATTGACCCCTTTGACTTTTCAAGGTTCATTGCATCCTTAGGCTAAGTGTTCTGTGAGGGGGCGACTTTTTAAAATAAGCTTTCAGTCAACACTCCCGAACCAGTTGGTTCAAGGTGCTAGGTGTTGAAACACCCCTAAGGACTTACTCCCTCAAGTCTCTCTCCCCCATACATGCACACCATAGGCACATGGTTTGTTATTTTCTTTCCTTGAGGCCTTGGTGTCCAGCACCTCTTTGGGTTACTAAATGTTCTGTAGCAAGGTTGCTCTTGATAGTGGATTTTCAGTTGATAATCCCGGGTTAGTTAACCCAAGTTACCAAGTGATGAAGCACTCCTAAGAACTTATTCATCCAAGCAGATCCTTGGTACAAGAGCACCACAGACACATCCCTCAAGATTCAAGCCCTTGGTGCCTAGCCTTATTTCTTATTACTTTTTTTTCTTTTTCAACTCTTATTATTTTTTTCCTTTTTCTTATTAGGATCTTGTTATTTAGCTGGTCTCATGGGGTGTGTTTCAAGCATATGACTTCAAGACAGATAGTTGCCTTCCTACCTTGTTGGTGAACCAACTTAGCTAATCTATTACCACACCACAAACTTAGGAACTTACTCCACAATATGAACCTCACTCTGGTCTTTCATAGCATACATTCTCTTTTTATTTGATTCAAAAGGACAAGCATACAAGTAAGCAAGGTGAAGATGTAGCAGTGACACACTACAAGAAAAATACCCATTCAGCCACACTTTTTTTAGGCTACATTTGAAAAGCGTAGCCAAATCATAGAATAGGCTACGCTTTTCTCCGTGTTGCCTTTTTATAAGAGAAAAGGATACACAAATGCGGCATCATTTAAAAAGCATAGCCTTAGGTATTAAAGATATCACTTATAAAGCATAGCCGTAGGTTGATATCTATAGGTTCACTTTTCGTATCAAAGGAGACGCTTTTAAAGGATAGCCTATTTGTTAAGTTTTGGGTGCGTTTTAAAAGTGATGCCTAATATCTCTAGAGCCAAAAACTTAACACTTAGTAATTTTTTTCCTTGTTTTTCCTGAAAGCAAACTGATGAGTGATGACCTTAACACTTAGTAAAACTTAGCAAACTTCTTGAGTCTCAGTCACCTTCGATAGCTCAGTCACCTTCATCCTCGTAAACCCTCGATAGCTCAGTCACCCTCGATAGCTCACCATCGTTGCCCCCACTCACTCTCTTCACTCTCGCCATTGACCCTCTCACTCTCGGTGTCTCCATTGACCCTCTCACTACAAGCGGAAACCCTCTCACTCTCGCCATTGAGAGTCGTCGCCTCCCACTCACGACTCACCTGCACTACTCTCCACATTGACCGTCATCACTCCTCTTCGCCATTGCTTGCACTGATCGTCGCTGTGCCGCCCTCACCATCGTCGCTGTGCGGCCCTCACCATCGTCGCTGCACCGCTCTCACCATCGTCATCTCCGTGCTTATCATCATCGTCTTCGCTGTGCTCACATCATTGAATAGATATGTATTGATTTTTATTTGCTTCTGAAATTGATAAGTGACTTAGGGTTCCTATTTTAGAGGTTTTAATTTGGGGCTTTTGATCTCTGAAATATGGGTTTGTGAACTGTAATTTGATAACATGCATGCTGTTGTTGATGAAGATGTGTGGTATTTTAGGATTTGTGAACTGTGATTTAATATACAGCTTGTCTATTTTCTCTGTATTTTTGTTTCTGAGACTGAATCCAAATGCAGGGTTAATAATCTTTTGTTTCTGTGATTTCTCAATGAATAAGTTGGCTTCCGTTTCTCTATTTTCAGCTTCCTGTTTTCAGCTTCCTGTTTCTAACAGAGTTCTTACAGTTTGAACGGTTTCTTGGTTAGCCAGAAACAGAAATGGTGTGAAGAATGTAAAGAATGAAAAGAAGACAAGGAGTGGAGAAGAAGTAGAAGAGGAAGAAGAAAGGTGAGTTGAATTGTAAATTGAATTGAAAGAAAGAAATCTGATTAACATGAAAACCAATCATATACAATCTTGTTTATGTAGCCATATCAGGTGAGCCTTCAACAAAGGCAATAAACTTGTAAATATCAATAAATATAAAAAGACTATGTTATTTAAGTTATAATATATATAATTAAAATTAATAATTAAAATTTATTAAAATATTGATATACTGATATATTTAAAAGCTTTTTTAAATTAATAATTAATACAGAACATAGTATAAGAAATTAATAATATTAATAATAACAATTCCTGTTTTGTACAGAAGTGATACAAAGAGTTTGTGGACTTTGTTAAGAAAATTTATGATTCCTTGCTAGTTTTATGGTGTTCTCATCAGAATAAATATTACCTCAGGTGCTTCTCAGCAATAACCCCAAAGAGAGTTTAATTTGTCTTCTGCAACTTCTTCATCTTTTTCAAGCACAAGATCTTCTACTTCAGGTATGAATTGGGTTTAGGATGCCTCAGTTGTAGAAATCTGATTGTTTGACATCAATCTAGGTATTCATCTATAAAAATGGGGACATTATAGTTACTTATACCCCTTTTGACTAAAATTACAATTTTTCCCTCAGTTGCTGATTCTTATGGTAATTCTTTTCTGAGACTGAAGTTGATTTCTTGAATAGGTGAATGTTTTAATGTGTTATGTGTGTAATATTGAAAGACTTTTTGTTTTGAAAGTTTTTGTACTTGATTAAATGTTTCTCTTTGATACTTTTTTTTTCTTTTAAACTGTTAGTGCAGTAATTGACTTTCTGCTAGAACATGTGGTTTAAAATTGTTTGTGTTTGATTTTTTTATTTGTTATTTATTTATTTTTTTGCTGAACTCTGTTTGTTCTGTGAGTTATTGACATGAGGATTTGTGCTAGGTTTGAAAAAATTGTTATGACATGAACTTTGTTGTGATAGTTCAATATAAACCTCATGTGGAGCACAATGCAAGAATGTTGTAAGTGGCTAATTAATTTCCACCATTGAGTTGAGTTAGCTCTAATGATTCTTGAAATGCTGGTCTATTCCTACATTTCAGCCTTTTTCAAACCCATAGCTTATTATTAACAATTGGAAGGAAATTTGCTAAACTATAACTTGAAGGAACATTGTTGGCTAATGAGGTAAAGGTTTTCTACATCAATGGAACGAAATTGGTGTTGGTGTTTACTATTTTGAAAAAGTTATTAATCCACGGATCAAACCACAATATGTTACACTTTTGTGGAAATAGGGTGGCAATTTTATTCTGCTTTTTGCTGGGTTGGTTAATGATATATGTGCATAACTATTGTTTGGTTAAATTGAATTGATTAAATTTCAAAACAAGAAATTGTCTGAAACTCACTCTTCATGATTACCTTTACTATATGATTAATGCCAAGAGGGGTACTCAGCAACTTGGCAATGATCACCATAAATCCTTAGAAGAAAATCGTAATCTTGTTAAAATATTCTTTTTAAAAAAAAAGCATACTAAATATGTAGATTGAAATGAAAAATAAAAGAAGGCTAGAAAGAAAAACATAAATCCGAGAATGTGGGAGGAGACCGAGTCCTATTTATACTAACCAACTAACTAGTTCTTGGATCCTATGTCGTCAGCCAAGCTCCATTCCGTGAATCTTGGCTAGCCGGCTAATATAATTGCTATGCAGGTTTTGCCTCGTGCGATCTTTATCCACACGTGCATCAGCGTGGACCTTACATTGAATCTGAGCTCATTTCCTTTCTTGGGTCAGCTGGATCACTCTTTGACTTGACACTTCCTCTCTTTAGGGGCAACGACACGCGCACCAACTTTGTGATTCATCTCCGCGAAGCTCATTTACAACGAACAGCAAGTCAAAGTGGTCATAGATGAGGATCTCCCAAAGGGGCAGAGCATAGGGCCTTCACTCTCAAAGGCTATTGAAAGTTCACATGTATCTATTATTGTTTTCTCACAGGACTATGCTTCCAGCGAGTGGTGCTTGTATGAATTGGTCAAGATATTAGAGACCAGGAAATAAAAAGGACAGGAAGTTCTCCCGGTTTTTTATAAAATATAAAAATTATTATTTCAATTAAAAATAAGTCAGTCGGTTTAATATGGCAGTTGAGTTGTGTGTGAAATTCTTATTCTCTCCAATTTAGATTTCTTTTAGCAAAAGAATAAGTATATCTAGTATGCTTTTTAATTCTGGTTTATTTTCATATTATGCTAAGGGTGATGCTGATCTTATTATGCATATAGTCAAATATGTTCTGCAGATAAAGAATTGCCCGTAGCGAATCCAAGGCTTGAGGCGAGGAATCTTGTGACTTGACTTAATTTGCTAAATTATACTTATTTCGTGAATTCACAAATCATAACATAACATTGTGTCTCCATCTGTCTCCCTCATGAATTCACAGACAGTAGAGAGAGGGCAAGGAACAGAGGAATAGCCAAAGCACCAGGGAGCAAAAACAGGAGCGTTCTTCAAGTTTTTGGCTCTTCATCAATCATAGCACCAAGAGAAAGAGAATGATGGCCAAGGAGGGAGCTGACTGAAGCTTAAGAGGGAGCTGCGTTCCACTCACCCAACTGTTCTTCGAGTTTATTTGCTATGTGAGGACAGCGACTTCATCTTCTTTCTTTTCTCCTTTAATTCAAAATTCTGATAATTCTCTTGCTCCATTTTTTCCAGTTTATTCAATTTCTTTTAACACAACTACCACCTCAAGCAAAGAAAGGTGAGTGATTTCTCTCCTCTATGTTTAATTTGGTCGAATGGCCTTGTAAAATGTAACCAAAATTCTGGTTCTTGGAACGGTTAAGGTTTGGGCTCAAGAGAAAAACAGGGATAAGTCTTGTGTATTTGATCAACAAAGAGGTAAGGGTTAGAATAGTTAGATATTGATTTTAGATGTATTTGGTGATTAAATGGCAGAAACCTTTCCATTGAGTATGCTTATTCTCAAATAAGTTAGGCTACATAATATATTTATTGACCAGTCAGCTGCTTGATTCTTGGATCTGTATGTGAATGATTGTTGCTTTCTTAATCAGCAGTTTACTTTGTAGTGGTAAATGGTAATGTTCTAATAAACAAAAATCAAGTACTAATGGGGACTATTATTCATTTGTCTAGAGTAGTTTACTGATTCCATGTTAATTATTTTTGTTGCATGTGGATTATATATGCTGCAGTATTTTCGTGGCTCATGGCAATTTATCAACTATTGTCAACTATTGAGCTTCATGTTCCTAAATATTCCTATCATTGAATTCATCATTTCAAAGTTTGTTCTTTCTCTGAGACTATGCCAACTGGAGTTAAAATTTGAGTGAAGCAAAAGGAACATATTTGTTCTTTATCTTACCTTCTGATAAAGAATAGAATAGTGTCCTTATGTTTATCAATTTGCCTGGTTTTTATTTTTGACATTAACTCCACCTTAAACAATTTTGATACTCACACTTATTCACTTACAAAATCCACCAATATCATGGTTTTGGAGATTGACGAAGAGCTTCTTCAGGAAGTGGTTAATATGGGATTTGACAGAAATCAATTGGTTGAATCTTTATGCAACAGGATCCAAAATGAGGTCTGTACCCTTCATTCTCTCCTTTCATGTCTTCTTGATTGTCTCTTATTATTATCTATATATTTCTGGTACTGTGGCAAACAACTTGTTATTGGATAACTGGTTCCATGTTTCTAGTGGCTATCTTGGAGCTATGTTTCAAGAGACTATGGTTGTGTTTTGTTTTGTGGCAGATGGGGCTGGTGATGATTTGTTTAAAGAGCTATGGAGGCTGTGCAGGGCCATTAATGGATGTTCCTTGTATTCAAGATAGAGTTTTCTATTTCCCTCAGGGTCACATTGAATTGGTATGATATACACTTCTTTACCTTGTTTCTGATTTTGTTTGTGAATTTCATTTTTTTCCATTTTTGTGCTATGTATGCTTTCAAATTTAAGCCTTAAGGGGTTTAGTAAGTGTTATATAATTTTGATTTTTTTCTTTAGTAGTTGCCAGAACCTACAGAACAAGATTTGAGGCAGATGAAGAACCAGAAATCTCCCAAATACGATCTTCTATCGAACAAGATATTTAAAGAACAAGATTTTTTTCTCTTCTATCAGAAGGTTAATAACTTTTATTAGAAGATACTTATGTAGGATACAATATTTTGGTTTTATATAGTTTATTAGTAGTAAATTCTAAGTGGTCTAATGTATATTTTGATATGGGTATGTTTAATTTAGTGTGAGATGTATGAATACTCATTTATGATCATCCCAATATTTTTAGTTCATTATAAATATATTTTGTTAAAGGATAATTTTTATTATTTAAAGAATATTGTATGGTATTATTATGTATTTATTTTTATTTTATAATTTTTAACTAATTTAATTAAAAAATAAGATTATATATATAATCATATTACTAAATATTAGGTTTTAGAAAAAAAAAATTATTAGAATATATATACATAAAAAGTAAAAAAAAATGAGGGACCTAAGGCTACACTTATATACAGTAGCTATAGTATACAAAAAAAAAGGAGGGATCTAAGGCTACGCTTATAAAAAGTAGCTATGGTATACAATGTGGCTACGCTTTACAAGTGCTGCAGTAGCGTTGAAAAGCATAGCCTATTCTGAAAAAATGAAAGCTGAAAAGCATAGCCTTTGGTCCTAAACAGCATCACTTGAAAAGCGTAGCCTATTTCCAAATGCCAAAAGCATAGCCCTTGGTGCAGAAAAGCTTAGCCTTTGAGAATAGGCAACGGTCGAATAGGAATCACTCCAAAAAGCGTAGCCGTAGCACAAAAAGCGTAGCCGTAGCCTAAGGCATCATTTTTTTTCACTTTTGGCTACACTTTTCAAGTGTACCTGAATGGGTGTTTTTCTTGTAGTGACATTAGACTAGCAAGCATAGACCTAAGCAATGACAACTTAAAGGCAGAATTTAAAATCCTAAACTACCATGGAAATATGTTCTATTTCATACATGATTTTCCTTATTTAAAGCTTTGAAAAAGATGGAACAAAGAGGGAACTCCACCACCTTTTACTCATGGGAGTGCTCATGCTCTCCCTCTTGTTTGTCCTCTTTGTGTCCACTTGTGTTTCCTCGTATCCGTGCTAGTCTGGCTTTCTTCCACTCCTCAAGTGCCTTCCTTATTGATTCATGACTCTTTTCTACCCCCTCTCTTTCTTCTCGCGCTAATTCATCCTTTACTTCTTCTTATCTTGTGATTCCTGGGTGCAGTACAGGCAGTTGTCCAACTAAGTACCCGAGCCTGGCTTGAGTGTTTACATGATGTCCAGTCTTGTTCATGTAAACGTCTGCGAACGCTCTGTATTCGTCAAAGAGTTCTGCCTATTCCAGTTGTTTCCGATGCATTTCATGTATGTGTGCACCTTGATGTGCTTGGATGTTGATTAGCTTTTGGATGGCTTCTTGTTGTTGATCTTGCCTTTGCTCTATCCTGTGGAAGGATTCACCCCAATGTTTCCCTTGTTACAGTTGCTGCTCCATCAATTGCTTTTGCCATTCCCCCTGTTGATTCATCCATCCAGAGAGTAATTCTTCTTGATGGCTTACCAACTGTAGTTGTAACTCTTTCTGTGCCCCTTGATTTTCCAAGTATTGTCTAGACAAGCCATCAATGGCTTCCTGTAGCTGGTGCATGTCTAAAGGGGCTTGCTCTTCTAAGTTTTGTCCTTCTACTACTTGATGGGCTGGCCTCTTTCTTGGCTTTCGTTGAGGTAGGGGAGATGCAACTGCATGCATCCGTCGAACAGTAATTGGGATACCCACTTTTATCCACTCGGGGTCCTCATCCTCGAACACCACCCCAGCCCTGTCACACAGACGAAAAATAGTGCTGGGGTAGCCTAACCTTCCTCTAGAATCGCTCTTTTCAGCCATATTCCTAATACCTTGAGCTATAAGTTCATGGACCTTGATCTCTCCCCCTTTAAGTATACATTACACCATTGTTGCTCTCTTAAGATTCACCTCTGAGTTATTCCCGGCAGGAAGGATGGATCTCCTTACAATTTCAAACCACCCCTTTGCTTCAGGGGTGAGGTCCCCTCTCTTGATGAACTTGGGTTTCCCTTGAGGATCTCGTACCCAATCAGCTCCTTGCACGCAAATATCTTGCACAATCTGGTCATGATTAGGGCTGTCATCTATTCTGGAGTGATAGCTTTCTTCTACAAAAGATATGGCTCGTAGCTTTAATGCCCTCATGATGCTAATGGGGCTGAAGTCCACGGTTACCCCTCTCACGAAGCTTGTATAGGAGTCATCTGCCTTATCATACCTGACTGCATTTGCATAAAACTCTCTTACAAGAGTTGCATTTACTTTTATGACTGGATCAGTAAGGAGCTCCCATCTTCTCTTTTCCACCTTCTCTGTGATTTCGGGGCACTTAGGTTTTCTGACTTGAAAGCCTAGCTCATATATGATCTCCTTATCAACCATCCATCCATATTGCAATGCATGGTGAAAGGTTTTGAATTTCTTCTCATCGAAAGGGCGTTGCTCCATAGGCTCCTTCTCTTTTCTTCTCTTAGAGCTTGATGATGCCATAAGTGATTTTTGATATGTGAATGTGTAAAGGGTGTAGATAATGGGCTTCGGCCAGTTAAGATGGGGTGTAGTGAAGGGAGTGAGTGAGAGTGTTTCTGATGGGGTAAGAAGAGTTGGGTGTCAAAAGTGGGAAGTGTAAAGGATGGAAATTGGAATGTGAAATGGAGTACGGACTAGGAACCACTTTATATAGGGAGATGGTGAGTGAATGAAAGGTGTGGATTGATTGAGTGGTTGTGTGATGAACGGATGGGGTTTAGCATGGGATGAGCACAAGGATCATCAACTTTATGATGGGGTTGGTTCAGTTTCCAAGCGTGTTCTTCTTCCAATGTTGCATGGCAACATTTCCCAATGCATCCCCCTTGAAAACACGTGTATAGTATTTCTCCTTTTTTGGTGGCCAAACCCTTCCTCTTTTAATTGTCCCATCAATTCTCCTACAAAACAAAAGGGAAGTGATTAATGAAATTGTGGAAAGTGGCGGCAAAATTTAAAACAAAATAGGATAACTACTTTTTTAAAGTTTTTGTTTCTAACTAACTAAGTGCTATTCATGACTGCAAACAAACTGTCTATTGAATTGTCCATGTATGCAACATTAGTGACACCAAACTTAGTTTGTGGCCATGTGGTGTACAAAGTTTTGTTCAAGGTTCTAAGAGTGACATGATATGAATTGCATTTATGTCCTCTTAGTGTGCCTTGAACACCAAACTTGTTCTTCACTATATGTTGCATAAAAGGATTCATTCAAGTATATGTCAGAGTTGAATTGGAATTCGTGAACCTTGCATTATTAACTACTTTTAAAAGCATATAAAACATGGGTTGCCTCCCATGAAGTGCTTCTTTAGTGTCACTAGCTTGACGTTCTGCCCTTTGTCAGGGTGGTTAGTAATGCTTCAGATCTTCCCCTCTTGCAGTAAACCTATATCCATTGGCTTCATCAAGGATATCTACATGTTCTAGGGAGAGAACTTTGTTGATGGTGAAAACTTTAGGTAGCTGAGATGGGATGGTGGGGAGATGAGGTGGGATAACGGGTGCCTTCTTCTTTGTTCCTTTTGATGTTGCTCTGCTCTTTGTGTCCTCTTCTTTCAAGGAAATTTTGTTGCTGGTCTCATATGACTCTGGTGATTTAGGTTCCTCCTGATTTTCCTTGAGCTGTGACAGCTGCTGATTATCTTGTTTATCAACCAAAGGGATTCCCTGTGCTTCAATGCTTGTTTCTTTCACCAGTGCTTTGTCGTGCTCTTTCCTTGGTTCCTTGCTTTCCTAATCTGCTTCTTGTGAGGGTTTGAAGACATTGAATGCGAGTTGTTCGTCATGTATCCTCAATATTAGCTCTCCTCGCTCCACATCTATGAGCGCTCTGGCTGTAGCTAGGAATGGTCTTCCCAATATGATTGGGTGAAGGTGACTCTCTTCCATTTCCAATATGACAAAGTCTGTAGGAAGGAAGTAGCTCCCAACCTTTACCAACATGTTTTCAACCACTCCCACTGCTTGTTTTTGAGTTTTGTCAGCCACTACGTCTGTGGGTATTAGCTCATTGATCTGCAGCTTCTTCATAAGGGAAAAGGGCATTAAGTTGATGCTTGCTCCCAGGTCACAGAGTCCTTTGTCAAACATTGTTTCTCCTATGACACAGGGGATGTGAAAACTCCCTGGGTCCTTCCTTTTTGTAGGCAACTCTGGTTGAATGAGAGCACTGCACTCCTTATTCATCACTATTGTTTGCCCTCCCTTGAGTGAGCTTTTCCTGGTCAACAGCTTTTTCATATACTTAATGTATGAGGGCATTTGTTGGAGAGCCTTGATGAATGATATGTTCACATGGAGAGATACAAATATGTCAAGGAACTTTGAGTATATTCTCTTTTCTACACCACCCTTGAGTCTTTGGGGAAAAGGTGCATAGAGCCTCAGCAGCTCCTTTTGTGTAATTTTGGTTTCTTGGTGATCCTCTTCCTGTTTCTCTGCTGATGTGTCTCCAGGTTGTTCTAATGGTTTGTTCAGCTTTTCCTCAGTCCCTTTATCACTTGTAGTGACCATCTTGCAGTCTTCCCATATTACTTTCTTTGCTTCACCTCTCGGGTTTTTCTCTGTGTCACTTGGGAAGCTGTCAGTGGGTTTGGGAATCTTCTCAGAGAGGTATCCCACTTGAAATTCTAGCCTCTGAATGGTGTCTCCCTGGTTTTTGAGATTAGCTCACACCTCCTCTTTGAACACCTTGTTATCTTGGATTTCCTTACATATGCCTTCAAGTAGAGTCTCAATCCTTGATAGTCTTTCTTCCCATGATGGTGAGTTGAGATTGGAGGGATGAGAAGGGCCATTTTGGCTTTGGTATGGATGTTGAGGTGTGTTGTTAGGTGGGTGTTGATATGATCTCTGTGTGGAATGTTGGTGAGCTGCATTGTTGTTGGGGTTGTGGCGTCTCTAATCTTGGCCTTAGTCTTGTTGATTTCCCCACCCAAAGTTTGGGTGGTTCCTCCAACCAGGATTATAAGTCTTGGAGTATAGGTCATGATCACCCTCTGCTTCTTCAATGTAGTTGGCTTGTTCCTGATCACCCTCTGCTTCTTCATTCACTCCTTATTGAGCTGCTGTTGAGGTAGTGATTACTGCTACTTGACTCATCTCCATCTTCTTGGTAAGGTCAGCCAGCTGCTTGGTGATCATCTTGTTTTGAGCTAGCAATGCATCCACATTGTTTAGTTCCATTACTCCTCTAGTGTTGCCTCTTTCAAAAGCATAGAAGTACTCATTCTCAGCTACAGTCTCAATGACATCTATGGCTTCTTCAATGGTCTTCTTCTTATTTAGAGATCCCCCAGATGAGTGGTCTACTGCCTTCTTTGATTTATAAGAAAGACCTTCATAGAAAATGTGTAACTGCACCCATTCATTGGACATATCTGGTGGGCACCTTCTTGTCAGATCCCTAAACCTCTCCCATGCTTCATATAGAGTCTCACCATCTTGTTGCCTGAAAGTTTGAACCTCAGCTCTCAACCTGTTGATTCTTTGAGGAGGATAGAATCTCGCCAAGAATTTGTTTACTACATCTTCCCAGGTTGTTAAGCTTTCCTTCGGGAAGGATTTCGGCCATTTAGATGCCTTGTCCTTGAGTGAGAAGGGGAATAGAAGCAGTCTATAGGTGTCAGGATGAACACCATTAGACTTCACAGTATCACAGATCCTCAGGAAGGTGGTTAGATGTTGATTGGGGTCTTCTTGGACACCCCCTCCGAATGAACAGTTGTTCTGAACAAGGGTGATGAGCTGTGGCTTAAGTTCAAAGTTATTGGCATGTATGGTTGGCTTTTGGATGCTACTTCTACAGTTTCCTGGGTTTGGATTGATGTAAGATCCCAGAACTCTTCTCTCTTGCCCAACATGATGCACTGGGCCTTCTCTGCCATGGTTGTGAGCTTCGTCTTCATGATGGTTCTCCATATTCTCATCCATGTCTGGTTCAAAATACTCCTCTTCTTCCTCCGTACCAACTACTCTCTTTCCTCTTGCTCCCCTCCTTAATCTAAGGAAGGTCTTCTCAGGTTCAGAATTAAAGAAAGTTGAAGCCCCGCTTCTTCTACCTGTCATACAACCAACAAGGTAAAAGCAAGAAGGGGGTAGATGTAGAGAGTATTCTTGTTAGAAATGCTGTTAGTGTGAGTGATGCAATATATCAAACAGTTAGTGGGTTAGTGAACTGAATTGTAAATAACTAAGAAAAAGGTAGGGGAAAAGGAAGAAAACAGCTAAACTGAAAGTGAATTACTCAAATGAAATCAAACAAAATAAAAAAATGCTCAATCTAGTTATCCACCAATTTAATCATTGTTGATGCAAAATCAATCCCCGGCAACGGCGCCATAAACTTCATGCACGAAAACTTGTCTCTCAACAAATTTCCCTCGGCAAGTATACCGAATTGTCGTCAAGTAAAAACTCACAATAGAGTGAGGTCGAATCCCACAGGGATTGATTGGTCAATCAACTTTAATTAGAGGAATGTTCTAGTTGAGCTAAGCAGAATTTGATGTGAGAGTTGCAGGAAATTAAATGGCAGAAAGTAAATAGCAGAAAATATAAATGCTGGGAATAAAGAGCTGAATATAAATGACGTAAAGTAAATTGCAGCATCTTAAATGGGGAATGGGGAATTTAGCATGAAAGTAAATTGCAAAAATTAAAGAGAATGGGTAAGATCAGAAATGGGGGATTCATTGGGCTTAGGAGATGTTGCATTCTCCGGATCAAGTTCATTTTCATCTCTTCCTCAATCAATGCATTCATTGATCTCCTTGGCAATCTTAAGTAATTGAACTCCAATTCCTTGGTAATTCAATCTCTCAAATCTTGATCAATAGCCAATTCCTTGGTCTAATTGCTCATGAGAAGAGATGAAGTATGGTCACTGATTATACCACATGTATTTCCAAATCAAAGTGTTGGTAGGATTATATGTCACTATATCCATCCAGACCCCAATTTGGTCCAACATGAGAAAGCATTTCTAGCATGATCTCTTCATTCCTCTTCCAAGGTTCTGAAGAGATCCAAGTATGAATAGCTTCTTTTCCAAGACAACTACCCAATTGGATGAAGATTGAAAGCTTTCTAGTAAAATCAAGAGAAAAGAAAGAAGAAGAATAATGAAAACTATTATTGATCCATCAATTTACAACAGAGCTCCCTAACCCAATGAAAGGGGTTTAGTTGTTCATGGCTCTGGGAATGGAAAACAAAGATGGAGAATGCATTATGAAAAGTAAAACTAGAAGTTGCAGAGAAAGTAAAATTATACAGAGAGTAGTCCTCTCAATTCCCAAAAGCTCTTTTCTAGTTCAAAACTTCTCCTATTTATACTACTCTTCTGATCTTCTAGTTGGCTCTTCAAGTCTTGGATATGGGCCTTTGCATCTTGAGTTGAAGCAGTTATCATCTTTAGTGGGCTCAGCTTCACTTGCAAAGAAAGTGTGCAGTAGACATGGACTTTAGCTTAGGGCGTTAGTGGTGTTAACGTTAAGTGAAAATGTGGGGTCGAGAACGTTAGTGACAATCACCTTTTTCACTAACGTTCCTAACCCAAAATGGTCCACGTTAACTTCAATGTTAGTGGCACTAACGTGACCACTAACGTTGCCTCTTGGCCCTTCACAAACGTTACTGGGGTTTACCTTTCCCAATAACGTTGAGAGTACCCCTTTCTCCTTACGTTAGAGTTCATGTTAGTATAGTTAACGTGACCTTTAACGTAGGCTTGCCAAATCTTCGAGAGCGTTAGTGACACCTACCTTTTTTACTAACGCTCTCAAACGCCCCTTTCCCACGTTATTGCCTCACATTAATTACATTAACGTGACCACTAACGTGGTGTTGATTGCCATCTCCAACGTTAGTGACAAAGGTGAGTGTCACTAACGTTAGCTCATCCTTGCTCCTTCCACGTTAGAGTTCACGTTAACTAAGTTAACGTGGCTCTTAACGTAGCCAATATGGGCTTAGTCCAACGTTAGTGACAAAGGTGAGTGTCACTAACGTTGGCATTGTCTTCCTCTTCCACGTTAGAGTTCACGTTAATTGAGTTAACATGACTCTTAACGTGGCCAATTGCCCTTTTGGAGCGTTAGTGGCACTCACTTTTACCACTAATGCTTGGAGCTTCCTTTTCCTCCACGTTAACTACCACGTTAATGTAGTAAACGTGGTAATTATCGTGGGCTATGATGGCTTTGAAGACGTTATTGGCGATCACTTTTCTCATTAACGTTGCAAGCTAGCTCCCATTCCACGTTAGTGGTCACGTTAGTTAGACTAACGTGGCTACTAACGTGGCTTTTTCTTGCTTCCTTTGTCCTGAAATTAAGCAAATAAAGTGCATCAAAGCTATAATCCAAGTTATGAGTCATGCATCATCCAATTTGTCATTAAATTCATGCATAATTCTCATGAAATCATATAAAATTCACAATGTTTGCTTGAATCAAGATGTAAGTGAAATTCTATCCAAAATTTGCTTATTTCCTAAGAAAATGCATGAAACTACCCAAAAACTGTAAAAAAAGGTCAGTGAAACTGGCCAAAATGCACTGGCATCAAGAGGATTAATAATTAGCAATTTGAAGGCCAAAGAAACATGTTTTCAATCATAGCACAAAATCAGGAAGGAAAACGTAAAACATGCGATTAGTATGAATAAGTGGGTAAAGAGTTGATAAAAACCACTCAATTGAGCACAAGATAAACCATAAAATAGTAGTTTATCAAGTGTAGAACCACTTCCTTGCCTTTCCCTCAAGAGAAAATGGGAAGGCGATCAGCCAAATAGTAGTCTCATCTGCACCATGACGCCTAACAGTAGAACAGGTTGTCTGAAAATCCCTGAGGTGCTTTATAGGCTCCTAAGCAGGTAAGCCATGAAACTTAGGTGTTAGGTTGATTAGCGAAGTCTTCAGTTCAAAATCTGCAGCCAGATTTGGGTGATGCACTAGATACAGTTGCAGGGTGAAGTCTAGGGCTCCAGCTTCCTGGAGAGTAATTCTCCTGGGCTCTGCCAATGTCACCTGCACGTAAATCAACCGAATCAGTAGTAGATGAGCTTGTTTCTTCCTCAAATGACAGTTCAGATTTGCTCTCAGATTTCCTCAAATGACAATTCACCGCCCTCAGAGGCTAACTGACGCCGAGCTCGCCTAATACGTGAAAGATTTCTTTCGATTGCAGGATCAAATGCGGCTAAGCTCGAATCAGGCAGTGAACGCGTCATTCAACGAAAGAAATATACAGCTCATGGTAATAAAACAAAATAAATAATAAAAAAATGCAAATAAATATATTCCAACCAATAAGTTAGCACACCGTTGCAACTCTCCGGCAACGGCGCCAAAATTTGACGTGGTGGAAATTGGCCGATTAAGAAATTAATATAAGAAATACGTTGCAAGTACAGTTCTTAACCAGCAAAAATCCACTTATCAATTTAGAAGAGTTATCACTGATTTAAGAATAAAATACTGGGAGTATGAATCCCAGGTCGTCTCCCAACGAGTTGACAAAAGAGTGCTATTTTATTAGTCAGAGGTTTTCCGAGAATTTTTGAGAGTTGAAGAACAAAAAAATAAATGATTGAGGATTTATATAATCAAATAAAAGCCTTAACCGGAGGTAGATTAATTGAAAGTTCTATCCTTGTTGGGTTTTCTCAAGTGGAGTATCAAGAGGTTGTTATTTTCACTTAGTTAACCCTTACTAAATAAAGGAAAGTCAAGTGATTGAGCTAACTCTTACTCGCAAGTCCTAATCCTCTCCCTTGGGAAGGATTAGCGTTAGTGAATAGAGAATTAGCCAATAACTTCTAATTTGACTAATCACTTGAGCATTTGATGAGTGGATTTTTGACGATCTAGAATTCACAAATGAATTCTCGTTGCAAGTATAGTTTCTAAACCAAACAATAATCCTTTCATGCAAAAGATTGTTTATCACAAGTACAAACCCCTAAATTAATAAACCGAAGTATTGGAACCTCGGGTCGTTCTCCCTAGGAATTGCAATGAAGTGTCTTGTTATTGGTTATGAGGTATGTTTGGGGTTTTTGAGATTTTAGACAAGAAATATAAATGCAATGAAAATAAACTAACAACTACAAAGGTCTTGGCAAAGGTTGGTAGTCAAGGATATCTATCCTTATCACTAACCACAACATGAGAATTGACAATGATCAATCCCACTAAGTCATCCCCTAACTAGTAGTAGAGGAAAGTCAAGTGAGCTATATCAATCCAAGTCCATAAGTCCTAGTTCTCCACCAAATCAATTAGTGAGATCTAGAGTTAATGGCTCCCAATCGTCAATCACTTGGACATTAGTGACTCAAGAGTTCCTAAGTTACCTTCCTAAGCCAAGAGGAACAAAAATCTAACTCACAACTAAAGGGAGCATTTTAACAAACACATAGAAGGCAATAAAGGCAAAACATTATTAATTGCAAGAATTAAAGGAATCTACAACTACAAAAGTAAGAGATTAACAATAGAAAAGGAGAACAATTATGAAACAACAAAGAACTTACCAATTGCATTGAAGAAGGAATGTAGATCTACAACAAAGTATAGGAACAACATAAAGGACATTACAACAAAGGAATAGAAGAGTAATGATTGCAACAACAAGGAATTGAGAAGCAAAAGTAGAAGAAAGCATGAATTAAACCCTAGATCTAAGAACTTAACCTAAACCTAATCCTAATCCTAATCCTAATTCTAGAGAGAAGTGGGAGCTTCTCTCTCTAAAACTAACTCTAAACTAATCCTAATGTGAACGAATGAACAAAAGAATGAAAAGTTCCCAATTCCCTTCAATCATTGGTCTTTTAAAGCACTTCTGGCGCCAAAGTCAGTTCCAAATTGGGCCAGAGCCTCCTCAGAAATCGCCAGGCACGTTTTCACTCAAAAAGTCACGTGCGGCATCGGCGCGTACGCGTACAGTGCACGTACGCGGCGATGGAACATTACGCGATCCACGCGTAGGCTCATAGTGCGCGCGCGCGCCATGGGCTTTTTTCCAAATCTTTGGCTTTTCATGATTTCTCCACTTTGCATGCTTTCCTCTCTATTCCTTTGATCCATTTCTAGCCTTTTCAACCTGAAATCACTTAACAAACAAATCAAGGCATCTAGTAGAATCAAAGGTAAATCAAGATTTAACAATTAAGGGCCTAAAAAACACATTTTCACATTTAAGCACAAACTAGGAGACAATCATAAAACCATGCTATTTCATTGAATAAATGTGGGTAAAAGGTTATAAAATCCCCTAAATCAAGCACAAGATAAACCCTCCAAATGGGGTTTATCATCCTCCCCACACTTAAACCAAGCATGTCCTCATGCTTAAACCAAGAGAGAGCAAAAGGTATCAACATTTATTCAATGTAAACTAACTAAATGCAATCTTGCTATATGCAACTATCTACATGAATGCAATTGCTTGGCCAAAATAAATCGATTCCCAAGAAACATATATGCATAAGGGCTAAGGACTAGCAAGTCTAATCCACAATTGAATTGAGTTATTAAATATTTTTACAAACTTGCAAGAAGAGATGATCATAGGTGAAAAAATGTAATTGAGCAATCGAACCCTCACCGGATGTGTTTGCACTCTATTTGCTCAAGTGTTTAGGGTTGGTTCACTCAATTCTCCCCTATTTCATGCTTTCTAAGATTTATTTTTCTTCTAACAATCAACATATATTTCATGCATGCATACACATATCATGAAGTCTTTTCCATGGGTTGTAATGGGGCTAGGGTTAAGGTAGGATGCATATTTAGTCAAGTGAGCTTAAAATTTGAATCTTTGATAAGCCTAGACTTCCACCTAACCTATGATAACCTATACAATTCAAAGCTAACCTAACTACCCATTTTTCACTTTTTTCACATACTCATGCATTCTTTCCTTTATCATAACTCATATGCATTGACTTTATTGAGCTTCACTTTTCCTTGGGGCATTTTGTCCACTTTTTGTTACTTTTTTTCTTCTTTTTCTTTCTTTTTCTAATTTTTTTCTTTTCTTTTTTTGATATATTATTATTTTTTTACTTTCTTTCTTTTTTTTTTCTCATTTTTTTTCTTTTCTTTTTGCTTTGCAATAAAATATATACAAAAGCATCAATGCATATGGTTTTACATTTATTACATATGAGCATGTACCCAATTCCCGATATTTGCAATAAAAAAATAAAACTACCCTTTTATTCACCCAATGTCCCAAGGTTCCCACACTTGAATGATACACACACACTAGCCTAAGCTAATCAAAGATCTAAAAAAAGGAAATTTATTATTTTTCGCTTTAAGGCTTGTAATGTGCTAAATTAAGAACAAGTGGGTTAATCGTAGGCTCAAATTCGGCTAACAATGGAAGATAGAAGGTGAGGCTATTTGGGTAAGTTAGCTAAATGAAATGATGACCTCAATCATATAAATGCATGAATACACAAAATAACAGACATAAAGAATCAAACAAATCAAAGATTACAATCATAGAAAGAGAATAATTACACACAAGAAGGAAAATAAGTGGTTATAAGATGTAACCACACCATTAAGCTCAAATCTCACTTGCTTGTGTTCTTAGCTCAAAACATGTTCCACAATATATATAATTCAAGCAAGTTCTATGAAAAGTTTTCACTCAAATCAATTGAGGTGCCCTATGGATAGAAATCTTGAAAAATTTTATTATTTTGACTAAGCTTATTATGTATATATATGCCAAATTAAGAAAATACAAGTAAAAATCCTAAAACCTAAAATGAAATACAAAAGTGTTGGGATTAGAAATTTGTCACCCATAATCGCCGATTGGTCAGACGACCTCCCCACACTTAAAAGTTTGCACCGTCCTCGGTGCACTCAAAGATAAGCAAGAGGGTACGGCGACTTTCCGGATTGCCACCTTCAGCTGGTAGATCAACCGGTGCTACGTTTTCTTTGCTTCTGCTTCCATTTTTGCTTATGGTGCATCACGCATAAAAAATAGAAAATAACACCATAAGATGAGAAAATACAAAGCAAGGAAGCATACATTGTTGGGATGAGGTAAATCACTAGAATTGAGTGAGTGAATTAGTGTGACATTAATGACAAATAGTGAATTCTAAATTGCGCCTTTTAGAACACACATTAGCATGAAAAGCGATGTCACAAAAGAAGCATGCACTTCACTTATTCTAGTATGCTTGAGATGCTTTAAGTAAACTTGTAAGGTAAAACAAGCATTAAAGAAGCATGAGAGCATTCAAGCTAAAAGCATATGGATGCATATGATCATGAAATACAATGCATTAAGGTAAATACACAACATCCATCGAGAAGTTGCCTAATCGAGAAAAAAGGATTCCAATTACATGGTGGCCAAATCATGCAATTCATAAAGAGTTACAAGTTCGAAGGCAATTCTCATCACTTGGTATTCTCAAAAGGTAAGCATGAAAAACTTAAAACCAAGTAGCAAATGATAACCTCAACAATAGAGTCCAACAATGAATATCAAAAACAATTATGCTAAGATAGCATGCAATTAGGAATAGGCAGCAATATATATCAACAAAAGTAATAATCCAACACTTATAATGAAAAAGAAAAAATGAAATGAAAGTAAACTAAGCAACTAACTAACTAACCTAGCTAACTAAAAGAAGTGGTATGGATGGTGTTTGGAAGTGTTGGAGGAGGATAGGAGAAGGGAAAAAGAAAGGGAAAGGAAAGGAATGGAAAGAGAAGAAGAAAGGAAGTGTAGTGAAGGAAGGACATCCGCGCGTACGCATGCATGGCACGCGCGTGCAGATGGTGGTGCAATGGATGTGATGCGTATGTGTGCATGGCGCGTCTACGTCGATGGCTAATTTCGAGAGTGGTACGTACGCGTCATGTACCCGTACGCGCGAGTGGTTTTGTGCGAAAGGCACAATGGGTGCGCAACGTTGGCACAACTCTCGGGTCAATGTAGGGAGGAATGAAATCTTGCAATCCACGCGTACACACACATGGCAGGTGCACGTGGAGGGGCGAAAAGGCTTAATGCACGCGTACGCGTGGATGGTGCTCTGTTTTTCAAAATTTTTCTATGTTTTTGCACCAATCCAAGCATTCCAAACCTCCAAACAGCTACCAAAACACCATAAAACCTTGTTTAACATGCTAAACTATCAACTAAACTCAACAAATCAATTAAAACATAAATTTAAACTACTTCTACCATTATTTAGAAAAGAGAAAATGAAAAGGTGTTACAATGGTGGGGTGTCTCCCACCTAGCACTTGATGCCAGGGCATTTTGGCCAGTTTCACTGACCTTTTCTTTACTGTTTTAGGGTAGTTTCATGCATTTTCTTAAGCAAATAAGCAAGTTTTCGGTAGATATTCACTTACATCTTGATTCAAGCAAACATTGTGAACTTTACATGATTTCATAAGAATTATGCATGAATTTAATGACAAATTGGATAATGCACGATCTCATGACTTGGAATAGAGCTTTGATGCACTTTAATTGCTTGATTTCAGGACAAAGGAAGCAAGGAAGAACCACGTTAGTAGCCACGTTAGTCTAATTAACGTGACCACTAATGTGGAATGGGAGCTAGCTTGCAACGTTAATGAGAAAAGTAATCGCCAATAACGCCTTCGAAAGCCATTATAGCCCACGTTAGTTGTCACGTTAATTACATTAACGTTGAAGCTAACGTGGAAGAGAAATTGATGGACCAACGTTAGTGACACTCACTTTTATCACTAACGTTGGAGATGGCAATCACCACCACGTTAGTGGTCACGTTAATCTAATTAACGTGAACTCTAACGTGGGAAGGAGGGGCGTTTGGAGCGTTAGTGACAAAGTTAAGTATCACTAACGCTCTCAAAGAATAGGCAAGTCCACGTTAAAGGTCACGTTAGCTATACTAACGTGAACTCTAACGTGGGAAAAAGGGGCAATAAGTAGCATTATTGGAAAAGGTGAATGCCAATAACGTTTGCGAAGGACCAAGAGGCAACGTTAGTGGTCACGTTAGTGCCACTAACGTTGAAGTTAACGTGAATCAATTCTGGCTTGGAACGTTAGTGAAAAAGGTGATCGTCACTAACGTTCTCGAAACCACACTTTCACTTAACGTTAACACCACCAACGTCCAAACTAACGTCCATGCCTAACTCACACTTTCTCTGCAAGCAAACCTGAGCCCACTAAAGAGTGTAACTGCTTCAACTAAAGATCCAAAGGCCCATATCCAAGACTTGAAGAAGCCAACTAGAAGATCAGAAGAGTAGTATATATAGGAGTAGTTTTGAACTAGTAAGGGAGCTTTTGGCATTTTGTGGAGAACTACACTTTGTATATTTTACTTTCCCTGCACATTCTAGTATGAGTTTTCAGAATGTATTTTTCATTTAAGCTTTCCATTCCCAGAGCTATGAACAACTAATCCACTTTCATTGGATTAGGGAGCTCTGTTGTAATTTGATGGATCAATAATAGTTTTCATTATTCTTCTTCTTTCTTTTCTCTTGATTTTACTAGAAAGCTTTCAATCTTCATCCAATTGGGTAGTTGTCTTAGAAAAGAAGCTATTCATACTTGGATCTCTTCGGACCTTGGAAGAG
This sequence comes from Arachis hypogaea, assembly GCF_003086295.3. NCBI lineage: Eukaryota > Viridiplantae > Streptophyta > Magnoliopsida > Fabales > Fabaceae > Arachis > Arachis hypogaea. The sequence continues at coordinate 56,259,871 of NC_092055.1, read as the reverse complement.
GAATGAAGAGATCATGCTAGAAATGCTTTCTCATGTTGGACCAAATTGGGGTTTGGATGGATATGGTGACATATAATCCTACCAACACTTGGATTTGGGAATACATGTGGTATAATCAGTGACCATACTTCATCTCTTCTCATGAGCAATTAGACCAAGGAATTGGCTATTGATCAAGATTTGAGAGATTGGGTTGCCAAGGAATTGGAATCCAATCACTTAAGATTTCCAAGGAGATCAATGAATGCATTGATTGAAGAAGAGATGAGAATGAATTTGATCCGGAGAATACAACATCTCATGAGCCCAATGAATCCCTCACTTCTGATCTTACCCATTCTCTTTACTTTCTGCCATTTACCTTCATGTTCATTTCCCCAAATCCCCATTTAAGATTCTGCAATTTACTTTCCGTCATTTACATTCCGTCATTTACTTCCAGCAATTACATTTTCTATTTTTTACTTTCCCGCCATTTACTTTTCTGCAAATCTCAACTCAATTCCTTCTTAGCTCAACTAGAACATTCCTCTGATTAAAGTTGCTTGACCAATCAATCCCTGTGGGATTTGACCCCACTCTATTGTGAATTTTTACTTGACGACAATTCGGTATACTTGCCGAGGGAAAATTGTTGAGAGACAAGTTTCCATGCATCAAGTTTATCGCGCCGTTGCCGGGGATTGATTTTGTATCAACAATGATTAAATTGGTGGATAACTAGATTGAGCATTTTTCTTTTGTTTTATTTAAATTCTGTTTAAGTGATTTACTTTCAGTTTTAGTTATTTTCTTTCCTTTACCCCTTACCCGTTTGTGGTGTTCTCTTATTTGTTGCAATTCAGTTCACTAACCCACTAACTGTTTGACATATTGCATCACTCACACTAACAGCATTTCTGACGAGAATACTTCCTGCATTTGTCTCCTTCTTGCTTGTGCCTTGTTGGTTGTATGACAGGTAGAAGAAGCGGGGCTTCAACTTCCTTTGATTCTGAACCTGAGAGGACCTTCCTTAGACTAAGGAGGGAAGCAAGAGGAAAGAGAGTTGTTAGTGATGAGGAAGAGGAGGAGTATTTTGAACCAGACATGGATGAGAATATGGAGAACCATCATGAAGAAGAGGCTCACAACCATGGCAGAGAAGGTCCAGTGCATCATGCTGGACAAGATAGAAGAGTTCTAGGCTCTTATATCAATCTAAACCCAGGAAACTGTGGAAGTGGCATCCAAAAGCCAACCATACATGCCAATAACTTTGAATTAAAGCCACAGCTCATCACCCTTGTTCAGAACAACTGTTCATTCGGAGGAAGTGTCCAAAAAGACCCCAATCAACATCTAACCACCTTCCTGAGGATATGTGATACTGTGAAGTCTAATGGTGTTCATCCTAACACCTATAGATTGCTTTTATTCCCCTTTTCACTCAAGGACAAAGCATCTAAATGGCTGGAGTCTTTCCCGAAGGAGAGCTTAACAACCTGGGAAGATATGGTGAACAAATTCTTGGTGAGATTCTATCCTCCTCAAAGAATCAACAGGTTGAGAGCTGAGGTACAAACCTTCAGGCAACAAGATGGTGAAACTCTCTATGAAGCATGGGAGAGGTTTAAGGACTTGACAAGAAGGTGCCCGCCAGATATGTTCAATGAATGGGTGCAGTTACATATTTTCTATGAAGGTCTTTCTTATGAATCAAAGAAGGCAGTAGACCACTCATCCGGGGGATCTCTGAACAAGAAGAAGACCATTGAAGAAGCCATAGATATCATTGAGACTGTAGCTGAGAATGACTACTTCTATGCTTTTGAAAGAGGCAACACTAGAGGAGTGATGGAGCTAAGCAAAGTGGATACACTGCTGGCTCAAAACAAGATGATCACCAAGCAGCTGGCTGACCTTACCAAGAAGATGGAAACGAACCAAGTAACAGCAATCACCACCTCATCAGCAGCTCAAGAAGGAGTGAATGCAGAGGCAGAGGGTGATCAGGAACAAGCCAACTACTTTGGGAACTCACCTAGGTAGACCCATGATCCATACTCCAAAACTTATAATCCTGGTTGGAGGAACCACCCAAACTTTGGGTGGGGAAATCAACAAGATCAAGGCCAAGATCAGAGATGTCACAACCCCAACAACAATGCAGCTCACCAACATTCCACACAGAGATCATATCAGCACCCACCTAACAACACTTCTCAACATCCATATCAAAACCAAAATGGCCCTTCTCATCCCTCCAATCTCAACTCACCATCATCCAAAGATAGACTCTCAAGGATTGAGACTCTACTTGAAGGCATATGTAAGGAAATCCAAGATAACAAGGTGTTCAAGGAGGAGGTGCTAGCCAATATCAAAAACCAGGGAGACACCATCAAGAGGCTAGAATTTCAAGTGGGATACCTCTCTATGAAGATTCCTAAACCTACTGACAGCTTTCCAAGTGACACAGAGAAAAACCCGAGAGGTGAAGCAAAGAAAGTAAGATGGCAAGAATGCAAGATGGTTACTATAAGTGATAAGGAGACTGAGGAAGAGCTGAACAAACCATTCGTACAACCTAGAGACACCTCAGTAGAGAAGCAGGAAGAGGGTCACTAAGAAACCAAAATTACACAGAAGGAGATTCTGAAACTCTATCCACCTTTTCCCCAAAGACTCAAGGGTGGTGTAGAAAAGAGAATATACTCAAAGTTCCTTGATATGTTTGCATCTCTCCATGTAAACATACCATTCATCAAGGCTCTCCAACAAATGCCCTCATACATTAAGTGTATGAAGGAGCTGCTGACCAGGAAAAGCTCACTCAAAGGAGGGCAAACAATAGTGATGAATAAGGAGTGCAGTGCTCTCATTCAACAAGAGTTGCCTACAAAAAGGAAGGATCCAGGGAGTTTTCACATCCCCTGTGCCATAGGAGAAACAGTAATTGATAAGGGACTCTGTGATCTGAGAGCAAGCATTAATTTAATGCCTCTATCCCTCATGAAGAAGCTGCAGATCAATGAGCTAATGCCCACAGATGTAGTTATTAGGTCGGCTGACAAAACTCAAAAACAAGCAGTAGGAGTGGTTGAAAACGTGTTGGTAAAGGTTGGGAACTACTTCCTTCCTACAGACTTTGTCATATTGGAAATGGAAGAAAGTAACCTCCATCCAATCATATTGGGAAGACCATTTCTGGCTACAGCCAGAGCGCTTATAGATGTGGAGCGAAGAGAGCTAATCCTGAGGATACATGATGAACAACTCGCATTCAATGTCTTCAAACCCTCACAAGAAGCAGATCAAGAAAACAAGGAACCAAGGGAAGAACATGACAAGGCACTGGTGGAAGAAACAAGCATTCAAACACAAGCTGTACACCTGGGAATCCCTTTGGCTGGTAAGCAAAACAGTCAGAAGGTACCACAGCTAAAGGAAATCCAAGAGGAACCAAAACCACTAGATTCATATGAGACCAGCAACAAAATTTTTTTGGAAAAAGAGGCCACAAAGAGCAAGGCAACATTAAAAGAAACAAAGAAGAAGGCACCAAGGAGATGGAGGAACAAGAAGATCCCTACAGAGGATTTCTCTCCAGGGGATAAAGTGATCTCAGCTTATCTCCCAGTTATCCCACCTCATCTCCCTACCATCCCATCTCAGATGCCTAGAGTTTTCACCATCAACAGAATTCTCTCATTAGAACACGTGGAGATCCTTAACGAAGCCAATGGAGATAGATTCACTGCAAGGGGGGAAGATTTGAAGCATTACCAACCACCCTGACAAAGGCAGAACGTCAAGCTAGTGACGCTAAAGAAGCGCTTCATGGGAGGCAACCCATGTTTTATATGCTTTTAAAGTAGTTAATAATGCAAGGTTCATGCATTCCAAATCAACTTTGACATATACTTGAATGAATCCTTTTATGCAACATATAGTGAAGAACAAGTTTGGTGTTCAAGGCACACTAAGAGGACATGAATGTAATTCATATCATGTTACTCTTAGAACCTTGAACAAATCTTTTTACACCACATGGCTACAAACTAAGTTTAGTGTCACCAATGTTGCATACATGGATAACTAAATAGTTAGTTGGTTTGCATTCATGAATAGCACTTAGTCATTTAAAAACAAAAATTTTAAAAAGTAGTTATTCTTTCCTTTTTTTTTTTTAAATTTTGCCGCCATTATCCAAAAAGTTATTAATAACATTCTTTTTTTAGGGAAAATGAAGGGTAGTTTGGAAGGAATTGATGGGACAATTAAAGAAGGAGGGTTCGGCCACTTCAAAAAGAGGGGACTATACACATGTCTTCAAGGGGAATGCATTGAGAAATATTGCCATGCAGCATTGGAAGAATGACACACTTGGAAATCGAACTAACCCCATCATAAAGTTGATGATCCTTGTGCTTATCCCATGCTAAACCTTATCCGTTCATCATACACCAACACCATCAATCCACACCTTTCATTTACTCACCACTTTTCTATATAAGTGGTTCTTATTCCATACCCCCTTCACATTCCAATTCCCATTCATTGTACTTCTCACTTTCGAAACCCAACACCTCTTACCCCATCAAAGATACTCTCACCAATCATCCATACATTTACAAATTCAAATTCAGAAGTCACTTATGGCCTCATCCAGCTCTAAAAGACGAAAGGGGAAGGAGCCTATGGAGCAACGCCCTTTTGATGAAAAGAAGTTTAGAACCTCTCACCATGCACTTCAATTTGGGTGGATGGCTGCTAAGGAGATTATATATGAGCTAGGCTTTCAAGTCAAGAAAACTGAGTGCCCCAAAATTTTGGAGAAAGTGGAAAAAAGAAGATGGGAGCTCCTTACTGATCCGGTCACTAAAGTAAATGCAACCCTTGTAAGAGAGTTTTATGCAAATGTGGTCTGGTATGATAAGGCAGATGAGTCCTATATAAGTTTTGTAAGAGGAGCAACAGTGGATTTTAGTCCCATGAGCATTATGAGGGCGTTAAAACTAAGAATCATACCATTTGCAGAGGAAAGCTATCACTCCAGAATAGATAGCAGTCCCAATTATGACCAAATTGTGCAAGATATTTACGTGCAAGGAGATGATTGGGTATGAGATCCTCAAAGAAAGTCCAAGTTCATCAAGAGAGGAGACCTTATCCCTGAAGCAAAGGGGTGGTTCAAAATTGAAAGAAGATCCATCCTCTCCGCCGGAAATAACTCAGAGATGAATCTTAAGAGAGTAACAATGGTACAATGTATACTAAAAGGGGGGAGAGATCAAGGTTCATGAACTCATAGCCCAAGGCATTAGGAAGATGGCTGAGAAAAGCGATTCTGGAGGAAAGTTAGGCTACCCCAGTACTATTTTCCGTCTGTGTGACATAACTGGGGTGGTGTTCGAAGATGAGAACCTCGAATGGATAAAAACTGGCATCCCTATACTATTCGCAGATGCATGCTGTTGCATCTCCCCTACCTCAGCAAAGGCTAAGAAAGAGGACAGCCCATCAAGTGGTAGAAGGACAAGACCTAGGGGAGCAAGCCCCAGCCAGTTTGGACATGCACCAATTACAGGAAGCCATTGATGGCTTATCTAGACAATATGTGGAAAATAGAGGGACACAGAGAGAGCTTCAACTACAAATGATGAACCGCCAAGAAGAATCACTCTCTAGATGGATGAATCAACAGGAGGAGTGGCAAAAGCAAATGATGGAACAGCAATTAGAACAAGGGAAACAGTGGGGTAAATCCTTCCACAGGTTGGAACAAAGGCAAGAACAACAACAAGAAGCCATCCAAAAGCTAATCAATATCCAAGTATATCAAGGTGCACACATATATGAGATGCATCGGAAATAAATAGAACAGGCAGAACTCTTCGATGAATACAGGGCATTTTCAGAAGGAGTTAACATGAGTGAGACTGGACATCATGTGAACACTCAAGCGAGGCTAGGATACTTAGTCGGACAACTGCCTATATTGCATCCGAGAATCACAAGATATGAAGAAGTGAAGGATGACTTAGCGCGAGAAGAAAGAGAAAAAGTCGAAAGGAGTCATGAATTAGTAAGAAAAGCACTTGAGGATTGGAAAAGAGCCAGAATGACACGGATACGAGGAAACACAAGTGGACACAAAGAGGACAAACAAGAGGAAGAGCATGGGCAGCCCCGTGAGTAAAAGGTGGTGGAGTTCCCTCTTCGTTTTATCTCTTTGAAGTCTAAATAAGGAAAATCATGTATGAAACAGAACGTGCTTCCATAGTAGCTTAGGAATTTTCAATTCTGTCTCTAATATTTTTCGTTGCTTTTGTCATATGTGTGCTGTCCAAGTTACCTGTTTTCATTTTCATCCTACTTACTTGTATGCTTGCCCTTTGAATTTAATGAAAAAGAATGTTATGAAAAGAAAAACCATAGTGAAGTTCACATTGTGGAGTAAGTTCTCAAGGTATGTGGTGTGGTAATAGTTTAGCTAAGTTGGTTCACATGTAAGGTATAAGGACACTTATGCATTGAATTACATGCTTGAAACACATTCTATGAGATTAACCGAACAACAAGATCCTAATAAGAAAAAGAAAGAACAATAAAGTAATAAGAAATAAGGCTAGGCACCAATGGTTTAAATCTTGAGGGATGTGTCTGTGGTGATCCTGTACCAAGGATCTGCTTGGATGAATAAGTTCTTAGGAGTGCTTCATCACTTGATAACTTGGGTTAACTAACCCGAGATTATCAACTAAAAATCCACTATCAAGAGCAACCTTGCTACAGAACATTTAGTAACTCAAAGAGGTGCTGGACACCAAGACCTCAAGGAAAGAAAATAACAAACCATGTGCCTGTGGTGTACATGTATGGGGGAGAGAGACTTGAGGGAGTAAATCCTTAGGGGTGTTTCAACACCTAGCACCTTGAACCAACTGGTTCGGGAGTGTTGGCTGAAAGCTTATTTTAAGAGTCGCCCCCTCACAGAGCACTTAGCCTAAGGATGCAATAAACCTTGAAAAGGGGAAGGATCAAAGAATAAGGATCTCATAGGATGCAATCAAGCAAGTTTTCAAAAGCATGATAAGGACTTGGAAACCAGTAAAGGAATGAATCTAAGTTGCTATGCATGAAATCCCATAAACCAAGAGCTTTACTTCTATAACAAGAACTTATTCCTCTTGTTCTTTCATTCATCATTCTTATGTTTCAGTACTTGCTAAGGGACAAGCAAGCTTTAAGTTTGGTGTTGTGATGCCAGGGCATTTTGGCCAGTTTTACTGACCTTTTCTTTACTGTTTTAGGGTAGTTTCATGCATTTTCTTAAGCAAATAAGCAAGTTTTGGGTAGATATTCACTTACATCTTGATTCAAGCAAACATTGTGAACTTTACATGATTTCATGAGAATTATGCATGAATTTAATGACAAATTGGATAATGCATGATCTCATGACTTGGAATAAAGCTTTGATGCACTTTAATTGCTTGATTTCAGGACAAAGGAAGCAAGGAAGAACCACGTTAGTAGCCACGTTAGTCTAATTAACGTGACCACTAACGTGGAATGGGAGCTAGCTTGCAACGTTAATGAGAAAAGTGATCGCCAATAACGCCTTCGAAAGCCATTATAGCCCACGTTAGTTGCCACGTTAATTACGTTAATGTGGAAGCTAACGTGGAAGAGAAGTGAAGCTCTAACGTTAGTGGTAGAAGTGAATACCACTAACATTGGAAAAAGGGGCACACTTGGCCACGTTAAGAGTCACGTTAATTACATTAACGTGAACTCTAATGTGGAAGGGATAAGGAATTGCCAACGTTAGTGACACTCACCTTTGTCATTAACGTTGGATTAAGCCACTATTAAGCCACTATTGCCCACGTTAGTTGCCACGTTAATTACATTAACGTGGAAGCTAACGTAGAAGAGGAATTGATGGACCAACGTTAGTGACACTAACCTTTGTCACTAACGTTGGAGATGGCAATCACCACCACGTTAGTGGTCACGTTAATCTAATTAATGTGAACTCTAACGTGGGAAGGAGGGGCGTTTGGAGCGTTAGTGACAAAGGTAAGTGTCACTAACACTCTCGAAGAATAGGCAAGTCCACGTTAAAGGTCACGTTAGCTATACTAACGTGAACTCTAACGTGGGGAAAAGGGGCAATAAGCAACGTTATTAAAAAAGGTGAATGCCAATAACGTTCGCGAAGGATCAAGACGCAATGTTTGCGGTCACGTTAATGCCACTAACATTGAAGTTAACGTGAATCAATTTTGGCTTGGAACGTTAGTGAAAAAGGTGATCGTCACTAACGTTCTCGAAACCACACTTTCACTTAACGTTAACACCACTAATGTCCTAACTAACGTCCATGCCTAACTCACACTTTCTCTGCAAGCAAAGCTGAGCCCACTGAAGAGTGTAACTGCTTCAACTAAAGATCCAAAGGCCCATATCCAAGACTTGAAGAAGCCAACTAGAAGATCAGAAGAGTAGCATATATAGTAGTAGTTTTGAACTAGTAAGGGAGCTTTTGGCATTTTGTGGAGAACTACACTCTGTATATATTTTACTTTCCCTGCACTTTCTAGTTTGAGTTTTCAGAATGTATTTTTCATTTACACTTTCCATTCCCAGAGCTATGAACAACTAAACCCCTTTCATTGGGTTAGGGAGCTCTATTGTAATTTGATGGATCAATAATAGTTTTCATTATTCTTCTTCTTTCTTTTCTCTTGATTTTACTAGAAAGCTTTCAATCTTTATCCAATTGGGTAGTTGTCTTAGAAAAGAAGCTATTCATACTTGGATCTCTTCGGACCTTGGAAGAGGAATGAAGAGATCATGCTAGAAATGCTTTCTCATGTTGGACCAAATCAGGGTTTGGATGGATATGGTGACATATAATCCTACTAACACTTTGATTTGGGAATACATGTGGTATAATCAGTGACCATACTTCATCTCTTCTTATGAGCAATTAGACCAAGGAATTGGCTATTGATCAAGATTTGAGAGATTGGGTTGCCAAGGAATTGGAATCCAATCACTTAAGATTGCCAAGGAGATCAATGAATGCATTGATTGAGGAAGAGATGAGAATGAATTTGATCTGGAGAATACAACATCTCATGAGCCCAATGAATCCCTCACTTCTGATCTTACCCATTCTCTTTACTTTCTGCCATTTACCTTTAGGTTCATTTCCCCAAATCCCTATTTAAGATTCTGCAATTTACTTTTCGTCATTTACATTCTGTCATTTACTTCCAGCAATTACATTTTTTGTTATTTACTTTCCCGCCATTTACTTTTTTGCAAATCTCAAGTCAATTCCTGCTTAGCTCAACTAGAACATTCCTCTTATTAAAGTTACTTGACCAATCAATCCCTGTGGGATTCGACCTCACTCTATTATGAGTTTTTACTTGACGACAATTTGGTATACTTGCCGAGGGAAAATTGTTGAGAGAAAAGTTTCCATGCATCAGCACTTTTGTTTATTGTCCTTAAGTTGGACTTATGGGGAGCTCCTCTCAAGGTGGCTTGTGCTTGAATTCATCTTGGAACTCTCACCAATGCTTGGTTCTCCATTGTGCCGCAAGATTCCTCATGGATTGAGCCAAGTCTTGATGGAGTTCTTCACAAGCCTGGGGCTCCCAAAGTTGATCCTCTTTTTGTAATCTAGGATTCCATACTTTATTTTCACACCCGTCTTGAAGTTGATTATCATTATTAGTCCATCCGAGTGGCAAGAAAGGTGAATTCTCAATGAAATTCCCAACAATCCTCCTAGACCCATCTAATTGAGCTCTATTCCAACCCTTATATTCCATCTTTGATGCATCGACTATAATGAGCCTTGATTTGCAACGCCAACCACAAAACCTTTTTCGCTTACGCTTCATCCCATAAAATTCCGTACGTTGGCCATCCGTTTCAAGCAAACCATATTCAAGTAGGATAATAAAGCTAATAGAAATGAATTTCACCCACTCAAATGAAGGTGTAGATGGCAACCTAGGCGAAGAAGCGTCCAAGGATCTTGACAAAGTGTATTCAATTCCCATCCTTCTATTTCTAGGGACTTCCACATCTTCACAAGATCTCTTAATTTCAATCCCTTGTTTATCAGTTCTATCTAAGTCCTTTCCCTTACTTAAATCATAAATGGGAAGGTGAGAGAATTTTACCTCCACATTGCCTTCAAATTCACCGAGAGAAGGTTCTTCAAACTCAAAGGATTCTTTACCACTAAGACTTGATGCTTGATCTTCATCACCAAGGGAACTCAATTCTTGCTCTATCCCGTCCAATTTTTCATATGGAATATGCCTTGGAGGTTGTGCACATTCCTCCTTAGTATCAAGTTCAATCGTCTTGGAGGGGTTTTCTTCAATTCTATGTTCCCATGGAGGCTCCGCATCTCCTAAGTCTTCAACCACTTCTTCCTTTTCTTCAATAATTGTAGCTTCCTCTAATTGTTCCAATCTCTCCTTCATGCTATGCTCTTCCTTAGGTTCTCCACATGTAGCCATGGGAGTTCCTTGAGTATTCAAGCATTGGGATGCTAACCGGTTTACCACCTCGTCCAAGGCGGCCGTGAATTGTTGCACATCCCTTTTCATCTCCTCTTGTCCTTGAACAAGAAAATCAAGGATGTCATCCATTGGAAGTTGGGGTGGATGGAAGGGTTCATCAATTTGGGGGAAGGATTCATAGTAGGGAGGTGGTTCCTCCTGGTAGAGTTGTGGTGGTTCAATACTTTCCACTCTTTCTACTTGTTGCACAACACGCTCCATGGTTGCTTGAAGTTGATCCAATGTTTCCTTTAGACGATCTCTTGACTCTTGTTCCTCTTGGATAATATGATTAGGATCATATGGCTCTTGGATCAATGGGCATGAGTATTCTTCAATGGGAGGTTATGGTGGAAAGTAGTAGTCATCTTGTGGTTGAAAATTTTCATACATTGGAGGTGGTTCATCTTGGTAATAATATGGAGGGGGTGGTTCTTGAAAGTATTGAGGTTGGAATGGTGGTGGCTCTATATGTGGTTCATATAGCTCATATGGTTGTTGTAATGGTGGGTATGGATGAGGGTCATATGAAGGTCGTTGGTGAAAAGTGGCTTGTGAGTATGGTTGAGGGTTATGTTGAGGATATGGCTCATCGGCATATGGTGGTGGTTCTTGAAAGTCACAAGGAGATTCACCATAGCCATTGGATTGATATGCATCATAGAATGGCTCTTGTTCATAGTGTATTGGTGGAGGTTGTTGCCATGAGGATTGATCATATGCATATGGCTCTTCCCACCTTTGATTGTCCCATCCTTTATACACATCTTCATTGTACTCCTCATTTCCTACAACATAGTTAGAACCAAACTCATAGCCAAAGTGAGAATTCATAATGAGAAGAGAAAATAAGAAACAAAAGCTAATAAGAAAGAATAAAACAAAGTCCTAAAACTAGCAAAAACTAGCAAGCAATCCAAAAATCAAGCTATTCACAATATTCACATATATACAATAACCAATAACACAACACCATTGTGACTCCCCGGCAACGGCGCCATTTTGATGAGTGGATTTTTGACGGTCTAGCATTCACAAATGAATTCTCGTTGCAAGTATAGTTTCTAAACCAAACAATAATCCTTTCATGCAAAAGATTATTTGTCACAAGTACAAACCCCTTAATTTATAAACCAAAGTATTGGAACCTCGGGTCGTTCTCCCTAGGAATTGCAACGAAGTGTCTTGTTATTGGTTATGAGGTATGTTTGGGGTTTTTGAGATTTTAGACAAGAAATATAAATGCAATGAACATAAACTAACAACTACAAAGGTCTTGGCAAAGGTTGGTGGTCAAGGATCTCTATCCTTATCACTAACCACAATATGAGAATTGGCAAGGATCAATCCCACTAAGTCATCCCCTAACTAGTAGTAGAGGAAAGTCAAGTGAGCTATATCAATCCAAGTCCATAAGTCCTAGTTCTCCACCAAATCAATTAGTGAGATCTAGAGTTAATGGCTCCCAATCGTCAATCACTTGGACATTAGTGACTCAAGAGTTCCTAAGTTACCTTCCTAAGCCAAGAGGAACAAAAATCTAACTCACAACTAAAAGGAGCATTTTAACAAACACATAGAAGGCAATAAAGGCAAAACATTATTAATTGCAAGAATTAAAGGAATCTACAACTACAAAAGCAAGAGATTAACAATAGAAAAGGAGAACAATTGTGAAACAACAAAGAACTTACCAATTGCATTGAAGAAGGAATGTAGATCTACAACAAAGTATAGGAACAACATAAAGGACATTACAAAAAAGAATAGAAGAGTAATGATTGCAACAACAAGGAATTGAGAAGCAAAAGTAGAAGAAAGCATGAATTAAATCCTAGATCTAAAAACTAAACCTAAACCTAATCCTAATCCTAATTCTAGAGAGAAGTGAGAGCTTCTCTCGATAAAAATAACTCTAAACTAATCCTAATGTGAATGAATGAACAAAAGAATGAAAAGTTCCCAATTCCCTTCAATCCTTGGTCTTTTAAAGCACTTCTGGCGCCAAAGTCAGTTCCAAATTAGGCCAGAGCCTCCTCAGAAATCGCCAGGCACATTTTCACTCAAAAAGTCACGTATGGCATTAGCGCGTATGCATACAGTGCACGTACGCGCTGATGGAACATTACGCGATCCGCGCGTAGGCGCATAGTGCACGCGCGCGCCTATGGGATTTTTTCCAAATCTTTGGATTTTCATGATTTCTTCACTTTACATGCTTTTCTCTCCATTCCTAGCCTTTTCAATCTAAAATCACTTAACAAACAAATCAAGGTATCTAGTGGAATCAAAGGTGAATCAAGATTAAACAATTAAGGGCCTAAAAAGCACGTTTTCACATTTAAGCACAAATTAGGAGACAATCATGAAACCATGCTATTTCATTGAATAAATGTGGGTAAAAGGTTATAAAATCTCCTAAATCAAGCACAAGATAAACCCTCCAAATGAGGTTTATCAGCATTCCAACTCAAGGGTCTCCTTTTAATCAACCCCAAAGTCAAGTGGGGGATGTACTCTATTGACATAAAAGTAATGTTCAAAGAAATATAAGAAGAAGACATGATAAATTAAATAAAATAGAAACTAAAAATTAATTAAAAGTAAAAGTAGTTCTTTGCATTAATAAATCCCAAAATCATAAACATACTTATCCATACAGGGTTAATGGGCAACAAAAGAGTAAAGGAATAAGAAAACAAACTAGAATAATGAAACTTCCATGGAGGTAATGATGTCTCCCAATATCCAAAGAAAAAGCAATAAACTCTAAAACTATGAATGTGAAGAACCCTAGAGGAAGGAGTAGAATTCTCTCTAAGATTCAAAAACTAAACTAAAACTATATGTAATGAGAATGTGTTGAGTCTCTGCTGTAACCTGGCTCTAGTCTGTGTTTCTGGGCCGAAAACTGGGTCCAAACTCAGCCCAAAATCGCCCCCAGCATTTTCTGCGATTTCTGCAGGTCGCGCATGTCATGCGTACACGTCAGTCACGCGTACACGTCGATGGTCAATTTTGTGTGTCACGCGTACACGTCAGGTACGTGCACTCGTCGCTGTGAATTTTTCCAATTCACGCGCATGCGTGAGCCATGCGTGCACGTCGATGTTCACTGGTTATCTCCTTAGTTTCTTGTGTTCCTTTCATTTTTGCAAGCTTCCTTTCCATCCTCTAAGCCATTCCTGCTCTGTAAAGCCTGAAAACACTGAACACACAGATCACGGCATCGAATGGTATGAAAGGACATTAAAAATACATAATTTAAAGGCTTAGGAAGCAAGTTTTCAATCATAGAACATAATTAGGAAGGAATTGTAAAATCTTGCAAATAGTATGAATAAGGGAGTAAAGAGTTGATAAAAACCACTCAAATTAGTATAAGATAAACCATAAAATAGTGGTTTATCAGTGTTTTCTTGTAGGTAAAGTAAAATTTCAAATATTATCTTTTTAAATTGTTTTCAATTCTTTTCTTTTAATTTGATTCCTTCCTATCTTATCTTTCTTTTAAAATTTTAAAATTCAAAACCTTTTCAAATCTTTATCTTATCTTTGGTTTATCTTTCTTTAAATTTCAAATCATTATCTTATCTTATCTTAATTTAAATTTCAAATTCAATTTTTTTTCAAATCTTCACCATATCTTATCTTTTCAACTTATTTTCAAATCTTTATCTTATCTTATTTCAATTTCAAAATTCAAAATCAAATCTTTTTCAAATCTTTTCAATTCTTATCTTATCTTGTTAACTTTTACTTTCTAATTTTAAATTTAAAAAATTTTAAAATCAAATCTCTTTCAAATCTCCTACCTTATCTTATATTCAAATCTTTCTTAATTAGTTACTTTTTTTCCTTCCCTCTTTTTCAAAACTTCCTAACTAATTCCTCTGTCTTCTATTTTCGAAAACTTCTTACTTCTTTCTCTTTCTTCTTTTTTGAAAATCACATTCAATTCTCAAATATTTTTAATTCAATTAATAATTAAAATAAAAACAAAAATATTTTAATTCTAGTTTCTCTTTTTACTTCTTAAATTTTTGAATTCTTCTGCCCCTCTATCCGAATTCCACTTTCTTCTTCACATCTCACAAGGAGTTCTCTATCCTTTGACATAGAAACTCCCACTCTCTTTCTTTCTTGTTCTTCTTTTCTTGTTTATGAGCAGGAACAGAGATAAAGAACCTCTCTTTAATCCTGATCCTGAACCTGAGAGGACCCTAAGGAAGCATTTACAATAAGTTAAAGCACAATACTCCGGAAGAGACCTCACAGAACATTTCGAACAAGAAACTGAAAATAAAAACATGGCAGCCAATCAGAATAATGGAGGAGACGCAAAGAAAGTTCTTGGTGACTTCACTGCACCCACTTCTGACTTCTATGGAAGAAGTATCTCCATACCTGCCATTAGAGCTAATAACTTTGAGCTTAAGCCTCACTTAGACTCTCTAATGCAACAGAATTGCAAATTCCATGGACTTCCACTAGAAGATCCACATTAATTCCTATCTGAATTCTTGCAAATCTGTGATACTGTTAAGACCAATAGAATGGATCCTGAGGTCTACAGACTTATGCTTTTTCCCTTTGCTGTTAGAGACAGAGCTAGGATATGGTTGGATTCTCAATCTAAGGAAAGCCTAGACTCTTGGGGAAAGTTGGTAAATACTTTCTTGACCAAGTTCTTTCCACCTCAAAAGGTGAGCAAGCTCAGGGTGGAAGTTTAAACCTTCAGAGAAAAAGAGGGTGAATCCCTCTATGAAGCTTGGGAAAGATACAAGCAACTGATCAGGAGATGTCCTCCTGACATGCTCTTAGAATGGACTATCCTAGGTATCTTCTATGATGGTCTATCTGAGATTTCCAAGATGTCTTTGGACCATTCTGGTGGTGGATCATTCCACTTGAAGAAAATGCCTGAAAAGGCACAGGAACTTATTGAAATGGTTGCAAACAACCAATTCATGTACACTTCTGAGAGAAACCCTGTGAACAATGGGGTAGCTCAGAAGAAAGGAGTCCTGACTGTTGACACTCTGAATGCCATACTAGCTTAGAACAAGATCTTGACCCAATAGGTCAATATGATATCTCAGTATTTGACTAGAATGCAAGCTGCAGCTGGCAGTACTCAAGAAGCTCCCTGTGATGGAGATGCTTATGATCCAGATCAACCCATGATGGAAGAGGTGAATTACATGGGAGAACCCTATGGAAACACCTACAACTCCTCATGGAGAAATTATCCTAACTTTTCATGGAGAGATCAACAGAAGCCTCAGCAAGGCTTCAACAATAATCAAGGTGAAAGAAACCAGAATAGGTTTAATAATAAACCATTCCTTTTTTCTCATAAAAACATGGGGACTCCTAAGCAGAGTCTCTCTGACTTAGCAACTATAGTCTCTGAACTCTGTAAGACCACTCACAGTTTCATAATAGAAACTAGGTCCTCTATCAGAAATCTGGAGGTACAAGTTGGTCAACTAAGCAAGAGAATCCCTGAGACCCCTCCTAACACTCTTCCTAGTAACACTGAAGGTAACCCAAGGGAAGAGTGTAAGGCCATCACTGTAGAAGTTGAGGCCAAATCTGAAAGGGATGATCTGCCCAAAGAAGGGCCATCACTGGCGTTGAACGCCAGTTAGGAAGTCCCTACTGGGCGTTCAATGCCCAAAGAGGAGCCATCACTAGCGTTGAACGCCAGTAAGGAAGGTGATGAGCGGATAATTTATACGCTTTTTGGCATTGTTTTTAGGTAGTTTTTAGTAGGATCTAGCTACTTTTTAGCATATTTTTATTAGTTTTCAAGCAAAATTCACATTTCTGGACTTTACTATGACTTTGTGTGTTTTTCTATGATTTCAGGTATTTTCTGGCTGAAATTGAGAGACCTGAGCAAAAATCTGATTCAGAGGCTAAAAAAGGACGGCAGATGCTGTTGGATTCTGACCTCCTTGCACTCGAAATGGATTTTCTGGAGCTACAGAAATCCAATTGGCGCACTCTCAATTGCTATGGAAAGTAGACATCTATGGCTTTCTAGCAAACTGGCGTTCAAATGCCAACTTCCTGTCTTATTCTGGCGTTAAACGCCAGAAACAGGTTGCAAACTAGAGTTAAATGCCAGAAACAGGCTACAACCTGGCGTTTAACTCCAAGAAGAGTCTCTACAAATGAAAGCTTCAATGCTCAGCCCAAGCACACATCAAGTGGGCCCCGGAAGTGGATTTCTGCACTATCTGCACTTAGTTACTCATTTTCTATAAACCCTAGTTACTAGTTTAGTATAAAAACTACTTTTAGAGATTTATTTTGTATCCAGTTTTCATATTTCGAAACTGAGACCATTGATCATGTTTTGGAGGCTGGCCATTCGGCCATGCCTAGACCTTTTCCACTTATGTATTTTCTACGGTGGAGGTTCTACACTCCATAGATTAAGGTGTAGAGCTCTGCTGTTCCTCATGAATTAATGCAAAGTACTATTGTTTTCTTTTCAATTCAAGCTTATTCTTATTCTAAGATATTCATTCGCGCCCAAGAACATGATGAATATGATGATTATGTGATACTCATCATCATTCTCACCTATAAACGCGTGCCTGAGAACGACTTCCGTTCTACATGAAAACAAGCTTGAATGCATATCTCTTAGCCTCCTGGTTCACGATCAAAGTCTTCGTGGTATAAGCTAGAATTATTGGCAGTCATTCTTGAGATCCGGAAAGTCTAAACCTTGTCTGTGGTATTCCGAGTAGGATCTGGGAAGGGATGACTGTGACGAGCTTCAAACTCGCGAGTGTTGGGCGTAGTGACAGATGCAAAAGGATCAATGGATCCTATTCCAACATGAGTGTGAATCGACAGATGATTAGCCGTGCGGTGACAGCGCATTTGAACCATTTTCACTGAGAGGACGGACGGTAGCCATTGACAACGGTGACCCCCCAACATACAGCTTGCCATAGAAAGGAGTGTGAATGATTGGATGAAGACAATAGGAAAGCAGAGATTCAAAAGCAACAAGCATCTCCATACCCTTATCTGAAATCCCACCAATGAATTACATAAGTATTTCTATCTTATTTTATATTTTATTTATATTTTAAATTATGAAAACCTCATAACCATTTGAATCTGCCTGACTGAGATTTACAAGATGACCATAGCTTCCTTCAAGCCGACAATCTCCGTGGGATCGACCCTTACTCATGTAAGGTTTATTACTTGGACGACCCAGTGCACTTGCTGGTTAGTTATGTGGAGTTGTGAAAAGGAGTTGAGATTACAATCGTGCGTACCAAGTTTTTGGCACCGTTTTAGAGATCACAATTTCATGCACTAAGTTTTTGGCACCGTTGCCAGGGATTGTTCGAGTTTGGACAACTGACGGTTTATCTTGTTGCTTAGATTAGGTAATTTTATTTTAATTTTAAGCTCTTTGTTTTTTTATTATTTTTATTTTTGAAAAAAAATTTCAAAAAATAAATTATTCTATGTTCTTCAGAATTTTTAAGAATGAATTCTAGAGTTTCATGATGATTTGTTGAAGTCTGGCTGGCTGTGAAGCCATGTCTAATCTTTTGGACCGAGGTTTCAACTTATCATCACAAGAGCTTGTTGATTTCTATGAATCTTGCTGTTGAATGTAATGATCTGGTAAAGCTTGGCTGGCCATTGGCCATGTCCAGTGTTTTGGACCGGAGCTTTCACTGAAAGCTTGGCTGGCTAGTAAGCCATGTCTAATTCCTGGACCGGAGTTGTAGACTAACATTGCATGATTCCTGGAATTCTTATTAAAAATTTTGAAACCCTTATTTTTATTTTTCAAAATAATTTTCGAAAAATACCAAAAAAGTTAATAAAATCATAAAAACCAAAAATAATTGTGCGTTTCTTGTTTGAGTCTAGTGTCAAATTGTAAGTTTGGTGTCAATTGCATCTTTTTAACTTTTCTTAAAGTTTTTGAAAACTCATGCATGTGTTCTTCATGATCTTTAAGTTGTTCTTGATGATCTTCTTTGTTTGATCTTTGTATTTTTATGTTTTGTGTCTTTTCTTTTTTTCATATGCATTTTTGAATTATTAGTGTCTAAAGTTTAAAAATTTTTAAGTTTGGTGTCTTGCATGTTTTTCTTTTCTTAAAAATTTTCAAAAATAAGTCTTGATGTTCATCTTGATCTTCAAGGTGTTCTTGGTGTTCATCTTGTCATTCAAAGTGTTCTTGCATGAATTAGTTGTTTTGATTCATAATTTTTATGTTTTGTTTCAATTTTGTGTTTTTCTCTCTCCTCATTAAAAATCCAAAATAAAAAAAAATATCTTTTCCTTATTTTGCTCATAATTTTCGAAAATTTGGATTGACCTAGTCAAAAATTAAAAAAAAAATTAGTTATTTCTTATGAGTCAAGTCAAATTTTCAATTTAAAAATCCTATCTTTTCAAATCTTTTTCAAAAATAAAATCTCTTTCATTTTTTTTCTTTCATATTTTCAAAAATTTCAAATTGATTTTCAAAATCTTTTTCTTATTTTTGTTTCATATTTTCGGATTTAGTGCTAGCATTCAATTTTTAGATTAAAAAAAGTTTCATTCTTTAAATTTTAAAATCATATCTTTTAGTTTCTTGTTAGTCAAGTAATCAACTTTAATTTCAAAATCAAATCTTTTTAAATTTCTTTTTCAAATCTTTTTCAAAATGAATTTCAATCATATCCTTTTTCAAAACCACCTAACTACTTTTCTCTCTCTAACTTTCGAAATTCCCTTACCACTTTTTCAAAATTCCTTTCAAATTAACTAATTATTTTAAATTGTAATTAAATTTTATTTTTTTTCTCTTTTTAAATTTGGAATTATAACTAATATTTAAAATAAAAACAAAAATATTTTTATTTTATTTTATTTAATTTTCGAATTATCCCCCCTCTAATCTCTTTCTATTTATTTATTTATCTACTAACACTTCTCTTCTACTCATAATTAGAACTACTTCTTCTTCTCTGTGTTCGAATTTTTCTCTTCTCCTTCTTCTATTCTTCTCTTCTTCTACTCACATAAAGGAATCTCTATACTGTGACATAGAGGATTCCATATTTTCTTTGTTCTCTTCTCTTTCATATGAGTAGGAACAAGGATAAAGGCATTCTTGTTGAAGCTGATCCTGAACCTGAAAGGACTCTTAAGAGGAAACTAAGAGAAGCTAAAGCACAATACTCTGAAGAGGACCTAACTGAAATTTTTGAAACAGAGAAAACAGCTATGGCCAAACCCAACAACAATAATGCAAGGAAGGTGCTTGGTGATTTCACTACACCAACTTCCAATTTCTATGGAAGAAGCATCTCAATTCCTGCCATTGGAGCAAACAACTTTGAGCTTAAGCCTCAATTAGTTTCTCTAATGCAACAGAATTGCAAGTTTCATGGACTTCCATTGGAAGATCATCATCAGTTCTTAGCTGAATTCTTGCAAATCTGTGACACTGTCAAGACCGATGGAGTTGATCCCGAGGTCTACAAGCATATGCTTTTCCCTTTTGCTGTAAGAGACAGAGCTAGAACATGGTTGGATTCACAACCTAAGGAAAGCTTGAACTCTTGGGAAAAGCTGGTTAGTGCTTTCATGGCCAAATTATTTCCACCTTAAAAGATGAGCAAGCTTAGAGTGGAAATCCAAACCTTCAGACAGAAGGAAGGTGAGTCCCTCTATGAAGCTTGGGAAAGATATAAGCAATTGATCAAAAGGTGTCTTACTGACATGCTTCCAGAATGGAACATCATATGTATATTCTATGATGGTCTGTCTGAGTTATCAAAAATGTCATTAGACCATTCTGTAGGAGGATCTCTTCATCTAAAAACCCCTGTAGAAGCTCAGGAACTCATTGAAATGGTTGCAAATAACC
Organism: Arachis hypogaea; assembly: GCF_003086295.3. Lineage (NCBI taxonomy): Eukaryota > Viridiplantae > Streptophyta > Magnoliopsida > Fabales > Fabaceae > Arachis > Arachis hypogaea. Next base: position 56,239,372 of record NC_092055.1, on the reverse strand, counting down.
AGTTCATGTACACCTCTAAGAGGAGACCTGTGAACAATGGGACGCCTCAAAAGAAGGGAGTTCTTGAAATTGATACTCTGAATGCCATATTGGCTCAGAACAAAATATTGACTCAGCAAGTCAATATCATTTCTTAGAGTCTGAATGGATTGCAAGCTGCATCCAACAGTACTAAAGAAGCATCTTTTGAAGAAGAAGCTTATGATCCTAAGAATCCTACAATGGCAGAGGTGAATTACATGGGAGAACCCTATGGAAACACCTATAATCTTTCATGGAAAAATCATCCAAATTTTTCATGGAAGGACCAACAGAAGCCTCAACAAGGCTTTAATAACAATGGTGGAAGAAATAGGTTTAGCAATAGCAAGCCTTTTCCATCATCTTCTCAGCAATAGACAGAAAATTCTGAACATAGCCATTCTGGCCTGGCAACTATAGTCTCTGATCTATCCAAGACCACAGTAAGTTTCATGAATGAAACAAGGTCCTCCATTAGAAATTTGGAGGCACAGGTGGGTCAGCTGAGTAAGAAGATTACTGAAACTCCTCCCAATACTCTCCCAAGCAATACAGAAGAAAATTCCAAGAGAGAGTACAAGGCCATAACCATGACCAACATGGCCGAACCTGGAGAGAGTGAGGAGGACGTGAGTCCCAGTGAGAAAAGCCTTATGGGACGTCCTCTGGACAGAAAGGAGTTTCCCTTTGAGGAACTAAAGGAATCTGAGGCTCATACAGAGACCATAGAGATTCCATTAAACTTCCTTCTGCCATTCATGAGCTCTGATGAATATTCTTCCTCTGAAGAGGATGAAGACATCACTGAAGAGTAAGTTGCTAAATATCTAAGAGCAATCATGAAGCTGAATGCCAAGTTATTTGGTACTGGACTTGGGAGGATGAACCTGATGAGAAGACTTTTTGATGGTCTAGAATTCACAAATGAAATCTCGTTGCAAGTATAGTTTCTAAACCAAACAATAATCCTTTCATACGAAAGATTGTTTCTCACTAAAACAAACCACTAAATTTATAAACTGAAGTATTGAGCCTCGGGTCATTCTCCCTAAGAATTACAATAAAGTGTCTTGTTATTGGTTATGAGTTATGTTTGGGGTTTTTGGGGATTATAGACAAGAAATGTAAAATGCAATGAAAATAAACTAACAACTAACAAAGGCCTTGGCAAGGTTTGGTGGTCAAAGATCTCTATCCTAATCACTAACCACAACATGAGAATTGGCAAGGATCAACCCCACTAAGTCATCCTCTAACTAATAAAGGAAAGTCAAGTGAGCTATGTCAATCCAAGATCATAAGTCCTAGTTCTACACCAAATCAATTAGTGAGATCTAGAGTTAATGGCTCCCAACTATCAATCACTTGGACATTAGTAACTCAAGAGTTCCTAAGTTACCTTCCCAAGCCAAGATCACTAAAATCTACCCTAAAATCTAACTAAGCATTTTATCAAACACTTAGAAGGAATAAAAGGAAAGCATAGTAAAATAGCAAGGAAAGTAAATCTAAACTACTCAATTGCAAGGAATTAAACAACAACAAATCAAATCAATAATAAAGGAACATGAATCATAAATTGCATTGAAAGAGAGATAGAAGAACAAAAGTGCATCAACATAAAAGTAGAGAATTACATGAATTAAATGCTAAATTAGAGAGAGGAAAGGTAGAAGAAGAAGAATTGCAAAAGAAAAAGTAAATCAAAGCATGAAATTAACCTAGATCTAAGAATTCCTAATCTAGATCTAACCTACTCTTAATTCGAGAGAGAAGAGATAGCTTCTCTCTCTAAAAACTAACTAAAGCATGATAAAACTAAAATAAAACTAAACTAATGACTCCATGTCCCATCTCTCTTCAATCCTTGGGTTAAATAACATCAGAAATGAGTTGGATTGGGCCCACAAGGCTTTAGAATTCGTTGGCCACGTATTGCTTTAAGTGGATCATATGGCAGAAATGACGTGTGCACGTACAGTGCGCGTACGCATCACCATACATGTAGCAACTATGTCAAATCTTATATCGTTTCGAATCCCCAGATGTTAGCTTTCCAACGCAACTAGAACCGCATCATTTGGACTTCTGTAGCTTAAGTTATGGCCGTTTAAGTGCGAAAAGGTCGGCTTGATAGCTTTTGTGATTCCTTCATTTCTTTATGAGTTCTCCATTTATACATGATTTTTCATTGAATAAATTTGGGTAAAAGGTGATAAAATCCCCCTAAAATCAATACAAGATAAACCCTAAATATGGGGTTTATCAGAACCCCCCTTGTTCACCAATGAACTGAATGCATTAATGAGACATACATTACCTCAGAAGAAACCGAATCCCGGAAAATTCTTCATACCTTGTACCATAGGCACCATGACCTTTGAGAAGGCTCTATGTGACCTGGGGTCAGGGATAAAGCTCATGCCACTCTCTGTAATGGAGAAACTGGGAATCTTTGACGTACAAGCTACAAGAATCTCACTCAAGATGGCAGACAAATCAATGAAACAGGCTTATGGACTAGTAGAGGACGTGCCAGTAAAGGTTGAAGGCCTTTACACTCCTGCTGATTACATAATCCTAGACACTGGGAAGGATGAGGATGAATCCATCATCCTTGGCACACCCTTCCTAGCCACAGCAAAAGCTGTGATTGATGTTGACAGAGGAGAGTTGGTCCTTCAGTTGAATGAGGACTGCCTTGTATTCAAGACTCAAGGTTCTCCTTCTGTAACCATGGAGAGGAAGCATGAAAAGCTTCTCTCAATACAGGGTCAAAGAAAGCTCCCATATTCAAACTCTAAGTTTGGTATTGAGAGGCCCAAACCCTGCTATGATTATCTGTGAGGCTCTATGAGAGCTCACTGTCAAGCTATTGACATTAAAGAAGCAATTATTGGGAGGCAACCCAACGTTATTTAATTATATCTATTTATTTTCCATTGTTATTTTATATTTTCTTTAGGTTGATGATCATGTGAAGTCACAAAAACAACTGAAAAAATAAAAAACAGAATAAAAAACAGCATTAAAAATAGCTCACCATGGAGGAAGAGCTTACTGGCGTTTAAACGCCAGTAAGAGTAGCAGAATGGGCGTTAAACACCCAGCCTGGCACCATTCTGGGCGTTTAACGCCAGAAACAAGCACCAGACTGGCGTTTAACGCTAGAAACAAGCACCAGAAGTGCATTCTAAGGGCGTTTTACATGCCTAAATGGAGCAGGGATGCTAAGTCCTTGACCCCTCAGGATTTGTAGACCCCACAGGATCCCCACCAACCTCAACTCACTCTCTCTCTCTTCTTCACACCTTTTCTTAACACTCTTTCCCAAATATCCTTCATCAATCACCTCATTCACTCTTCCTCAAAATCCCATCTACCTTCAAATTCAAAACCCTTTTTTCCTCCCAAACCCAACCCCAAATACACGAACCTAACCCTCCCCCCCACTCCTATATATACCCCTTATCCCTCCTTCAATTTCACACATCACAAACACCTTATACCCCCTTGGCCAAATTCACCCTCTCCCTCCATCTCCTCCATTTTCTTCTTCTTTTCCTTCATTATTTCTTCTTTGCTCGAAGACTTGCAAACCTTTTAAGTTTGGTGTGGTAAAAGCATTGCTTTTTGTTTTTCCATAACCATTTATGGCACCTAAGGCCGAAAAAACCTCTAGAAAGAGGAAATGGAAGGCAAAAGCTTCCACCTCCGAGTTATGGGAGATGGAGAGATTCATCTCAAAGGTCCATCAAGACCACTTCTATGAAGTTGTGGCCAAGAAGAAGGTGATCCCTGAGGTCCCTTTCAAGCTCAAAAGGAGTGAGTATCTGGAGATCCGACATGAGTTTAAAAGAAGAGGATGGGAAGTTCTCTCCAATCCTATTCAACAAGTCAGAATCTTAATGGTTCAAGAGTTTTATGCAAACGCATGGATCACCAAGAACCATGATCAAAGTATGAACCCGAATCCAAAGAATTGGCTTACAATGGTTTGGGGGAAATACTTAGATTTCAGTCCAGAAAATGTAAGATTGGCGTTCAACTTGCCAATGATGCAAGAAAACGCACGCCCCTACACTAGAAGGGTCAACTTTGATCAAAGGTTGGACCAAGTCCTCATGGACATATGTGTGGAAGGAGCTCAAAGGAAAATTAACTCAAGAGGCAAGCCGGTTCAATTGAGAAGGCATAAACTTAAGCCTATGGCTAGAGGATGGTTGGAGTTCATCCAACGTTCTATCATTCCTACTAGCAACCGATCCGAAGTAACTGTGGATCGGGCCATCATGATCCATAGTATCATGATTGGGGAGGAAGTGGAAGTTCATGAGATTATACCTTAAGAACTCTACAAGGTGGCTGACAAGTCCTCCACTTTGGCAAGGTTAACCTTTTCTCACCTCATTTGTCACCTCTACAATTCGGCTGGTGTTGTCATAGAGGGAGACATCCTCATTGAAGAGGACAAGCCCATCACTAAAAAGAGGATGGAGCAAACAAGAGAGCCCACTCATGGACCTCAACAAGAGCATGAGGAAATTCCTCATCATGAAATCCCCGAGATGCCTCAAGGGATGCACTTTCCTCCACAACACTATTAGGAGCAAATTAACACCTCCCTAGGAGAATTAAGTTCCAACATGGGACAACTAAGGGTGGAGCACCAAGAGCATTCCATCCTCCTCCATGAAATTAGAGAAGATCAAAGAGCTTTGAGGGAGGAGCAACAAAGGCAAGAAAGAGACATAGAGGAGCTCAAGAGCATCATTGGTTCTTCAAGAGGAAGAAGATGGCACCCTTACTAAGGTGGACCCGTTCCTTAATCTCCTTGTCTATTTATCTATTTATTTTTTCTTTTTTTCGAAAAGTATGCTTTATGTTTTATTTATGTTTGTGTCTTATTACATGATCACTAATGTCTAAGTGTCTATGTCTTAAAGCTATGAATGTCCTATGAATCCATCACCTTTCTTAAATAAAAAATGTTTTTAATCACAAAAGAACAAGAAGTACATGATTTCGAATTCATCCTTGAAATTAGTTTAATTATTTTGATGTGGTGACAATACTTTTTGTTTTCTGAATGAATGCTTGAACAATGCATGTTTTTGAATTTGTTGTTTATGAATGTTAAAATTGTTGGCTCTTGAAAGAATGATGAAAAGGAGAAATGTTATTTGATAATCTAAAAAATCATATAATTAATTCTTGAAGCAACAAAAAGCAGTGAATACAAAGCTTGCAGAAAAAAATGGCGAAAAAAATAAAAGAGAAAGAAAGAATAAGAAAAAGCAAGCAGAAAAAGCCAGTAACCCTTTAAACTAAAAGGCAAGGGTAAAAAGGATCCAAGGCTTTGAGCATTAATGGATAGGAGGGCCCAAAGGAATAAAATCCTGGCCTAAGTGGCTAAACCAAGCTGTCCCTAACCATGTGCTTGTGGCGTGAAGGTGTCAAGTGAAGAGCTTGAGACTGAGCGGTTGAAGTCGTGATCTAAAGCAAAAAGAGTGTGCTTAAGAACCCTGGACACCTCTAATTGGGGACTCTAGCAAAGCTGAGTCACAATCTGAAAAGGTTCATCTAGTTATGTGTCTGTGGCATTTATGTATCCAGTGGTAATATTGGAAAACAAAGTGCTTAGGGCCTCGGCCAAGACTCATAAAGTAGCTGTGTTCAAGAATCAACATACTGAACTAGGAGAATCAATAACACTATCTAAATTCTGAGTTCCTATAGATGCCAATCATTCTAAACTTCAAAGGATAAAGTGAGATGCCAAAACTGTTCAGAGGCAAAAAGCTACTAGTCCCGCTCATCTAATTGGAGCTAAGTTTCATTGATATTTTAGAATTTATAGTATATTCTCTTCTTTTTATCCTATTTGATTTTCAGTTCCTTAGGGACAAGCAACAATTTAAGTTTGGTGTTGTGATGAGCGGATAATTTATACGCTTTTTGGCATTGTTTTTAGGTAGTTTTTAGTAGGATCTAGCTACTTTTTAGTATATTTTTATTTGTTTTCACGCAAAATTCACATTTCTGGACTTTACTATGAGTTTGTGTTTTTTTCTGTGATTTCAGATATTTTCTGGTTGAAATTGAGGGACCTGAGCAAAAATCTGATTCAGAGGCTGAAAAAGGACTGCAGATGCTGTTGGATTCTGACCTCCCTGCACTCGAAATGGATTTTTTGAAGCTACAGAAACCCAATTGGTGCGCTCTCAATTCCATTGGAAAGTAGACATCTAGGGATTTCCAGAAATATATAATAGTCTATACTTTGCCCGAGTTTTGACGATGCAAACTGGCGTTCAAACGCCAACTTCCTGCCCTATTCTGGCGTTAAACGCTAGAAACAGGTTACAAACTAGAGTTAAATGCCATAAACAGGCTACAACCTGGCGTTTAACTCCAAGAAGAGTCTCTACACATGAAAGCTTCAATGCTCAGCCCAAGCACATACCAAGTGGGCCTCGGAAGTGGATTTCTGCACTATCTGCACTTAGTTACTCATTTTCTGTAAACCCTAGTTACTAGTTTAGTATAAAAACTACTTTTAGAGATTTATTTTGTATCCAGTTTTCATATTTCGAAACTGAGACCATTGATCAAGTTTTGGGGGCTGGCCATTCGGCCATGCCTAGACATTTTCCACTTATGTATTTTCTACAGTGGAGTTTCTACACCCCATAGATTAAGGTGTGGAGCTCTGCTGTTCCTCATGAATTAATGCAAAGTACTATTGTTTTTCTATTCAATTCAAGCTTATTCTTATTCTAAGATAATCATTCGCTCCCAAGAACATGATGAATGTGATGATTATCTGACACTCATCATCATTCTCACCTATGAACGTGTGCCTGATAACCACTTCCGTTCTACATGAAAACAAGCTTGAATTCATATCTCTTAGCCTCCTGGTTCATGATCAGAGTCTTCGTGGTATAAGCTAGAATTATTGGCGGTCATTCCTGAGATCCGGAAAGTCTAAACCTTGTCTGTGGTATTCCGAGTAGGATCTGAGAAGGGATGACTGTGACGAGCTTCAAACTCGCGAGTGTTGGGTGTAGTGACAGACGCAAAAGGATCAATGGATCCTATGCCAACTTGAGTGAGAATCGACAGATGATTAGCCGTGCGGTGACAGCGTATTTACACCATTTTTACTGAGAGGATAGACGGTAGCCATTGACAATGGTGACCCCCCAACATACAGCTTCCCATGGAAAGTAGTGTTAATGATTGGATAAAGACAATAGGAAAGCAGAGATTCAGAAGCAACAAGCATCTCCATACGCTTATCTGAAATCCCACCAATGAATTACATAAGTTTTTCTATCTTATTTTATATTTTATGTATATTTTAAATTATCAAAACCTCATAACCATTTGAATCTGCCTGACTGAGATTTACAAGATGACCATAGCTTGCTTCAAGCCGACAATCTCCGTGGGATCGACCCTTACTCATGTAAGGTTTATTACTTGGACAACCCAGTGCACTTGCTGGTTAGTTGTGCGTAGTTGTGAAAAGGAGTTGAGATTACAATCGTGCGTACCAAGTTTTTGGCGCCGTTTTAGAGATCACAATTTCGTGCACCAGAAGACCTTACTGGAAATTCAACGCCCACTAAAAGCTTCCCCAATGAAGAACTTAAGGAAACTAAGGCTCATGAGGAAACTATAGAAGTTCCATTGAATGCCTTGTTGCAAATCATGGATTATGAGGATCACTCATCCTCTGATGAGGAAGAGGAAACAAGGGAAGAGCAAGTTTCTCGTTACCTAGGAGTCCTCATGAAGCTAAATGCCAAGCTATTTAGAATAGAGCCATTGGAGGAAGAACCTCCAGTGCTCACCAAGGAACGCAATGCCTTGGTTCAAAAGAAACTACCTTAGAAGCTGCCGGATCCCGGACGCTTGCTAATTCCTTACACCATAGGCATCATTACTTTTGAGAAGGCTCTGTATGACCTAGGGTCAAGCATTAACCTCATGCCACTCTCTGTAATGGAGAGACTGAGAATGTTTGAGGTGAAATCTACAAGAATCTCACTAGAGATGGCAGACAAGTCAATGAAAAAGGCATATGGTCTGGTAAAGGATATCCTAGTAAAGGTTGAGAACCTTTACATCCCTGCGGACTTTATAATCTTGGATACTGGGTAGGAAGACGATGAATCCATCATCCTTGGTAGAACCTCCCTAGCAACTACCAACGCCATCATTGATGTAGCAAAGGGAAAGCTGATTCTACAGTTTTGGGAGGACCACATCTTGTTCAAGATGCCTGGTGGCAAGAATTCTCACACTTCGTACAACTGAACCAGCAAGTGCACTGGGTCATCCAAGTAATAACTGAGCGATTCAGGGTCGATTCCACAAGGATTGTGATTTGAAGAAAGCTATGGTTATCTTGTAGATCCTAGTCAGGCAGATAGAAGAAGTAGGCATGTTGTTTAAAGCGCATAAATTAGAATAAGATGGAATTACAATGTTTGACTATAACCAGTGATAAGAAGATGGCTAAGGCTTGGAGATGCTTTGTTCTTTTGGATAACTCTGGTTTTACTATCTTCTTCAACTGCGAACGATTTTTTCTATGACAGGCTGTATGTGATTAACGCTGGTTTAGAGGTTGCCAATGCTCCTCTAGATCTGAACCCCAGGGTTAGTATGGATCCATTCTGATTGAGGGTGAAGCTCCTACATTCCATTCTCCTTAATGATCCTACTCAAAACGCCATAGACAAGGTCGAATCTTCCGGATCAGAGAATGCTGTGCCTTTGGGTTCTAGCCTCTACTAAAAAGACTACCTCGGATGAACTGATGTTTCGAGAAATCCCCAACGAAGTCGTGGATTAGCCGTCTAAGAGATGTATAATCAAGCTAGTGGTTCATCATTGTCCAATGAAAGACGCACTCTGAACCCATGTAGATTGAGATAACCTTGTTCCAGTTCAACGCATTCATAATGATGAAGAATGAAGATACATCTTAGAATCGAGAATCAAACACGGATTGAAAAGAAACAGTAATACTTTTATTGATCCATAAAACTCAGCAGAGCTCCTCCCCTCAACCAAGGAGGTTTAGAAAATTATACTGATAGAAGATACAATATGAAAAATGTGTAAAGTGTCTAAGGGTCTTGAATAGTGTAAAAATTCTCAAATAAATACTATACTAATGACTAAGGAGTACACAAGAATGGTAAAACAGTCTTTTAGTACCAAAATCCACTTCTAGGGCCTACTTGGTGAGTGTTTGGGCTGAGAAATGATGAGATCCACATGCTAGGAGGCCTCTAGAGCGTTGAACGCTGGCTAGGGGGCCGTTATGGGCGTTAGGCGCTGGTCTCATCTCCTTTGGGCGCTGGACGCCAGAATGGGGCAGAAGGTTGGCGTTGGACGCCAGTTTTGGGCCTCTAATTCTAAAACAAAGTATAAACTATTATACATTTCTAGAAAGCTCTGGATGTTAGCTTTCCATAACCGTTGAGAACACTCCATTTGGACTTTTTTAGCTCTAGAAAAGCTCTTTCGAATGTAAGAAGGTCAGATCCAGACAGCATCTGTAGTGCTTTCTCTACCTCTGAATCAGACTTTTGCTCCAGCTCCTCAATTTTAGCCAGAAAATACCTGAAATTGCATAAAAACACACAACCGTAAAGTAGAATAAAAAAATGTGAATTTTACACTAAAACATATGAAAATTTAATAAAACTTAAACAAAACATACTAAAAACTATATGAAAATGGTGGCAAAAAGCATATAAAATATCCGCTCATCAGAACACCAAACTTAAATTGTTGCTTGTACCCAAGCAACTAAAAATAAAGTAGGATAAAAATAAGAGTAAGATATAACAAATCTCAAAGTTTCCAATGACGCTCAGTTTCAATTAGATGAGCGGGACTTAGTAGCTTTTTGCTTCTAAATAGTTTTGACATCTCACTATCCATTGAAACTCACAAGTGTTGGTCTCTTTAGGAACTTAGAATCCAGATGATGTTTTTTACTCTCCTAGTTTAGTTCTCTTTGATTCTTGAATACAGCTTTTTAGAGTCTTGGCGGTGACCCTAAGCACTTTGTTTTCCAGTATTACCACTGGATACATAAATGCTACAGACACTTTAACTGGGTGAACCCTTTCGGATTGTGATTCAGCTTTGTTAGAACCCCCAGATAGAGGTGTCCAGAGTTCTTAAGCACACTCTTTTTGCTTTGGACTACAACTTTAACTGCTCAGTCTCAAGCTTTTCACTTGACACCTTCACACCATAAGCATATGGTTAGCGATAGCTTGGTTGAGCCACTTAGGCCAGGAATTTATTCCTTGTAGGCCCTCCTAACCATTGATGCTCAAAGCCTTGGATCTTTTTACCCTTGCCTTTTGGTTTAAAGGGTTATTGGCTTTTTGCTCTTGCGTTTTGGTTTAAAGAGCTATTGGCTTTTTCTGCTTTTTATTTTTTTATTTTTTTCTTTGCATGCATATATATATATATATATATATATATATATATATATATTTTTACTTTTGCAACATGCTTTTTCTTTTTCTTTTTGCTGCTTTTTCTTGCTTCAAGAATCAATTTTTAGATTTTTCAGATTACCAATAATACTTTTCCTTTCTCATCATTCTTTCAAGAACCAACATTCTTAATTTCAATTTCAAATTTGCATTGTTTATTCATACATTCAAAAACCTAAAGCAATGCCACCACATCAAAATAATTGAACTATTCTTATTAAATAACTTGAAATTCATGTATCTCTTAATTCTTTTCAAATAAATTTTTCTTTTAAATAATGGTGAGAGATATATAGAACATTTTATAACTTAAAGACATAGATGGAAATGATTATGCAATAAAAACAAGAGAACAAACAATACAACATAACAGAAAACAGAAAAATAACATAAGAAAAGGGGATTAAGAGAACGAATCCACCATAGTGATAGCGGCTACTACTCCTCCTTGAGGATCCAATGTAGTGCTTGATCTCTTCAATGTCACGCCCTTGTCTCTATTGTTTTTCCCTCATAGCCATTTGATCTTCTCTCATGGCCCTTTGGTCTTCCCTTATTTCATTGAGGATGGTGGAATGCTCTTGATGCTCCAACCTCAATTGCTCTATACTAGTGTTTAATTCTCCAAGAGAATTATGCAATTGGTCCCAATAGGTTTGAGGAGGGAATTGCATCCCTTGAGGTATCTCAGGGATCTCATGTTGAGGCGGTTGCACAGGCTCACGTGCATGCCATCTAGTTTGCTCCATCCTCTTCTTAGTGATGGGCTTGTCCTCCTCAATAAAGGTGTCTCCTTCTATGACAATTCCAGCTGAATTACATAGGTGACCAATGAGGTGAGGGAATGCTAACCTTGCTTGGTTGGAAGGCTTCTCAGCTACCTTGTACAGTTCTTGAGGTATCACTTCATGTACATCCACCACACTCCAAATCATGATGCAATGAATCATGATGGCTCTGTCAATGGTCACTTCTGACCGATTGCTAGTAGGTATGATAGAGCGTTGGATGAATTCCAACCATCCTCCAGCTACGAGCTTGAGGTCAGGCCTTCTTATTTGAATGGGCTTGCCTTGGGAATCCCTTTTCCACTGTGCTCCTTCTACACAGATGTCTAAGAGCACTTGATCCAGTCTTTGATCAAAGTTGAATGCCAACCTCACACTTTCTGGGCTAAAATCTAAGATTCTTCCTCGGACCATGGTGCTCTAATTCTTGGGATTAGGGTTCACACTAAAGTCATGGTTTTTCATGACCCATGCATTAGCATAGAACTCTTGCACCATTATGATCCCAACCTCTTGGATGGGATTGGTTAGGATTTCCCAACATCTTCTCCAGATCTCTCTTCAGATTTCTGGATAGTCATTCTTCTTGAGCTTAAAAGGGATCTCAAGGATCACCTTCTTCTCTGCCATTATTTCATAGAAGTGGTCCTGGTGGGCTTTGGTGATGAATCTCTCCATCTCCCAAGATTCGGAGGTGGCGGCTACTGCCTTTCCTTCCCTCTTTCTAGAGGGTTCTCTAACCTTGGGTGCCATAAGTGGGAATGGAAAGCAAAAAGCAATGCTTTTCCAACACCAAACTTAAAAGCTTTGCTCATCCTTGAGCAAAAATAAATAAAAGAGAAGAATAAAGTAGAAGAAGGAGATGGAGGGAGAGAGTGATAAACCCCATTTTTAGGGTTTATCCTGAGTTGAAATTGGAGTAGTTTATTGATGAGCGGATAATTTATACGCTTTTTGGCATTGTTTTTACATAGTTTTCAGTATGATTTAGTTAGTTTTTAGTATATTTTTATTATTTTTAAATAAAATTTACATTTATGGACTTTACTATAAGTTTGTGTGTTTTTCTGTGATTTCAGGTAATATCTGGCTGAAATTGAGGGACTTGAGCAAAAATCAGATTCAGAGGTTGAAGAAGGACTGCAGATGCTGTTGGATTCTGACCTCCTTGCACTCAAAGTGGATTTTCTGGAGCTACATGAGTCCAAATGGCGCGCTCTGAATTGAGTTGGAAAGTAGACATCTAGAGCTTTTCAGCAATATATAATAGTTCATACTTTGCCCGAGTTTAGATGACACAAACTGGCGTTCAATGCCAGCTCCCTGCCCTATTCTGGATTTAAACGCCAGAAACAGGTTGCAAAGCAGAGTTAAACGCCAGAAACAGGTTACAAACTGGCGTTCAACTCCAAGGAAGACCTCTACACATGAAAGCTTCAATGCTCAGCCCAAGCACACACCAAGTGGGCCCTGAAAGTGGATTTCTATATCATTTACTTATTTCTATAACCTTAGTAACTAGTTTAGTATAAATAGGACTTTTTACTATTGTGTTAGACATCTCTGGACGTTTAGTTCTTAGATCATGGAGGCTGGCCATTCAGCCATGCCTGGACCTTATTCTTATGTATTTTCAATGGTAGAGTTTCTACACACCATAGATTAATGTGTGGAGCTCTGCTGTTCCTCATGAATTAATGCAAAGTACTATTGTTTTTCTATTCAACTCAAGCCTATTTCTTCTCTAAGATATTCATTCGCACACAAGAACATGATGAATGTGATGATTATGTGACGCTCATTACTATTCTCACCTATGAACGCGTGCCTGACAACCACTTCCGTTCTACATGCAAACAAGCTTGAATGTGTATCTCTTAGCCTCCTGATAGTGAGATCAGAGTCTTCGTGGTATAGGCTAGCATTATTGGCGGCCATTCTTGAGATCCGAAAAGTCTAAACCTTGTCTGTGGTATTCCGAGTAGGATTTGGGAAGGGATGGCTGTGACGAGCTTCAAACTCGCGAGTGCTGGGCGTAGTGACAGACGCAAAAGGATTACTGAATCCTATTCCAGTATGATCGAGAACCGACAGATGATTAGCCGTACGGTGACAGCGCATTTTGGACCATTTTCACTGAGAGGATGGGATGTAGCCATTGACAACGGTGATGCCCTACATAAAGCTTGCCATAGAAAGGAGTATGAAGGATTGGATGAAAGCAGTAGGAAAGCGAAGATTCAGAAGGAACTAAGCATCTCTATACGCTTATCTGAAATTCTCACCAATGAATTACATAAGTATCTCTATCCTATTTTATATTTTAATTATATTTTAATTATCAATTCACCATAACCATTTGAATCTGCCTGACTGAGATTTACAAGGTGACCATAGCTTGCTTCAAGCCGACAATCTCCGTGGGATCGACCCTTACTCACGTAAGGTTTATTACTTGGACGACCCAGTGCACTTGCTGGTTAGTTATGCGAAGTTGTGACAAAGAGTTAAGATTATGAACGTGCATACAAAGTTTTTGACGCCGTTACCAAGGAATGAACGATCAAGTTTTTGGCGCCATTGCCGGGGATTGTTCGAGTTTGGACAACTGACGGTTCATCTTGTTGCTCAAATTAGGTAATTTATTTTAATTTTAACTCTTTGTTTTTATTTATTTTCGAAAAAAAAATTTTCAAAAAAAATTCAAAAAAATAAATTATTCTATGTTCTTCAGAATTTTTAAGAAGGAATTCTAGAGTTTCATGAAATATGTTAAATCCTGGCTGGCTGTTAAGCCATGTCTAATCTTTTGGATCGAGGTTTCACCTATCTTGAGAAGAGTTTCTTTGTCTTTCTCAACAAATTAGCTATTGTATGTAATGTTCTGCTAAAGCTTGGCTGGCTATTGGCCATGTCTAGTGTTTTAGACCGGAGCTTTCACAGAAAGCTTGGCTGGCTAGTAAGCCATGTCTAATTCCTGGACTGGAGCTTTAGACTAACATTGCAAGTTTCCTGGAATTCTTATTAAAAATTTTGAAATCCTTATTTTTCTTTTCAAAATAATTTTCGAAAAATCCAAAAAATTTTATAAAATCATAAAATCAAAAATAATTTGATGTTTCTTGTTTGAGTCTAGTGTCTAATTGTAAGTTTGGTGTCAATTGCATGCTTTTAACTTTTCTTAAATTTTCGAAGAACACATGCATTGAGTTTCTTTCTTGTTTTTCATAATCTTCAAGTTGTTCTTGATGATTTTCCTTGTTTGATCTTTGCATTTTCATGTTTTGCATCTTTTCTTGTTTTTCATATGCATTTTCAATTTGTTAGTGTCTAATTATTGAAAATTTCTATGTTTGGTGTCTTGCATGTTTTTCTTTTCTTAAAAATTTTAAAAAATAAGTTCTTGGTGTTCATCTTGACATTCAAAGTGTTCTTGGTGTTCATCTTGACATTCATGGTGTTCTTGCATGCATCACTTGTTTTGATCCAAAATTTTCATGCATTGAGTCTTTTTGGTGTTTTTCTCTCTCCTCATTAAAAATTCAAAAATCAAAAAAATATCTTTCCCTTATTCACTCATAAATTTTCGTTGTTTCTTATGAATTTAGTTGTTTCTTATGAGTCAAGTCAAATTTTCATTTTAAAAATTCTATTTTTTCAAATCTTTTTCAAAAATCAAATCCTTTTTATTTTTCTTCTTAAATTTTTTTGAAAATTTTAAAAATTAATTTTTCAAAAATCTTTTTCTTAATTTTATCTTATATTTCTGAAATTAAAACTAACATTTAATATTTTTATTCAAAAATTAAGAAAGATTCAATCTTTAAATTTTAAAAATCATATCTTTTAGTTTCTTGTTAGTCAAGTAATCAACTCTAATTTCAAAAATCAAATCTTTTTAATTTCCTTTTCAAATCCTTTTCAAAATAATTTTCAATCATATCTTTTTCAAAACTTAATTTCAAAATATTTTCTAACTTCTTACCTTTTCAAAATTGATTTTCAAATCTTTTTCAATTAACTACTTGAATTTTTGTTTGATTTTAAAAGTTTTCTATTTTAATCATATCATTTTCAAAACCACCTAACTACTTTTCTCTCTCCAATTTTCGAAAATCACTAACCATTTTTTCAAAATTCTTTTTAATTAACTAATTGTTTTAAATTTCAATCTTATTTTATTTATTTTTATATTTTTGAATTCTAATTAATTAATTTAATAAAAACAAAAATATTTTCCTTTTATTTTAATTTGAAATTCGAATTCTTCATCTTCTCTCTTCTCCATTCTACTCTTCTATTCTTCTACTCACATAAAGGAATCTCTATACTATGACATAGAGGATTCCATATTTTCTTTTCTGTTCTCTTCTTTTTCATATGAGCAGGAACAAGGATAAGAACATTCATGTTGAGGCTGATCCTGAACCTGAAAGGACTCTGAAGAGGAAGCTAAAGGAAGCTAAAGCACAACTCTCTGGAGAAAATTTGACAGAAATTTTCGAAAAAGAAGGAGACATGGCCGAAAATAATAACAATGCAAGGAAGATGCTTGGTGACTTTACTGCACCAAATTCCAATTTACATGGAAGAAGCATCTCAATCCCTGCCATTAGAGCAAACAATTTTGAGCTAAAGCCTCAATTAGTTTCTCTGATGCAACAGAACTGCAAGTTTCATGGACTTCCTAATGAGTGAAAATTGTGTTGGTTAGGAATTTCTCTTATAGAAAAAAGAATTTCGTTGCAAGCATAGCTGCAAACTAACAAACAACTCTCACATCAAATTAAAATATGAGTTGTGTCACGATTAACAAACCCCAAATGAAAATTAACCGAAGTACTTAGACTCCGGGTCGTCTCACAAGGAATTGCAATGAAGTGCTCAATTATTGGATATGAAGATCAAGGGGGGTTTTGGTTGATAAGAGGGCAAGAAATTAAATGACAAGAAAAGTAAATTAAGCAAATAACTAAAGAAAGCAATTAATAAAGAGAGACATTCATGGCAAGGGTTGAGAACATAGGCTTTCTATCCTAGTCATGCAATGATTAATTCATCTTATCTAGTCAACTCCAACAAATAGGGAGAAAGTCAAACAAGACTAATCAATCATACCACAATAATAACAAGAATTTATCTTATTACGTCATCTCCAACATTGGAAGAAGGTATCCTATTATCTTCCATGAGAGAAAGTCTAATAAGACTAGCTAATCTCAATCCAAAAGTCCTAATCAACTTACTAATTAAATTAGCAAAAAATTAGCGTCAATGGAAACAATATTAGCTAACAACTCTAGATCACCAACATAAGTTGGGTTTTCATGACTCAAGATTTCCCAATTACTCTTTCCAAGCCAAGAATGCTCAAAATCTACTTTAAAGCCCAACCAAACATTTTGTCAAACACTTGGTGGGTAATAAAGGAAAGCATAATAAAAATGCAAGAATAATAAATCTACCAACTACCAATTGTAAGAAATCAATAATAACAATCAAGATCAACATGAGAGAGCATGAAAACATAAAATTGCATTAAAGAAAATTAAGATCCAACAATTGTTCATCAACATAAAAGAGAGCAAAATAAGAAAATGACTAGAGAAAATAAGAAGATTAAGACAATAGAACACCAAAATATAAAGATAATTGAATTCAAAACAAGAATTGAAAGAGAAATTTGAGAGTGATTAACCTAACTTTACCCTAATTTCCTTCCTAAATCTAGAGAGAGGAGAGAGCCTCTCTCTCTAGAATTCTACCCTAAAACATGATGAAAACTAAACTATGACTACTTGGTTCATTCCCCCTCCAATCCTTGGATTCAATAGCATCAGAAATGAGTTGGATTGGGCCCAAAATGCTTCAGAAATTGCTGGGGGCGATTTCACTTTAGTGGGCCACGGCAGCATCGGCGCGCACGCGTACATGGCGCGTGCGCACCCATGAACGCGAAATAATATATGGAAAAATTTTATATCATTTCGAAGCCCCGGATGTTAGCTTTTCAACACAACTGGAACCGCCACTACAAGAAAAACACCCATTCAGGTACACTTGAAAAGTGTAGCCAAAAGTGAAAAAAATGATGCCTTAAGCTACGGCTACGCTTTTTGGGCTACGGCTACGCTTTTTGGAGTGATTCCTATTCGGCCGTTGCCTATTCTCAAAGGCTACGTTTTTCTGCACCAAGGGCTACACTTTTGGCGTTTGAGAATAGGCTACGCTTTTCAAGTGATGCTGTCCAGGACCAAAGGCTACGCTTTTCAGCTTTCATTTTTCCAAAATAGGCTACGATTTTCAACGCTACTGCATCACTTGTAAAGCGTAGCCACATTGTATACCATAGCTACTTTTTATAAGCGTAGCCTTAGGTCCCTCTTTTTTTTTTTGTATACTATAGCTACTGTATATAAGTGTAGCCTTAGTTTTTTTTGTATACTATAACTACTGTATATAAGTGTAGCCTTAGGTCTTGTTTTTTTTTTCTGTATATATATAATAATTATTAATACAACATAATAGTTAATATGATTACATGTATAATAATTCTGCATTTTTATTTAAATGAGTTGAATATTACAAAATAAAAATAAATACATAATTATACTAAATAATTTCTCTAAATAACAAATTATCTGTAAACAATATATATTTACAATGATCCAAAAATACTAGCATAGAAGCTAATTTTGAATATTCATACATCTCACACTAAATTAAGCATAGCTTTATCAAAATAAGCATGAGATCACTTAGAATTTACTACTAATACTCTACGGAAAACTAAATTAAAATATTATATCTTACATAAATATCTTCTAATAAAAATTATTAGTCAACCATACATATATTCATTCCGAATACTACTCCATCTTAGCCGATAAACCACAATCATAAACATATTAATCTTCATTATCATCCTCAATATTATCCTGCATAATTATATAGAAAAATAAATAAAAAAATATTTATAATGACATTTGCAATTATAAAAATAAAAAATTAAAATAATTATTTAACAAGGCAAAAATTCAAATATAAAATATAAATTAAATGTTCAGATATACTTAATTAGTTTTCAACATTGACACTTTCATGGGGTGTTTCGCCTTTAATTTCCCCAAGGACAAATGTAGATACGAGCTTTCCACTAAACACACCTAGAATATATACTTATCTTCTACCCTTAATTGGCTTAGAAATAAGCCAAATTCAAAATGTTAAAGTCATTCCTAACTTTTTATTATTAGTGCTCAATCCACATATGATAGATCATGAGAAAGTAAAATAAATAAATTACAAGTGTTAGTTCTTTTTCATTGAAAAAAATGGGTAGTGTGACTTGCTTCCCTCAGAGACAATGGCCAACACGAGTTACTTACTGTGACAGTGTACTTGCTTCCCTCGGAAGAAGTTTTATTTGTGCTCGCATCTGGTTTTCTTTCTTGCTCGGATCGACTCTGCAGCAAAAGCATATGAACAAAGGAATTGAATGTTGCAATCAACATATCTTACCAACAACAAAAAATAATGATAACTGATAATCATTCGAAAATAGTGTGCACTATGTCTCATGAAAAGTTAAAAATCAGATTAGATAGAATTGGGCTTAGCTCAATTGTAGTTGTTCCCATTTAAAGATAATCGAAATCAGCACAATATTTTCATAACAATAATGCACATGATTGACAATTGATAAATTTAAGTTCATCTGTTCTTAGAGAAATATAACCTCTAGAATTATAAACATAACAATATCAATAATATTAAGTTATTCTTCTTCCTATCTAATTTACAACAGAACAGAGCATGCACAATACTTTATTCAACTGAACTATACATGTGGCATTGCAGCAGCAACAATTGATGCAACTCATGGTAAAACAAATATATTATTCTCAGATCAAAATGTCCAAAGAGACTACCATAATGATGCAAATCCTTACTATAAGCATATTCTACCAATGGTTATAAAAACAGACCTTGATTGAGTGGAAGATCCCATCAGTATCGGCAAGAAGCACACCAACATCAGAAGCCTGGTCCTGTATGCAAAAGGAGTGACTAAAGGCAGGAGAGAACAATAATGAAACCAATATCACATTGCCAATGAGACATGCATCCAATATTTAGAAATAACAGAAGAAACTTTTGGCATATTAGGATAACATTTAGAAATTTGCGCTTTTCAAAATAGATAGTAAAGCAAATTTTCAAAATAGGATCATATATAGTAAAAAAATTGATCCCTCACACAACAACGTGAACACAAATTATAGCGTAAGATTAACTCGAGCTGAGAAAAAGTTGGAAAAGAGAGTTTGCATCAAAATTTAACGACGACTTAGCATAGATGGGAGAACCACCTTCAGTTCTTTATTGTGCTTTGAGCTGTCAAAACCTCGGCTTTGAACTGGAACCTCCTCAAATTCTTCGGTCAACTGAAACAATGAAATATCTTATATATGTTTTCTTGTTCTAAAAGCCTATACAACCAGATTTGCAAAGAGGACAGAGTGGCATGGAAAGAAGTAAAAAAAATAGAAGACTGTTACTCTTAATATCGATACCATAGTATTAGACTCTCAGAATTACTCACCCCTGTTCCCTTGCTGAGATAAAGGCCACCACCACGAACAAGAAGCCACAGACCACCATCAGCTCTCCATCCCATGTTCTGGATTTTTCTGGCAACTGCTCTATTATGTGGCTGCCAGAATGGATGAAAATCAGAGAAAAATAACCATTAACATCACAAAAATGCCACAGTATGGTAGCAGGCAAGTAGAAGTGAAAGAACAATGTCATCACGAAGTAAAAAGGCCCCAAAGTTTGATTTAGTGGCTTTATTAGTTCACTGAGAAATTTTCTTCACTCTTGCACACCAAGAGCCTGGCTGTTCTCAAGAAACAGGTAGGTAAATGAGCATTGGAATTTGGAATCGGTAGCAACAAGTCTTATGAATGAATCTGAGATTTGATATTATAATTTTTAATTGTAGTTGATAAGAAGAAAGATGGTTAAAAGTGCCAAAGAAAGCATAAAGTAGCAAGCCAGCAAATCAGAAATCTATGAGAATATGCAGGCTGTGTTTCTAGAAATGGATAGCACTCAAGATATAAGCATAAGCCTTCAAACCTTGTCCCAATTGAAGAATAGCTAAGTTCATATTATTCATCTTGAATTATGATTTTTCACAGAACCATTCAGTGGCCAAAGAACTAGCTGAATTAAATAAATCATAAACTCACCCAGATTTATGAACTTGAAACAAATAAATCAAATTAGACATAATAAATAAATTAATAACAGTAACAAGCACACACAAACCCAGAATCAGTCTTATTCCTTTTTGTATGAATTAAGAGTCAAATCAATCAACAACACTAAGCAGCAAAATGTGCACTCATACAAAGGTTTTGGTCATTTTGTTACTTTGCCAGAACCAATGGCAGCAACAATAACTGGAAATCTCACAAACCAGTCGCGGCTATCGTCGGCAAAAATCTCGCAGCAGAAACAAAAAATGGTAATAACAACAAGGTGGTCTACAAGATTTGCAAGCGAAATGCCGAAAACATTGACATACAATCCACTTTGGTTACATATAATGCACACAAACAGTCATATATGCAACAGGCTTAGTTGGACCAAATAAATAAAAAATAGAAGAATATATTGCCAATATCTGACCTGCAATAGTATTGCGCAGAAAGTCAAAATTCCTCTACTAAGAGTAAGAAATCAAATTTAGAAACAAATTGATTCAGTAATGTATAAATCGCAAAAACTACTCATGCTAAATTTCATAGAGCTACAGAACATTGAGAACAAAATTGGAAATGAAACAAATTAAACATGGGATAGATGACATGATATACAAACCATATTGAAGGAGCTGAGTACTCTATCTTACCTTTGATTGGTTGGACCTCTCGAGCTGCAGGAAGGCCATGCAAGCCAAAACTAACAATGCAATAAAAATCCCCTTCATGCTGTGATTATTGAAAGGTATCAAGAAAAATTGAACACTTGTTTACAATCTAGTTAAATCTAAAGAGACAAGCAAAATTGGATGAACAGATCTTGCAAAAATTAATCAAAAAACCCAACAAAAGAAAAATAAATCAAGATAGTAAAGAAAGCATAGTGGATTGGCAAAGTTAGCAAAAGCAAAAGCAGATCATTAGATCAGTGTAATACATGAAAATTCTGAGAAATTTACTTGAAGGAGATGAATAAGCACTTAAAAATATGTTCCTTTTGCTTCACTCAAATTTTAACTCCAGTTGGCACAGTCTCAGAGAAAGACCAAACTTTGAAATGCTGAATTCAATGATAGGAATATTTAGGAACATGAAGCTCAACTCAAAACACATGGAATTAGTTAACAGATAGAGTGAATAGGAGGTACCTATCACGGATTTGAACTTGTTCCATCATGGACGCCATTCTTTGCTGATAAGCTTCTGGAAGTGATTCCAAACCAGCTAACATGCTCCTATCCATGATTCAATTCAATTCAACTCAATCTAGTGTTCTTCATTCACATTAATCATATATGATCTGTTAAACACAATTTTACAATGAAATAATATGTTGAACTGATTATGGCGAGATATATGATCTGGTATTAATCAACCCAATTAATTAGCAGATGGATTAAAATCGAATTGAGAAAACTAATCCAAATAGAAACCGGAACCTAAAGAAGAGATCTGGGGAGATTGCAGCAGAACTTTTCAAAGGAGATAATTGCATCCGCACCCTTGGAATCGAAAACGGCACCGATGAAACGCCTGCAGAGACATCGAAATTGAAATTGAAATGAGAATGAAATGAAAGTTGGAGAGAGAGAGAGAGAGGTTGGGTATGAACAGGAAGTAATCGTAGAAGCCTAAAGTAAGGACAGGAGAATGGCAAGCCCTAGCAGCGGCGGAGGCTTCAATTGACCCCAGGAGCGACGACAGTGCACGGCGGAACAGCCTCTTTCTCTCTCGCGTCACGTCTTTGTTATCTCTCTCCATCTCGTCTGTGAATCGTCTTTCTCTCTCTCTCTCCTCCGGACTCCCTCCTCCACGATGGCGATGGCGGCGGCTGTAGCGGCGTTGCGGCAGTGACCCCCTTTCACTTTCTGTTCTCTCGCTCGTGCTCTCATCTCTGTCTTCCTCCTCTCCTCCCTCTGGTTCACTCATTCTCTCGGATCTGGGTGTGTGTGTGAAAGGAAAGGCTGCGTGCATTTGAACAATTAATTGGAAGGGGAGTTAGGGTTTTGAACAATTAATTGGCAGGGTTGCGAGGGTTTACGAAGTAGGTGCAGGGAGGCAGGGTTGCGAGGATGAATGAAGGTGCGTTCTTTGGAGAGAATGACGAAAAGTTTACTAAGTGTATGTGACTTTGCTCTCAGGGAAAAGAGGGAAAAAAGTTCACTAAGTGTTAAATTTTTTGCTCTTGACACATTAGGCATCACTTTTAAAATGCACCCAAAACTTAATAAATAGGCTACTCTCTAAAAGCGTCCCCTTTGATACAAAAAGTGAACCTATAGATATCAACCTACGGCTAAGTTTTATAAGTGATTTCTAAAATACCTAAGGCTACACTTTTTAAATAATGCCACAATTGTGTATTCTTTTCTCATATAAAAAGGCAACACGGAGAAAAGCGTAGCCTATTCTATGAATAGGCTACGCTTTTCAATTGTAGCTTAAAAAAAGTGTGGCTGAATGGGTATTTTTCTTGTAGTGCGCCTCATTTGGACCTCTGTAGCTCAAGTTATGGTCGTTTGAGTGTGAAGAGGTCAGGCTTGTCAGCTTTACGGTTCCTTCATTTCTTCATGAGTTCTTCCACTTGCATGCTTTTCTCCTCACTTCTTCCATCCAATACTTGCCTTATGAACCTGAAATCACTCAACAAATACATCAAGGCATTGAATGGAATTAAAGTGAATTAAAATCACCAATTTTAGGGCCTAAAAAGCATGTTTTCACATTTAAGCACAAAACAAGGGAGAATTGCAAAACCATGCTATTTTATTGAATAAATGTGGGAAAAGGTGATAAAATCCCCCAAAATAAGCACAAGATAAACCACAAAATGGGTTTATCAAATCTCCCCACACTTAAACCAAGCATGTCCTCATGCTAAGAATAAAGAAGGACAAGAAAGGGGTATGAACATTTATTCAATGCAAATAAACTATATAAACCTATCTACATGCATGCAATTAAATGCAAAATGATTCTACCTACTTGGTTAAAAGTAAATCAATCTCCAAGAGCATATATAAGCAAGTAGGGCAAAGGTCATATGACGACTCACAAACTCTATCAATTCAAATATCACAATTGAAGTTCAAATAGATTTGCAAGAAGAAAGCTCATGAAAGCTGGGAATAAGGAATTGAGCATCGAACCCTCACCGGATGTGTATCCGCTCTAGTCGCTCTAGTGTATAGGGTCGATCACTCAATTCTCTTCTAATCATGCTTTCCATGATTTGTTTTTCATCTAACAATTAACAATTATTCAATGCATGAATACATTCATCATGAGGACTTATTCATAGGGTGTAATGAGGCTAGGGTAAAGGTAAGGATGCATATGGTCAAGTGAGCTTGAAATTTGTATCTTTGATTAGCCTAAGCTCTCACCTAACACATATAACAACCTATACAATTCTAATACACAACCTAGCTACCCATGATTCCCACTTTTTCACATACTCATGCATTCTCTTTAATTAACATTCCATATGCATTGATTTTTATTGAACTTTACTTTGGGGCATTTTTGTACCCTTTTTATTTCTTTTTCTCTTTTCTGTCTTTTTTTCTTTTTCTATATATATGTTTTTTTTTTGCTTTATCATTTTTTTTCTAAAGTATATACAAACGTATCAATGCATATGATTTTACATATAGTGCATGAATATGTGATGCGTGAGAATCTTTTCTATCTTTTCCTAGTGAATTTGCATCTAAATTGTTGAATTTAATAAAGAATTAATTATATTTTAGCCACTATGGATGCTATTTTGAGTTTTGTGCAATACTGTTTATTTTAGGTAGTATTTGGCTGGATTTAATGGAGTTTCTGCAGAGAAAGAGAAGAAACCAAGGAGATGACCAGTGAATACCGACGCGGACGCATGGCTCACGCGACCGCGCAGAATAGAGGAGATCGCAATGACGTGATCGCGTGCCTGACGCGAACGCGTGGACTGGAATCTACACAAATGACGCGAACGCGTGGATGACGCGGACGCGTCACATGCGCCACGTGCAGAAAACGCAGAAAAACGTTGGGGGCGATTTCTGGGCAGTTTTAACTCAATTTTCAGCCCAGAAAACACAGATTAGAAGCTGCAGAATGGACAGAACAAGTGGTCTCCACCCATCAACTGAAGATCTATTAATTAATTCAAATTTAAATTCAAATCTTAAATTAGGAAAAGATATTATTTTAATTTTTAGTTTTATTTATTTGATTTTTAAATTATTAGGATTAGTTATAAAGGGATCCCAATAGGGTGGTTCTAGAACAACATTCCACAATATTATTCCATAAAAATTTACATTCCATGAGCAACTAATCCTCCATTGTTAAGGTTAGGAGCTCTGTCTATTGTATGGATTGATAATATTATTTTTCTATTTTAATTCATGTTTTGAGTTATATTTCAATAATTGTTTTCGTTCTTTATTTTATGAATTTGGGTGGAACGGAAGTATGACTCATGTTCTATTTGAGTTCTTGTATAATTTGGAAAAGCTCTTTACTTGAACAATAGCTTGAAAACATATTATCCTGAATTTCTAATTGTTTGTATTTAACGGGATACGTGATATATAATCCCTTTATTTTTGGATAATTAGGATTCTTGTGGCATATAAACTAGAATTTGATCATTACCCTCTAATTGGAATTGATTGACCAAGGAATTGGCAGTTGATGAATTTTAGAGCAGACTAGGAAGGTCTAAGGAATTAGGGTCTATTCACAAATAGTTTGCCATGAATTAAATCTTACATGATTAAAATTAGTTAATAAGAAAAGTCAATCCAGAAAATAGATAACTCTGAAGCCTTAACTGTTTTCCCATATATATTTCACAACTCATTTGCTGCTTGCTTTCAGAAATTCTTAATTACTTTTTAATGCTTTTTGAATACCAAAACACTCTTTTTTGTTTGTCTAACTAATCCTATCAAACGCTATTATTGCTTAATCCATCAATCCTCATGGGATCGACCCTTACTCACGTAAGGTATACTTGGTACGACCCGGTGCACTTGCCGGTTAGTAAGTGTGGTTGTAAATACCGCACCAATATGTACCCAATTCCCAATATTTTTAACAAAAATAAAATTTACACTTTTACCTCAACCAATGTCCCCAAGTTTCCCATACTCAAATGATACACACCCTCACTAGCCTAAGCTAATCAAAGATCCAAATTAAGGACATTTATTGTTTTTTCGCTTATAGGTAGTGATGTGCTACAATTAAGAACAAAAGGGATTAAATAGGCTCAAAATTGGCTAACAATGGTTGATGAAGGGTAGGCTATTTGGGTAAGTGAGCTAAATGAAATGATGGCCTCAATCATATAAATGCATGTATACATGGAACAATGGACATAAAGAATCAAACAACTCAAAGATTACAATCATAGAAAGAGAATAATGCACACAAGAATGGAAAATAAGTGGTTATAATATGTAACCGAACAATTGGGCTCAAGACTCACATGCTTGTGTTCTTAGCTCAAAAACTATGTTCCAAAATACATTCTTCAAGCAAGTACAACAAAATTTTTTTTCAAATTGGTAGGGTGCCCTAAAAATAGTTTCTTGGAAAAGAAAGCATCACCCTAACCAAGTATTCCTAACATAAAAAGAAGTGATAAAATATATACAAATTCTAACTAACATGCAACCTATCATGCAATGCAACACTAACTAGCAAAGGAAATTAAGAATTGGTGTTGAAAGAGGAAGTTGTTACCCATGGAGGTCGGTGCATGCAAAGAAGAGCAAGGTGGATGGGTTGCTACAATTGATGAGCTCCTTCAAAATGTTGTGCGGATGAACTTGTTTGTTGCCCCATTTAGAACTTTTCCCTCCTTTTCCGTCTTGGTGGCCAACCTAAAAGGAAAGAGAAAGAAAGGAAATTAAGCCCACAACAAAGATATTAAAGCAAATAAAATATAGGCGGGGCTAATGCCAAATAAGAGTAAGGTTCTCAAATATATGGTAGCTACAACATGTAAGTGAGAAAGCAATTCATGCAAAGGCATAGTAACTAATACTTGATGCAAAAACAAGTTAAAGCATGGGTACATGACATGAAGAGCATGTTGCATCAAGCTTAATCAATAATTGACACAAACAAGATTAATGATAAGCATGAGAGCATTTGGTCCCATCCTAACTCAATGATGATGAGGTACAAAAACAAGGGATCATGAGTCAGGAAGAACTAAAGAACTAATCTTGTGTGTAGGGCAAGTATTACGATTAATGCCAAACAAGTCACAAAGCACCAAGATTAACCAAGAAATTCTCAACAATTGAATATAAGAATCCAACACCATTATTAAAATAAGAAACTTAGAGAATAAAATAAGAACAAGCTATAAAAATAAAATTAAAATGCAATGAATGATGATCTGCAAATGCAACATATAAAAGAAGATGAAAATAAGAAAAATAAAGAGTGAAAATTTTGAAAAGAAAGTAAGAAAAGAAGAAAGAAGAAGAAAGAAAGAGGAAGAAACTAGAAGGAAAAGAAGAGAAAAAGGGAGAAAGAAAATGGAAAAAAAGAAATTTTTTTTTTCACCGGCTGATGAGAGAACTTTTGCGTGGTCTAGAAATTTGCGGATAAATCCTCGTTGCAAGTATAGTTTCTAAACCTTCAAAAGTCCTTTCATACAAACGTTTTGGTTGTCACAAGTAACAAACCCCTTTGAAATTGATAACCGAGTATTCAAACCTCGGGTCGTCTTCTCAAGGAATTGCAGGGAAGTATGTTCTTATTATTGGTTATGAAGATTGTAAATTGGGGGTTTTGGAAGTTTGGAAGCAGTATGTTGCACAAAAAGAATAAAATAAAATAGTAATAATGAAATAAACTCTTGGCAAGGTATGAAGACTGGAGGTCCTATCCCAGTTATCCTTATCAAGTGTGAAGAGAATTGGATTTTTCTCCCACTTTATTAACCTCTAACTATGAAGGTAAGTTAAGTATATAAATTAATTCTAATTCCTCAGATCCTAGTCTTTCCTTGGAAAAGGCTAGGGTTATTGGAACTTGAATTAATTCTTGAAGAATTCCAATTTTCAATCAACAATGAATTTGATAACTCAAGTGTCTTCAATGACTCAACCAAAGCCAAAAGGGAAAAATGTCTACTTGAATGAAAATAATTTGGATACACAAAGAACAGTAATAAATTAAAGAGAGCAATCATAAGTCTGAAATACCTCAAATTATATTAAATAAAATATTCAAATCATAACATGGAAAAGTTCATAAATTAAATTGGAAAAATAAATAAAAATAAAGAACTTGGGATTGAGAGTCACTCCTAAAACTAAAAGAAATCCTAAATCCTAATCCTAAGAGAGAGGAGAGAATCTCTCTCTCTAAAAACTACATCCACTCCTAGAATTATGAATATGAGAGCCTCCCATGAGCAATAGCAAGCCTTTTCCACCATCCACTCAGCAACAGACAGAGAATTCTGAGCAGAATCCATCTAGCTTAGCAAATATAGTCTCTGATCTATCTAAGGCCACTTTAAGTTTCATGAATGAAACAAGGTCCTCCATTAGAAATTTGGAGGCACAAGTGGGCCAGCTGAGTAAAAGAGTCACTGAAACCCCTCCTAGTACTCTCCCAAGCAATACAGAAGAGAATCCAAAAAGAGAGTACAAGGCCATTACCTTACTTGGTATGGCCGAACCCAAAGAGGAGGAGAATGATGTGAATCCTAGTGAGGAAGACCTCCTGGGACGTTCAGTGACCAATAAGGAGTTTCCCTTTGAGGAACCAAAGGAGTCTGAGGCTCATCTAGAGACCATAGAGATTCTATTGAACCTCCTTTTGCCCTTCATGAGCTTTGAGGAGTATTCATCCTCTGAAGAGGATGAAAACATTACTGAAGAGCAAGTTGCTAAATACTTTGGTGCAATCATGAAGCTGAATGCCAAATTATTTGGTAAAGAGACTTGGGAAGATGAACCTCCCTTGCTCACCAATGAACTGAATGCATTGGATAGGCATAAATTACCTCAAAAGAAACAGGATCCTGGTAAATTCCTAATTCCCTGTAACATAGGCTCCATGACCTTTGAGAAGGCTCCGTGTGACCTGGGGTCAGGAATAAACTTAATGCCACTCTCTGTAATGGAGAAACTAGGAATCTTTGAGGTGCAAGATGCCAGAATCTCATTAGAGATGGCAGACAACTCAAGAAAACAAGCTTTTGGACAAGTAGAGGACATGTTAGTAAAGGTTGAAGGCCTTTACATTCCTGCTGATTTCATAATCCTAGACACTGGGAAGGATGAGGATGAATCCATCATCCTTGGAAGATCCTTCCTAGCCACAGCAAAAGCTGTGAATGATATGGACAGAGGAGAATTGGTCCTTCAACTGAATGAGGACAACCTTGTGTTTAAAACTCAAGGATCTCCTTCTGTAACCATGGAGAGGAAGCATGAAAAGCTTCTCTCACTGCAGAGTCAACTAAAGCCCCCCACAGTCAAACTCTAAGTTTGGTGTTGGGAGGCCACAACCAAACACTAAGTTTGGTGTTGAACCCCCACAATCAAACTCTAAGTTTGGTGTTCGGAGGTCCCAACCTTGCTCTGATTATTTGTGAGGCTCTATGAGAGCTCACTGTCAAGCTATTGACATTAAAGAAGCACTTGTTGGGAGGCAACCCAATGTTATTTAATTTTATCTATTTTATTTCTATTGTTATTTCATGTTTCTTTAGGTTGATGATCATGTGAAGTCACAAAAACTACTGAAAAATCAAAAATAGAATGGAAAACAGCATTAAAAACAGCGCACCCTGGAGGAAGAACTTATTGTCGTTTAAACGCCAGTAAGAGGCATCAAACTGGCGTTTAATGCCAGAAAGAAGCATCAAGCTGGTGTTAAACGCCAGAAACAGGCTACATTTGGGCGTTTAACGCCAAAAACAGGCAGTAGTCTGGCGTTAAACGCCAATATTGCATACAAAGGGCGTTTTGCACGCCTGATTGGAGCAGGGATGTTTAGTCCTTGACCCTACTAGATCTGTGGACCCCACAGGATCCACACCTACCCCACCTCTTCTTCTCTCCTCTTCACACCTTTTCATACCTCTCTTCCCCAAATACCCTTTACCAATCACCTCCATACCTTTTCCCTAAATACCCTTAACCACTCACAACCACCTACCCTTCCCCCTCACCCCTATATAAACCCCTCCAAACTACTCCATCTCCTCTATTTTCTTCTTTTTCTACTACTTTCTTTCTTCTTTTGCTCTAGGACGAGAAAACATTTTATGTTTGGTGTGGTAAAAGCATTGCTTTTTGTTTTTCCATAACCATTAATGGCACCTAAGGCCAGAGAAACCTCAAGAAAGAGAAAAGGAAAGGCAATTGCTTCCACCTCTGAGTCATGAGAGATGGAGAGATTCATCTCAAGGGTCCATAGCTCAGTAATAGAGCATTTGACTGCACAATAAGAGAGCCCACTCATGGACCTCAACAAGAGCATGAGGAAATTCCTCACCATGAAATCCCTGAGATACCTCAGGGGATGCACTTTCCTCCACAAAACTATTGGGAGCAAATCAACACCTCCCTAGGAGAATTAAGCTCCAACATGGGACAACTAAGGGTGGAACACCAAGAGCACTCTATCATTCTCCATGAGATTAGAGAAAATCAAAGAGCTATGAGGGAGGAGCAACAAAGACAAGCAAGAGACATAAAGGAACTCAAGAGCACCATTGGTTCTTCAAGAAGAGAAAGACGCCACCCTCACTAAGGTGGACCCGTTCCTTAATCTTCTTGTTCTTATTTCTCTGTTTTTTTTTTCGTTTACTATGCTTTATGTTTATGTTTGTATCTTATTACATGATCATTAGTATTTAAGTGTCTATGCCTTAAAGTTATGAATGTCCTATGAATCCATCACCTCTCTTAAATGAAAAATGTTTTAATTACAAAAGAACAAGAAGTACATGAGTTTTGAATTCATCCTTGAAATTAGTTTAATTATTTTGATGTGGTGACAATACTTTCTGTTCTCTGAATGAATGCTTGAACAGTGCATATGTCTTTTGAAATTGTTGTTTATGAATGTTAAATATGTTGGCTCTTAAAAGAATGAAGAAAAAGGAGACATGTTATTTGATAATCTGAAAAATCATAAAAATGATTTTTGAAGCAAGAAAAAGCAGTGAATACAAAAGCTTGCAAAAAAAAAAAAAGAAAAAGAAAAATAAAAAACAAGCAAAAAAATCCAAAAGCTCTTTAAACCAAAAGGCAAGAGCAAAAAGCCAATAACCCTTAAAACCAAAAGGCAAGGGTAATAAAAAGGATCCAAGGCTTTGAGCATCAGTGGATAGGAGGGCCCAAAGGAATAAAATCCTGGCCTAAGCGGCTAAACCAAGCTGTCCCTAACCATGTGCTTGTGGCGTGAAGGTGTCAAGTGAAAACTTGAGACTGAGTGGTTAAGGTCGAGGTCCAAAGCAAAAAGAAGAGTGTGCTTAAGAACCCTAGACACCTCTAATTGGGGACTCTAGCAAAGCTGAGTCACAATCTGAAAAGATTCACCCAGTTATGTGTCTGTGGCATTTATGTATCCGATGGTAATACTAGAAAACAAAGTGCTTAGGGCCACGGCCAAGACTCATAAAGTAGCTGTGTTCAAGAATCAACATACTGAACTAGGAGAATCAATAACACTATCTGAATTCTGAGTTCCTATAAATGCCAATCATTCTGAACTTCAAGGGATAAAGTGAGATGCCAAAAATATTCAAGAGGAAAAAAGCTACTAGTCCCGCTCATCTGATTGGAGCTAAGTTTCATTGATATTTTGGAATTTATAGTATATTCTCTTCTTTTTATCCTATTTGATTTTAAGTTTCTTGGGGACAAGCAACAATTTAAGTTTGGTGTTGTGATGAGCGGATAATTTATACGCTTTTTGGCATTGTTTTTACATAGTTTTTAGTATGATTTAGTTAGTGAGGGGGAGGATGTGAATCCTAGTGAGGGGGAGGACGTGAATCCTAGTGAGGAAGACCTCCTGGGACGTCCAATGACCAATAAGGAATATCCCTTTGAGGAACCAAAGGAATCTGAGGCTCAATTAGAGACCATAGAGATTCCATTAAACCTCCTTCTGCCCTTCATGAGCTCTGATGAGTGTTCTTACTCTGAAGAGGATGAAGACATTACAGAAGAGCAAGTTGCTAAATACCTTGGTGCAATCATGAAGCTGAATGCCAAATTATTTGGTAATGAGACTTGGGAAGATGAACCTCCCTTGCTCACCAATGAACTGAATGCATTAGATAGGCAGAAATTACCTCAAAAGAAACAGGATCCTGGCAAATTCTTAATACCCTGTACCATAGGCACCATGACCTTTGAGAAGGCTCTGTGTGACCTGGGGTCAAGAATAAACTTAATGCCACTCTCTGTAATGGAGAAACTTGGGATCTTTGAGGTGCAAGCTGCCAGAATCTCATTAGAGATTGCAGACAACTCAAGAAAACAGGCTTATGGACAAGTAGAGGACATGTTAGTAAAGGTTGAAGGCCTTTATATCCCTGCTGATTTCATAATCCTAGACATTGGGAAGGAAGAGGATGAATCCATCATCCCTGGAAGACCCTTCCTAGCCACAGCAAGAGCTGTGATTGATATGGACAGAGGAGAGTTAGTCCTTCAACTGAATGAGGACAACCTTGTATTTGAAACTCAAGGATCTCCTTCTGTAACCATGGAGAGGAAGCATGAAAAGCTTCTCTCACTGCAGAGTCAACTAAAGCCCCCACAGTCAAACTCTAAGTTTGGTGTTGGGAGGCCACAACCAAACTCTAAGTTTGGTGTAGAACCCCCACATTCAAACTCTAAGTTTGGTGCTGGAAGGTTCCAACCTTGCTCTGATTATCTGTGAGGCTCCATGAGAGCTCACTGTCAAGCTATTGACATTAATGAAGTGCGTGTTGGGAGGCAACCCAATGTTATTTAATCATATCTATTTTATTTTCTTTTTGTTATTTCGTGTTTTATTAGGTTGATGATCATGTGAAGTCACAAAAACTACTGAAAAATCAAAAACAGAATGAAAAATAGCATTGAAAATAGTACACCCTGGAGGAGAGCAGTCTAGCGTTTAAACGCCAAAAACAAGCATCTGTCTGGCGTTTAATGCCAGAAACAGGCACCAAGCTGGCGTTTAACGCCAGAAACAAGCATCTGCCTGGCGTTAAACACCAGAAATAAGCTACATTTGGGCGTTTAATGCCAGAAACAGGCAGCAGTCTGGCGTTAAACGCCAGGATTGCACAGCAAGGGCGTTTTACACGCCTAATTGGAGCAGGGATGCTAAGTCCTTGACCCCACTTGATCTATGGACCCCACAAGATCCCCTCAGGATCTGTGGACCCCACAGAATCCCCTCAGGATCTGTGGATCCCACAGGATCCCCACATCTTCTTCTCTCATCTTCACACCTTTTCATAACTCTCTTCCCCAAATACCCTTCACCAATCACCTCAATCACTCTTTCCCATCACTTCTTCACCACTCACATCCATCCTTTCTTCCCCATAAACCCCACCTACCTTCAAAATTCAAACTAATTTCCCTCCCAAACCTAACCCTAATGGTCGAACCCTACACCCTCCCTCACTCCTATATAAACCCCTCACTCCTTCTTCATTTTCACACAACACAACCCTCTCTTCTTCTCCTTGGCCGAATACATCTTCTTCCCCCATCTCCTCTATTTTCTTCTTCTTCTACTGCTTTCTTTCTTCTTTTGCTCAAGAACGAGCAAACATTTTAATTTTGGTGTGGTAAAAGCATTGCTTTTTGTTTTTCCATAACCATTTATGGCACCTAAGGCCAGAGAAACCTCTAGAAAGAGGAAAGGAAAGGCAATTGCTTTCACCTCTGAGTCATGGGAGATGGAGAGATTCATCTCAAAGGTCCATCAAGACCACTTCTATGAAGTTGTGGCCAAGAAGAAAGTGATCCCTGAGGTTCTTTTCAAGCTCAAAAAGAATGAGTATCCGAAGATCCGACTTGAGATCCAAAGAAGAGGTTGGGAAGTTCTCACCAACCCCATTCAACAAGTCAGGATCCTAATGGTTCAAGAGTTCTATGCAAACGCATGGATCGCTAGGAACCATGATCAAAGTGTGAACCCGAATCCAAAGCATTGGCTTACCATGGTTCAGGGGAAATACTTAGATTTTAGTCTGGAAAATGTAAGGCTGGCGTTCAACTTGCCAATGACGGAAGAGAATGCACGCCCCTACAAAAGAAGGGTCAACTTTGATCAAAGGTTGGACCAAGTCCTCATAAACATATGTGAGGAAGGAGCTCAATGGAAAATTGACTCAAGAGGCAAGCCGGTTCAACTAAGAAGGCATGACCTCAAACCAGTGGCTAGGGGATGGCTAGAGTTCATTCAACGCTCAATCATTCCTACTAGTAACCGGTCTGAAGTTACTATAGACCGGGCCATCATAATCCATAGTATCATGATTGGAGAGGAGGTGGAAGTTCATGAGATTATACCTCAAGAACTTTACAAGGTGGCTGACAAGTCCTCCACTTGGGCAAGGTTAGCCTTTCCTCACCTTATATGCCACGTCTGCAATTCGGCTGGAATTGACATAGAGGGAGACATCTTCATTGAAGAGGACAAGCCCATCACTAAGAAAAGGATGGAGCAAATAAGAGATCATGGACCTCAACATGAGCATGAGGAAATTTCTCACCATGAAATCCCTGAGATGCCTCAAGGGATGCACTTTCCTCCACAAAACTATTGGGAGCAAATCAACACCTCCCTAGGAGAATTAAGTTTCAATATGGGACAACTAAGGGTGGAGCACGAAGAGCACTCCATCATCCTCCATGAGATTAGAGAAGATCAAAGTGCCATG
The DNA here is from genome assembly GCF_003086295.3 of Arachis hypogaea. Lineage (NCBI taxonomy): Eukaryota > Viridiplantae > Streptophyta > Magnoliopsida > Fabales > Fabaceae > Arachis > Arachis hypogaea. The sequence continues at coordinate 56,204,820 of NC_092055.1, read as the reverse complement.
AGAAATGAGCAACAAAGGCAAGGAAGAGACATAAAAGAGCTTAAAAGCACCATTGGTTCTTCAAGAAGAGGAAGACACCACCCTCACTAAGGTGGACTCATTCCTTAATCTCCTTGTCTATTTATTTTACTATTTTTTGATTTTTTGAGCTTATGTTTTATTTATGTTTGTGTCTTTACTATATGATCACTAGTGTCTAAGTGTCTATGCCTTAAAGTTATGAATATGAATCCATCACCTCTCTTAAATGAAAAAATGTTCTAAAAACAAAAGAACAAGACGTACATGGTTTCGAATTCATCCTTGAAACTAGTTTAATTATTTTGATGTGGTGACAATACTTTTTGTTTTCTAAATGAATCCTTGAATAATGCATATGTCTTTTGATATTGTGGTTTATGAATGTAAAATATGTTGGCTCTTGAAGAATAAGGAAAAAGGAGAAATATTATTTGATAATCTGAAAAATCATAAAAATGATTCTTGAAGCAAGAAAAAGCAGTGAATACAAAAGCTTGCGAAAAAAAAGAAAAAGAAAAAGCAAGCAGAAAAAGCCAAAAGCTCTTTAAACCAAAAGGCAAGAGCAAAAAGCCAATAGCCCTTAAAACCAAAAGGCAAGGGTAATAAAAAGGATCCAAGGCTTTGAGCATCAGTGGATAGGAGGGCCTAAAGGAATAAAATCCTGGCCTAAGCGGCTAAACTAAGCTGTCCCTAACCATGTGCTTGTGGCGTGAAGGTGTCAAGCCAAAAGCTTGAGACTGAGCAGTTAAAGTCGAGGTCCAAAGCAAAAAAAAAAAGAGTGTGCTTAAGAACCCTGGACACCTCTAATTGGGGACTTTAGCAAAGCTGAGTCACAATCTGAAAAGGTTTACCCAGTTATGTGTCTGTGGCATTTATGTATACGGTGGTAATACTGGAAAACAAAGTGCTTAGGGCCCCGGCCAAGACTCATAAAGTAGTTGTATTCAAGAATCAACATACTAAACTAGGAGAATCAATAACACTATCTAAACTCTGAGTTCCTATAGATGCCAATCATTCTGAACTTCAATGGATAAAGTGAGATGCCAAAACTATTCAAGAGGCAAAAAGCTACAAGTCCCGCTCATCTGATTGAAGCTAAGTTTCATTGATATTTTGGAATCTATAGTATATTCTCTTCTTTTTATCCTATTTGATTTTCAGTTGCTTGGGGACAAGCAACAATTTAAGTTTGGTGTTGTGATGAGCGGATAATTTATACGCTTTTTGGCATTGTTTTTACGTAGTTTTCAGTCTAATTTAGTTAGTTTTTAGTATATTTTTATTAGTTTTTAAATAAAAATCACATTTCTGGACTTTACTATGAGTTTGTGTGTTTTTCTATGATTTCAGGTATTTTCTGGCTGAAATTGAGGGACTTGAGCAAAAATCAGATTCAGAGGTTGAAGAAGGACTGCAGATGCTGTTGGATTCTGACCTCCCTGCACTCAAAGTGAATTTTCTGGAGCTACAAAACTCCAAATGGCACGCTCTGAATTGCGTTAGAAATTAGACATCCAGGGCTTTCCAGCAATATATAATAGTCCATACTTTGCTCGAGTTTAGATGACGCAAACTGGCATTCAACGCCAGTTCCATGCTGCATTCTGGAGTTAAACGGCAGAAATAGGTTGCAAAGTGGAGTTAAACGCTAGAAACAGGTTACAAACTGGTGTTCAACTCCAAGAGAAGTCTCTACACGTGTAAAGCTCAATGCTCAGCCCAAGCACACACCAAGTGGGCCCCGGAAGTGGATTTCTGCATCATTTACTCATTTCTGTAAACCCTAGTAACTAGTTTAGCATAAATAGGACTTTTTACTATTGTATTTATTTCTTTGGATTGTCTTTTGGTCCTTTGATCACGTTTGGGGACTGGCCTCTCGGCCATGCCTGGACCTTCATCATTTATGTATTTTCAACGGTAGAGTTTCTACACACCATATATTAAGGTGTAGAGCTCTGCTGTTTTTCATGAATTAATACAAAGTACCATTATTTTTCTATTCAATTCAAGCTTATTTCGATTCTAAGATATTCATTTGTACCTCAATATGAATGTGATGATCGTGACAGTCATCATCATTCCCAACTATGAACGCATGCCTAACAACTACTTCCATTCTACCTTAGATAGAATGAGTATCTCTGGGATTCCTTAATCAGAATCTTCGTGGTATAAGTTAGAATCCATGGACGGCCATTCTTGAGATCCAGAAAGTCTAAACCTTGTCTGTGGTATTCCGAGTAGGATCTGGGAAGGGATGGCTGCGACGAGCTTCAAACTCGCGAGTGCTGGGCGTAGTGACAGACACAAAAGGATCAATGGATCCAATTCCAGTATGATCGAGAACTGACAGATGATTAGTGATAAACCCATATTTCATGAGTTATTTTGTGCTTAGTTTGAGTGATTTATTCAATCCTTCACCCATGTATTCATATTAATTGCATGTTTTACTTTCCCTTCCTTATTATGTGATGTATGTGAAAAACATGTTTCCTAAGCTTTAAAATTAATTATTTTAATTACCTTTACTTCCATTCGATGTCGTGATTAGTGTGTTGAGTAGTTTCAGATTTTCTAAGGCAGAATGACTTAAAGGATGGAAAAGGAAACGTACAAAAATGGAAGGAAAGTGCGAAACGGAGTTTTGAAGAAAGTGGCATCCACGCGATCGCATGGACGACGCAATCGCGTGCCAGAAGCGAAGAAGCAGCGATGATTGATGCGACCGCGCGCCTTAAGTAGAACGCATAGGACGCGGACACGTGACTGACGCGACCGCATGGCAGGGAAATGCTCCGAATGACGCGACCGCGTGACCCACGCGGACGCATGACAGAGGCCACGTACCAGAATTCACAGAATACGCCCCCAGCGATTTCTGAAGCCCTTTTGGCCCAGATCCAAGTACAGAACACACAGATTAGAGGCTATAAAGTGTAGGAATGCATCCATTCAAAAGGAGCTCGTCAATTTTCACTTTCCATGATTTAGATTTAGTTTGAGAGAGGTTCTCTCCTCTCTCTCTTAGGATTAGGATTTAGGACTTCTCTTAGTTTTTAAGAGTAACTCTCGATTCAGGTTTAGTATTTACTTTAATTTATGTTTCCATGCTACTTTTACTTTAAATGCTTTTATTCGTATCTATAAATGTTGCCAATTTGGCTTATGAATTATTCCATGTTATGATTTGAATTAATGATTATTTGAGGTATTTCAGTTATTGATTGCTTTCTCTTTAATTTGTTTACCACTGCTTTCCATCTAAGGACATTTTTTTTATTCCAGCAATTTTACTTTTTTCCCTTTTGGTCTTGGTTAAGAAATCAGTAACTCAACATTATCAAACTCAACATAACTGATAATCGCCATCTTGCTAATTGAACTGAACTTCAATAATCCAAACTTTTTCTTAGGAATTAAATAGGATTCGAAGGTCAAACTAATTAGTCCCTTGACTTTCCTTTGCTTTAGTAAAGGTTAACTAAGTGGAATTTAGATTCAACTTTCATTATTGTTGAGAGAGATAACTAAGTTGGACTTCCAATTTCTCTTACCTTGCCAGAAGTTTGCTTTACAGTATTTATTTATTTTAATTGCCATCTACTTTACTTGTCATTTAAATCACTTGCTTCTCACCTTCTAAACCACGATTACAACCTTTATAGCCAATAATAAGAACATAATTCCTTGCAGTTCCTTGAGAAGACGACCCGAGGTTTGAATACTCGGTTAACAATTTTTAAAGGGGTTTGTTACTTGTAACACGCAAAACGTTTGTACGAAGGGATTTCTGTCGGTTTAGAGACTATATCTACAACGCGACTGTTTTTTTTTTTAACTTCTTTACTGGCAAAAATCCTAACGTCAAAATGGCGCCATTGCCGGGGAACTGCTAACGTGTGCCTTATTATTGGTTATTGTAAATATTTTTCTTTTGCTTGTTTATTTATTTTTGTTTTTCCTTTTTATCTTTATTTGCTACCATGAACTCTCACCCCTCTCGCTTTGAGTTTGGTTCTAACTTTGTTGAAGGAAATAGAAGTTACAGCAGGAATATGCATCAAGGTCAGACCAATCAAGGATGGATAGAGCCAAGAGGATCTAATCAACCCTTTAGGCAGCAACACCCTCCGAGATATCCTGGACAAAGACCATTCTACCGTGCATACCCAGCTGAAAGATATGGTGGACAACCTTGTAACTACCAACAAGCCCCACCCCGTGCATATAAACCATCCTTTCAACATAACCTCAAACCACCACACTCACAAGCTTCTCTTGACCATTCGCCACCATATGATCCTTCCCTACCCCAGTACCTCCAATCACTCCCAATCACCGCCACTTTCCTATGTATCATGTCCAAATCCGGCAACCCGAGAAGCAGAGGATCACCTAAAGGAAACAGTAAATAAACTTCAAACAACCATTCGACAACTGGAGCAAGCAGTAATTCAATGGGTTTCTAGGTGCTCAAATACACAAGGATCAGCCACAGCCCCATGTGAACAGTCTAACGAAGAGCGTAGCATGAAGGAGATACCAGAAACTCCAGTGGACAAGACAGAGAATGAATTTGTACTAGAACAAGTAGAAGAAGCTATCATTGTTCAAGAAGAAGAGTTGGTTGAAGATCTAGGAGATGCTGAACCTCCATGGGAATCCAGAACTGAGGAGAACTCCATCAAGGATGCTACAGTTGATGCTAAGGAGGATATTGTACAATCTCCAAGGCAAGTTGTTTATGAAGAATCAGACGGAATAACCCAGGACACACAAATTCCCTTGATGATGATAGTCACAAGTCAAATTCTCTTAGTAACGAACTGGCATCCGCAAGTGAATTCTCTGAGGTCGAAGAATCTTCCCCAAGTGAATATGAAGACGATGCGGAGGTAGATTTCTCTCAACCTCTAATCTATGACTCAAGTGACGAGGAAGACATAGAAGACTTTAACCAGGACACAGATACAATTGTAGAACCTTGCAAGGAAGTGGAGGAATTCACAGAAGAGCAGAAGGGAGTAGAACTTACAGAACCACCGGAAACACCTATCCCAAGGCCATTACCACCTAATACAAGCTTCAAGTGGGTACAATCCTTAACCTATAACTTTACTTATTCACTTGAATATGCTTTGCTTGAAACAGATGGCCAGCTTAGAGCTCTTTGCGGCTTTAAGAGTAAGACGGAAATGGCTCGTACTCAGAGTTGGTGCACAAGGTTCAATAAGGTTCCACGCTTCACCTCGAAGTACACGGATTGGTATCATGCTCAATTGCATGGATCACAGAGAACGTTTGGTCACCATGGTGAGATTCTACTCTTTAAACCGCCTGGATGGAGACATGTAGATCAAGACGGAGGCGGATTTAAAAGCGAGGCTTGGGATCCTGGAGTTTATTCTGACGTTTGTCACCCCGGGAGCCTAACAATCTGTTTGAAGCTGTTCAGAAGCTTTGCATGCCTAGTTTGGGATCCTGGAGGCTATTAGCATTCCAAGCACTGGTGGAGATTTTTGGACGAATTTAAACATAAGCCGCCATAGCAGGAAGCTCCTCCAATGTGCAACTTAAGGACTTTAACTAAAAGTGCTAGGTGGGAAACAACCCACCATGGTATGATCACTTCTTTTTCAATTTAATTCTTGTTAATTGCTTTCATTTTTATTTTCTTTTCATTTTACTTTATTGAACCTGGAATCATGCATAGCATTCATATTAATCATTGCATTCTGCATTTATCTTACATAAAAAAAAAAAAGAAAGGGATGCATGACGTGACCGCATGCCCCATGCGATCGCATCATATTGCGAAAACACTATCCATGCGACCGCGTCATCCACGCGGCCGCGTGACCTGGAGATCGGCGTAAATATCCAACGTCCAGAAAGTTAGGCTGGAATCGTGCGACCCTTGTGTGTTTTGCACAAATTGGCCCACGCGATCGCATGCCCCATGCGATCGCATCACTTGGACAATACCAATCCCACGCGACCGCGTGAGCGACGCGATCGCGTCGCATGGATTGAACATCACCCCAGAAGGAGACAGAGAGTTGCACTGAAACGGTGCTGGAGTCGTGCGTTCAGCAGAATTTCCAGCGATGCGATCGCGCGACCCACGCGATCGCGTCATCCCCTCTTTCACCCCAACCACGCGACCGCGTGCCCCACGCGGCCGCGTGGATTCAAAAATATAACACCCCAGTCACGCGAAACCCTACATTCGCGCAGCCCCCCCCAATTCCACTTCTCCCTCTCTTCTTCCCCAACCCTCAACCACCACCACCCAGCCACCACCGCGCCACCACCCAGACGCCGCCGCCACCTACCCCCCTTCCTCCCTCCCCTTCTTCCTTCTTCTTTCTTCCTCTCTTTCCCTCTCTCCACCACTAACCTCCGCGAACCACCACCCACCGCCGCCATCCGTACCCGCCGCTCCCACCACCACTCGCAACCCCCAACCCTCTCCCCTATTTCTCCCATTACCCTTCCCAAAGCCCCTACCCCCTAACAGCAGCAACCGCCGTGCCCACCGCCGCGACCCGCCGTGCCGGACGTCACCGCCACCACCCCAGCCACCTCTGTACCCCAACCTCCTTCTTTCGCCTTCCAGGTTCTGCAACACACAATCCCTTTTATCCATTCGTAGTTTATTCTTATTTTTCCATTTTTGTTCATGTTAGGATAGATAGTCTTGCATGTTGTAGTGGATTTTAGGTTGTTAGGTAGCCTAGGCTGTGGTTAGTGGCTCTAGGTCTGTTTATTTGCACTGTTCTTGCTTCTGTTTTATCATTTTTGCACATCTGCTGTTGTTGTAATCTTGTTCATATGCTGTATTTCTTGTATATTTCTGCTCTTTACATTGAATTTTCATGTTTATATTATATATACGTACCTGCAGTTGGACTTTTTAATTCATATGAACTGCCTTGTTTGCATATTATTTTTCGGGATAATACAATTTTAGCCGGAATGCTGCCCAAATTTCTATAAAAATGTTTTCATTCATATTTCGGTTTGGCAATTTGAACTCTGTTTTCCACTGCTTTAACCAAACCATTTCATAATTGCTAGGGCATGCTTTCTTATCCTTTTTAATTTCCTAGTTTATAAACCGCATTTGTGATGTTTTGATTCCAATTTTTGCTTTCTTTATATCTATTTAAATTAGCATCTACTTGTTTTTCTTGTTTGGTTATGAGTCACTATAGTTCCTACCTGTGAATCCTTGTTACATGGAATATTTTCTTTATGCCACTTACCTTAACCCACTTTTTACTCACTCACCAATTTTAATTTACTAACTCCTCTTTCAAATTCTAACCATACTAACCTTTTCAAAAATCTCTTTTCTGATTTTTTTTTCACTTTCCTCTAAATTTCTAACCATGGCATAATGACACTTTTTCTGTTTAACTTGAATTCTGATACATTTTGGATTGTAAATTCTTCCTTTCCAATTTTTAAACTACTATACAATCCTTAATACACCATTACTTAACTCATTTACCTATTTCCCATTCTCGTTTCCCGCTTTGAGTTTTCTTTGTTTAATTGCCTATTTGCTTCCATATTTTTATCTATATCCTGGTTTTTCATTTTTCAGGATGTCTGCCTCACAGAGGAAAGGAAAGGCAAGGCTACTGGCAAGCGCAAGAGAGGAGATTCCTCCCGGTCCATCATTGACCTAGTGCATGATTCCTCATGGCGGGAGAAAAACTTTACACAACAGGAAAAAGCTGACCAGCTGCTCCCTGCAAATGATTCAATAAAATTTGCAAACCGATACTGTGAGCTGAAGTATCTGGCATTTGCAAACTCCATAAATCTATACCTGGAGAGAACTCTAAGGATTCCAAAAGCACTCCAGCAGTACACCACTGAGCAAATCAAGCAAAGAGGCTGGTTCTTTCTGGAGAGAGCACTGCATCTTGGGTCAGGGAATTCTACTGCAACTACTACATCACCACCCTCGATGCAGTGAACCTGAGAGGAAAGCAGATTCTGGTCACTGAGGAGGCTATAGAGGATATTCTCTGGCTCCCAGCCAAGTCCGATCAGCCTGATGGTTATACAAAGGCTGAGGAGGACATGCGCTTGATGTAGTTTGATTAGGATGCTGTGAAGGCACGGATAGCTCTCGACCCGACGGTTCCTTGGGAGATGGGTCAGGACACCACCATGCCTAGAGGGATCCAGAGGGCGTACTTAAATGATGAGGCTCGGTTATGGCACCAGATCTTGAGCAACTATGTGATGCCGAGTACTCATGAGACGGAGATCCCAGCTGCTATGATCACTCTCCTATGGTGTGTGATGGAGGGTAAGGACCTTTATCTGCCACGCTTTATCCAGCATTATATGGCCAGGGTCCACGTCTGAGGCACCCTCCCTTTTCCGTATCTGGTTACACAGCTAGGCCGTCGAGCTGACGTGCCATGGGAGGATGCCGATGAGAGACCACCAGCGGCGGACTGCAGGAAGATCATTCCTCACAGCAGGAACTTCCTAGCTTTGGGCTACAGACCACCACCCTTCACTGCTACTGATGAGACAGCCCCACCGTCTGTTGGACCCTCTTCATCCACGGCTGCCCCTGCTGCCTCTGCTGCCACCACTGCACCTCCACCTGCCTCTGAGCCCGTATACTGCCTCGTGCACAGCCTATTCCGACAGCTTGATCAGATGGAGCGCCGTGACCAGCGCCGGTATGAGAGATTGGAGCGTCGCAGCCAACGACGCTATTCGCATCTGAAGCTGATGATCCGACAGGGTGGTGACATCCCCTCCGAGCCCGACACACCATCAGAGCCATCAGAAGAGGAGGAGGATGAGCCCTAGGAGGAGACCCATCCACAGGCAGGCACAGAGCAGGCTGCACCACATCAGGAGGTTACACATCAGATCGAGGCTGCAGATCCGGAGATTCCGATCCAGTCAGCACCGCCTCTACAGCAACCAGACCCTCAGCCCACCACCACTAAAGAGCCTCCAGCTACCATCCCTACCAGTGATGACACCCCTTCACACCCGGCTTGATTGAGCATTAGGGACGATGCTTCATTTTAAGTGTGGGGAGGTCGCCATCTTTGGCGTTTTATTTTGGTGAACCACTACATCTCTTTTTTCTTTTATTTTGGATATTTTTCTGTATTTTTCTTTTTACTGTTATTTTCTGAGTACTTATACATTGCTACTTTTATGTATTTTTACTCTATTTCCACATTTTGCATTTTTAGTTATTTAGTTTAGTTTGCGATTCTGACTTATTAGTGGATTAATTAGTATAGTTTACCTTTTTTAGCATAAGATAGCATAGTTTAAATTGAAAAATATAAAAAGGAAGTAAGCTAGGAAATTGAACATAACAGATTTAAATCCATAAACCTTGTATATATAGCATTACATCATATAGTTAAGTTGACAACATTTCATCAAGGAGAAACATTAAAACTTTAAAGGCTACCCTAAATAATTTTTTTATGAGAATATGGGAATTTTTAACTAAACCTGCATAACATATATGAATGATATATGATGCTTGAGTTAGAGAACACACAGCCTGTGAGTCTTGAGCTTAATTGTATGGTTGCATTCAAACCATAATTTCATTCCTGTGTGTTTTGCTTCTTTTTATTCTGATGTTCTTTACTTTGCTTAAATCTATATGTCCAATTATAGAATATAGAATATAGATACATACCAAAAGAATGATTGAGGCCATCATTTGATTTTAGCTCACTTACCCCAAAATAACCTACCTTTCACATCACCCTTGTTAGCCCCCTAGAGCCTTTAAAATCCCTTTTATTCTATTTAGCCACACTACTAGCCTTAAGCAGAAAAACGAAATAAAATCCCAAGTTGAATCCTTGGTTAGCTTAAGATAGAAAATTATGAATAGATTAAAATATGGGAAACCTATTGGGAACATGGATGATAGAAACAAAAGGTAGAAAACTTGAAAGAAATAAAATAACTCCGAAAATTTGGGAAGCATGCTCATGAGATATCAAAGTGATTCAATTATCATGTGCATTAGAAAAAAAAAAAGAGAAAAGTTATTTTTTTCAGCATTTAAGAAAAGGGGATACAAAAGAATTCCCCAATAAAAGCAATGCACATGAGATAAAAATAAAATTGAAACATGAGCATGTAACAACAAGTGGGATAATATGGGAAAATTGGTAAAGAAGTTTGTTCTACTAAATATGTATGTTAGGTGAGATCTTAGTCTAATTAAGGATTCACTTATTAGCTCACTTAGCCTTATACATATATCCTTACCTTTACCTTGGCCCCATTACAACCTTAATTAAAGACCTCATGACTTTTGGTATGACTGTACTCTATAATTGTTGATTGGTTAGATGAAGAACAAAGTTATAGAAAGTAAGAATAAAAAGAAAAGTAGAGTGAATAAACCCAATAAACACTGACTGACTAGAGGGTAAACACAAAAATCCAGTGAGGGTTCAATAACTCATCAACATATATCTGTGCTTAATTTACTAATTATTTTGCAAGTTTGTACAATATTTTTATTTCCCATCTCATTTGCAAAAATGATTTATCATTTAAGGGTTGGCTATATATATATATGACTCCTTGAGAATGTGAATTAAATTGATTATGTGTAAGCTTTATATAGGAGTGGATAAATTGGAATTGCATGACTCATTTAGGTAGATGCATTTAGAATAGGTTGCATTACATAACATTCCACCACTTTAACCTTACCTTATTCTTTACCTTGGATTTAGCATGAGGACATGCTATTGTTTAAGTTTGGGGAGGTTGATAAACCCATATTTCATGAGTTATTTTGTTCTTAGTTTGAGTGATTTATTCAATCCTTCACCCACTTATTCATATTAATTGCATGGTTTTACTTTTCCTTCCTTATTATGTGATGTATGTGAAAAACATGTTTCCTAAGCTTTAAAATTAATTATTTTAATTACCTTTACTTCCATTCGATGCCGTGATTAGTGTGTTGAGTAGTTTCAGATTTTCTAAGGCAGAATGACTTAAAGGATGGAAAAGGAAACGTACAAAAATGGAAGGAAAGTGCGAAACGGAGTTTTGAAGAAATTGGCATCCACGCGATCGCATGGACGACGCGATCGCGTGCCAGAAGCGAAGAACCAGCGACGCGGCCGCATGACTGACGCGACCGCGTGGCAAGGAAATGCTCCGAATGACGAGACCGCATGACCCACGCGGACGCGTTACAGAGGCCACGTACCAGAATTCATAGAATACAACCCCAGCGATTTCTAAAGCCCTTTTGGCCCAAATCCAAGTACATAACACACATATTAGAGGCTATAAAGTGTAGGAATGCATCCATTCAAAAGGAGCTCGCCAATTTTCACTTTCCATGATTTAGATTTAGTTTGAGAGAGGTTCTCTCCTCTCTCTCTTAGGATTAGGATTTAGGACTTCTCTTAGTTTTTAAGGGTAACTCTCGATCCAGGTTTAGTATTTACTTTAATTTATGTTTCCATGCTACTTTTACTTTAAATGCTTTTATTCGTATCTAAAAATGTTGCCAATTTGGCTTATGAATTATTCCATGTTATGATTTGAATTAATGATTATTTGAGGTATTTCAGTTATTGATTGCTTTCTCTTTAATTTGTGTTACCACTGCTTTCCATCTAAGGACTTTTTTTTATTCCAGCAATTTTACTTTTTTCCCTTTTGGTCTTGGTTAAGAAATCAGTAACTCAACATTATCAAACTCAACATAACTGATAATCGCCATCTTGCTAATTGAACTGAACTTCAATAATCCCAACTTTTTCTTAGGAATTAAATAGGATTCGAAGGTCAAACTAATTAGTCCCTTGACTTTCCTTTGCTTTAGTAAAGGTTAACTAAGTGGAATTTAGGTTCAACTTTCATTATTGTTGAGAGAGATAACTAAGTTGGACTTCCAATTTCTCTTACCTTGCCAGAAGTTTGCTTTACAGTATTTATTTATTTTAATTGCCATCTACTTTACTTGTCATTTAAATCACTTGCTTCTCACCTTCTAAACCACGATTACAACCTTTATAGCCAATAATAAGAACATACTTTCTTGTAGTTCCTTGAGAAGACGACCGGAGGTTTGAATACTCGGTTAACAATTTTTAAAGGGGTTTGTTACTTGTGACACCCAAAACGTTTCTACGAAGGGATTTCTGTCGGTTTAGAGACTATATCTACAACGCGACTATTTTTTTTTAACTTCTTTACTGGCAAAAATCCTAACGTCAATTAGCCATGTAGTGACAGCGCATTGGACCATTTTCACTGAGAGGTCAGGATGTAGCCATTGACAACGGTGATGCCTAACATACAGCTTGCCATAGAAGGCAGTATGAATGATTGGATGAAGATAATAGGAAAGCAGAGGTTCAGGAGGAACGAACGCATCTCTATACGCTTATCTGAAATTCTCACCAATGAATTACATAAGTATCACTATCTTTATTTTATATTTATCTTTTAATTATTAAATCTCTATAATCAATTGAATCCGCCTGACTGAGATTTACAAGGTGACCATAGCTTGCTTCAAGCCGACAATCTCTGTGGGATCGACCCTTACTCACGTAAGGTTTATTACTTGGATGACCTAGTGCACTTGCTGGTTAGTTGTGCGAAGTTGTGACAAAGAACTAAGATTATGAACGTGCGTATTGAGTTTTTAGTGTCGTTACCAAGGAATGGAACTGTCACGATTTCTGCGCACAAGATTGATATAACTCATTTGACTTTCATCTACTTGTTAGAGGATGATTTAATGGGATTGATCTTTGCAATTATCATATTGTGGTTAGTAATAAGGATAGAGATCCTTGACCACCAAACCTTGCCAAGACCTTTTCATCATTTGAATTCCTTTACCACTTACTTTTCTTCTCTTTTATTTAAAACCCCAAAATATACATGCCCATAGCCAATAACAAGAACACTACCCTGCAATTCCTTTGAGAGACGACCTGAGGTTTAAATACTTCGGTTATTAGTTTTATTAGGGGTTTGTACTTGTGACAAACAAATTTTTGCATGAAAGGATTATTGTTGGTTTAGAGACTATACTTGCAACGAGAATCCATTGAGATCCGCATAGAGGGGATGGGTCTAGCTTTTGTTGATAGGGAGCTGGGTAAGGTGAACACATCATGGGTTCAGAAGTTCTACTGTAATTTCTTCAGACATACCCTTGATTCGGTTTACCTGTGAGGCGGATAGGTATTGATCACTGAAGCTGCTATTGAGGATGCACTCCACTGTCTACCCTAGACTAGTGATACAGATGCCTTTATGCAAGGTGAGGTGGACATGCACTATATGACATTTGATTATGATGCCTTGAGGAGTATTGTTGCCATCCCGGATGCCCCTTGGGAGATGGATGCTGATAACAAGAAACCCAAGGGGATGCTATTTGCTCATATGACGAGGGAGGTGATGAGCGGATAATTTATACGCTTTTTGGCATTGTTTTTAGTATGTTTTTAGTAGGATCTAGTTACTTTTAGGGATGTTTTCATTAGTTTTTATATTAAATTCACATTTCTGGACTTTACTATGAGTTTGTGTGTTTTTCTATGATTTCAGGTATTTTCTGGCTGAAATTGAGGGACTTGAGTAGAAATCAGATTCAGAGGTTGAAGAAGGACTGCTGATGCTGTTGGATTCTGACCTCCCTGCACTCAAAGTAGATTTTCTGGAGCTACAAAACTCGAAATGGCGCGCTTCCAATTGCATTGGAAAGTATACATCCAGGGCTTTCCAGCAATATATAATAGTCCATACTTTGGCTAAGAATAGACGACGCAAACTGGCGTTCAACACCAGCTCTCTGCCCAATTCTGGCGTCCAGCGCCAGAAAAGGATCCAAAACCAGAGTTGAACACCAGAAATGGATCAAAACCTGGCGTTCAACTCCACAAATGGCCTCTGCATGTGGAAAGTTAAAGCTCAGCCCAAGCACACACCAAGTGGGCCCCGGAAGTGAATTTATGCATCAATTACTTACTCATGTAAACCCTAGTGACTAGTTTATTATAAATAGGACCTTTTACTATTGTATTAGACATCTTTGGATTATCTTTTGATCTATTGATCATGTTTTGAGGGCTGGCCATCTCGGCCATGCCTGGACCTTTCACTTATGTATTTTCACAGTAGAGTTTCTACACTCCATAGATTAAGGTGTGGAGCTCTGCTGTTCCTCAAAGATTAATGCAAAGTACTACTGTTTTCTATTCAATTCATCTTGTTTCGCTTCTAAGATATTCATTCGTACTTCAATCTGAATGTGATGAACGTGACAATCATCATCATTCCCTATGAACGCGTGCCTGACAACCACTTCCGTTCTACCTTCGACTGAATGAGTATCTCTTAGATCTCTTAATCAGAATCTTCGTGGCGTAAGCTAGAATGATGGCGGCATTCAAGAGAATCCGGAAAGTCTAAACCTTGTCTGTGGTATTCCGAGTAGGATTCAATGAATGAATGACTGTGACGAGCTCCAAACTCGCGATTGCGGGGCATTAGTGACAGACGCAAAAGGATAGTAAATCCTATTCCAGCATGATCGAGAACTGACAGATGAATACCGTGCCGTGATAGGGAGCATTGACCATTTTCACTGAGAGGATAAAATGAAGCCATTGACAAGGGTGATGCCTCCAGACGATTAGCCGTGCCGTGACAGGGCATTGGATCATTTTCCCGAGAGATGACCGAAAGTAGCCATTGACAGTGGTGATGTATCACATAAAGCCAGCCATGGAAAGGAGTAAGACTGATTGGATGAAGATAGCAGGAAAGCAGAGGTTTAGAGGAACGAAAGCATCTCCATTCGCTTATCTGAAATTCTCACCAATGAATTACATAAGTATTTCTATCCCTATTCTATTAATTATTATTCAAAAACACCATTATCAATTTATATCTGCCTAACTGAGATTTGCAAGGTGACCATAGCTTGCTTCATACCAACAATCTCCGTGGGATTCGACCCTTACTCACATAAGGTATTACTTGGACGACCCAGTGCACTTGCTGGTCAGTTACACGGGGTTGTGAACCGTGGTTTTGGCATCATGTTTTTGGTGCCATTTCCAGGGAAAGAAAGAGCAATGAACTTTACATAATTAAAGTGTAATCACGATTTCGCGTACCAAGTTTTTGGCGCCGTTGCCGGGGAATCAATTTTGAACAACAATTCACAACCTGAGTAGCAATTTCGCATACCAAGTTTTTGGCGCCGTTGCCGGGGATAGTTCGAGTATGGACAACTGACGGTTCATCCTGTTGCTCAGATTAGGTAATTTTCTTTTTTGTTTTCTTTTCAAAAATTTTTCAAAAATATTTCAAAATTTTCTCACCTGTTTTCGAAAAAAATTTTAGATTCAAAATTTTTAAGAATGAATTCTAGTGTTTCATGAAGCATGTGAAGCCTGGCTGGCTGTAAAGCCATGTCTAAATTCTTTTGGAATGAGGCTTCCAACCATCAGCTGTTATACGACTGTAGGGTATGTCAGGCATGTCATGTCTGAATTACATGCTGAAGCTTGGCTGGCCATTGGCCATGTCTAGTGTTTTGGACCGGAGCTTTCATTGAAAGCTTGGCTGGCTGGTGAGCTATGTCTAATTCCTGGACTGAAGCTTTAGACTAAGAATGCAAGATCCCTGGAATTCATATTAAAAATTTTGGAATCCTTATTTTTCTTTTTCAATTAATTTTTCGAAAAATCCAAAAAAATTAGAAAATCATAAAAATCAAAAATATTTTTCTGTTTCTTGTTTGAGTCATGTGTCATGTTATAAGTTTGGTGTCATTTGCATGTGCATCTTGCATTTTTCGAAAATTTCATGCATTCATAGTGTTCTTCATGATCTTCAAGTTGTTCTTGGTAAGTCTTCTTGTTTGATCTTGATGATTTTTTGTTTTGTGTTGTATGGTGTTTTTCATATGCATTCTTGAATTCTTAGTGCGTAAGCATTAAAGAATTCTAAGTTTGGTGTCTTGCATGTTTTCTTTGCATTAAAAAATTTTCAAAATTGTGTCTATGATGTTCATCTTGACATTCAAAGTGTTCTTGGTGTTCATCTTGACATCCATAGCATTCTTGCATGCATTCATTGTTTTGATCCATAACTTTCATGCATTGCATCATTTTTCCTGTTTTCCTCTCTCATCATAAAAATTCAAAAAACAAAAAATATCTTTCCCTTTTTCTCTCATCAAATTCGAAAATTTGATTTGACTCTTTCAAAAATTTTTAAAATCAAGTTGTTTCTTATGAGTCAAATCAAATTTTCAATTTGAAAATCTTATCTTTTTCAAAATCTTTTTCAAAAATCAAATCTTTTTCAAAATTCTTAGTTATTTTCAAAAATTCCAAAAATATTTTTCAAAAATCTTTTTCTTAATTTTATATCAAATTTTCGAAAATAACATAATCAATTAATGTTTTGATTCAAAAATTTGAAGTTTGTTACTTGCTTGTTAAGAAAGATTCAAACTTTAAGTTCTAGAATCATATCTTGTGATTTCTTATGAATCAAGTCATTAATTGAGATTTTAAAAATCAAATCTTTTTCAAAACTAATTTCTAAAATATCTTCTTATCTTACCTTTTTCAAAAAGTTGGTTTCAAAATATCTTTTCTAACCTCCTAACTTCTTATCTTTTCAAAATTTGTTTCAACTAACTAACTAACTTTTTGTTTGTTTCTTAACTTTTTCAAAACTACCTAACTAACTCTCTCTCTCTAATTTTTGAAAATATCTTCCCTCTTTTTCAAAAATTTCTTTTTAATTAACTAATTATTCTTATTTTTATTTTTGATTTTAAAAATTTTCGAAAAATACTAACATTTTTCAAAAAACCATTTTCGAAAATCACTAACCCTTTTTCAAAAATTATTTTCGAAAATTCTCCCTCTCCCATCTTATTCTATTTATTTATTCATCTACTAACATCTCATCTCACATCTTTACCCTCCTCACAGTTGTGTTTTTTCCATTACATTACATTCTTTATCTCCCTCTTTTCTTCCACTCACACAGGGATCCCTATACTGTGGTATAAAGGATCTCTATTATTATTATTTTTTTTCTGTGCCCTCTTCTTTGTCATATGAGCAGGAGCAAGGATAAGAACATTCTTGTGGAAGCATATCCAGAACTTGAAAGGACTCTGAAAAGGAAACTAAGAGAAGCTAAAATACAACAATCCAGAGATAACCTTTCAGAAATTTTCGAAAAGGAAGAGGAGATGGCAGCCGAAAATAATAATAATGTAAGGAAGATGCTTGGTGACTTTACTGCACCTAATTCCAATTTACATGGAAGAAGCATCTCCATTCCTACTATTGGAGCAAACAACTTTGAGCTGAAACCTCAATTAGTTTCTCTGATGTAGCAGAACTGCAAGTTTCATGGACTTCCATCTGAAGATCCTTTTCAGTTCTTAACTGAATTCTTGCAGATATGTGATACTGTTAAGACTAATGGAGTAGATCCTGAAGTCTACAGGCTCATGCTTTTCCCTTTTGCTGTAAGAGAGAGAGCTAGATTATGGTTGGATTCTCAACCCAAAGACAGCCTGAACTCTTGGGATAAGCTGGTCACGGTGTTCTTAGCCAAGTACTTTCCTCCTCAAAAGCTGAGCAAGCTTAGAGCTGATGTTCAAACCTTCAGACAGAAAGAAGGTGAATCCCTCTATGAAGCTTGGGAAAGATACAAACAGTTGACCAAAAAGTGTCCTTCTGACATACTTTCAGAATGGACCATCCTGGATATATTCTATGATGGTTTATCTGAGCTATCAAAAATGTCACTGGACACTTCTGCAGGTGGATCCATTCACCTAAAGAAAACGCCTGCAGAAGCTCAAGAACTCATTGACATGGTTGCTAATAACCAGTTCATGTACACTTCTGAAAGGAATCCTGTGAGTAATGGGACGCCTATGAAGAAGGGAGTTCTTGAAGTTGATACTCTGAATGCCATATTGGCTCAGAATAAAATATTGACTCAGCAAGTCAATATGATCTCTCAGAGTCTGCATGGAATGCAAGCTGCATCCAACAGTACTCAAGAGGCTTCTTATGCAGAAGAAGCTTATGATCCTGAGAACCCTGCAATAGCAGAGGTAAATTACTTAGGTAAACCTTATGGAAACACCTATAACTCATCATGGAGAAATCACCCCAATTTCTCATGGAAGGATCAAAAGCCTCAACGAGGCTTTAATAATGGTGGAAGAAACAGGTTTAACAATAGTAAACCTTTTCCATCATCTACTCAGCAACAGACAGAGAACTCTGAACAAAATGCTTCTAATTTAGCAAATCTAGTCTCTGATCTATCTAAGGCCACTGTGAGTTTCATGAATGAAACCAGGTCTTCCATTAGAAATTTGGAAGCACAAGTGGGCCAGCTGAGTAAAAGGATCACTGAAATCCCTCGAAGTACTCTCCCAAGTAATACAGAAGAGAATCCAAAAGGAGAGTGCAAGGCCATTGACATAAGCACCATGGCCGAACCCAAAGAGGGAGAGGAAGACGCAAATCCCAAGGAGGAAGACCTCCTGGGACGTCCAGTGATCAATAAGGAGCTTCCTTCTGAGGAACCAAAGGAATCTGAGACTCATCTAGAGACCATAGAGATTCCATTGAACCTCCTTATGCCCTTCATGAGCTCTGATGAGTATTCCTCTTCTGAAGAGAATGAGGATGTTACTGAAGAGCAAACTGCCAAGTTTCTTGGTGCAATCATGAAGCTAAATGCCAAATTATTTGGCATTGATACTTGGGAAGTTGAACCTCCCTTGTTCATCAATGAACTAAGTGATCTGGATCAACTGACATTGCCTCAGAAGAGACAGGATCTTGGGAAGTTCATAATACCTTGTACCATAGGCACCATGATCTTTAAGGCTCTGTGTGACCTTGGTTCAGGAATAAACCTCATGCCCCTCTCTGTAATAGAGAAACTGGGAATCTATGGGGTGCAAGCTGCTAAAATCTCATTAGAGATGGCAGACAATTCAAGAAAACAGGCATATGGACAAGTAGAGGACGTGTTAGTAAAGGTTGAAGGCCTTTACATCCCTGCTGATTTCATAGTCTTGGATACTGGAAAGGAAGAGGATGAATCCATCATCCTAGGAAGAGGATGAATCCATCATCCTAGGAAGACCTTTCCTGGCCACAGCAAGAGCTGTGATTGATGTTGACAGAGGTGAAATAGTCCTTCAATGGAATGAGGACTCCCTTGTGTTTAAAACTCAAGGATCTCCCTCTGCAACCATGGAGAGGAAGCATGAAAAGCTTCTCTCAAAGCAGAGTCAACCCAAGCCCCCACAGTCAAACTCTAAATTTGGTGTTGGGAGGCCATAACCAAACTCTAAGTTTGGTGTTGAACTCCCATATCCAAACTCTAAGTTTGGTGTTGGAGAGTTTCAACAATGCTCTGAACATCTGTAAGGCTCCATGAGAGCCCACTGTCAAGCTATTGACATTAAAGAAGCGCTTGTTGGGAGGCAACCCAATGTTTATTTATCTAATTTTTATTTTCATTATTTTTCGTGTCTTTATAGGTTCATGATCATGTGGAGTCACAAAATAAATAGAAAAATTGAAAACAGAATCAAAAATAGCAGAAGAAAAGTCACACCCTGGAGGAGCATCTGTCTGGCGTTCAGCGCCAGAACAGAGCATGGTTCTGGCGCTGAACGCCCAAAATGGGCAGCTTCTGGGCGCTGAACGCCAGAACAGGCATGGTTCTGGCGTTCAACGCCAGAATTGGCACACAAATGGGCGTTGAACGCCCAAAATGGTCACCAGCCTGGCGCTGAATGCCCAGAGTTGTGTGCAAAGGCATTTTTCATGCCTAATGGGTGCAGAGATGTAAATCCTTGAACACCTCAGGATCTGTGGACCCCACAGGATCCACTCAGGATCTGTGGACCCCACAGGATCCCCACCTACCTCCACTCACTTCTTCTCACCACTCTCTTTCACACAACCCCATAAACTCTCTTCCCCATCACCTCTTCACCACTCACATCCATCCACTCTTCCCCATAAACTTACCTCATAAACTCCACCTACCTTCAAAATTCAAAACCAATTTCCCATCCAAACCCACCCATATGGCCGAACCTTAACCCCCCTCCCTTCGCTATATAAAGCCCTCCATTCTTCATCAAATTCACATAACACATCCCTCTACACCCCTCTTGGCCGAAACACTTCCCATTCTCCCTCTCCTCCATTTCTTCTTCTTCTTCTTCTATTCTTCTTTTCTTGCTCGAGGACGAGCAATATTCTAAGTTTGGTGTGGTAAAAGCATAAGCTTTTTGTTTTTCCATTACCATTGATGACACCTAAGACCGGAGAATCCTCTAGAAAGGGGAAGGGGAAGACAAAAGCTTCCACCTCCGAGTCATGGGAGATGGAAAGGTTCATCTCCAAAGCCCATCAAGACCACTTCTATGATGTTGTGGCCAAGAAGAAGGTGATCCCCGAGGTCCCTTTCAAACTCAAAAGAAATGAGTATCCGGAGATCCGACATGAAATTCAAAGAAAAGGTTGGGAAGTTCTAACAAATCCCATCCAACAAGTCGGCATCCTAATGGTTCAAGAGTTCTATGCCAATGCATGGATCACCAAGAACCATGATCAAAGTAAGAACCTGGATCCAAAGAACTATGTTACAATGGTTCGGGGGAAATACTTGGATTTTAGTCCGGAAAATGTGAGGTTGGCGTTTAACTTGCCCATGATGCAAGGAGATGAACGCCCCTACACTAGAAGGGTCAACTTTAATCAAAGGTTGGACCAAGTCCTTATGGACATATGTATAAAAGGAGCTCAATGGAAGATTGACTCCAAAGGCAAGCCGGTTCAACTAAGAAGAGTGGACCTCAAGCCTGTAGCTAGAGGATGGTTGGAGTTCATTCAATGCTCAATCATTCCCACTAGCAACCGGTTTGAAGTTACTATAGACCGGGCCATTATGATCCATAGCATCATGATTGGAGAAGAGGTGGAAGTTCATGAGATTATACCTCAAGAACTCTACAAGGTGGCTGACAAGTCCTCTACTATGGCAAGGTTAGCCTTTCCTCACCTCATCTGCCACCTATGCAATTCGGCTGGGATTGACATAGAGGGAGATATCCTCATTAAAGAGGACAAGCCCATCACTAAGAAGAAGATGGAGCAAGCAAGAGAGCCCATTCATGGAGCTCAAGAGGCATATGAAGCTCATCACCATGAGATCCCGGAGATGCCTCAAATGCACTTTCCTCCACAAAACTATTGGGAGCAAATCAACACCTCCCTAGGAGAATTGAGTTCCAATATGGGACAACTAAGGGTGGAACATCAAGAGCACTCCATCATACTTCATGAAATAAGAGAAGATCAAAAAGCAATGAGAGAGGAGCAACAAAGACGAGGAAGAGACATAGAAGAGCTCAAGGACATCATTGGTTCCTCAAGAAGGAAACGCCACCATCACTAAGGTGGATTCATTCCTTGTTCTTATTTCTTCTGTTTTTCGTTTTCTATGTTATGTGCTTATCTGTATTTGTGTCTTCATTACATGATCATTAGTAGTTAGTAACTGTGTCTTAAAGTTATAAATGTCCTATGAATCCATCACCTCTCTTAAATGAAAAATGTTTTAATTCAAAAGAACAAGAAGTACATGAGTTTCGAATTTATCCTTGAACTTAGCTTAATTATATTGATGTGGTGACAATGCTTCTTGTTTTCTGAATGTATGCTTGAACAATGCATATGTCTTTTGAAGTTGTTGTTCATGAATGTTAAATATGTTGGCTCTTGAAAGAATGATGACTAGGAGACATGTTATTTGATAATCTGAAAAATCATAAAAATGATTCTTGAAGCAAGAAAAAGTAGCAAAGAATAAAGCTTGCAGAAAAAAAAAATAAATAGGCGAAAAAAAAATAATAATAATAAGAAAAAGAAAAAGCAAGCAGAAAAAGCCAAAGCTCTTAAAACCAAGAGGCAAGAGCAAAAAGCCAATAACCCTTAAAAACAAAAGGCAAGGGAAATGAAAAGGATCCCAAGGCTTTGAGCATCAGTGGATAGGAGGGCCTAAAGGAATAAAATCCTGGTCTAAGCGGCTAAACCAAGCTGTCCGTAACCATGTGCTTGTGGCGTGTAGGTGTCAAGTGAAAACTTGAGACTGAGTGGTTAAAGTCAAGGTCCAAAGCAAAAAAAAAAAGAGTGTGCTTAAGAACCCTGGACACCTCTAATTGGGGACTTTAGCAAAGCTGAGTCATAATCTGAAAAGGTTCACCCAATTATGTGTCTGTGGCATTTATGTATCCGGTGGTAATACTGGAAAACAAAGTGTTTAGGGCCACGGCCAAGACTCATAAAGAAGCTGTATTCAAGAATCATCATACTAAACTAGGAGAATCAATAACACTATCTGAACTCTGAGTTCCTATAGAAGCAAATCATTCTGAACTTCAATGGATAAAGTGAGATGCCAAAACTATTCAAGAGGCAAAAAGCTACAAGTCCCGCTCATTTGATTGGAGCTATGTTTCATTGATAGTTTGGAATTTATAGTATATTCTCTTCTTTTTATCCTATTTGATTTTCAGTTGTTTGGGGACAAGCAACAATTTAAGTTTGGTGTTGTGATGAGCGGATAATTTATACGCATTTTGGCATTGTTTTTAGTATGTTTTTAGTATGATCTAGTTACTTTTAGGGATGTTTTCATTAGTTTTTATGTTAAATTCACATTTCTGGACTTTACTATGAGTTTATGTGTTTTTTTGTGATTTCAGGTATTTTCTGGCTGAAATTGAGGGACTTGAGTAGAAATCAGATTCAGAGGTTGAAGAAGGACTGCTGATGCTGTTGGATTCTGACCTCCCTGCACTCAAAGTGGGTTTTCTGGAGCTACAGAACTCGAAATTGCGCGATTTTAATTGCATTGGAAAGTAGACATCCAGGGCTTTCCAACAATATATAATAGTTCATACTTTGGTCAAGAATAGACGACGCAAACTGGCGTTCAACGCCAGCTCTCTGCCCAATTCTGGCGTCCAGCGCCAGAAAAGGATCCAAAACCAGAATTAAACGCCAGAAATGGATCAAAACCTGGCGTTCAACTCCACAAATGGCCTCTGCACGTGGAAAGTTAAAGCTCAGCCCAAGCACACACTAAGTGGGCCCCAGAAGTGAATTTATGCATCAATTACTTACTCATGTAAACCCTAGTGACTAGTTTATTATAAATAGGACCTTTTACTATCGTATTAGACATCTTTGGATTATCTTTTGATCTATTGATCACGTTTTGGGGGCTGGCCATCTCGACCATGCCTGGACCTTTCACTTATGTATTTTCACGGTAGAGTTTCTACACTCCATAGATTAAGGTGTGGAGCTCTGCTGTTGCCCAAAGATTAATGCAAAGTTCTACTGTTTTCTATTCAATTCATCTAGTTTCGCTTCTAAGATATTCATTCGTACTTCAATCTGAATGTGATGAACGTGACAATCATCATCATTCCCTATGAACGCGTGCCTGACAACCACTTCCGTTCTACCTTCGACTGAATAAGTATCTCTTAGATCTCTTAATCAGAATCTTCGTGGCGTAAGCTAGAATGATGGCGGCATTCAAGAGAATCCGGAAAGTCTAAACCTTGTCTGTGGTATTCCGAGTAGGATTCAATGAATGAATGAATGTGACGAGCTCCAAACTCGCGATTGCGGGGCGTTAGTGACAGACGCAAAAGAATAGTAAATCCTATTCCAGCATGATCGAGAACCGACAGATGAATAGCCGTGCCGTGACAGGGTGCGTTGACCATTTTCACTGAGAGGATAAGATGAAGCCATTGACAAGGGTGATGCCTCCAGACGATTAGCCGTGCCGTGACAGAACTTTCAATTCAGGTTCTGTTTGAACTCGGTAGCGGAAATTTATGAGACAATTTATTTTTGTCTCATGAATATCAGAAAATAGAACTCAGCAGAGAAGAGAAAAGCTAACACCAGCATGTATCCTGGTTCGGTTGCCTTGTGCTATGCAACCTACATCCAGTCTCCTCCACAACTATGGAAGAATTTCACTATAGTTAACAGTATTACATACACCAATTTTGCATGATTAACCCAATCCTTTCACACTCAAGTTCTAGCCTAACTTGACATTGGCTATGCTAATACCTAACTATACCTCTTAGTGCTAACCCAACTAAGAAAGGGATACCTTATAGGTACAAGATACAAGACACTTAACCAACCTAAAGAAATTAGAAAATAACTCTAGGCTTTTCTCTCAAGTGTATCTCTCAGCCTATTTCCACTCATGGCTTTTTCTTAAGCTTTCTCACAATGCCTCTTCTCTCAAGAAATTACAGAAAGATAAATTTAGAAAAGTACATTACAATCAGTAAAACATAAAGGAGATTGACTTCATCATCAGCCTCTTTGCTATGTGCAAAACCAGATTCGCAAACCTCAGATGCAGTTCTTCAGTATTGGCCGAATGCTTCTTTGAAAGAAAGCATTATCCAAGTAGAGGAACTTCTTAACAGAACACTGTTCTCACACTCTGGTTTTCTCTCCTTGCCTTCTGAATGAACAACAAGCTTCTTTAATCTCCTTGCATGTTGCTGGGTTCTTCTTCCAAGGTCAACACCTTGAGCCTTGAGCTTCACCAACCCACAGATTCACTTTTTCACCTTAATCCTCAGAGTAAAAACTTTTCCTCTGACTTCCTCATCTTGACCGAAAGCCACAAAGTAGTAACCATAGAAATCTTCTCATGGTCAACTTGATCTTAGCCATTGAGAAACTACTTGGTCTCCAAGTATCACTAGTGACCGTAGATGTGAAGCAGAATAGGGCAGAGAACAACTTTCCCTTGAATGCCATTTTTGGATAGAGCAGAGAGTTGGAAAGAAGAGAAGAAGATCTGATGCATGCAAGATGAGATGGATTACCTTTAACTTAAGCTTGATTTGGTTTGAATTTTCTGTTTTAGCTTTTGTGCTTCATGCTTAAACTTTCTCTCTCTTACTTCTTTGGTTACTAGCTTAGGGAAGAAGCTTTTTCTCTCTTTCTCTTTCTTATTTTTCTGAAGCTTTGATTTGACTTGATTAGAGATTAGAGGAACGTTGCTTCTCGTAAGGCAAGATGGAGGGAATTGAAAATCAATTTGGGCTTGGATCGGGTTCTTCTCAAGTTTAGCCCGTTGGTGCCTTGCCTTGCTTCTTGGAAGACTTTTGCTTGAGATGAAAGACTTGGGCTTGTCTTTCTTACCATTCAGCCCATTAGCATATATCTTTTGTTTGATGTTGGGCTGCTGCAACACTTGTTTTTAGCCTGCATCACTTATCAAAAATAATCAAAACTAATTAGGTGATTAGCCCACTAATCAAATGTTTGTCATCATCAATTTTATTAATTAATTTCTTAACTCAACAATGCGCATCATTTGGAGCTCTACATATCGAGTCACACTTCTTGGAAGGTGAAAAGGTCAGCTGGCCTTACTACAGGTTGATACCATGTTCATCTTTGCACTTTCGGGGCAGGTTTTCTCCCTCAAATTTAGTGTCCACCATGTAGTGCCATATATTCTTGGAAAGCTCTAGATTCCTAATTTCCAATGCCACTAGAATCACCTCTTTTGGAGTTTTGTTGCTCAAGTTATTCTTGTTTGAAGAAGGCATGGTCAGGCTGCCGGGTGAGATTTTGCCCACGTTAGTGTCCACGTTAGTGGCACTAATGTGGCCTTCTTTGCTTTGCAAATGTTAGTGGCGTTCACTTTTTCCACTAACTTTCACAACTGCCTCCTTTGTTCCACGTTAATGCCCACGTTAGTGGCACTAACGTGGCCACTAACGTGGGTGTTCTTGGCTTTGCAAATGTTAGTGGCGTTCACTTTTTCCACTAACTTTCACAGCTGCCTCCTTTCTTCCACGTTAATACCATTAACTTTTTCACTAACGTTGAGGCTTCTCCTCTTCTTCCATGTTAGTGCCCACGTTAGTGGCACTAACGGGGCAACTAACGTGGGCTGAGATGACCTTCGAAGACGTTAGTGGTGTTAACTTTACCACTAATGTTGCAAACTTTCCTTCCTTCCACGTTAATGGCCACGTTAGTGGCACTAACGTAGCCACTAACGTGGCTCTTCTCTGCTTTTTGTTACCTGAAATCAATCAAACAAAGTGCATCAAAGTCTTTCTCTTACTCATGAAATCATTCAAAATTCACAATGTTTGCTTGAATCATGGTATGACTGCATTTTCAACCAAATACTTTCTTATTTCCTAAGAAAATGCATGAAACCAACCTAAAGCATATAAAAAATGGCTAGTAAAACTAGCCAAGATGCCCTGGTATTAATTACCTGCTCCTGTTCACTGATATGAAAATACTTTTATTTCACTAATAAACATGGTGCTGTTCAATCGAACTTCCATCGCAATGTGAGAACCAAGAAGAAACTACATCGCAGCATGAGATCTGCGATTTTATCCACAACGCTCTCCTCTGGCGGCAATGTCGTTGTTGCTGCCTTCGAAGGAGCGCTCTTCTTTGATTAGGTTTATTGGCTTCGATTTGAGGGTTCGATGCACCATCACTCATCTCCTCCTCACCACAAGTAATGCCATCATTTCTGTCCTCGGTGGAGCTTCTGCTTTCTGGTTTTGTGAATTTTAGTTGATCCTGAATTTTTTTAATTCTAATTTGGTTAAGCTTTTATAGAGCCTTTATTTTCTTTTCCCCCTTCAATGATGGTCCTGCTTGGTTGAATCTGAGTTTTGTGAAGCTTTCGTCTCAATAACTCTCTCTAAGTATAATTCTCTTGGTTAATTTTCTTTTTCCTTCTAGGTATAATCTGAGATCGTATATTGGAGGGAGAAGGAAAGGAGAACGAGAGTGAGTTCCTCTGAAACCCTAAATCTTATCGCCGCCATGGTCACCACCATTCATCTCATGTCTGCCGCTTCCATCAACCTTCTGCATTCGAGTGAAGGCGCCTCCTCTATCGACGCGTTTCCAAATCTTGTCACTATGCCATAGCTTATGAGATTGAGCAAAGCACCTCTTTCATTAATGTGTCTCCTCCGCCAGTGGTGTCGGTACGTTCTCACTTCTGCATTCTCTTTTTCTTCGATCCACTCAACATTGCTCGTAGTGTGTTTCTATTCATTTGCAATTTCTATTTTTATTCTCTTTCGCTTCTTGTTCATTCTCAATTGCTTGTTTACTAACTGTATATTGGTTCAGTATTGTTATGGTTGCCATGTGGTTGATGAATTTCCCGAGAGAGATGGAAAAGAGTGGAACTTGTTTTCTGTTATAGATGATAATTCTTTGGTGCTTATTACTATAACTTCTACATGTTCATCATTGTGTATTTTTTAAATTCAAAACTAGCTTAGCTCCCAATGTAAATCCAACAAGGACATGCTTTCTTTGTTTACTTTTTTCATCAATGTCATGACTTGCATGCTCACATTTTTTGTTATTTACTTGAAGAAAGAAATAAAAGATTCAGAATATCTTCCACATTGGATATGCTGATAAGGTATTGAAATTGGAATTAATTAATTCCTATCATAGATAAATTTTTAATCAGTTACGTCTTTCAATTCTTCTATATCCAGATATTTTGGAATTAAAGCTTTGGCAGAAAATAAAGGCATGTAGGTAAGGATACTGAATGAAAATTTTCTAAATTTAGGAAATTCAATGAAATTAAAAAGAAAGAAAAAAATGAATTACAACATGAGAGTTAGTAATGGAACGAAGAAGTTGCAGCTTCTCGTGCATTAGTGTTGCTCTCTTTTACTCTCTAGAAGCCATGGGAAGAGTGTGTTGTTTCTGTTTCTTGTGTTTTGCTATATATATCAACTTCTATTTATGTTTCTCTATCTTGTGACCTATCTTTGTGGTTGCCAATTTGATGACAGGTTCTGAAGTGGGAAGATGTGGAAATTGAAGAGTCAAAAGAAGGCAAGGTTGCCAAATTGATGACAGGTTCTCAATTAGGTATTGTCATCAATCATTCACACTCTCTCTTTCTAATTACCGCCTTCTTCAACTGCATTTTTACTCTATTTTCTCCTTGTGTTGCTGCAGTCAAGGATGTGGTCTTGAAATTGAACCCACTTTTCACAAAGAACAAGCTATTGGTTTCCGTTGCTGCTGGAGTCAAGCTCCATGATCTTCAGGTTTCTCAATGCACTAGTTGGTTTTGGACTATTTGACACAGGGTTCCTTGTGGTACATATAACACCAGCCCCACTTACTACGTTATTAATAGTGAAATTCACAATTATTTTCTTATTACTAATATGGTTTAGTATACTTTCTGAATTTGAACCGTTTGTGTTAGGTTGGGAGCTGCGTTGAAATCAGAATTCCCTTGCTAATACTATTTATAGCCTTATCTCAGGTACAATTCAAAAGTAGGCAATAATGGACTAGGATTCTCTTGTGTCTATCTTTCTTAAGGCATATAATTTTCTGTAAAAAACAAGCATGATAATATTAGAATCCGATAGTTTTAAATGTGTTTTATGCAGTATTTGAAGAATTTTTAGATAAGACAAGTACC
This sequence comes from Arachis hypogaea, assembly GCF_003086295.3. Classification (NCBI taxonomy): domain Eukaryota; kingdom Viridiplantae; phylum Streptophyta; class Magnoliopsida; order Fabales; family Fabaceae; genus Arachis; species Arachis hypogaea. Next base: position 56,176,119 of record NC_092055.1, on the reverse strand, counting down.
ATGATGATGAAGATGAAGGTATATAATACATCTCAGCGAGTTATCTATCTATTTAGTTAGTTAGTTAGTTAGCGGTTTTAGTTAGAGTTAGCTATCAAATTATTTAGCATGATATCAGCCATGGCTATGGTTAGCTAGCTAGCTCTATCTCGTTGTGTTGTCTGTGTTAATTTGCATCTTTTTATTTACGTTAAGAGTTGAGGTATTTAGGTCCGGGATTGGTGATATTTATTATCCAAGTAACGACCTGGATCCTTATATCAAAGATAAGAATGTAAGTTCCAATACATCGTCTGCATTCTGCTGTTGACCTTCATTTGTGGCTCTACAACATCATATTATTTTACATTGTTAAGGATGATAATGACTCTGAGGAACTCGAAGACATGATCATTAACCCAACTAATTCCGTTATTGTTTGTGCTCGTATTGAGGACGATCTGAGTCTTCTCGAGGTAAACAAATCCTTTTTATTTGGAAAATACTTGTATATTGGAGCAAATGTGATTGGCCCTTCATACCACCCTCTTAACATGTTTTCGTTCTCTAGCTCCATCATTAGCTTCATTAGTTTTATTGTGTCCATGCATCCCATTAATACAACTTAGATAAAAAAAAGAAAGAAAAGAATATTCCTAGAAGCTTTTCCAAATTATATTCAAAGTTCAAACCTTAATAAGATACCTGATCATTTTTTAATAAGGAATCCCAGTCTCCGTTTTTAACAAGTAATTGTGTTGATTCTTCTGGTAGAGAAATTTTATAATTTAGATCTCCTAGCAATACTACATGGCTGCACATAAAAGACAAAACTATGTGTTAGGTAGGACCTAAAAATTAATACAACATTATTTATTCTCTAATTATATCTAATTATCATGATATCATAATTCCTGCATTTCCACTATCCACAGCTTGGCTTGACTGCATTCAAGGAAGAGAGAAAGGTGGGGAATATTGCTTTTGTCAATGCATCTCTCATGTTTCCTCCTTTTTTTATTAAATATGTTGTTTTTTTGTGCTCTTGTCTGTTTTAGTAAATAAGTTCTAAATTCTAGCCTTCATTTGCATGCTCAAATTTGACTTGATCCCCTTATGCTTCGTCTACTTTCTATCTCATTATTATTTCATTGTCATTGCAGGAAACTACTTAGCTGTTGGTTCAATGGAACCGTTAATAGAAATTTGGGGCCTTGATGTTGCAACTGAATATGGTTAATAAATTTCACTGAAAAGTTGGAAACATTGTTTAGAATATAAAGCCACTTTCATTGAATGCCTTCTAAGTTTCCTTTGTTCCCAGATTGATGCTGTGTAGCCATGCATGGTTTCAGGTGGCATTTCAGATAAAAAGAAGGGGAAGAAGGTTTGTACATCTTTTTGTGTTGAAGTGCAATTCTGAGTATGGACCCAGTTATTGATTCTGTTAATTGGTTTTGAAACATGAAATAATTGATGCAAGGAAAACTTGTCTCATAACAAATTTCCTTCGGCAAGTGTACCGAATTTTTCATCAAGTAAAAACTCACAATAGAGTGAGGTTGAATCCCACAGGAATTGATTGATCAAGCAACTTTAATTAGAGGAATGTTCTAGTTGAGCGAATCAGAATTTGGGTTGAGAATTGCAGAAAATTAAATGGTGGAAAAGTAAATAACAGAAAAGTAAATGCTAGAAATAAAGAGCTGAATGTAGATGACGGAAAGTAAATTGCAGAATCTTAAATGGGAATGGGGTAATTGCTCATAAAAGTAAATGACAAAAATTAAAGAGAATGGGTAAGATCAGAAATGGGGAGTTCATTGGGCTCAGGAGATGTTGCATTCTCCAGATCAATTTCAGTTTCATCTCTTCCTCAATCAATGCACTCATTGATCTCCTTGGCAATTCAATCTCTCAAATCTTGATCAATAGCCAATTTCTTGGTCAATTGCTCATGAGAAGAGATGAAGTATGGTCACTGATTATACCACATGCATTTCCCAAATCAAGTGTTGAGAGGATTATAGTCACATATCCATCCAAACCCAATTTGGTCCAGCATGAGAAAGCATTTCTAGCATGATCTCTTCATTCCTCTTTCAAGGTTCAGAAGAGATCCAAGTTTGAATAGCCTCTTTTCCAAGATAACTACCCAATTGGATGAAGATCGAAAGCTTTCAAGTAAAATCAAGAGAAAAGATAGAAGAACAATAATGAAAACAAGTATTGATCCATCAAATTACAACAGAGCTCCCTAACCCAATGAAAGGGGTTTAGTTGTTCATAGCTCTGGAATATGAAAACAAAGATGGAGAATACATTATGAAACTAGAAGTGCAGAGAAAGTAAAATACAGAGAGTAGTTCTATGCCAAGAGGCTCCCTATAATTTCCAACTCTTAAAATAATTCAAAGCTACTCCTATATATACTACTCTTCTGATCTTCTAGTTGGCTCTTCAAGTCTTGGGTATGGGCCTTTGGATCTTGAGTTTGAAGCAGTTATCTTCTTCATTGGGCTTGGCTTTACTTGCAGAGAGAAAGTGTGAAGTGGGCAGAGACTTTAGCTTAGGACGTTAGTGGTGTTAACGTTCAATGAAAATATGGGTTCGAGAACGTTAGTGACAATCACCTTTTTCACTAACGTTCCTCACCCAAGTAAGAGCCACGTTAACCTCAACGTTAGTGGCACAAACGTTGCCACTATCGTTGCCTCTTTGTCCTTCGCACACGTTATTGGGACTTACCTTTCCCAATAACGTTGAGAAGCCTCCTCCTTCCCTACGTTAGAGTCTACGTTAACTTAGTTAACGTGGCTCCTTAACGTAGGCTTGCCAACCTTCGAGAACGTTAGTGACACTTACCTTTGTCACTAACGTTCCAATGTGCCCCTAGCTCCCACGTTAGAGTCCACGTTAACTAGGTTAACGTGGCCTTTAACGTGGCTGTGCTAGCCATCTCCAACGTTAGTGATAAAGGTGAATGTCACTAATGTTGGCTCATCATCTCTCCTCCTCACGTTAGCTTCCACGTTAACTAAGTTAACGTGGGAGTTAACGTGGCTCATTGTGGCTTGTGTGGGCTCCTTCCAACGTTAGTGACAATGTTAGGTGTCACTAACGTTGGCAATCACCTTCCTTTTTCACGTTAGCTTCCACGTTAACTAGGTTAACGTGGGAGTTAACGTGGCTTATTGGGGCTTGTGTGGGTTAATCCCAACGTTGGTGATAATGTTTGGTGTCACTAACATTGTCGATCACCTACTTTCTTCACGTTAGCTTCCACATTAACTAGGTTAACGTGGAAGTTAACGTTGCTTATTGTGACTTGGCCAACGTTAGTGACAAAGTTGAATGTCACTAACGTTGGCTTCCCCTTTACTTCTTAACGTTAGAGGCCACGTTAACTAAGTTAACGTGGCTCTTAACGTGGCCACTTATGAGCTTGGTCCAATGTTAGTGACAAAGGTAAGTGTCACTAACGTTGGCTCCATTTCCTTTCCTCCACGTTAGAGTTCACGTTAACTTAGTTAATGTGACTCTTAACGTGGGCAATGATGGCTTCGAGAGCGTTATTGGTGATTACTTTTCTCATTAACTTTGCAAGTTACTCCCATTCCACGTTAAGAGTTACGTTAATTAGATTAACGTGGCTGCTAACGTGGTTCTTCCTTGCTTCCTTTGTCCTGAAATCAAGCAATAGAGTGCATCAAAGTTCTAGTCCAAGTCATGGGAAATACAACATCCAATTTGTCATTAAATTCATGTAAAATCCTCATGAAATCATGTAAAGTGCACAATGTATGCTTGAATCAAGATGTAAGTGAATATCTACCCAAAACTAGCTTATTTTCTAAGAAAATGCATGAAACTACCCTAAAAACAATAAAGAAAAGGTTAGTGAAACTGGCCAAAACATTGCATACATGTAGAGAACCTCATATCTTGTTATTAACAAAATAATAATTACCTAAAGTCTAACTACATCTAAGTGGTTTCCCTTGATTGGTTGGAGCTGGCAATATTCTTTGGGAGTGGAGTGTGATTCTAACTAATATCCTTTGGTGGAACACCAAACATAGAATTACACTTTCACTCTTGGATTGTGTTGGTGTGGAACACCAAACTTAGCTCCTCACAATACAAGGGAAACAGCTTGTGACCTTTATTGAAATAAAGCTGAAAAGAAAACTACCTGAGGTTGGGTTGCCTCCCAACAGAGCGCTCTTTTATCGTCGCTAGCTCGATGATTCCTCCTTTACCTGAGATGATACTGTACTCTGGGGTTTTCCCCCATGTTGCCCAGATAATGCTTGAGTCTTTGTCCGTTCACTGTAAAAGTCCTCTCTGAACCTTCATCCATGATTTCGATGTGTCCATATGACAAAACTTTTGTGACAAGAAAAGGGCCGGACCACCTTGATTTGAGTTTTCCTGGGAACAGTCTCAATTTGGAATTGTAAAGGAGTACTCGCTGCCCCTTTTCGAAACTCCTGGGTGCAAGATGTAGGTCATGTCTTCTCTTTGCCTTCTCTTTATATATCTTGGTATTTTCATAAGCTTGTGACCTGAATTCCTCCATCTCTTGCAGCTGCAAGATCCTCTTTGCACCAGCAGCAATGCTGTGAAAATTTAGTATCTTGATAGCCCAGAGAGCTTTGTGTTCCAGCTCTAGTGGTAAATGACAAGCCTTCCCATACACTAGTTGATATGGGGACATTCCAAGTGGTGTTTTGAATGCTGTTCTGTATGCCCAAAGAGCATCATCCAGCTTCTTCGACCAATCCTTTCTTGATGCACCCACAGTCTTTTCCAGAATCCTCTTTAGCTCTCTATTGGATATCTCAGTTTGTCCACTTGTTTGGGGATGGTAAGGTGTGGCTACCTTGTGTTTTACCCCATATCGTATGAGAAGAGCTTCTAGTGGTCTGTTACAAAAATGGCTCCCTCCATCACTGATGAGTGCTCGTGGGACTCCAAACCGGCTAAAGATATTCTTCCTGAGGAAGTTCATGACCACCCTGTTATCATTCGTTGGGGTTGCAATAGCCTCTACCCACTTGAAAACGTAATCTACTGCTACCAAGATGTACTTGTTTGCATATGAGGTTGGGAATGGTCCCATGAAATCGATTCCCCACACATCAAACAATTCTAGTTCCAAGATGAAATTTTGTGGCATCTCATTTCTTTTAGGCAAGTTTCCAGATCGTTGGCATCCATTGCAGCTCTTTACTAGTTCTTTGGCATCCTTGAAAAGGGTGGGCCAAAAGAATCCGCTTTGTAACACCTTCGCTGCAGTTCTGTCCCCTCCAAAGTGGCCTCCATAGCATGAGCCGTGGCAATTCCATAGGACCTCTCGTCCTTCTTCTTCCGAAACACATCTTCTAAGGATTCCATCTGAACACTTCTTGAATAGATATGGCTCATCCCAGACAAAGTACTTTGCATCATTCATGAGCTTCCTTTTTTGATGTTTATTGATCTCTAGAGGTAAGGCCCCAGTTGCCTTGAAGTTGGCAATGTCTGCGAACCATGGTGCTTTGTGAACTGTCATCAACTGCTCATCAGGGAAGAGCTCGTTCACACTTGTATCATGTGCTCCACCTTTATCATGAGGAATCCTGGATAGGTGATCTGCTACCTTGTTCTCTACTCCTTTCTTGTCTCTGATTTCAATATTGAATTCCTGTAGCAATAAGATCAATCTTATTAGTCTTGGTTTTGATTCTTGCTTGGCAAACAAATATTTAAGTGTTGTGTGATCTATAAAAACAATCACTTTAGCACCAATGTGGTATGATCTAAACTTGTCAAATACAAAAACTATTGCTAGTAACTCCTTTTCAGTAGTGGTATAATTTCTTTGAGTATCATTAAGGACTTTGCTAGCATAGTATATCACATGGACTAAGTTGTATTTCCTCTCTCCTAACACTGCCCCAACTGCAAAATCAGATGCATCACACATTAATTCAAATGGTAAATTCCAATCAGGTGGGGAAATAATAGGAGCAGAGGACAACCTCATTTTCAAATTTTCAAAGGCTAGCATGCATGTTTCATCAAAGATAAATGGTGTATCAGATACAAGGAGATTGCTTAAGGGCTTGGCTATCTTTGAAAAATCTTTAATAAACCTTCTGTAAAAACCAACATGCCCCAAAAAGCTCCTAATTGCCCTGACATCACTGGGTGGAGGCAGTTTTTCAATAATTTCTACTTTAGCTCTGTCAACCTCAATGCCTTGGTTAGAAACTTTGTGACCAAGGACTATTCCTCCTGTCACCATAAAGTGACATTTCTCCCAGTTCAAGACCAGATTGGTCTCTTGGCATCTTTTCAATACCAAGGCGAGGTGATGTAGGCAACTAGGGAAGGAATCTCCGAATACCGAGAAATCATCCATAAAAACTTCAATGAATTTTTCTATCATATCTGAAAAGATAGAAAGCATGCAGCGTTGGAAAGTCACAGGTGCATTACATAGCCCAAATGGCATGCGCCTGTAGGCAAACACTCCATATGGGCAAGTGAATGAGGTTTTCTCTTGATCCCTGGGATCAACCACTATTTGGTTATATCCTGAATAACCGTCGAGAAAATAATAATATGCGTGCCCTGCAAGTCTTTCCAACATCTGATCCATGAATAGAAGGGGGAAATGATCTTTTCGTGTAGCCTCATTGAGCTTCCTGTAGTCTATGCACATCCGCCATCCTGTGACTGTCCTTGTAGGAATTAGTTCGTTCTTCTCATTGGGAACCACGGTAATTCCTCCCTTTTTTGGGACGACATGCACGGGGCTAACCCAGGGGCTGTCTGAAATTGGGTAGATTACCCCCCCTTGCCATAACTTCATAACTTCCTTCTGTACCACTTCCTTCATGATTGGGTTCAACCTCCTTTGGGATTGAATGGATGGTTTGGCATTATCTTCCAACAGTATCTTGTGCATGCATATGGCCGAACTTATCCCCTTCAGGTCAGCAAGTGACCAACCAATGGCATCTTTGTGCTGTCGCAGTACTTTGATCAGTTCATCCTCTTGATCTTTGCTGAGGCATGAGCTTATGATCATTGGGTAATTTTCATTTTCTCCTAAGTATGCATATTTGAGAGTGGGTGGCAGTGCTTTGAGTTCAAGTTTAGGTGCTTCTGACTTTTCGTTCTCTTCCTTTGGTGTACCTGGTATGCCAATTTCTGTTGTTGCAACCTCTTCACTTGATGTACACTCTTCCTCTATTATTCTTTCGGGCTCTTCAGACTCTTCTTCTTCAAAACTCTCCTGCACTTCCTCTTCAAGTGAGTCCAACCTCATACATTCCCCCAGTTGTTCTTGTGGGTAACTCATGGCCTTGAACACATTGATTGTCATCTTTTCATTGTGTAATCTCAGGGTGAGATCACCTTTTTGGACATCAATGACAGCTCCAGCAGTGGCCAAGAACGGCCTTCCCAGGATGATGGAGGTCTTGGCTTCCTCCTGCATGTCCAGCACTACGAAGTCTTTCGGAAATATGAAGTCTCCCACTTTCACCAGCAAATCCTCTACTACGCCATGAGGGAACTTGAACGATCTGTCTGCCAACTGTAAGGCCATTTTTGTTGGTTTAGCCTCCTCTATCTTCATCTTCCTCATCATAGCTACTGACATCAAATTGATGCTGGCTCCTAAGTCACAAAGAGCTTTCTCCACTGTGATTTCCCCTATAATACAAGGGATCTGAAAACTCCCAGGATCCTTCAATTTCTAGGGCAGTTTGTGCTGAATGATAGCACTACATTCTTGGGTTAGTATCACTGTCTCGTTGTTCTTCCAGCTTCTCTTCTTAGTCATGAGCTCCTTCAAGAACTTGGCGTAGAGTGGCATTTGTTCTATTGCTTCAGCAAAGGGTATGTTGATTTGCAGTTTCTTGAAGATTTCCAAAAATCTCGAAAACTGATTGTCATCTCCCTTCTTCTTTAATTGCTGAGGGTATGGGACTCTTGGGATGTCTGGCTTCAGCACTCCTTCCCCTTTTTGTGAACTCAAAGTGGGAACTCGAGCTTCGTCCTGCTCTTCTTCCTCTTTATTTGAGTCCTCTTCTTGTAGTTTCTGGGGGATTTCCTTCAGTTCCTTCCCACTCCGAAGGGTGATAGCCTGATACTCCTCCCTTTTGGTTGAGTTAGTATTACTGCGAAGGTTGTTGCTGGGGATTTGCTTGAATAAGTAGCCAATTTATGTCTCAAGTTTCTTGATGGCAGCATCCTGGTTCTGCATATTGGACATCACTTCTTCTCGGAACGCTTTACTGTCTTGAATCTCTTTGCCTATGCCTTCAAGTAGATTCTCAATCCTTGAGAGTTTGTCATCAAATGATGGTACATTGGGATTAGAGGTGGAAGGATGAGGAGGGTTATTTTAGCCTTGGTAAAGCTGTTGAGAGGGTTGGTTATGTGGATGCTGATATGGTCTAGATGTGAAATGTTAGTGGGCTGCATTGTTGTTGGGATTTGAACGTCTTTGATCTAGGCCTTGGTCTTGTTGATTTTCCCACCCAAAGTTTGGGTGATTCCTCCATCCAGGGTTATAGGTCTTAGAGTATGGATCATGGTTTTGCCTAGGTGAATTCCCAATGTAGTTGGCTTGCTCCTGACTACCCTCTGCTTCTTTATTCACTCCTTCTTGGGTTGTTGATGAAGTAGTGATTGATGCTACTTGGTTCCTCTCCATCTTCTTGGTGAGGTCAGCCAGCTGCTGGGTAATGAGCTTGTTTTGGGCCAGCAGAGCATCTACATTGTTTAGCTCTATTACTCCTCTAGTGTTGCCTCTTTCAGAAGCATAGAAATAATCATTCTCTGCTACTATTTCAATGACATCTATGGCTTCCTCAATGGTCTTCTTCTTGTTCAAAGATCCTCCGGATGAATGGTCTACTGCCTTCTTTGATTCATATGACAGGCCTTCATAGAAAATGTGCAGCTGCACCCATTCGTTGAACATGTCAGGTGGACACCTCCTTGTCAGGTCCTTAAACCTCTCCCATGATTCATAAAGAGTCTCACCATCTTGTTGCCTGAAAGTTTGGACCTCAGCTCTCAGCCTATTGATTCGTTGAGGAGGGTAAAATCTTACTAAGAATTTGTTCACCACATCTTCTCAGGTTGTCAAGCTCTCCTTCGGGAAAGACTCCAACCACTTGGCTGCCTTATCCTTGAGTGAGAATGGAAATAAGAGCAGTCTATAGGCGTCAGGATGAACACCATTAGACTTCACTGTGTCACATATTCTCAGGAAGGTGGTTAGATGTTGATTGGGGTCTTCTTGGACACTTCCTCCGAACGAACAGTTGTTCTGAACAAGGGTGATGAGCTGTGGTTTTAGTTCAAAATTGTTGGCATGGATGGTTGGATTTTGAATGCTACTTCCACAGTTTCCTGGGTTTGGATTGATGTAAGAGCCTAAAACTCTTCTATCCTCCCCAGCATGATTTGTTCGACCTCCTCTGCCATGGTTGTGAGCCTCTTCTTCATGATGGTTTTCCATGTTTTCTTCCATGTTTGGTTCAAAGTATTCCTCCTCTTCCTCAGCACCAACTACTCTTTTTCCTCTTGCTTCCCTCCTTAATCTAAAGAAGGTCCTCTCAGGTTCAGAATCAAAGGAAGTTGAAGCCCCGCTTCTTCTCCCAGTCATACAACCAACAAGTACAAGCAAGGAAAATAGATGCAGAAAGTATTTCTGTCAGAATGACTGTTAGTGTGAGTGATGCAATATATCAAACAGTTAGTGGGTTAGTGAACTGAATTGTAAATAACAAAGAAAATTGCAAAAGTAGGGGGAAGGGAAGAAATTAACCAGAACTGAAAGTAAATTACTCAAACAGAAAATTAAATCAAACAAAAAAAAATGCTCAATCTAGTTATCTTCCAATTTAATAATTGTTGATGCACAATCAATCCCCGACAATGGCGCCATAAACTTGATGCACGGAAAACTTGTCTCATAACAAATTTCCTTCGGCAAGTGTGCTGAATTTGTCGTCAAGTAAAAACTCACAATAGAGTGAGGTCGAATCCCACAGGGATTGATTGATCAAGCAACTTTAATTAGAGGAATGTTCTAGTTGAGCGAATCAGAATTTGGGTTGAGAATTGCAGAAAATTAAATGGTGGGAAAGTAAATAACAGAAAAGTAAATGCTAGAAATAAAGAGCTGAATGTAGATGATGGAAAGTAAATTGCAGAATCTTAAATGGGAATGGGGTAATTGCTCATAAAAGTAAATGACAGAAATTAAAGAGAATGGGTAAGATCAGAAATGGAGAGTTCATTGGGCTCAGGAGATGTTGCATTCTCCGGATCAATTTCATTTTCATCTCTTCCTCAATCAATGCACTCATTGATCTCCTTGGCAATCTTAAGTGATCGAATTACAATTCCTTGTAATTCAATCTCTCAAATCTTGATCAATAGCCAATTCCTTGGTCAATTGCTCATGAGAAGAGATGAAGTATGGTCACTGATTATACCACATGCATTTCCAAAATCAAGTGTTGAGAGGATTATAATCACATATCCATCCAAACCCAATTTGGTCCAGCATGAGAAAGCATTTATAGCATGATCTCTTCATTCCTCTTTCAAGGTTCAGAAGAGATCCAAGTTTGAATAGCCTCTTTTCCAAGATAACTACCCAATTGGATGAAGATCGAAAGCTTTCAAGTAAAATCAAGAGAAAAGATAGAAGAAGAATAATGAAAACTAGTATTGATCCATCAAATTACAACAGAGCTCCCTAACCCAATGAAAGGGGTTTAGTTGTTCAAAGCTCTGGAAAATGAAAACAAAGATAGAGAATACATGATGAAACTAGAAGTGCAGAGAAAGTAAAATACAGAGAGTAGTTCTATGCCAAGAGGCTCCCTATAATTTCCAACTTTTAAAATAATTCAAAGCTACTCCTATATATACTACTCTTCTGATCTTCTAGTTGGCTCTTCAAGTCTTGGGTATGGGCCTTTGGATCTTGAGTTTGAAGTTGTTATCTTCTTCATTGGGCTTGGCTTTACTTGCAGAGAGAAAGTGTGAAGTTGGCAGAGACTTCAGCTCAGGACGTTAGTGGTGTTAAAGTTCAGTGAAAATATGGGTTCGAGAACGTTAGTGACAATCACTTTTTTCACTAACGTTCCTCACCCAAGTAAGAGCCACGTTAACCTCAACGTTAGTGGCACAAACATTGCCACTAACGTTGCCTCTTTGTCCTTCGCACACGTTATTGGGACTTACCTTTCCCAATAACGTTGAGAAGCCTCCTCCTTCCCTACGTTAGAGTCCACGTTAACTTAGTTAACGTGGCTTCTTAACGTAGGCTTGCCAACCTTCGAGAACGTTAGTGACACTTATCTTTGTCACTAACTTTCCAATGTGCCCCTAGCTCCCACGTTAGAGTCCATGTTAACTAGGTTAACGTGGCCTTTAACGTGGCTTTGCTAGCCATCTCCAACGTTAGTGATAAAGGTGAATGTCACTAACGTTGGCTCATCATCTCTCCTCCTCACGTTAGCTTCCACGTTAACTAAGTTAACGTGGGAGTTAACGTGGCTCATTGTGGCTTGTGTGGGCTCCTTCCAACGTTAGTGACAATGTTAGGTGTCACTAACGTTGGCGATCACCTTCCTTCTTCACGTTAGCTTCCACGTTAACTAGGTTAACGTGGGAGTTAACGTGGCTTATTGGAGCTTGTGTGGGTTAATCCCAACGTTGGTGACAATGTTTGGTGTCACTAAAGTTGTCGATCACCTACTTTCTTCACGTTAGCTTCCACGTTAACTAGGTTAACGTGGAAGTTAACGTGGCTTATTGTGACTTGGCCAACATTAGTGACAAAGTTGAATGTCACTAACGTTGGCTTCCCCTTTACTTCTTAACGTTAGAGGCCACGTTAACTAAGTTAACGTGGCTCTTAACGTGGCCACTTATGAGCTTGGTCCAACGTTCGTGACAAAGGTAAGTGTCACTAACGTTGGCTCCATTTCCTTTCCTCCACGTTAGAGTTCACGTTAACTTAGTTAACGTGACTCTTAACGTGGGCAATGATGGCTTCGAGAGCGTTATTGGTGATTACTTTTCTCATTAACTTTGCAAGTTACTCCCATTCCACGTTAGAAGTTACGTTAATTAGATTAACGTGGCTGCTAATGTGGTTCTTCCTTGCTTCCTTTGTCCTGAAATCAAGCAATAGAGTGCATCAAAGTTCTAGTCCAAGTCATGGGAAATACAACATCCAATTTGTCATTAAATTCATGCAAAATCCTCATGAAATCATGTAAAGTGCACAATGTATGCTTGAATCAAGATGTAAGTGAATATCTATCCAAAACTAGCTTATTTTCTAAGGAAATGCATGAAACTACCCTAAAAACAGTAAAGAAAAGGTCAGTAAAACTGGCCAAAATACCCTGGCATCAATAATAAGATCACATGAATTGAGAATTATTTTACCATGTAAAGAAAAATAACAAAAAAAAACTTGTTTTCTTGAAGTTCGTTTTCTGATAGAGATGGTTGAAAGAACCCAAAGTGTTCTTGGCATGAAGATTTCCTCTGCAACCACAGGGTACAATTGATATTAGCTACTTTAGCTATACCTCCTTCAAAAACATCAAATCTTTAAAATAATAACTAAATAATGAATAAGCTCAGTTACCTGAAAATAAGTGCCAAAGAAACCTTGTGAACAATCTAGCATGAGAGCTATATACTTATTTATTTAAAATTAGCCATATACATATTTGAAAACCCAGTATAAGAAATGAATGAGAGAGACTATATATTTTAATTGCTACCATATACTTATTTAAAAAAGGTTAAAATGGCAGTTTTTTATAGGAATTACGGCGGTTATAACTGCCATTATGACCGAAATTGGTTCTTCCAAGAAACGCCGGTATTCTAAGCGCCATTCTGCTTATTACGACCGTTTTTTTATGGTAATAATGGCAATTTTAACCGCCATTTTAACCAAATAAAATGGTGGTTTTGTTGTTGTTTAAAATGGCAGTTCGTAACCACCGATTTTACCAAGATTTAATGGCATCCTGATGCTCACGAAAACTTGTCTCTCAACAAATTTTCTTCGGCAAGTGTACCGAATTTGTCGTCAAGTAAAAACTCACAATAGAGTGAGGTCGAAGCCCACGGAGATTGATTAATCAAGCAACTTTAATTAACGGAATGTTCTAGTTGAGCGAACCAGAATTTGATATTGAGATTTGCAGAAAATTAAATGGCGGGAAAGTAAATAGCAGAAACAGTAAATGCTAGAAATAAAGAGCTGAATGTAAATGGCAAAAATTAAATTGCAGAATCTTAAACGGGAATGGGGTAATTGCTCATAAAAGTAAATGGCAGAAATTAAAGAGAATAGGTAAGATCAGAAATGGGGAGTTCATTGGGCTCAGGAGATGTTGCATTCTCCGGATCAAGTTTATTTTCATCTCTTCCTCAATCAATGCATTCATTGATCTCCTTGGCAATCTTAAGTGATCAAATTCCACTTTCTTGGTAATTCAATCTCTCAAATCTTGATCAATAGCCAATTCCTTGGTCAATCGCTCATGAGAAGAGATGAAGTATGGTCACTGATTATACCACATGCATTTCCCAAATCAAGTGTGGGTAGGATTATAGTCACATATCCATCCAAACCCAATTTGGTCCAGCATGAGAAAGCATTTCTAGCATGATCTCTTCATTCCTCTTTCAAGGTTTAGAAGAGATCCAAGTATGAATAGCTTCTTTTCCAAGATAACTACCCAATTGGATGAAGATCGAAAGCTTTCTAGTAAAATCAAGAAAAAAGATAGAAGAAGGATAATGAAAACTAATATTGATCCATCAAATTACAACAGAGCTCCCTAACCCAATGAAAGGAGTTTAGTTATTTATAGCTCTAGAAATGAAAACAAAGATGGAGAATACATGATGAAAGTAAAACTAAAAGTGCAGAGAAAGTAAAATACAGAGAGTAGTTCTATGCCAAAGGCTCCCTAAAGATTCCAACCCCCAAACTAATTCAAAGCTACTCCTATATATACTACTCTTCTGATCTTCTAGTTGGCTCTTCAAGTCCTGGGTATGGGCCTCTGGATCTTGAGTTTGAAGCAGTTATCCTTTTCCTTAGGCTTAGCTTTGCTTGCAGAGAGAAAAGGTGAAGTGGGCAGAGACTTTGGCTTAGGACGTTAGTGGTGTCAACGTTAAGTGAAAGTGTGGGTTCGAGAACGTTAGTGACAATCACCTTTTTCACTAACGTTCCTAACCCAAATATGATCACGTTGACTTCAACGTTAGTGGCACTAACGTGACCACTAACTTTGCCTCTTGGTCCTTCGCACACGTTATTGGGACTTACCTTTCCCAATAACGTGGAGAGTCCTCCCTTGTCCCTACGTTAGCGTCCACGTTAACTAGGTTAACGTGGCTTTTAACGTAGTAATGCCAATCCTTCGAGAACGTTAGTGACACTTACCTTTGTCACTAACGTTCCAATGTGCCCATATTTCCCACGTTAGAGTCCACGTTAACTAAGTTAACGTGGCTTCTAACGTAGTCATGCTAGCCATCTCCAACGTTAGTGACAAAGGTGAGTGTCACTAATGTTGGCTCATCATCTCTTTATCCACGTTAGCTTCCATGTTAACTAAGTTAACGTGGGAGTTAACGTTGCTCATGGTGGCTCTTGGTGGTTCACCCCAACGTTAGTGACAAAGGTAAGTGTCACTAACGTTGGCTATCAATTGCTCTCTCCACGTTAGCTTCCACGTTAACTAAGTTAACGTGGGAGTTAACGTGGCTTATGGAGGCTTGGCCAACGTTAGTGACAAAGGTGAATGTCACTAACGTTGGCTTCTCTTTTGCTTCTTAATGTTAGAGTCCACGTTAACTAAGTTAACGTGGCTCTTAACGTGGCCACTTATGAGCTTGATCCAACATTAGTGACAAACGTAAGTGTCACTAACGTTGGCTCTATTTTTTTTATTCCACGTTAGAGTTCACGTTAACTTAGTTAACGTGACTCTTAATGTGGGTTATGATGGCTTCGAGGGCGTTATTGGCGATTACTTTTCTCATTAACGTTGAAAGCTAGCTTCCATTCCACGTTAGTGGTCACGTTAGTTAGACTAACGTGGCTTCTAACGTGGTTCTTCCTTACTTCCTTTGTCCTGAAATCAAGTAATAAAGTGCATCAAAGTTCTAATCCAAATCATGAGACATGCATCCTCTAATTTGTCATATAATTCATGCAAAATTCTCATGAAATCATGTAAAGTGCAAAATGTATGCTTGAATCAAGATTTAAGTGAATATCTACCCAAAACTAGCTTATTTTCTAAGAAAATGCATGAAACTACGTTAAAAACAGTAAAGAAAAGGTCAGTGAAACTGGCCAAAATGCCCTGGCATCACGACACCAAAATTAAAGCTTGCTTGTCCCTAAGCAAGTACTGGAACAAGAGAATGATGAATGGAATACCAAGAGAAAATGAGTCATTCTGGTGGAAGTCATGTCCCTGGTTTTATGGTGGTTTCATGCATAGTAACTTAGGTTCATTCCTTCACTGGCTTTCAGACCTTTATCATGTCCTAGAATACTCACTTTGCTTGCATCCCATGAGACTTTTATTCACTGATCCCTTTTGTTTCTTGTCAATTCAGGGCTTATTTGTGTTCTTAGGCTAAGTGCTCTGTAATGGGGCAACTCTTTAAAATAAGCTTTCAGCCAACACTCCCGAACCAGTTGGTTCAAGATGCTAGGTGTTGAAACACCCCAAAGGACTTACTTCCTCAAGTCTCTCCCCCATACATACACACCACAGGCACATGGTTTGTTTATTTTCTTTCCTTGAGGTCTTGGTGTCCAGCACCTCTTTGGGCTACTAAATGTTCTGTAGCAAAGATTGCTCTTGATAGTGGACTTTCAGCTGATAATCCCGGGTTAGTTAACCCAAGTTACCAGGTGATAAAGCACCCCTGAGAGCTTAGTAATCCAAGAAGATCCTTGGTACAAGAACACCACAGACACATCCCTCAAAACTCAAACCCTTGGTGCCCAGCCTCTTTTCTTGCTATTTTTTTTTTTATTCTTCACTTTAATTGTTTCTTTCCCTTTTTCTTATTAGGATCTTGTTATTTAGCTAGCCTCAAGGGGTGTGTTTAAAGCATATGATTTAGGACAGATAGTTGTCTTCCCAACTTGTTGGTGAACCAACTTAGCTAACTTATGACTACACCACAAACTTAGGAACTTACTCCATAGTATGAACTCCACTTTGGTCTTTTATAAAACACTCATTCTCTTTTCATTTGATTCACAAGGACAAGCATACAAGTAAGTAAGGAAATGATGCAGTAATGACATTCAGACTAGCAATCCTAGACCTAAGCAATGAAAAACTTAAAAGACAGAATTTAAAAGGGTTCAAACTAACATGGAAGCATGTTCTATTTCATACAAGATCTTCCTTATTTAAAGCATAGAAAAGATGGATCAAAGAAGGAACTCCACCACCTTTTACTCATGTGGATGCCCATGCTCTTCCTCTTGCTCGACCTCTTTGTGTTTACTTGTTGCGCTTGAGCTCCCACCTCCTTTGCCTTTTCCAATCAACTTCTTCCAGAAGCCAGCATCTTCCATATTCTTCTTTAATGTTTCTTTCTGCTGTTTCACCTTCCTTTCTTCTTGTTCTACAAAATCTTTTTGGACCTCATCATATGTAGGGATGGCATAATGTAGATGATGCATCTGACTAGACATGTAGTTCAACTTGGCTTGAGTGTTTACGTTGAACTCCTCCCTATGTAGTTGCCGTCCTTCATTAAGTACACTGAACTCGTTGAATGCTTTCATCTGAGCTAGCTGCCACTGGTTGAGTTCTTGCAAGCGCTTATCTTGACGCTCTTGCCTTTCATTCACTTGGTTGATGGCTTGAGTGAGTTGGGAGTAGTGTTCCTATTGCTGTTCCATTTGTTGTTTCTGCCACTCTTCTTGTTGGCTCATCCAGTTGGACTGAAGGTTTAGTATTTGCTCTTGTCCTTCCATATGTCTCATCCCCAAGTCTTCAATGGCTCTTAGAAGATGATTCATATTCAAGTTGGTTGGGTCATGCTGTTCTTCTTGTTGATATTCTTCCTGATGAGACTCTTCTTGATGGGCTCCTTCTTTTGGTTTTCGCTTTCCTATTTTAGGTCTTCTTTGTTGTTGGGCGAGCGTAGTATAGATCAGACGCTGCAGTGTAACTAGCCTCCCAGGGTTCACCCAGTCTGGATTGCTATCCTCGAAGACTACCTTGGCTTTTGTGCACAATCTGAGAATGGTGCTGGGGTACCAAAGCCTGGCACCCGAATCAACCTTCTCAGCTGACTCTTGAATGCCCTCAGCTATGAGTTCATGCACATTGATTTCTCCACCCTGTACTAGGCAATGTGCCATAGTTGCTCGATTAATATTGACCTCTGAATTATTTGCGGCTGGGACGATAGATCTCCTTACCAGTTCAAACCATCCCTTGGCTTCTGGGCTAAGGTCTCCCCTCTTGATGAACCGGGGTTTCTTATCTGCATACCTTTCCCAGTCAGCTCCTATGACACATATGTCAGTCACTATTTCTTCGAGTTCATCATTGTCAGGGCTCTTACTTATCCTTGCATGATAACTAAGCTCATCAAAATGTGGTGATTTCAGCTGAAGGGCTCTTGTTATAGCATTTGGACTGAAGTCCACCTCTTTTTCTCTTACATAGCTTTTGAAGGTTGGGGCTTTGGTTTTATCTTCTCTAACCACGTTTGCATAGAACTCTTTGATGAGGTTTGCATTGATCTTCCCTTCTAGGTTCGTGAGCCTTTACCACCCTCTTTGTTCAATTTTCTCTCGAATCTGTAGGCACTCATCCTCGTCAATTTGGAATGTTAACTCAGGCAGTATCTTCTCGAGCTTTATCTGTTCAAATTCGAGCTCATGGAACACAGTTTTGAATCTCTTCTCATCAAAAGGGATGCTCTCCATTGGTTTCTTCCTCTTTTGCCTCTTGGAGCTTGATGCTGCCATGAATTTGAGTTGCTGTGTGAAGAGAGTGGAAGGTACAGATAGATGAGGAATTTGGTTGGTTAGGACAAGGTGTGATGAAGGAATTTGGATGCCAAAGGTGTAAAGTGTGAGAAATAGCACTTTGGGTGTGAAGGGGAAGTACAGAGTAGGATTCACTTATATAGGGAAGTGAGGAGGAGATGAAAGGTGTGGATTGATGGGGTTGGTGTATGATGAACGGATGGGGTTTTGTATGGAATAAGCACAAGGATTACCAACTTTATGATGGGGTTGGTTCAGTTTCCAAGTTTGTTCTTCTTCCAATGTTGCATGGCAACCATTCCCAATGCATTCCCCCTTGAGACACGTGTGAAATATTCTCCTTTTGTGTTATCCGAACCTTCCTCATTTAATTGTCCAATCAATCCCCTTCAATGCACCTTTCCCTTTTCCTAAAAAATAAAATAAGAAAAATTAATATCATTGAGAAATTTTATGGCTAGAATAATAAAGAAAAAGAACTAGATTGTTTATTCATGAACACCAACAAACTAACTAACTGTGTATCCTTATATGCACATTGGTGGCACCTTGGGTGACACCAAACTTAGTTTGTAGCACTGTGATGAAAAAGTTTTGTTCAAGGCTCCAAGACTAGCATGCTCTGAATTGCATTCATGCTTTCTTGGCATGCTTTGAACACCACTTATTCTTCACTATATATTGCATAATAAGGATTTCACCAAGTGTTTGTCAAGTTTGGGTTAGAATTCATGAATATTGACTTATTCACTATTTTCTAAAAGCATATAAAACATGGGTTACCTCCCATGAAGCACTTCTTTAGCGTCACTAGCTTGACGTTTCTCCTTCATCAGGGAGGTTGATAATGCTTCAAGTCCCCCCTCTTGCTGTGGACCTATATCCATTGGTTGTATCAATGATCTCTACATGTTCCAAGGAGAGAACTCTGTTGATAGTAAAGACCTTAGGTAACTGAGATGGTACAGTGGGGAGATCAGGGGGGATATCTGGGAAGTAAGCTGAGATCATTTTATCCCCTGGAGAGAAGTCCTCAGTAGGGATCTTCTTGTTCCTCCACCTCCTTAGTACCTTCTTCTTTGTTCCTTGTGATGTTGTCTTACTCTTTGTGACCTCCTCCTCTAAGGAAATGTGGTTACTGGTCTCATATGATTCTGGTGGTTTAGGTTCCTCCTGATTTTCTTTGAGCTGTGGCAGTTGCTGTTTGCCTTGTTCATCAATCAAGAGAGTTCCCAGATGTGCTGGTTGTGCTCCAGTGCTTGTTTCTTCCTTCAGTATCTCACTGTGATTCTTCCTTGATTCCTTGTTCTCTTGATCTGTTTCTTGTGAGAGTTTGAAGACATTAAAGCTGAGTTGTTCATCATGGATCCTCAAGATTAGCTTCCCTCGCTCTACATCTATGAGTGCTCTGGCTGTAGCTAGGAATGGTCTTCCCAATATGATTGGGTGAGTGTGACTCTCTTCCATGTCCAATATGACAAAGTCTGTTGGGAGGAAGTATTTCCCAACCTTTACCAACACATTTTCCACCACTCCTATTGCTTGTTTTTTAGTTTTATCAGCCAGCCTGATGACTACATCTGTGGGCATTATCTCATTGATCTGCAGCCTCTTCATAAGGGATAAGGGCATTAAGTTGATGCTTGCTCACAAATCGCAGAGTCCCTTATCAAACATGGTTTCTCCGATGGCACAAGGAATGTAGAAACTCCCTGGGTCCTTTCTTTTTGTAGGAAACTCTAGTTGAATGAGGGCGCTGCACTCCTTGTTCATCACTATAGTTTGGCCTCCCTTGAGTGAACTTTTCCTGGGAAGCAGTTCCTTCATATACTTGATGTATGCAGGAATTTGTTGGATGGCCTTGATGAATGGTATGTTTACATGCAGAGATGCAAATAAGTCAAGAAATCTTGAGTATATTCTCTTCTCCACAACACCATTGAGTAGTTGGAGAAAGGGTGCATAGAGTCTCAGCAGCTCCTGTTGTGAGAATTTTGGTTTTTGGTGATCTTTTTCCTTCTTCTATACTGAGGTATCTCCAGGTTGTTCTGGCGGCCTGTTTGGCTTGTCCTCAGTCTCCTTATCACTTGTAGTGACCATCTTGCAATCTTCCCATCTTACTTTCTTTGTTTCACCTCTCGGATTTTTCTCTGTGTCACTTGGGAATCCATCTGTAGGTTTGGGAATCTGCTTAGAGAGATACCCCACTTGAGATTCCAACCTCTTGATGGTGTCTCCCTGGTTCTTAAAACTTGCTCGCACTTCCTCCTTGAACACCTTGTTTTCTTGAATCTCTTTGCATATGCCTTCAAGCAGGTTCTCAATCCTTGAGAGTCTATCATCAGATGATGGTAGGTTGGGATTGGAGGTAGAAGGGTGAGGAGTGTTATTTTGGTTTTGATATGGATGTGGAGAGGTGTTGTTATGGTGGTGTTGATATGTTTTCTGTGTGAATTGTTGGTGAGCTGCATTGTTGTTGAGGTTGTGACGTCTCTGATCTTGGCATTGATCTTGTTGATTCCCTCACCCAAAGTTTGGGTGATTCCTCCAACCAGGGTTGTAGGTCTTGGAGTATGGGTCATGATTTTGTCTAGGTGAATTCCCAATGTAGTTGGCTTGCTCCTGCTCACTCTCTGCCTCTGCACTCACTCCCTCTTGGGTTGTTAATGAGGTGGTGATTGCTGCTACTTGGTTCCTCTCCATCTTCTTGGTGAGGTCAGCTAATTGCTTGGTAATGAGCTTGTTTTGGGCCAGCAGAGCATCTATATTGTTTAGCTCCATCACTCCTCTAGTGTTCCCTCTTTCGGAGGCATAGAAGTAGTCATTCTCTGCTACAGTTTCAATGACATCTATGGCCTCCTCAATGGTCTTCTTCTTGTTCAGAGATCCCCTAGATGAATGGTCTACTGCCTTCTTTGATTCATAAGAAAGGCCTTCATAGAAAATATGTAGCTGCACCCATTCATTGAACACATCTGGTGGACATCTTCTTGTCAGGTCCTTAAACCTCTCCCATGCTTCATAAAGAGTCTCACCATCCTGCTGCCTGAATATTTGCACCTCAGCTCTCAGCCTGTTAATCCGTTGAGGAGGATAGAATCTTGCCAAGAATTTGTTCACCACATCTTCCCAGGTTGCCAAACTCTCCTTTGGGAAGGACTCCAGCCATTTAGATGCTTTGTCCTTAAGTGAGAAAGGGAACAGAAGTAGTCTATAGGTGTCAGGATGAACACCATTAGACTTTACAGTGTCACATATCCTCAGGAAGGTGGTTAGATGTTGATTGGGGTCTTCTTGGACACTCCCTCCGAATGAACAGTTGTTCTGAACAAGGGTGATGAGCTGTGGCTTTAGTTCAAAGTTGTTGGCATGTATGGTTGGCCTTTGGATGCTACTCCCACAGTTTCCTGGGTTTGGATTGATGTAAGAACCCAGAACTCTTCTCTCTTGCCCAGCATGATTTGCTAGACCTTCTCTGCCATGGTTGTGAGATTCTTCTTCATGATGGTTTTCCATATTCTCTTCCATGTTTGGTTCAAAGTATTCCTCCTCTTTCTCAGCACCAACTACTCTTTTTCCTCTTGCTTCCCTCCTTAATCTAAGGAAGGTCCTCTCTGGTTCAGAATCAAAGAAGTTGAAGCCCCGCTTCTCCTCCCTGTCATACAACCAACAAGGTACAAGCAAGGAAATAGATCTAGAAACTATTCTAAAAAAATACTGTT
Source organism: Arachis hypogaea (assembly GCF_003086295.3). Lineage (NCBI taxonomy): Eukaryota > Viridiplantae > Streptophyta > Magnoliopsida > Fabales > Fabaceae > Arachis > Arachis hypogaea. The sequence continues at coordinate 56,154,312 of NC_092055.1, read as the reverse complement.
AGTGTGAGTGATGCAATATATCAAACAGTTAGTGGGTGAGTGAAACAGAGTGTAAATAACTGAAATAAAGGGGTTAAAGGGATGGGAATACAAAACAACTGAAACTGAAAGTAAAGTGCTCAAACAGAAATTTAAATCAACAAAATAACAAATGCTCAATCTAGTGATCCTCCAACTTAATCATTGTTCTTACAAAATCAATTCCCCGGTAACGACGCCATAAACTTGATGCTCACGAAAACTTGTCTCTCAACAAATTTTCTTCGGCAAGTGTACCGAATTTGTCGTCAAGTAAAAACTCACAATATAGTGAGGTCGAATCCCACAGAGATTGATTGATCAAGCAACTTTAATTAGAGGAATGTTCTAGTTGAGAGAACCAGAATTTGATTTTGAGATTTGCAGAAAATTAAATGGCGGGAAAGTAAATAGCAGAAACAGTAAATACTAGAAATAAAGAGCTGGATGTAAATGGCGGAAAGTAAATTGCAGAATCTTAACTGGAATGGGGTAATTGCTCATAAAAATAAATGGCAGAAATTAAAGAGAATGGGTAAGATCAGAAATGGGGAGTTCATTGGGCTCAGGAGATGTTGCATTCTCCGGATCAAGTTCATTTTCATCTCTTCCTCAATCAATGCATTCATTGATCTCCTTGGCAATCTTAAGTGATCGAATTCCAATTTCTTGGTAATTCAATCTCTCAAATCTTGATCAATAGCCAATTCCTTGGTCAATTGCTCATGAGAAGAGATGAAGTATGGTCACTGATTATACCACATGCATTTCCCAAATCAAGTGTTGGTAGGATTATAGTCACATATCCATCCAAACCCAATTTGGTCCAGCATGAGAAAGAATTTCTAGCATGATCTCTTTATTCCTCTTTCAAGGTTTAGAAGAGATCCAAGTATGAATAGCTTCTTTTCCAAGATAACTACCCAATTGGATGAAGATCGAAAGCTTTCTAGTAAAATCAAGAGAAAAGATAGAAGAAGGATAATGAAAACTAATATTGATCCATCAAATTACAACAGAGCTCCCTAACCCAATGAAAGGGGTTTAGTTGTTTATAGCTCTGAAAAATGAAAACAAAGATGGAGAATACATGATGAAAGTAAAACTAGAAGTGCAGAGAAAGTAAAATACAGAGAGTAGTTCTATGCCAAAGGCTCCCTAAAGTTTCCAACCCCCAAACTAATTCAAAGCTACTCTTATATATACTACTCTTCTGATCTTCTAGTTGGCTCTTCAAGTCCTGGGTATGGGCCTCTGGATCTTGAGTTTGAAGCAGTTATCCTTTTCCTTGGGCTTAGCTTTGCTTGCAGAGAGAAAAGGTGAAGTGGGCAGAGACTTTGACTTAGGACGTTAGTGGTGTCAACGTTAAGTGAAAGTGTGGGTTCGAGAACGTTAGTGACAATCACCTTTTTCACTAACGTTCCTAACCCAAATATGATCACATTGACTTCAACGTTAGTGGCACTAACATGACCACTAACTTTGCCTCTTGGTCCTTCGCACACGTTATTGGGACTTACCTTTCCCAATAACATGGAGAGTCCTCCCTTGTCCCTACGTTAGCGTCCACGTTAACTAGGTTAACGTGGCTTCTAACGTAGTAATGCCAATCCTTCGAGAACGTTAGTGACACTTATCTTTGTCACTAACTTTCCAATGTGCCCATATTTCCCACGTTAGAGTCCACGTTAACTAAGTTAACGTGGCTTCTAACGTAGTCATGCTAGCCATCTCCAACGTTAGTGACAAAGGTGAGTGTCACTAACGTTGGCTCATCATCTCTTTATCCACGTTAGCTTCCACGTTAACTATGTTAACGTGGGAGTTAACGTTGCTCATGGTGGCTCTTGGTGGTTCACCCCAACGTTAGTGACAAAGGTAAGTGTCACTAACGTTGGCCATCAATTGCTCTCTCCACGTTAGCTTCCACGTTAACTAAGTTAACGTGGGAGTTAACGTGGCTTATGGAGGCTTGGCCAACGTTAGTGACAAAGGTGAATGTCACTAACGTTGGCTTCTCTTTTGCTTCTTAACGTTAGAGTCTACATTAACTAAGTTAACGTGGCTCTTAACGTGGCCACTTATGAGCTTGGTCCAACGTTAGTGACAAAGGTAAGTGTCACTAACGTTGGCTCTATTTTCTTTCTTCCACGTTAGAGTTCACGTTAACTTAGTTAACGTGACTCTTAACGTGGGTTATGATGGCTTCGAGGGCGTTATTGGCAATTACTTTTCTCATTAACGTTGCAAGCTGGCTTCCATTCCACGTTAGTGGTCACGTTAGTTAGACTAACGTGGCTGCTAATGTGGTTCTTCCTTGCTTCCTTTGTCCTGAAATCAAGCAATAAAGTGCATCAAAGTTCTAATCCAAATCATGAGACATGCATCCTCTAATTTGTCATATAATTCATGCAAAATTCTTATGAAATCATGTAAAGTGCACAATGTATGCTTGAATCAAGATGTAAGTGAATATTTACCCAAAACTAGCTTATTTTCTAAGAAGATGCATGAAACTGGCCGAAATGCCCTGGCATCACATCCTTCTCCTTTAAAATGGTGTTTCTAACCGCCGTTTTTACCTGGGTTTAATGGCATCCTTCTCGTTTTAAATGGCGTTTCTAACCGCCGTTTTTACCTGGGTTTAATGGCATCCCTCTCGTTAAAAATGGCATTTTTAACCGCCGTTTTTACCTGTATTTAATGGCATCCTTTTCGTTTAAAATGGCATTTCTAAACGCCATTTTTACTAGGGTTTAATGGCATCCTTTTCGTTTAAAATCTCATTTTCTAACTGCCATTTTTACTAGGATATAATGGCACCATTTTTGTTTAAAATGGCATTTTTAGCCGTCATTTTTACCTAATTGCAATTTTATACTTTTTAAAATGAGATTGAAACTACGTATTTAAAGTGACATTTTTAGAATCTCATAATAACCAAAAAGCATAACCTTAAATCAAACATCATAACAAGATTTTTAATTCATACATAGTCTCCAAAAAAAAAAAATCATAATCCAAAAACAAAGTATTAAAGATAACATTTTTCAAAAATTTGTCTTAACATATATCTATAATACTTAATACATAAAATCTTTATCATACAAGATCATGCTTCTTTGTTCCTCACTCCAAAAGACCTACTTCCTAACTCTCTTAGTGATGGAATCTCACTCTCTTGATCCAATCCCTACAACAAAAATATAATTATGAGCACAATAAAAAAGGATATAAAACTAAATTTGAAACTATTAATATAAAATTATTCAATCAAAAAAGAAAACTCACATACACTAACTATTTGCACAATAAATCCTCTATTTTCTAGGAATTAGGAAAAGAAAACTCACATTAATTATTTGCACTTTTCAAGAGATTTTTCATAGGAATCAATTAGTCTTTTTCATCATTAGATTGTTGTTTTTAATTTTCGATATTAATAGATTTATGGAAGATTCACCCTTTAACACAGTTTTTTATTTTTTCCACCCAACAATAATCTTAACAAATGTGGGTCTAATTGAAAGAATATTACACATGGAATAAGGTATTAAGAAGCAATATAGCAAGTATTAGTCTTTTGTTGGTAGGCTTTTAATTAAGAAGCAATATAGCAGTTTAATTAAAAAGTTAATTTGATATTGACATGTAGGACATTATATTATATTGATGGTTGCGGATTATGTCGGTATAGAATTTCTCAATAAAATCCTGTTGTAAGTATAGTTCTAACCAACAACAATCCTCAAATCAAATTTCGAAGGAATTGGTTGTCACAAGTTCAACCCCAATTAAAGTAACCGAAGTATTCAAACCTCGGGTCGTCTCACAAGGAATGGGCAAACATGTGCATCAACATTGGTTACAATTCCGGGGTTGCAAGTCATGATCAAGAAACTAAACTAGGAATCTTAACAAGCAAGCAATCTTGAAGTGCAAGAAACTAATTCAAATAACTAAAGAAAAATGTGAGCAATTCTAAACTAATAAGATAGCATCCACTATAATTCTATTCTAAAACTAAACAAATAACTATAACTAAGCCAAAGCAATTAGGATTTTTGGATTTTCAAATATGAATGATAAAGCAACTCTTGGCTAGACATGGGAATTGGGGTCACTATCCTTGTCTAATAACCATATCTTGACAATTATCAAGAACCAAACTCATTAAGTCTACTTCTATACTTGAAGTATGTTAAATGGTTTAGTCAACATCAACCCATAAGGTCCAACCTAGCTACTAATTGACTTAGTAGTAGGCTAGTGTCAATGGCTATCAAATTGACCACTAAGGGTTCCCAAATCATCAAATCCATTAGACCCAATGACTCAAGTTTACCCAATTCCCTTAGCCTAGGCCAAGAGTAAAGAGAACTACTCCATAATCAAAGGAAACATTTCATCAAACACATGGTAAGCATTACTAAAGGACATATTCAAAGTGCAATTAAATTGAAATTAACACGTACCCACTAACAATTATCAACATACAATCACTCAAACAACACAATTAATCATGAAAATCATCAATGTAACACTAATAATTCAAGATTCACAAGATTCATGAAATGGGTATAAAATGACAATTGACAAGAAAACATAAAACTAACACAAGATCTAAATAAAATTATTCTAAGGGATTCAAATTAAGTAATCAAAACTAGTAATTAACAAGATCCAATTCATAATTTAACAAGGGAAGATCAAATTAAAGGTAGATCTCGAGAGGAACAAGGGTTTCTCTCTCTAGAATAACAAGAACCAAAACTAGCTAAAAATTGTGTCTAAGTGTAAAATGATTGGTCCCCTCCTTTCCCCTAGCTTCCTTGGGTCTTTTCCATGCAGAACCAGCTTGAATTTGGGCCTCTTGAGCCTTAGAAATCGCCAGACACGATTTTCTTTAATGAGGTCACGTGCAGCTTGTCGCACGTACGGGTCATGCGTGCGTGCACGCCGATTGATTTTGCGATCCACGCGTGCGCGCCATGTACGCGTGCGCGCCGGTGTGGATTTTCCTAATTTGCGCGGATGTGTTGATCTTTGCGCGCCACTTCCAGCTGTCCATATCCATGCGTGTGCGCGAGGTGCGCGTGCGCGTCCATGCTGAAATTCCCAAAAATTCAAATCTTCATGTTCCTTCCTCTTGAGCATGTTTTCTTTCTCTCTTCTAGGCCATTCTTGCCGTATAAATTCTGAAATCACTCAACAAACACGTCACGGCATCGAATGGTAATAAAAGAGGATCAAAATATAGCAATTCTAAGGCAAAAGAAGCATGTTTTCCATCATAAAGTAATATTAGGAAGAGAACACAAAACCATACAATTCTTGTGAATAAGTGTGAAAAATATTGACAAAACTCCCCAAATTCTACACAATATAAATCACAAAATTGGGGTTTATCATATATCAAGCAGTAAGGTGCATGGGATCAAGATATAAATTGCTAAATCCAGTGATGTCCAAATTAAAGGGGACCTACTTGCTAAATTTAGTTGTCGTCCAAAGGAGAAAGACTGCACAAAATACTGACTTTTCATGCCATCATTCGACGTTGAAGAGGAAAAAAAGAGAAGAAGCTAAAGGTAGCAATTTTAGACTTTTATGAGAGAACAAGGAATAACAGGGGTTAACATTATATTTTTCTTCTCAAAAGTAAAAAATTCTTCAGTTCATCAACTTGAGGAATAAAAAGAGAAAAAGGTGTTTTTACTCATGCATATTTCATGATTTGTTGACTTCTTTATTCCTATGCTCACGGCATCTAAAAAAACTAACAGAAATATTTAAGCCTCAACAAACTTTATTAAGAGAATAATACTGCTGATCTTTCCACTTTATTGGTAGGCTTTTAATTAACAAAGTTAAAGCTAGCTTCCAAAGTCAAATTTTAAAATTGACCCAGATTCCCTTAAGAGTCCAAATATTACACATGGAATAAGGTATTAAGAACATAAATTGTATTTGTACCTGTGAAATTTGTTAAGTAGGGAACATTTCAACCAATTCCACTGGAATTTTACCTCCTTCCTTAGAAGCAATATAGGAGACTAGTGCTTGCAATTGCGCTTTAACGGTATCCAACTCTTCTTGCACATTTGGACCACAAGTAGATGATGTGCCAGCATCATTTGAAGAACCTAAATTCATCTGACTAATTCTTGTAGTGTTGTTCTTGAAAGTAATTGTTGGAATAGCTCCCATGCCTAAACCTCGAACACAACCGGGGTGCTCTTTCCCAAGAACTACTCCAAGAGCATCAAGAGGAGAATTAACGGTTGATTCCACCGCTTGTTGACTGCTATATGCTTCAATCTTCTCCTACATATATAAAAAGAAAGAGAAAGAGTCAAACAATATTATCTTATAAAAAAGAAAGAAAAAGAAATACAAACAAGTTACTTATTGCACTTTAGTCTTACCGCTATTTCTTTAGCCTTTTCATTAACATAACTTCCATCTATTTTCTTGTGAATGATGTCCCACATTTGAACCCTACTAACTTCTTTTCCCGTCTCTTCCGTCTAAAATTCAAGAAAAGTAGAAAGACTCAATCAAGAAATATATCATTCAAGAAAAAATATGCATAAAATTAAGTAACTAACAGCAACAATATAACAACTGAGATGCATTAGGTGCTAACATAAATGACTCCTATGATATATAAAATATAATAATGGCAGCAAATGAAACATAAGCTGAGGATAGTAGTTCTCAGCCAATTCAAATAAAACCATAGAAATTTTTACCAATTCAGCCCTTCTTCTTGCAATTGATTTAGCACCTGAAGTATGAGGAATTATTTATTTTTACCGAATTTCTTGATTCCTCTTACAAAGATTCCGCAAGATAAATTTAGACACAATTAAATAAAGTCAAACATGCATTCAACATATAACATGCATTCAACATATTGCTGGTTCATTACAAACTCTATATAAAATAAAAGACGAGTAGGCAGCAAACTATGAATAAAGGCTTTTTATTACCAACTCTATATAAAGGCCTTTCACAATATTCCATATGAATTCAATATCCTATTTACAGCAGAAAACTATATAAGGCTTTTTAGTGGGACAACACTTAACTAGGAGAGTAAGTACTTACTGAGTTTCAGGCTTCAAACGATATTCTACGAATAAAGCCCATTGATCAAGAGTAATATCTTCTGGTGTATTATTTATGATCTCGGTTTTACTCAACCTCGGATCATAAAACTCATTCCAAAGCTTTATCCTATGTTCCCTCCATTTTTTGCCAAGCGATTAGAGCAGAAGTCGTTTAGCCAAGCTATCACACACTTTGAAGCAAAATCGACCCTTTAATATGGAACAAAGAATATATATTAACTAACAAATATAACTAAATAATGACAAAGAAATAAGCTTTAGAGTTTAAGTACTTGGAAAAAAATATTTCATTGATTTTCAAAAAAGCTCTCTAGAATGTCTGACCACTTATCAAAACTGATTGAAAATGCTACACAATCAGTGGCCAATTGCCCACAAACTCCAGCAAGCAGTCTGGCTGCTTCTCCTATTGCTGCATGCTGTCTATCAAAATTGACAACTATGCGCAAACCTTCTGACAAATTATGCACATCCTTCACTAATAAATGAAGGAGTGTAGTATCTTCATATTCATCTAAAATAGATAAATAAATATAAATAAATGAGTAATTGAGCGAATAAAGAATAAAACATATGATGATAGATATATATTATAAAAGATTGATTCTTGTGTAGGGTATAATGTAATAGCAACATATATAATACTATATATTATACATCAGAATTCCGAATCAAGGTGAAAATAGGCTAATATTAGTAATATCCACGGCAAGATAAATATCATTATTAAAACAAGAAAATACTATAATATTTAAGAAAAAGAACAAGTTGGATCAAATGTAAGAATATAAAATTTAAGAAAAAGAATAATTTGATCAAATGTATTACTGCTAAGCGAGATAAGCGAGAAAAGTTAGATAATAACTCAAAGTTAGAGCAGAAAAAGTTAGAACAAATATTCAAAGAAAAAGTTAGAGCAGAAAATGATTACTGCTAAGCGAGATAAGATGCTACGATTGATCAGAATATATATACTCTTCAGATAATAACTCAATAAAATAAGGTCTACTAATTACTAAAATAAAAAAAATAAGATATGAGCTATAGAAAACCGAAAAAAGTGTTTTGGAAGGAGAGAGGAACAGCTGTGAGGCATTGTGATGCATTCGAAGCTGCCGACTTATCTTGTGAAGAATTTGCAGCTGCTTTTGACTTGTCTTGTGAAGAATTTGCAGCTGTTGCTGCTTTAAGTATATTCTTGTACCTCTTTTGCTTTGGCGTATCTGCATAATAGATCAAATAAATAATTAATAAATATTTATGTAAAATTTATAAACAAAAGTTAAATTGAAAAAGAAGAAATGTAGATAAAAATTATTTTTCTATAATAAACCACTTTTTAATAAAACTCACCTACTCTACCGTCTTTGGCTTAGCTCAATTTGAAGACCTGGTTTCATACACGGTGATTCTGAAAGAAACTGAATTAATTTAACCTACTAACTATTCTGACATGTGTTTGTCTTCTCCAATGTCATTATCTAATAGTTCATAGTCTACCTCATCTCTTAACAAAGATAGATTATCACCATTTTCAAATAAGGAATATAAGTTTTGCTCTAACCATGGCTAGTTCTCGCATGCTTCATCATCTTCATTTCCCCCCCATATCATATGAATCTCTTGGCTTCAAATGCACGACAACACTCCAATCTTTATTCACTTCATCATGGACAAAATACACCATTTGAGCTTGTGAGGCTTCAATATATAGATCATCCTCCTCTCGGTCACCACTGTGTATTACTTGTGAAAAATTAACAGAAGTAAAATCCCAATTATCCTTTCTACAGCCCCGTTCTCTAGTGGTGTCAGCCCATTTACATTTGAATAAAGTAACCTGAAATCGGCCATTGTAGTTTAGTTCTATAATATCTTCTAGTTTGCCATAATATTACAAATCAGCATTCCTAACATCAGCATCACTAGCGCTAGTAACACAAGGAGTTGAAGACATTAAAAAAACTCCTACATTCTGGGTCTTTAACCCATTGTCTCGATTGGTAGATCGAAAGGAAAACCCATTAATACTAAATGTAGAAAACCTCTTGGCATATCGTGATGGACCCCATGCTAAGTATCTCAAATCCTCACGCACAGTATTCATAATATCTGGGTTTATAAGCTATTATGATAAAACAACATATTAGTTATTATATCCACAAATACTAGCTCAATATTAGCAAAAAATTATCACTTATCTATTTACCTACGCATGAAACCAAGTAACAAAATCTTTATTGACTCTTTTTTCTATCTCTACATTTGAAGGCCTTCTACCCTTAGATCATCTTCCTACAAAATCTTTGAAGTCACTGTCAGATATGAAAGTTTAACTCTAACTAAACAACTATTTTCAAGTAAATAAAAAACATGTATAAAAATCCTTAAGCACTTACTCAATGAACGGTTTGACATATGGACAATTTAAAATCACATATCAATATGCTTGTTTTTTTTTCCATAGGTGACAACTCAATACTGTGAAAGCTCCCTTTGAGTTCCCCATTTGTGGAAAAAGGGAATCCACATGTGTACTGTAATTATCATTCAGACGATCATCAACACGTGGTGGCCTATTAAATCTTGTCTCAATCCCTTCTAAGTATCGAGAGCCAAATGTAAGAGCTTCTTCAGCCACGTATCCCTCAGCTATAGAACCTTTTAATTTAGCTTTGTTTCGTACATAGGACTTCAAATGACCTAAATACCTAGTTTGTATAATTAAGTGACAGGTTAAATACCTAAGCAAGATATAACTAAGTGATAGGTTAAATGAATAATGATTAAAAAGAGATATTTACCTCTCAATAAGATACATCCACCTATAGTGTACTGGTTTTCCGAGTTTTGCTTCATCAACTAGATGACAGGTTAAATGAACCATGATTGTAAAGAAGGAATGAGGGAACAACATTTCTAAATGACAAAGAGTAAGGATTATTCGAGGTTGGAGCTTCTCAAGTTCTGTAAGACTTAAGCTTTTAGAGCACAAATTTTGAAAGAATGAAGACAACTCTATTAGCACTGCAGTAACTTTATCTGGTAGCACATTACGTATGGCAATGGGTAATAGTTGCTGCATAAGAACGTGGCAATCATGGCCCTTCAATACAGAGAGCTTTCTTTGCTTCAGGTCAACACACCGTGAAATATTACTCGAGAGACCATCTGGTACTCTAATATTCTTTATAGTACGCAAGAATATATCTTTCATGGAATTTGACATTGGGAACAAAGATGGATGATATCTCCCATTTTCATCTGGCCATAAATCTTTTCTTATACCCATTTCTTTAAGATCCTTACGAGCTTTGAGATTATCCTTTGACCTCCCAGTCTCATTGAGCAAAGTGTATAACACATTGTCGCAAGCATTCTTTTCAATATGCATAACATCTAGATTGTGGCGCAATAAGTTAGACTCCCAATAAGGAAGATAAAAAAATATGCTTTTCTTCCTCCACATCCCCGATTCATCTTCTTCTTCAACAACTTTTCGTCGAGTCCTCTTACCTTTACTTGCCTGTAGTTCCTTCCCGAATGAAATATTGATGCCTTCAAGTTGTTCCAATATTTCTGACCCTATTAGTGCTGCTGGAGAATCCCTTAACTCAACTTTTCCATTAAATTTTGCACGACTTAGCCTAAACTTATGATCCCTTTCTAAGAAACGGCGATGTCCCAAAAAATACCATTTTCCACCATGCTTTAATCTATATGAATCAGTGTTGAAGTTACATGTGGGACAAGCATATTTACTGTGTATGTTCCACCCAGATAAGTTACCAAGGCCTGGAAAATCACTAATTGTCCACATTAATGCTGCTCGCAATGTAAACATTTCATTCTTGAACCTATCTAATGTTTGAACACCATCATGCCACAACTCTTTTAACTCTTTAATAAGAGGTTGTAAGTATACATCTATGTTGTTCCCCGGCATTTTCTCTCTAGGAATAATCATTGACAAGATAAGTGATGTTAGCTTCATGCACTCCCATGGAGGCCGATTGTATGGAATAAGCACCACTGGCCAAATGCTATAGTTTGTACGCATAGCTCCAAAGGGGTTGAATCCATCAGCTGCAAGACCAAGACGTACATTTCGAGGATCTTCGGCAAACCTATCATGAAGTAAATCGAATGTTTTCCAAGCTTCAGAATCTCGCGGATGCCTTATCTTCGAATCTTTCTTTTCTGTCGAAGCATGCCATTGCATTGATTGAGGAGTCTTAGAACACATGAATAATCATTGAAGTCTCGGTTTTAGTGGAAAGTATCACAAGATCTTTGTTGGTTTCTTCTTTTTAGCATCGCTCCATTTAGATGTCTTGCATCTTTTGCATCTTTGCAAATCTTCATCCTCCCCCCAATATAACATGCAGTCATTAGGGCAAGTAGGTATCTTGGTATAATTAAGCCCTAGTTTATTTATGGTTTTCTTGGCCTTATAGAATGTATTTGAAATCTTTGCATTTTCAAAAGCATCTTTTAATAACTTGAGGATTTTGGTTATGGCTTTGTCGCTTATTCTATATAAGCACTTTATGTGAAACAAACTAATTAAGAAAGACAGTTTTGAATACTTTGTGCACCCTTCATACAATTGTTCATTGCCATCTTCTAACAACTTATAAAATTCTACATTTTTTCCATTGTCCTCTTCATTTTCTGCATTGTCTCCATCTCCATCTTCTATGTTGTCTTCATCTCCATTTCCATCTTCATTCAAGTAAGGTCCAGCAACTCCAAACGCATCATTGAGCATTGTTACCATTGGATGCTGAGATGTCGAATCATCTTGTACAATATGACTAGTTTGATGAACTTGTGACCCAACTCCAACTACTTCTTCACCATGCCAATACCAAACTTTGTAGTTTTCTGGAAATGGCTTGACTATTAAATGTTCAAAAACTTTCTCTCTTGTTTGCCACTTGCCAAAACCACACACCGGACAAGGGCATTTAATCTGACGACCCGCGAGAGATCGATGCTCAAAAGCAAAATCCAAAAACTTGTCTAAACCATCTTTATACTCATGCGTGGTTCGTGGTTTTCCAATCCATGACTTATTGATTGACATGACTAAGAGGGACTACAAATAGGGATTTTAAAAAATCTATTCATTAAAAATCTATATATATTCTAAAGGCAAGAAATTTATTCTTTGATATGCAAATTAGATATTAAAAACTTACTTAAATAGTATTTAAAAGAAAATATAAGGAAATTATAATTACCTCTTTCAAATGATAATTTTCCTTCTTTTTTCTTTCCCAGCAAATATTAAAACTTGAAGCTTTCAAAGTAAAGTAGCTAGCAGCAAGAGTTGAAGAAGATCTAAAACCTGTTTCACATAAAAAATTATCACCAACAGATTTATTAGAATTATTAAGATTAAACATTCAAAATTTCAAATAATCAGCATGCATGTGGTCAACTAGAATATACCAAAATTTTCAACTTAAAATAATAAGATAACTAAATTAAGGTACCATATATCATGTACAATCAATATCTATACATCATGTGTGTATGTATAATCAACTAAGAATATATGAATGCTGTATTTTTAATAATTTAGGATTAATATCAAATTATATTATTAAAGGATTTGAACAATAAGAATTAATTAATACAACATTTATAAAAATATAATTCATTATATATAGAGTCCTAACTTTTTATTTAGTATAATAAATAAATATACCTAATAAATTAAATTTAGCATCAAAAGTGGGATTGGGATTGGGAGAAAAGACAAAGACAAAGACAAAACAAAATTTATGCAGAGCAAAGCACAATCATCCATTCTCTTAAACTGCACAGCTAGGAGAGAGTCTCAAAACACAGAGAATTTATGCCTTGTGGACAGTGGCCACAAAATAAAGTAATACAAACCACTATAAGCAACTCAAGAATATTACTGAAAACATGAAGGAATAACCTAAGTTTGTAAAAAAGAAAAATCTCTTTTCACAATCATTTGTTTATGAATTTCTGCATGACTGATGGATACCCATTAACCTCAAAACCAAAGCTTTTTTTTTTTTCAACTTTTTATTTTCCCTGCTCAAATTGTCAAAGAAAGAAGTAAAGCAATGGAAACCACCAAGAATTTGCAGTTGCAAAAGGAAGCTGAGCTTCTTGATATTTTCCTTTAGCTTTTTTTTCTCTTGCTCTCAGGTCTTAACACATGGCAGTAGTAATAGCATAACAACCAAACTCACTAACCTGAACTAGAACTTGCAGTTTGAATTGACAACAATGAAAAGCATGTAAGCTTTTTAATGTAACCTTGTTCCTCTATTTTGCTTTCTGACTTGCAATTAAACTTGGTATGGAAAGCTCACACCCCACTTGAAGAAAAGTCTTGTTTGTTTATACTCATGAGAAATAGCATGTGTCCAAATGCTAGTAATCTTGGGTTGGCAATTTTACATGACCTTTAAAGGACCAAGTTATAGTTTTACTAGTTTCCAATGTTTAACAAACAAAAGTAAAATCACTAAAAATGCCAAACACAGTCTAATGTAAGTATGTAACCAAGAACTTAAATAAATAAATATAAAATCAGAAGTCGTATCATCATCCATGCCTGGACATAGGTTTTATTTGTATACTCAATAACTCAACAAAAATTTTACTTTCTCAAACTGATAATTTTGAGAGTCATTTTATTTGTTTAATTTTAAACATGATTACTCTGTTCTACAGCTAAACTAGTTTATTTAACTTCAAATAGGAGGAAAAACAATTTATAATAATTTTGATTGACTCTAAAAGTCAATAAGTCAAAAAATTAAGTGTACAAATTAAGTTATGCAGCCTTTTTCCCCTTCCCCTTTTCTTTAGATGTAACCATCTATAGTTTATTTATTTTGTGATACACAATATATATCTCAATTAACATTTTGGGTTAACATTTTGTTTCTGTTTACAAGCCATATATAATCAAATCGGTTGGTTATGGAATAATTAAGGGGATTGATATAATGCTTCTTTGTGCTACACTAAATACATCTATTTTACTTGCTAGTTCATCAAAAATATATTTTTTTTATTAGAATTGGCCTCGTTTATTATATAGGCAATGCTATTTATTTTAATTTTTCTCATTTCTTTTATATGGATGCCAAATAGCAAGATTACAACACCTGTAGGCCCCCTTTAAACCACAAGAACACAAATTCAATTAAGGCAGCTAGGCCCTGATCAATAACAAATCCAGTCAGCTAGAACAAGGGAGAACAGAACCAGTAACTGCATTAGTACTAAATCATAGTACCAGCAATATGTACTATATCTGTAATTAAAACAGTAATCATACCTTGTGGATTTAGGAGGAACTTTCGATATTGAGAGTTTATCAATGTCGTTTACTACCAATTCTTTTCAGGAGTGCCACCACAGTCACTGCAACAAAAATCTTTATGCTGCAAATATAAGAAAAAATAAACAAGATTGAGAATAAGCATGGCACAGTAGAATAATTTGAATAACAAAGTTAATTTAAAAATAAAAGTAGCTGCTTCTACTAATTTTCATGATGTGCAAAAAAAGATACACTCCTTCTGCATATTGATAATTCATTTTCGGTGCAATTTATATCTATACAAACTAATTTAATATAAAATTGTTTGGAGTAACTATACTAATTCTGAAATTCCAAGGACTGTGTAAATATAATTGTTCACTATCATTGAGTAGAACAATACCATTTGGATTTTTTATTTTCCTTTTTTAAAAATTTATTTCTTGCTTGATAATCAGTTGCATATCTGAATTTCTGAACAAAAAATTGCAACAAGAAGAAGTATCTATTGGAAGTTGGAAACAACATCCAATATGTGCAAGATTAACATAGTAAAATAAAATTAATCAGGAATATAATTATAAAGCTATAGATGCTGGATAATGTAACAGTTTCTAAATCATACCTCTGATTAAGCACCAGTGTGAACACTAGAATGCTGATGTTACATTGTCACAAGGGTAAAACATAAATTTATAACGGTTCAACTACATAGAGACCAGTAATTATTATTATCAACTCAAGTTAATTAGTTCTATAAATATTTAAGCTATAATTTACAAAACGAAGCTGGAAAAAGAAGAAATAGCACTCAAATATATGAAGCTATTTTCCTGCGCTAGGTTTCCATCATCAGACACTGTCCTTAGCAAAATTCACGTCACATTTTCACCGTTACAACAAATTTTTGAGTGAGAAGCGAACCCAAAAAGAAAGAGAAAGAGAGAGAGAGAGAGAGAGAGAGAGAGGTACCATAAATGGAAGGAAAGGTAGAACGAAAGGGAGGCATTAAGATTTTGGTAGAGAAGGACAGCAAAAAGCTAGAGGAGACGTCACCGGAGGAGATCGTCGTCGGAGGAGGAGATGCCGTCGGAGGAGATCGTCAAGGAATGCATAGGATCAGAGATCGCCACACAATGGAAGTAGTAATGTACGCAGGCGTCTTCAGCAATGACCTAGTGTTTCTAAAATTAGGGTTGGAATTGGGCTTTTATATATATGGGAGATAGGGCGGGTTGGAACCGCTGTAATGACCCAAATTGCCACCAAGGACAAATCACTTAACGGCAGCAACAAAAAACACCACAATATCCAAATATTATGGCAGGTTTTTAAAATCGCCATATTATAAATACCATTTTAAACTCTTTTTTTTTGTAGTGCATATACTTACACAAAATATATTTCTTCTAGTTTCTTGTGAGAGAGACTATATTTGCATCACTCACTTCCCTAAAAATAAGAAAAATTGCGTAGTGTGTTGTGTTCTTACTACTACCATACATTGAATCAATAAGTTTCCTAGTAAAATTCTTTAGCGAGTACTATTTTGTTTGATAACTCTCTATTTTGTTCTTTTTAACAGGCACAAAAGGAAGAAGAACTTCCAGAGCAAGTTCTGTGCTGCTTAAGATTGAACAAAATTGATTTTGTTAACCATGGTCAAATTCTGACCTTAGTTAGTCTTGATGGTTGATTCAGGCAGGTATCAGTTGAGAATGGCTGTGGAGCCAATCTAAGTTAAGACATTTAGAATTAAAAAATCATGTTATATTTGATACTTTATTTGTACTAGAGTTATTACTTTTGATTTTAAATTCTAAAAAATTATATATGATGTTTAGTACTATATTTATGAATTACGTAATATTTTGTTTATGTTGACTTTATAGCTGATTACACTGAAAGTCGTGAAAGCCTAACAACATAGAGCCTATATGTAGACGGGTTATCCAATAAATCCGGTAGTGAAGCAATTGTAGTCATGGAAAGTGAGCAAGGAACTCGAATAGAACTCTCACTAAGGTTCGAGTTTCCTATTTCTAATAACCAAGCAGTGTATGAAGCCATGCTTGCTAGCTTGCAGCTAGCTAAAGAAGTAGGGGCAAAAAGGTTGATAGTGTTAAGTGACTCTCAAGTTGTAATCTCACAAATTAATGGCACTTATCAAGCCAAAGATCCTAACATGAAGAAATACTTAGATGAAGCACGAGAACAACTAGCACAATTCTCGGAAGAAGAGTTCCGAAATATAACTCGGGAATCAAATGCCCGAGCAGATGCTCTCTCCAAGCTACCCATCACTAAGCCTGGGGGCAACAATAGAAGCCTCATCCAGGAGACTCTCCATGCACCATCAATATCAAAGAGAGATGACATCTCTGATGTGATGACTATATCTAAACAAAATTTAGGGTGGATGATCCCTATAGCCAACTATCTTAAATTTAATATCCTCCCTATAAACGAAAAAGAGGCTCGAGGACTTATAAGGGAAGCACAAAATTATACATTGGTCTACAATGTCTTATATAAAAAGGGCATATCAACACCTCTCTGAAAATGTGTCCTGACCTCTAACACAAAGAAGGTTCTAGAGGAAGTACACAATGGCATATGTGAAAACTAACTAGGAGCCCGATCACTAGCCAAGAAGGTGATCTGAGCCGGCTTCTTCTGACCGATTGATAGATAAGATTATGGCCGGTCTAGAATTTTATCAATAGAAAAGCAATGTCATTATCATAGTATAGTCCTAGACCAACATGTAATCCTACCAATCAAATTTTAGAATTGGTTGTCACAAAGTCAACCCCAATATAAAGTAACCGAGAGTATTGGTCTCGGGTCGTCCTCAAGAGAATGGACAAACATGTGCATTTATATTGGTTAGAATTCTGGGGTTGGGAGTCATGAGCAAAAATTTAAACTACTAAAATTAACATGCAATGAATCTTAAAGTGCAAGAAACTAAATAAAGAAACTAAGGCAAGATATGAGCAATTTCAATATAACAAGAGAACATATGAGCTACTTCTTTTCTAAGACTAAGTAAACAACTAAACTAGCCACAACAAGAACTAAACAATTGGGATTTTTTGGTTTCAAATATAAATGATAAAAGGCACTCTTGGCTAGGCATAAGAATTGGGGTCACCATCCTTGTCTAATTGGCTTAGTAATAGATTGTGTCAATGGGTATCAAGTTGACCATAAAGGGTTCTCAAATCACCAAATCAATTAGACCCAATGACTCAAGTTTATCCAATTCCCTTAGCGTAGGCCAAGAGTAAAGAAAACTACTCCATAATCAAAGGAAACATTTCATCAAACACATGGTATGCATTAATAAAAAACATATTCAATTTGCAAATTAATTGGAAACTACAAACACCCACTAACAATTATCAATAGAATACAACTCAATTAGCAGTATCGATCATAGAAAACATCAATGCACTAATAGAAATCCAAGATCCATAAAGTTCGTAAAACGAGAAGAAAATGGAAAATAACAAGAAAATTCAAATTCAAGCACAAGATCTAAACAAAATGAAAATTAGAGAACTCAAATTGAATAATTGAAACTAAGATTAACAAAATCCAATTTAGAAATTCAACAACGGAAAATCAAATCAAACTAGATATAGAGAGGAGCAAGAGTTTATCCCTCTAGAACATGAGTGCCCAAAAACTAGCCAAAATGTGTGTAAAGTGTCAAATGATTGATCCCCCCCATATCCTCCTATAATCCTCGGTCTTTTCCATGCAGAATCTACTTGAATTTGGGCCTGGAGCTCCTCAGAAATCGCCATCCACAATTTCATTAATGAGGTCACGTGCTGGACGTCACGCATGCGCATCGGCCACGCGTGCGCGTCATCTGAGTTTTGCTAGCCATGCGTACGCGTCAGGCATGCGTACGCGTCGCTGGGAGTTTTGCCAATCCATGCGAATGCATCAATTCTCGCGCGCTATTCCTAGCCTCTTACACCCACGCATGTGCGTCGGCCACGCATGCGCGTCGCATCCAATTCTCCAAAGCTCAATTCTTCATGTTCCTTCACTCAACAAACACATCACGGCATCGAATGGTAATAGAAGAGGATTAAAATATAGCATTTTTAAGGCAAAAGAAGCATGTTTTCAGCCATGAAGCGAAATGAGGAAGGAAACACAAAACCATGCGATTTATTTGAATAAGTGCAGAAAATATTGATAAAACCTCCTATTTTCTACAGAAGATAAACCACAAAATTGGGGTTTATCAAATCTCCCCACACTTAAACCAAGCATGTCCTCATGCTAAAAATAAAAAGACCAAAGAATATAGGAGAATGGGGTTCATGAAATGCAAATTACCTAAATGAATGCAACTAATGCAAATGCGTCTATCTACATGGTCAAAAGTGAATCAATCTCCCAAGAATACATATGAGCACATTGGGCCAAAATGACAAGATAATTCATGAACTCTACCAATTCAAGCATCAAAGTGGAGTGTACATAACTTGCATGAAGAAAGCTCCTGAAAACCGGGAATAAAAAGTTGAGCATCAAACCCTCACTGGAAGTGTTTGCACTCTATCCTCTCTAGTGTTTGAGGGCCGATTCTTTCAATTCTCTACTAATCTCGCTTTCTAAAGCTTGCTCTTCTTCTACCAATCAACATATGTTCAATGCATGAATACACATAACAAGAGGTCTTTTGAAGGGTTGTAATGGGGTTAGGGTGAAGGTAGGATTGTATTTAGTCAAGAGGACTAAAATTGCATCCTTGATTAACCTAAACTTCCCACCTAATCTAAGACAATCCATGTAATTAAAAAATAAAACCAGACTACCCATTGAATATCTTTTGCCACATGTCCATTCATCTCAATTTGAATACAACACATATTCATAGCTATCACCACTTACTTTGGGACATTTTGTCCCCTTTTTATTGCTTTCTTATTTCCTTTTTCTTTTTCTTCTTTTTATTATTAAATTTTTTTATTATTTATTTTTTTCTATTTTTTTTCATTTTCTTTTATTCTTGTGGTGGTTACTATATATATGAAAGATTAATGCATATGCTTAAGATACTGAATGTATGAACATGCGCCCAACCCTTTTTCACATTTTTCCTTAAAGTATAACATACCCAATTCCCAAACCACATGTTCCCCATCTAATTTTTCCACACTTAAATCATGTACACTCTTCTCACTAGTCTAAGCTAACCAAGGATTCAAATCAAGGACATTCATTATTTTTTACTTAGAGTTAGTGATGTGCTAAAATAACGAACAGATGGGGTTAAATGGGCTCTCAACATTGGTTTACAAAGGATGATGAAAGGGTAAGGCCATATCGGTATATGAGCTTTGTGAAATGAAGGCCTCAATCATTTATATACATGCATACGCTAAACAATGGAAATATAGAATCAAGCAAGACAAAGATTACAATCTTAGAGAGAACAACACACACCGCAATAAGATATATTGGTTGATAAGATGCTACCAATCAATCAAGCTCAAAATCTCACAAGGTTGTGTGTTCTCGCTCAAAAACCATGTTCCAAAATAAATTCTTCAAGAAATTTTAATACAAAAAAAATTTTCCAAATTGGTAAGGTTCCCTAAAGACGATTTCTTGAAAAAGAAGTCATCATCCTAACCAACTAGTCCTAACATGCAAAAAGTGTTCAAATACAAAAACTAACCATGCAATTAAAATTAAAATTAAAATTATTAGTGTTGAAAAGAAAGGGTTGTTACCTACGGAAGTCGGTAACCGACCTCCCCACACTTAGAAGTTTGCACGGCCCTCCGTGCTATTGGTGATGTGCAAGATGGGATTGGGGTCGCCACTTCCACTATCCATTATCTCTTGAGTACTTGCATCACTTGGGTCTGAAGTGGATGTGGAAATGTTCCGCCGTTCATATCGGTCCACCTTTTCAGTGAGCTCAAGAAGCAGTTGGTGGCATGACTTCTGTGGTGCTGATGAAGTGGTAGGAATGTCGGAAGGGATAGCCGTGTCAAGGCTTGTGGTATCCGCCGGAGGCTTAAGATATTTTCTGCTCGGGATGATGTTGCCCTTCGCTAGAATTATCACCTCCATGTCCTTAGCCTCGTGCAGAACACCAACAGCAAAAACCAAACATGTCACCAAGGTGGGAAATAGGAGGTTACCCTTAGTATGGACGCAACCCATCGCTTGTCGGATGAGGAGTGGGATGTTGATTGGCCTATCCGTGAGAATGCACCAGACAAGGAGGGCGAAGTCCGCTGTGAAGGAGGTCTCATGAGTGCTTGGAAGGATGTAGTGTAACAAGATTTGAGCCCACACTCGAGCCTCCACGGTAAGCGCTTGCCGCAATACACCTAGGTTGGGCCCTGGCTCTCCCTTGGGTTTATTCTGCTCCCGGCTGGGCAATGACCCTAAGGACAGGGCTCCAATCATACTCAAATTCATTGCGCTGACGTAGGACTTCCTGGTAACCATCCATCTCATCCGGGACCGGTAAAACATTAAGTATCCGCTGAATGGCTTCCTCCGAAACAGGGACTTGCTTCTGGCGCACAAAAAATGACTGAAGAGAAGGGGAGTGGTAGTTGTAGTAGAACTCCACCACCCAAGAAAGGTTGGCTTCTTGCGGTCTCCGCATTAGAAATCCCCATTGTCGACGCTCAATGCGGGGCATCACAAACTGAACAATGTATCCCGAAGGGGCGAGGAGGTGTTCAGAATGATAATTTCTTTCAACCATAGCGGGGAACATAAGCTCACAGAAGCGGTTGGGAAACTGGTAGCACAAATTACGAATCACACTTTTCACAACTCGTACCACTAACCAGCAAGTGCACTGGGTCGTCCAAGTAATACCTTACGTGAGTAAGGGTCGAATCCCACAGAGATTGTTGGTTTGAAGCAATCTATGGTTATTTTGTAAATCTTAGTCAGGAAGTCAATTATGTTTATCAGTTGAATTATGAATAACCAGTAGAGCATAAATTAAAAGTTACTTGTTTTGTAGTAATGGAGAATATGTTGGAGTTTTGGAGATGCTTTGTCTTCTGAATCTCTGCTTTCCTCTGTCTTCTGATTCACGCACGCATGTCCTCCTATGGCAAGCTGTGTGTTGGTGGATCACCGTTGTCAATGGCTACCTTCCATCCTTCCAGTGAAAACTACGCTCACGCGCTCTGTCACAGCACGGCTAATCACCGGTTGGTTCTCGATCCGGTTGGAATAGGATTTACTATCCTTTTGCATCTGTCACTAACGCCCAGCCTTCAGGAGTTTGAAGCTCGTCACAGTCATTCAATCCTTGAATCCTACTCGGAATACCACAGACAAGGTTTAGACTTTCCGGATTCTCATGAATGCTGCCATCAGTTCTAGCTTACACCACGGAGATTCTGATTAAGGAATCTAAGAGATACTCATTCAGTCGGATATAGAACGGAGGTAGTTGTCAGGCAAACGTTCATGGTTTGAGGAAGGTGATGAATGTCACGGATCATCACCTTCATCACAGTTAAGCGCGAATGAACATCTTAGATAGGAACAAGCGTGTTTGAATGGAAAACAGAAATACTTGCATTAATTCATTGAGACACAGCAGAGCTCCTCACCCCCAACAATGGGGTTTAGAGACTCATGCCGTCAGAGAATACAAAGTTTAGATCTGAAATGTCATGAGATACAAAAATAAGTCTCTAAAAGTTGTTTAAATACTAAACTAGTAGCCTAGGGTTACAAAATATGAGTGGACTATGATGGATGATGCAGAGATCCACTTCTGGGGCCCACTTGGTGTGCTGGGGCCCACTTGGTGTGTGCTGGGGCTGAGACTTTAAGCAATCCATGTGCAGAGGCCATTTGTGGAGTTGAACGCCAGTTTTTGTGCCAGTTTGGGCGTTCAACTCCAGTTTTTGATCCTTTTCTGGCGCTGGACGCCATAATTGGGCAGAGGACTGGCGTTGAACGCCAGTTTACGTCGTCTATTCTTGTGCAAAGTATGGACTATTATATATTGCTGGAAAGCCCTGGATGTCTACTTTCCAACGCAATTGGAAGCACGCCATTTCGAGTTCGGTAGCTCCAGAAAATCCACTTTGAGTGCAGGGAGGTCAGAATCCAACAGCATCAGCAGTCCTTTTTCAGCCTGAATCAGATTTTTGCTCAGCTCCTTCAATTTCAGCCAGAAAAATACCTGAAATTACAGAAAAACACACAACTCATAGTAAAGTCCAGAAATATGAATTTTTCCTAAAAACTACTAGAAATAGACTAAAAACTAACTAAAACATATTCAAAACTATATGAAATTATCCCCAAAAAGCGTATAAAATATCCGCTCATCACAACACCAAACTTAAACTGTTGCTTGTCCTCAAGCAACTAGACAAATAAAATAGAAGACTAATAGGTTGAGAAGCAATAATATCTCAGAGTTTTTGATTGAAGCTCAGATTCTAATTAGATGAGCGGGGTAGTAGCTTTTTGCTTCCGAACAGTTTTGGCATCTCACTTTATCCATTGAAGCTCAGAGTGATTGGCATCTATAGGAACTTAGAATTCAGATAGTGTTATTGAGTATCCTATTTCAGTATGATGATTCTTGAACACAGCTATTTTATGAGTCTTGGCCGTGGCCCTAAGCACTTTGTTTTCCAGTATTACCACCGGATACATAAATGCCACAGACACTTAATTGGGTGAACCTTTTAGATTGTGACTCAGCTTTGCTAAAGTCCCCAATTAGAGGTGTCCAGAGTTCTTAAGCACACTCTTCTTTTTGCTTTGGACCTTGACTTTAACCGCTCAGTCTCAAGTTTTCACTTGACACCTTCACGCCACAAGCACATGGTTAGGGACAGCTTGATTTAGCCGCTTAGGCCAGGATTTTATTCCTTTTTGGCCCTCCTATCCACTGATGCTCAAAGCCTTGGGATCCTTTTTATTACCCTTGCCTTTTAGTTTTAAGGAATTTGGCTTTTTCTGCTTGCTTTCTCTTTTTTTTTTTTTTCTGCAAGCTTTGTTCTTTGCTGCTTTTTCTTGCTTCAAGAATCATTTTTATGATTTTTCAGATTCTCAATAACATGTCTCATGTTCATCATTCTTTCAAGAGCCAACATATTTAACAGTCTTAAACAACAAATTCAAAAGATATATGCACTGTTCAAGCATTCATTCAGAAGACAGAAAGCATTGCCACCACATTTAACTAATTAGAATTTCTCTTATTTAAACTCGAAATTTTATTGCTTCTTATTCAAAAGATCTACTATTTTATTCATGTTTAATGATGATGAGAAAAATAAACTATAGCTTAATTGGAGATAAAATCAAAATAGATACTAATTACTACTATATGACTCCTAAGGTAAAATTAAAATAAGAACAGTTATCACAGAGTTAAGGCTAAGATTAGAACTCAACAACCTTGAGGTTTGGGAAGTGGATGTTCCTCTAGTCTGTGAGGTGCTTGGTCCTTCAAGAGAGAATTTCTGGTGCTTCAGTTCCTTTAAATCACGCCCTTGCTCCTCTTGGAGTGGGTTGTTTTCCTTTAGGGGCCATGATCTTAGTGATCACGGATAAGCACACCAAACTTAGAGCTTTGCTTGTCCTCAAGCAAAAGAAAAAGAAGGAGATGGGTAGAAGGAGAGCTCTTCCCCACCATCCTGGCGTTTGAACGCCCAAACACTGCCTGTTTTGGGCGTTCAACGCCCAAATGCTGCTATCCTGGGCATTCAACGCCCAGTTGTTGCCCTTTTCTGGCGTTGAATGCCAGATAGCTATCCTTACTGGCGTTCAGCGCCCACTGGATGCCCATTTTGGGCGCTGAACGCCCAAAAATGGCCTTCACTGGCGTCTTCTTGCCAGTGAGCTCCCTATCTCTGTTTTGTGTGCAGATTCCTTCTGTAACCCTGTAAACTTATACAAATGATTCTTTACCTTAGTGTCAGTGAACTTTATATAAACAAATAAAAATAAAAATAGGACAGAAATGCTTAGAGGATTAATGCCCCATGGCTGGGTTGCCTCCCAGAAAGCGCTTCTTTATTGTCTTTAGCTGGACCTTGCTGAGCTTTTAATCTAGCTTCAGCCTTGAGCATTCTTGCTCAGTGTTGCCTTCAAGATAATGCTTGATTCTCTGTCCATTGACAATGAACTTCTTATCAGAATCAATATCTTGAAGCTCCACATAACCATATGGTGACACACTTGTAATCACGTATGGTCCCCTCCACCGGGATTTCAGTTTCCCGGGGAATAGCCTGAGTCTAGAGTTAAACAACAGGACCTTCTGTCCTGGTTCAAAGATTCTAGATGACAGCTTTCTGTCATGCCATTTTTTTGATTTTTCTTTATAAAGCTTGGCATTTTCGAAAGCTGTGAATCTGAATTCCTCTAGCTCATTTAGCTGGAGCAATCGTTTTTCTCCTGCTAATTTGGCATCTAAGTTTAGGAATCTGGTTGCCCAGTAGGCCTTATGTTCCAGTTCCACGGGCAAGTGGCATGCCTTACCATACACGAGTTGGTATGGAGAGGTCCCTATAGGGGTCTTGAATGCTGTTCTGTAAGCCCACAAAGCATCATCCAAGCTCCTTGCCCAATCCTTTCTACGGGTATTTACTGTCCGTTCCAGGATTCTCTTTAATTCTCTGTTAGAGACTTCAGCCTGCCCATTGGTTTGTGGATGATATGGAGTGGCCACCTTGTGGCGAATTCCATACCGAACCATGGCAGAGTAAAGCTGTTTATTGCAGAAGTGAGTGCCCCCATCACTGATTAACACTCTAGGGACACCAAACCTGCTAAAGATATGTTTCTGGAGGAACTTCAGCACTGTTTTAGTATTATTGGTGGGTGTGGCAATAGCCTCAACCCATTTTGATACATAGTCAACTGCCACCAGAATATAAGTGTTTGAGTATGATGGTGGGAAAGGTCCCATGAAGTCAATTCCCCATACATCAAACAACTCTATTTCCAAGATTCCTTGTTGAGGCATGGCGTAACCATGAGGCAGATTACCAGCTCTTTGGCAACTGTCACAATTACGTACAAACTCTCGGGAATCTTTATAGAGTGTGGGCCAATAGAAGCCACATTGGAGGACCTTGGTGGCTGTTCGCTCACCTCCGAAATGGCCTCCATATTGAGATCCGTGGCAATGCCATAGGATTCTCTGTGCTTCCTCTCTGGGGACACACCTCCGGATAATTCCGTCTGCACATCTCTTAAAGAGATAGGGTTCATCCCACAAGTAGTACTTTGCATCAGTAACTAATTTCTTCTTTTGTATTCTATTGTACTCCTTGGGTATGAACCTTGCAGCTTTATAGTTTGCAATATCGGCAAACCATGGTGCTTCCTGAATGGCAAATAGATGCTCATCAGGGAACGTCTCAGAGATCTCAAGAAAGGGGAGGGACGTCCCTTTCACTGGCTCTATCCGGGACAGATGATCAGCCACTTGGTTCTCTGTCCCTTTTCTGTCTCTTATTTCTATATCAAACTCTTGCAGAAGCAATACCCATCTGATGAGCCTGGGTTTTGAATCCTGCTTTGTGAGTAGATATTTAAGAGCAGCATGGTCAGTATACACAATCACTTTTGATCCTACTAAGTATGATCTGAACTTGTCAATGGCGTAAACCACTGCAAGTAGTTCTTTTTCTGTGGTTGTGTAATTTTTCTGGGCATCATTTAGAACGCGACTGGCATAATAAATGACATGCAGAAGCTTGTCATGCCTCTGTCCCAACACTGCACCAATGGCATGATCACTGGCATCACACATTAACTCAAATGGCAATGTCCAGTCTGGTGCAGAAATGACTGGTGCTGTGACCAGCTTAGCTTTCAGCGTTTCAAACGCCTGCAGGCATGCTGTGTCAAACACAAATGGCGTGTCAGCAGCTAGCAGATTGCTTAGAGGTTTCGCGATTTTTGAAAAATCCTTTATAAACCTCCTATAGAATCCTGCATGCCCCAGAAAGCTTCTGATTGCCTTAACATTGGCAGGTGGTGGTAATTTTTCAATTACCTCTATTTTTGCTTGATCCACCTCTATTCCCTTGTTTGAGATTTTATGCCCAAGAACAATTCCTTCAGTCACCATGAAGTGACACTTTTCCCAGTTTAAAACTAGGTTGGTTTCTTGGCATCTTTTCAGAACAAGTTTCAGGTGATCAAGACAGGAGCTGAATGAGTCTCCATATACTGAGAAGTCATCCATGAAGACTTCCAGAAATTTTTCCACCATATCAGAGAAAATAGAGAGCATGCATCTCTGGAAGGTTGCAGGTGCATTGCATAGCCCAAAGGGCATCCTTCTATAAGCAAACACTCCGGATGGACATGTGAATGCTGTTTTCTCTTGATCCTGGGGATCTACTGCAATCTGGTTATAGCCTGAGTAGCCATCCAAAAAGCAGTAATAATCATGACCTGCTAGTCTTTCTAGCATCTGGTCTATGAATGGTAAAGGAAAATGATCCTTTCTGGTGGCTGTATTGAGCCTTCTGTAGTCAATACACATGCGCCACCCTGTGACTGTTCTTGTAGGAATCAGTTCATTTTTTTCATTATGAATCACTGTCATGCCTCCTTTTTTTGGGACGACTTGAACAGGGCTCACCCAGGGGCTATCAGAAATAGGATAAATAATCCCAGCCTCTAGTAATTTGGTGACCTCTTTCTGCACCACTTTCTTCATGGCTGGATTTAGCCGCCTCTGTGGTTGAACCACTGGTTTGGCATTATCCTCCAATAGGATTTTGTGCATGCATCTAGCTGGGCTTATGCCCTTAAGGTCACCTATGGACCACCCAAGAGCTGTCTTGTGTGTCCTTAGCACTTGAATAAGTGCTTCCTCTTCCTGTGAATTTAAAGCAGAGCTTATGATCACTGGAAGAGTGTCACCTTCTCCTAGAAATGCATATTTCAGGGATGGTGGCAGTGGCTTGAGCTCTGGTTTAGGAGGTTTTTCCTCTTTCAGAAGAAAGTTCAGAGGCTCTTTCATGTCCCCTGAATCCTCCAAATCAGGCTGAACATCTTTAAAGATGTTTTCCAACTCTGATTCGAGACTCTCAGCCATGTTGATCTCTTCTACCAAAGAGTCAATAAGGTCAACTTTCATGCAGTCTGTTGATGTGTCTGGATGCTGCATGGCTTTGACAGCGTTCAACTTGAACTCGTCATCGTTGACTCTCAGGGTTATTTCCCCTTGCTGGACGTCAATGAGGGATCGTCCAGTTGCTAGGAAGGGTCTTCCTAGAATGAGAGTAGCACTCTTGTGCTCCTCCATTTCCAGCACAACAAAGTCAGTAGGAAAGGCGAATGGCCCAACTCTGACAATCATGTCCTCAATCACGCCTGATGGGTATTTAGTGAAACCATCAGCAAGTTGGAGACATATCCGGGTTGGTTTAACCTCTTCAGTTAAGCCAAGCTTCCTGATAGTGGATGCAGGTATTAGGTTGATGCTTGCCCCAAGATCGCATAAAGCTGTCTTGGTGCAATCACCTTCTAATATGCATGGTATCAGAAAACTCCCGGGGTCTTTAAGCTTTTCAGGAAAGCTTTTAAGAATGACTGCACTGCATTCTTCAGTGAGGAGAACTCTTTCTGTTTCTCTCCACTCCTTTTTATGACTCAAGATCTCTTTCATGAACTTGGCATAAGAAGGTATTTGCTCAAGTGCCTCTGCAAATGGAATCTTTATCTCAAGAGTCCTTAGATAATCTGCAAAGCGAGCAAATTGCTTATCCTGCTCCTCTTTCCGGAGTTTTTGAGGATAAGGTATCTTGGCTTTATATTCCTCAACCTTAGTGGTTAAAGAAGCCTTTTTAGAGGGGTTGTTATCAGCACTTGTGTGTGTCTGATCCCTCACTGGCAATTGCGTACCAGAGTCAGAAGCTGGAGTGACGTTAGACGCCAACTCACTGTCTGTTTCTGGCGCCTGAACGCCAGAAATATGCCCCTGTTGGGCATGGTCTGGGCGTTCAGCGCCAGCCTTCCACCTATTTTCTGGCGTTTTAGTGCCAGAATTATTTTTCCCTGGGCTCTTACTGTCCTCAGGGGAATCTTTGGTGGGTTGCTCATTTCTTGAATTTTTGATGCCTTGAGGTGGGGTATTTAATGTTTTCCCACTTCTTAATTGAACTGCTTGGCATTCTTCTGCTATTTGCTTTGATAGCTGCTGCTTTGTTTGCTTAAACTGTTCTTCCATATGTATATTAGCCATCCTTGTCTCCTGTAACCTGTCTTTGAATTCGGCTAGCTGCTTTGTTAGCAAATCTAATTGCTGATTGAATTCAGCAGCTTGTTTTACAGTACTGAATTCAGCAGTTACTGTTTTAACCTCTTCATTCATGGAAGGGTTGCTGCTTAGATACAGATGCTGATTCCTGGCAACTGTATCAATGAGCTCTTGAGCCTCTTCGATTGTCTTTCTCATATGGATAGATCCACCAGCTGAGTAATCTAAAGACATCTGAGCTCCTTCTGCAAGCCCATAGTAGAAGATGTCTAACTGAACCCACTCTGAAAACATTTCTGAGGGGCATTTTCGTAGCATCTCTCTGTATCTCTCCCAGGCATCATAAAGAGATTCATTATCTCCTTGTTTAAAGCCTTGGATGTCCAGCCTCAGCCGTGTCATCCTTTTTGGAGGGAAATATTGATTTAGGAATTTTTCTGTCAGCTGTTTCCATGTCCTTATGCTGGCCTTGGGTTGGTTATTTAACCACCTCTTAGCTTGATCTTTTACAGCAAATGGAAACAGTAATAGTCTGTAGACATCCTGATCTATTTCCTTATCATGTACTGTGTCAGCAATTTGTAAAAATTGTGCCAGAAACTCTGTAGGTTCTTCCTGTGGAAGACCGGAATACTGGCAACTTTGCTGCACCATGATAATGAGCTGAGGATTCAACTCAAAGCTACTAACTCCAATGGAGGGTATGCAGATGCTACTCCCATATGAAGCAGTAGAGGGGTTAGAATATGACCCCAAAGTCCTCCTGGACTGTCCATCTCCACTTATGTCCATGATGGATCTATGGATATAACTTGGACTGATTTACCTTTTTATTTATTTTATTTTATAAGAAGTAAATACTTAAATAAAATAAAATAACTAAAAAGAATTTGAATTTTGAAATAAATTTTTTTTTTAATTTTTTTTTCGTAAAAAAAATTAAAAATAATTAGTTAAAAAAAAAACGAAATTTTTGAAAAAGAGGGGAGATATTTTCGAAAATTTGAGAGAGAGAGTTAGTTAGGTAGTTTTGAAAAAGTTAAGAAACAAACAAAAAGTTGGTTAGTTAGTTGAAACAAATTTTGAAAAGATAGGAAGTTAGAAAAGATATTTTGAAAAGATATTTTTGAATTTAGTGAGGAAAGAGAAAAACAATAAGATAGTACAAGATTTAAAATTTTTAGATCTAATGCTCCTTGTTTTTGAAAAATTTGGAGGGAAAACACCAAGGAACACCAAACTTAAAAATTCTAAGATCAAGACATAAGGAAACTCAAGAACACTTTGAAGACTCACAAGAACACAAGAACATGAAGGAAGAACACCAAACTTAAAATTTTTAGAAAACCAAACCAAAATTTTCGAAAATCAAAGGGGAATCACCAAGAAAACACCAAACTTAAAGTTTGGCACAAGATTTAATAAAAAAAAATATTTTTGAAAAAGAAGGTTTTGAAAAGAGCATAAAAGATTCTAACCCAATCAAATTAATGTTGTAGCCAAATGAGTTATGGGACCTTCAAAAATTTTAAGAAAGATTATTTTTGAAAACACCAAACTTAAAGTTTGGCACAGGATTTAATAGAAAAATTATTTTTGAGAAAGGTTTTTTTTTTAAAATATGATAGCCAATTATCATGAACATAAACACCACGTTCTAAATAACTGAGCTATAAATTTAAAGTATTTTAACAAGGGGTAATTAATAAAAGACTCTAAACAAAAAAAAGAAAGATTTTTCCTAATCTAAGCAACAAAATAATCCGTCAGTTGTTCAAACACGAACAATCCCCGGCAACGGCGCCAAAAACTTGGTAGCACAAATTACGAATCACACTTTTCACAACTCGTACCACTAACCAGCAAGTGCACTGGGTCGTCCAAGTAATACCTTACGTGAGTAAGGGTCGAATCCCACAGAGATTGTTGGTTTGAAGCAATCTATGGTTATTTTGTAAATCTTAGTCAAGAAGTCAATTATGTTTATCAGTTGAATTATGAATAACCAGTAGAGCATAAATTAAAAGTTACTTGTTTTGTAGTAATGGAGAATATGTTGGAGTTTTGGAGATGCTTTGTCTTCTGAATCTCTGCTTTCCTCTTTCTTCTGATTCACGCACGCATGTCCTCCTATGGCAAGCTGTGTGTTGGTGGATCACCATTGTCAATGGCTACCTTCCATCCTTCCAGTGAAAACTATGCTCACGCGCTCTCTCACAGCACGGCTAATCACCGGTTGGTTCTCGATCCGGTTGGAATAGGATTTACTATCCTTTTGCATCTGTCACTAATGCCCAGCCTTCAGGAGTTTGAAGCTCGTCACAGTCATTCAATCCTTGAATCCTACTCGGAATACCACAGACAAGGTTTAGACTTTCCGGATTCTCATGAATGCTGCCATTAGTTCTAGCTTACACCACGGAGATTCTGATTAAGGAATCTAAGAGATACTCATTCAGTCGGATATAGAACGGAGGTGGTTGTCAGGCACACGTTCATGGTTTGAGGAAGGTGATGAATGTCACGGATCATCACCTTCATCACAGTTAAGCGCGAATGAACATCTTAGATAGGAACAAGCGTGTTTGAATGGAAAACAGAAATACTTGCATTAATTCATTGAGACACAGCAGAGCTCCTCACCCCCAACAATGGGGTTTAGAGACTCATGCCATCAGAGAATACAAAGTTTAGATCTGAAATGTCATGAGATACAAAAATAAGTCTCTAAAAGTTGTTTAAATACTAAACTAGTAGCCTAGGGTTACAAAATATGAGTGGACTATGATGGATGATGCAGAGATCCACTTCTGGGGCCCACTTGGTGTGCTGGGGCCCACTTGGTGTGTGCTGGGGCTGAGACTTTAAGCAATCAACGTGCAGAGGCCATTTGTGGAGTTGAACGCCAGTTTTTGTGCCAGTTTGGGCGTTCAACTCCAGTTTTTTATCCTTTTCTGGCGCTGGACGCCAGAATTGGGCAGAGGACTGGCGTTGAACGCCAGTTTACGTCGTCTATTCTTGTGCAAAGTATGGACTATTATATATTGCTGGAAAGCCCTGGATGTCTACTTTCCAACGCAATTAGAAGCACGCCATTTCGAGTTCTGTAGCTCCAGAAAATCCACTTTGAGTGCAGGGAGGTCAGAATCCAACAGCATCAGCAGTCCTTTTTCAGCCTGAATCAGATTTTTGCTCAGCTCCTTCAATTTCAGCCAGAAAAATACCTGAAATTACAGAAAAACACACAACTCATAGTAAAGTCCAGAAATATGAATTTTTCCTAAAAACTACTAGAAATAGACTAAAAACTAACTAAAACATACTCAAAACTATATGAAATTATCCCCAAAAAGCGTATAAAATATCCGCTCATTAGAAACCTTGTGGGGTCCTTCGCAGGGTTGCCATTCTCTTGCTCATCAATATGAATAATCTTTTTCACCCTCTTGGGGAGGGGTTTAGCACTTGGTGCATGGTGCGGTTTGGTGGTTGACCTTTGAGGTGTCCTTTTTGTAATAATTTTCGAAAATTTAATAATAAAATAATAAATAATAAAAAAATATTAAATAATAATATTTAATTAAAAATTATATTTTAATAAAAATAATAAAATAATACAGAAAAGGCAGTTTTCTGTAAAAGCTTTAGAAAGACAACTTTAAGTGCAAAATCTCATAATTACCTTCATAAAACACTTAGTGAGTGGTAAGAACATATTAGTGAGGCAAAGATAAAAGTAAGATAAAAAGTTGAAGAAAACATAAAAATCAAAGAAAAAGTCTGTAAAGTTTTAACGACAGAAAAACAGACAGAGACTAGTAAACAAACTAAGGCAACATAGTTAGTCCTTGAGTTGCGACTAGGGTTAGGTATTATATGAAAAGTTAAACTCTTTCAGTATAGACTTAATGAACCTATACTTGGGACAGGCTAACTATTCATACCGAAATTTACATAAGCTTTAAATACATACGTTAAGCAGAGCAATCAGAGCAGAGTAGAGAAACACAGAAAACAGAGTAACCAGAGTGAAGTAAAGAGATAAAGAGAAAAAGAGTAATATAGATACAGATGGAAAGAGTAATCAGAGAAGAGAAAAGAGATACAAAGAACAGAGTAACCAGAGCAGAGTAAAGAGATACAGAGAAAAGAGAAACCAAAGTAGAGTAAAGAGATATAAGAGAAGAGTAGTATAATAAAGAGATATTATATATATATTTGTTGCTTAATGCAACCCAAGAGATAGTATATATATATATATATATATATATATATATATGTTGCTTAATGCAAACCAAGAGATATTATATATATTTGTTGCTTAATGCAACCCAAGAGATATTATTTATTTGTTTGTTGCTTAATGCAACCCAAGAGATGTTTATTTATTTATCTGTTGCCCTAAGGCAACTCAAGAGTAATTTTCCGTTCCCAAGAGTATATATTTCCTGCGAGTAGAAAGCAGAGGCTGTCTCAATAGAGCTGCTAATAATTATATGCGCATTTATTTGAATGAAAAATCGTATCCGGGAAATCGTGAACTCGTGAGCGGATAAATGTCAGGAATGCAGGTGCTAACCGACACATGAGCTCATGGCCTGCGCTAGGGCTAGACAAGCATCATTCTTATCTGCGCATTACTCTCTGTTGCATTCCTACTTGTGTGTGATCTATTTCTTTATGTTTGTTTGCTCGAGTGTTATGTCTGTGCTTTATCTTCTTGTATTCTTCTGCTTGTGTTCTATTCTTTGTTTTTCTATCTATTTTTAACTTCTATTTACTATATTACTGTATTCTATTATCCATCTACTAATCAAAAACGAATAAATGAACATAACTAACAACCCCGACCTTACTAAGAACTCCCCAGTTCTTACCCCTTCTCTCCCTTCCTCCCCCTCAGATGGAGACGGGCGTAATCTTCTATGAGTTTGAGGACCCTTACGTCTACGAGGATCCGGTACATCACAGTTACTTCATTATGGATTTGGAGCCTCGTATTAGACGATATGTGTTACCTAATCGAGCTTTTCAACATCCTCTGTCTAGCCCCCATTTTGATCCCGATGCTCCTTACGACTTTCCCCTTATCCTGGTTACATCCTGACGCACCTGGACATCCTTTTCCTGATGAACCCGAACCTCCTATACTAGCTCAACCTTTGAATGAGGTGGTACCTGAGCCTATCATTCCTGATGACCCCGAGTTAGCTAGTGACTACGTACCTGTGATATCACCAGAGTGGGATTTTCCCCCTGAGCCGATCCCCGACTTTCCACAGCCTGATGAGCCGGCACTACCGGACGGTGGGGTAGCTCCTATATATGCGAACGGACCTGTGCTCGCGAATGGTTTTGTACATAGTGACAGCAGTATTTCTGGTGGATCTGAGGGTATAGATGTAGCTGCGGACGATGAGGCGGAGGAGGATCCTGAGATAGAAATAGAGCAGGATGAGGAGATGGACGAGCCTCACGACGATTCTCCAAACGGCCACGTGTAGATATAGCTTGACAGCCGTAGGGGCATTCTTTTGATGACACTCTAGACTGACATTATCTAATAGTTAGTCTCTCACTTGTGTTAGTACACCCGAGAGCTAGGAGCTATATAGTGGTTAGGCTAGCCTGGGCGCCAGTTTAGCGGCTTTTTGTATAGGCCAGGCCCCAGGAGTGGCGTGTATATATTAGCTACATAGGATGACGAGGATGTAAACTGACTTGATCTTGTGTAAACGCTACATGTTTTGTTATAGTGTACATGATGTATATTATCAGCTGTGCTTCTATGTTTCTTTATGCTTCCTTTTTATTTCTCTCAATTTATGCCTGTTTATTTTACCTAGTTATCCGCAACGATATAATAAAAAAAAACTTACTTGTAAAACTGGCATCGCTCTAACAAGGAACATGCTCATATATTAAATAATAGTTAATAATTAGGAGGGATAAGTTAGTAACACTTAGCTTCTTGTTTGACCATGGCATACTGGGAGTTGGGTCGTTACAATTTGGTATCAGAGCAATTTGTTCCCAATAGAGCCTGGGGAATGGACTGACTATGCTTCATTGCATACTCTGCTTGTGTGTCTCATGCTGTTAGGGTGTCTTCAAGATACATTTGGCATGAATGTCTATGAGTTCTCATTTTGGGAATGTTTGTGCCTAACTTGAGATATTATGACTGATCACCTTAATGTTGGTTGTTTGGTGCGATAGGACCTTAATGACTGTGAGTAGGCATAGTTTAATCGAGCTTCGAATGACGAATCGATGTGAGGCACAGCTATCCTCATAGCTGTTATGATCTCCATGGTTATGGTTATGTCAGATTTGGATGCTGTAAGGAACGAACGCTTATTTTACTTGTGAGGAATCTGAACACAAAGCTAGGATCTACATAAGAAAATTTGTTCAGAATCTAGTGTGAACCCAGCAATAAGGTCGAGTGTTTACCATAACTATTGATGATGCTATGCAATCAGACGCCCTGATCCAAGGTCAGTGTATTGTCAAAGATCGATTTCTAACTGTACTGTATGACTCGGGTGCATCGCATTCCTTTCTTTCTTTAACTGTTGCTCGTGAGTTGGGACTAGATTTCTCTGAGTTGAACTTTGATCTGATTGTCCATACACCTGCATCCCAAAATGCTTTGACTAGTTTAGTGTGCCTGCAAGTACCATTCACTATTAGGAACAGAACTTTTATACATGATCTAATCTGTTTGCCTCTATGTGGTTTGGAAGTTATTCTAAGATTAGATTGGTTGTCCAAGTATCATGTTTTCCTTGATTTCTATGAAAGAACTGCCTGTTATTCCATCTGAGAGTTTAGATATTAAACCATTTCTGTCTCATATTTTATATCTGAATTCTATAAGAGTTACATTAGACGGGAGTGATTGTGAGGGATACGTTCTGTTAGCGGCTAGCTCGAATGATAGTGAACTAAGCTTAGAATGAATCCGAGTGGTGAAGGAATTTCCTGATGTTTTTCGGATGACATACCTGAGTTTCCCCTTAACGAGAGATAGAGTTCAGCATTTATCTAGAACCTGGAACCAGACCAATATCTATAGCACCGTACCGGATGTCACCACTGGAACTTGCAGAGTTGAAGAAGCAGTTGGATGAGCTTCTTAGAAAGAAATTTATTCATCCCAGTGCATCACCTTGGGGAGCTCCGGTATTATTAGTAAAAAGAAGGACGGTGGATAAGGCTCTGCGTGGATTACCGACAGCTAAATAAGGTCACTATTAAGAATAACTACCCACTTCCACGGATTGATGATCTGATGGATCAGCTGAAAGGTGCAATTATGCTCTCAAAGATTTATTTGTGACTGGGTCATCACCAAATTTGAGTAGCCAGATATACCAGAGACTGTGTTCAGGATTCAGAAATGATGACGATACTGAGACATATGGGAGCAAAAGAACCAGAAGCTGTGAGACAAGATCGTAGTGGTCCATGGAGGTACAAGAACAGAATTTGTGTGCCTAACTCTGGGGATTTGCGACAAAGGATTCTTGTAGAAGCTCATCAAAGTAGATTCTCCATGCATCCTGAAGTTACAAAGATGTATCAAAATTTGAAACAAACGTTCTGGTGGCCGGGCTTAAAGAAAGAAGTAGCTGATTATGTCTCGAAAAGTTTAACCTGCCAGAAGGTGAAGGTGGAACATCAGAAGCTGTCAGGAACCCTGTGATAAACCCCGATTTTGTGGTTTATCTTGTGCTTATTTTGGGGGATTTTATCAATATTTCTCACACTTATTCGCAAGAAATACATGGTTTTGTGTTCACTTCCCAATATTGCTCTATGATGTAAAACATGCTTATTTTGCCTTAAAATTGCCATATTTTAATCCTCTTCTATTGCCATTCGATACCGTGATGTATTTGTTGAGTAATTTCAGGAATTATAGGGTAGGAATGACTTAGAAGAGAGGGAGAAAGCATGTACAAAAGGGAGGAACATGAAGAATTAAGATCTTTGGAAAAGTAGCATCGGCGTGCTCGCGCACTCCACGCACACGCGTGGATGGGATTGGCTGGAAGCGGCGCGTGAGGATGGACGCATCCGTGCGAATAAGGAGAATCTTATCGACGCACACGCGCACGTGGCGCACACGCATAGATCGCAAGAGCAACCGGCGCGCACGCACGCATGGCGCGCACGCGTGGAAGACTGCATGTGACCTCATTAAAGAAAATCGTGCCTAGCAATTTTTGAGGCTCATTAGGCCCAATATCAAGCTGTTTCTGCCTGGAAAAAGACCCAAGGATGCTAGGGGGAAAAGGGGGATCACTCATTTTACACTAGGACATAATTTTTAGTTAGTTTTGGTTCTTTGGTTATTCTAGAGAGAGAAACCCTTGTTCCTCTCTAGATCTAGTTTTAATTTGTTCTTCCCTTGTTGATTTCTGACTTGAATCTTGTCAATTACTAGTCTTAATTATTTAATTTGAATTCCTTGTTACAATTTTGCTTATATCTTGTGATAGTTTACGAATTCTTGTCAATTCTCATTTTATACCCATTTCAGGAATGTTGTGAATCTTGACTTGTTGCTGTTACATTGATGATTTCTATGCTTAGCTTTGTTGTTTGGATGATTGCATGTTGATAATTGTTAGTGGGTATTTGTAGAACTCAATTTAATTGCTACTTTGAACATGTCTTTTGTTAGTGCTTACCAAGTGTTTGATGAATTGTTTACTTTGATCATGGAGTAGTTCTTTTTCACTCTTGGCCTAGATCAAGGGAATTGGGTAAACTTGAGTCATTGGGTCTAATGGATTTGATGATTTGGGAGCCCTAGGTGGTCAATTTGATACTCATTGACGCCAACCTACTACTAATCTAATTAGTAGATAGGTTGGGACTTATGGGTTGATGTGATCAGGGCCATTTGACGTACTTCAAGTTTAGGAGTAGATATCACGTACTTAAGACTTGAGAGTAGACTTAATGAGCTTGGTTCCTTCTAATTATTAAGGTATAGTTGTTAGACAAGGATGGTGATCCCAATTCCCGAGCCTAGCCAAGAGTTACCTTTATTATTCATACTTGAAAACCAACTTTCTCAACCAATTGCTCTAGTTATAGTTTCTTGTTTGGGTCACAATAGAATTAAATGGAATGTTGTTTATTCATTTAAAGTGCTTATGTTTTGTTTAGTTGATTGAATTAATTGTTGCATTTTAAGATTACTTGTTTGCTAAGATTCCCATTTATTTTCATGCTTATAACTCACAACCCCGGATTTCTAACCAATGTCGAAGCACATGATTGCCCATTCCTTGTGAGACGACCCGAGGTTTGAATACTTCGGTTATTTCTATTAGGGTTGAACGTGTGACAACTAAATCCCTCTTCTAAATTTGACCCCCGAGGATTGTTGTTGGTAGAGCTATACTTACAACGCGGTTTTCTTGAAGAGAATCTTTACCAATACATCTTTGGGCACTTCTGTGACACCGGTCACCCTGCAACCCTTGGAAATACCACAATGGAAATAGGAGCAGATCACTATGGATTTTGTCAAGGGATTGCCAAGGACCTCAACAGGACATGATGCTATTTGGGTAATTGTGGACAGGTTAACAGAATCAGCACATTTTCTTCCGATTCGAGTTGACTATACTTTAGAAAGGCTAGCACGGCTATATATTCAAGAAATCGTACGATTGCACGGGATACCTTCGTCAATTGTTTCAGATCGAGATCCGAGGTTTACTTACAGATTCTGGGGAGCTTTTCAAAAAGCTTTAGGAACAGAACTGCATATGAGTACAACATACCATCCTTAGATAGACGGACAATCAGAGCGGACAATCCAGACATTAGAAGACATGCTAAGATCTTGTGTGATGGGTAACCAAGGCAGTTGGGATAAATATTTGCCGTTGATCGAGTTCGTCTACAACAACAGTTACCAACAAAGTATCGGGATGGCACCTTATGAAGCTCTCTACGGAAGAAGATGTCAGACACCATTGTGTTGGAATGATGACGGAGAAGCTAGTATCTTTGGTCCAGACTTAGTGCAAGAAACTACTAAGAAGATAAAGGGGATTCGTCAGAAGATCTAGAAAGCACAAAGCCGTCAAAAGAGCTATGCCGATAATAGACGTAGGCCCTTAGAGTTTAGTGAGGGAGACCATGTCTTTCTTAAAGTAACCCCGACTACTGGAATAGGTAGAGCCCTTAAGATTAAAAAGCTTAACCCTCGATACATAGGACCTTTCCAAATACTTAAAAGAGTTGGTCTAGTAGCTTATCAAGTAGCCCTTCCTCCATATCTGTCAAACCTTCATGATGTTTTTCATGTCTCGCAACTTAAGAGATATATTCCCGACGAGAGTCACATTTTACAACCAGAGATAGTACGGTTATCAAATGATTTGACATACCAAGCATCACTAGTTCAGATCGTAGAAAGAAGTGATAAGCAGCTGAGAGGCAAGACTGTTCGCTTAGTCAAAGTAGCATGGGAAGCAATAGGAGAAGAAGAGCACACTTGGGAACTTGAAGATAGGATGAAGGCTGATTACCCATGTCTATTCTCAGGTAACTGAAATTTTGAGCACAAAATTTTCTTTTAGGAGGGTAGAATGTAACAACCCTGATTTTCAAGTACGTGAGATCTTTTCTGAAAGTATGGATTTCTCCGGAAGATCATTAAAGGGAGAAACTCTGCTATATCATCAAATATCTCAATCCTCATTGTCATTATATCATCTTTAAGTTAGAACCTTTTATGAGGCAAGCTCGATAACACAGTCACGAAGAACCTAGTTTTTGAACCGTATCGGTTAGGAGTTTTGATTCGGTTTTTCGTAAATAGTCTCAGTTTGACAAATCGGACTCGATTTATGAGAGAAGAGAGATAATAGGATGATATTATCATTATATTAGTATTATAAGCTTCTTGAATAATATTATAAGGTTACCTGGTCAGTTTTAGTTAAAAACAGAAAATCGGTTTAACTGGGTTCACTGTTTACTAGTGCAGCTTAGCACCAGCACTCTCTGATGACTTTAGCAATTCTAAGGCCTCATTATACATGTTTTATTATCATAATAAATATGTTACTAGTGTCATTTATGCTAGTAACTCAGAAAATAATTTTTAGAGATGTTTTTACAAGTGTTCCGATACATCTAGTTTTAGTAGCTATACACCTGAGATATTTTAATATTATTTTAATCCACCTCCAAGCCAACCAATCACAACTCACCCTACACCCCCAAGACACTCCAAGGCTGTCTCATTTCTTCATTTTGGACGAAAATAACAAGAGAGAAAAGAGAGAAACCTTCATGAACACTTAATCTTCAAAGCTTGATTTCTTCTGAACTAAAACTCAAATCAAAACTCCGATTTCACCAAAATGATCCTCTCTTCTTTCTCTACATAACCATGTAACTTATCAAGGCTGGAAATAAGGTTATATGGCTGTCCCTTTCCCATTTGAATTCGGTTTTCAAGGAAACATGCTCAAACAAGTGTTTTCTTGATGTTCTTCCTTAGATCTCTTGCTTAGCTTGACTTGTGGGCCAAGGATCTTTGATTTCTTGCACGTTTAAGGTGAGGATAACCTTCCCAAGATGCTGCTGAAGTTTTTTTAGTTGATGGTTTAGAGTTTTAAAGTTGTTCTTGATGTGTTTTAGGAGGAAAAAGTGCTTTAAGAACACTTCAAAGAGTAACCGGATTTGGAGCAGCAAATCAAGGTAGGGTGTCACGAAATTAATCTTGATTATTTATGTTTGAGTTGTGTGAATGTTGTATGATTTGGCTGTGCTAAAAATTGGTTGCATATATGATTGATTCTTGGTGAAAATTTGGTGAAATTTTGATGAAATTTGATGAAATTCAAGCTTTGAGTTTATGTTCTTGGAGCTGCTGGAAAACGAAACCCTAAACCTTAAATTGGGGTTCAATTTGGTGTTGAAATCATATAGAAAAGATGGGGTTTTAGTGGCTGGGAATTTATTTTAAATTTTGGTAAAAATCGGTTGCTGAAAAGACTGAAAAACGGGTAAAAACAAAGAAAGAATCTGAAGAATTTACGAAGAACACGAAGAACACTTTGAGTGTGGTGAAGAACAATGAAGAACACCTTTTTGATCCATAAAAGGGCAAGGAAGTAAATATTTTGGTGTTTGGGGGGTTATTTTGTAATTTCTAAAAGTTAGGGTGGTAAAAGTAGAAATATTAAAAGTTATGGGTGGTAAAAATTGAATTTTAAAGGTTAAAGGTTAAAGTAAAGTTAATTTTCGAAAATTTAATAATAAAATAATAAATAATAATAAAATATTAAATAATAATATTTAATTAAAAATTATATTTTAATAAAAATAATAAAATAATGCAGAAAAGGCAATTTTCTGTAAAAGCTTTAGAAAGACAACTTTAAGTGCAAAATCTCATAATTACCTTCATAAAACACTTAGTGAGTGGTAAGAACATATTAGTGAGGCAAAGATAAAAGTAAGATAAAAAGTTGAAGAAAACATAAAAATCAAAGAAAAAGTCTGTAAAGTTTTAATGACAGAAAAACAGACAGAGACTAGTAAACGAACTAAGGCAACATAGTTAGTCCTTGAGTTGCGACTAGGGTTAGGTATTATATGAAAAGTTAAACTCTTTCAGTATAGACTTAATGAACCTATACTTGGGACAGGCTAACTATTCATACCGAAATTTACATAAGCTTTAAATACATTCGTTAAGCAGAGTAGAGAAACATAGAAAACAGAGTAACCAGAGTAAAGTAAAGAGATAAAGAGAAAAAGAGTAATATAGATACAGATAAAAAGAGTAATCATAGAAGAAAAAAGAGATATAGAGAATAGAGTAACCAGAGCAGAGTAAAGAGATACAGAGAAAAAAGAAACCAGAGCAGAGTAAAGAGATATAAAGAAAAGAGTAATATAATAAAGAGATATTATATATATATTTGTTGCTTAATGCAACCCAAGAGATATTATATATATATATATATGTTGCTTAATGCAACCCAAGAGATATT
Source organism: Arachis hypogaea (assembly GCF_003086295.3). Lineage (NCBI taxonomy): Eukaryota > Viridiplantae > Streptophyta > Magnoliopsida > Fabales > Fabaceae > Arachis > Arachis hypogaea. Next base: position 56,112,525 of record NC_092055.1, on the reverse strand, counting down.
ATATATATTTGTTGCTTAATGCAACCCAAGAGATGTTTGTTTTTTTATCTGTTGCCCTAAGGCAACCCAAGAGTAATTTTCCATTCCCAAGAGTATATATTTCCTGCGACTAGAAAGCAGAGGCTGTCTCAATAGAGCTGCTAATAATTATATGCGCATTTATTTGAACGAAAAATCGTATCCAGGAAATCGTGAACTCGTGACCGGATAAATGTCGGGAATGCAGGTGCTAACCGACACATGAGCTCATGGCTTGCGCTAGGGCTAGACATGCATCATTCTTGTCTGCGCATTACTCTCTGTTGCATTCCTACTTGTGTGTGATCTATTTCTTTATGTTTGTTTGCTCGAGTGTTATGTCTGTAGTTTATCTTCTTGTATTCTTCTGCTTGTGTTCTGTTCTTTGTTTTTCTATCTATTTTTAACTTCTGTTTACTACATTACTGTATTCTATTATCCATCTACTAATCAAAAATGAATAAATGAACGTAACTAACAACCCCGACCCTACTAAGAACTCCCCAGTTCTTATCCCTTCTCTCCCTTCCTCCCCATTAGATGGAGACGGGTGTAATCTTCTATGAGTTCGAGGACCCTTACGTCTATGAGGATCCGGTACATCACAGTTACTTTATTATGGGTTTGGAGCCTCGTATTAGACGATATATGTTACCTAATCGAGCTTTTCAACATCCTCTGTCTAGCCCGCATTTTGACCCCGATGCTCCTTACGACTTTCCCCTTATCTTGGTTACATCCTGACGCACCTGGACATCCTTTTCCTGATGAACCCGAACCCCCTATACCAGCTCAACCTTTGAATGAGGCGGTACCTGAGCCTATCATTCCTGATGACCCCGAGTTAGCTAGTGACTACGTACCTGTGATATCACCAGAGTGGGATTTTCTCCCTGAGCCGATCCCTGACTTTCCACAGCCTGATGAGCCAGCACTACCGGACGGTGGGGTAGCTCCTATATACGCGAACGGACCTGTGCTCGCGAATGGTTTTGTACATAGTGACAGCAGTATTTCTGGTGGATCTGAGGGTATAGATGTAGCTGCGGACGATGAGGCGGAGGAGGATCCTGAGATAGAGATAGAGCAGGATGAGGAGATGGACGAGCCTCACGACGATTCTCCAAACGGCCACGTGTAGATATAGCTTGACAGCCGTAGGGGCATTCTTTTGATGACACTCTAGACTGACATTATCTGATAGTTAGTCTCTCACTTGTGTTAGTACACCCGAGAGCTAGGAGCTATATAGTGGTTAGGCTAGCCTGGGCGCCAGTTTAGCAGCTTTTTGTATAGGCCAGGCCCCGGGAGTGTCGTGTATATATTAGCTACATAGGATGACGAGGATGTAAACTGACTTGATCTTGTGTAAACGCTACATGTTTTGTTATAGTGTACATGATGTATATTATCAGCTGTGCTTCTATGTTTCTTTATGCTTCCTTTTTATTTCTCTCAATTTATGCCTGTTTATTTTACCTTGTTATCCGCAACGATATAATAAAAAAAAAGTTACTCGTAAAACTGGCATCGCTCTAACAAGGAACAGGCTCATATATTAAATAATAGTTAATAATTAGGAGGGATAAGTTAGTAACACTTAGCTTCTTGTATGACCATGGCATACTGGGAGTTGGGTCGTTACACATAACTTGAGCTACAGAGGTCCAAATGAGGCGGTTCTAGTTGCGTTGGAAAGCTAACATCCGAGGCTTTAAAATGATATAAAATTTGCTATATGTTGCTTCACGTATAGGGGCGCGCACGCGCCATGTACGCGTGCGCGCCGATTGAGCACGTGGGTCACTTAAGAGAAATCGTGGCCAGCGATTTCTAGAGCATTTTGGGCCCAACCCAACTCATTTCCAATGCTATTTCATGCAGAATTCAAGCTTGGGCAAGGGGAGAGAAATTGTTTGTAGTGTTAGCATCATGTAGAGTAGTTTCTAGAGAGAGAAGCTCCCTCTTCTCTTTAGAATTAGGATTAGAATTTCTTAGATCTAGGTTTAATTCATGCTTTGATTTACTTTTCCTTTACAATTTCTTGTTCCTCTACTCTTCCTCTCTCTAATTTTGTATTTCATTCTTGTAATTGCTTGTTTTGTTGTTGATGTACTCTTCCTTCTTCTATTTTCTTTTAATGCAATTTATGATTCATGTTCTTTTATCATTGATTTGCTTTATTGTTGTTTAATTCCTTGCGATTGAGTAGTGTAGATTTATATTCCTTGCAATTTTACTGTGCCTTCCTTTTATGCCTTCCAAGTGTTTGATAAAATGCTTGGTTAGATCTTAGAGTAGAATTTTGTGCTCTTGGCTTGGGAAGGTAACTTAGGAACTCTTGAGTTACTAATGTCCAAGTGATTGATGATTGGGAGCCATTAATGCTAGACCTCACCAATTGATTAGGTGTAGAATTAGGACTTATGGACTTGGATTGATATAGCTCACTTGACTTTCCTCTACTATTAGTTAGGGGTTAACTTAATGGGATTGATCCTTGCCAATTCTCATGTTGTGGTTAGTGATTAGGATAGAGATCCTTGACCACCTAACCTTGCCAAGACCTTTTTGTTAGTTTATTTCCTTTGCCATTTATAATTTTTGTCCATCATCTCAAAAACCCCAAAATATCTCATAACCATTAACAAGACACTTGTTGCAATTCCTAGGGAGAACAACCCGAGGATCCAATACTTCGGTTTATAAATTTAGGGGTTTGTTACTTGTGACAAACAAATTTTTGTTTAAAAGGACTATTGTTTGGTTTAGAAACTATACTTGCAACGAGAATTCATTTGTGAATTCTAAACCACACGAAATTCCATTCAATCAAAATGGCGTCGTTGCCGGGGAGTTGCAACAGTGTTATATTTTTTGCTAGTTTTTTTTGCTTGTTTTAGGAATTAGTTTTTATTAGTTCTCACTAGTTTTGTCTTTGTTTTCTCTTGCTATTATGAATTCTCACCACTTTGGCTATGAGTTTGGTTCAAATTATTTTGTAGGAAATGGGAGCTACAATGACAATATGCATCAAAGATGGAACAATCAAAGGTAGGAGGAGCCTCAAAGGATTGATCACCTTTCTTGGCAACAACAACCTCCGGATTCTTATGGGTATAACTCTCATCCTAATGCATATCAATCTAATGCCTATGAACCACCTCCTCAACATAATTTTGCACCACCTTACTCACAAGCACATTTTCCCCAAACATCTCCATATGGCCCTAACCCATATCCACCATACTAACTACCTTGTGAACTATATGAAGAACCACCCCAATTCCACCACCAATACCCTCAAGAACCACCACCTTCATATTATCACCAAGATGAATTACCTCCCATGTATGATAACTTTCAACCACATAATGAATTTCCCTTTCCACTACAACCCTCCAAGGAAGAACACCCATATCCATCCATCCAAGAGCCAATGGATCGTCTCAAGGAAACAATGGATCGGCTTCAAGCAATAATCCATCAAAAGAAGCAAGAGGAAGTCCAAAAGAATTAAGAAGCTATCGAGACTAACCTTGCCAAAATTAAAGCCAACTTAGACTCATGGGACTCATGCAACAAGCAAAGTATTTCCACGGATGAATGTGAGAAACCAACTGAAGAAAGGAGCATAAAGGAGATTTTAGAATCTCAATATGAGGACAAGGAGATGGGGTATGTCTTGCAACAAGTGGAGGAGGGAGAGATTGTTGAAGAAGAAGAAGTGGTTGAAGAGTTAGAGGAAGTTGAACAAGAGGTGGATTTCAAACTTGAGAGCACTTCCACACCAAGTGACATTGTTGATGATTTTGTGGAAGTTGTTGAACCTTTTTCCAATGAGCTTTCATTTGGTGTTGAGGAGGATAATGCGCAATCTCCTAAGCATATAATGAATGATGAAGAATTGGAAGAAGGTGAGCAAATAACAAATCTTCCTCTTGGAGATGAGCCCACACCAACACATGATCCATTGGTATTTGAAGAATCTTCTCCTCTTGAAATTGAGGTGGATGTTGAGGCAAGTTCCACATTACCTCCAAGTTGTGATATGAAGAATGGAGAAGAGCTAGAAGAGGTTGGTGAGGAAGTAATTGGACATGAAGAGCCTTGTCAAGAGGTGATGGTGGAAGAAGCTTGCCAAGAGGTGGAGGTATTCAAAGAAGAGCACAAGGGAATGGAACTTACAAGATCATTGGAGACGTCCCTTCCTAAGTCGCCATCCAACATAACATTTAAGTGGGTAAAATTCTTATCTCTAATCTTTACATTCCCACTTGAATATGGTTTGATTGAAAATGATGGGCAACTTAGAGCTCTTTGTGGGGTTACGAACAAAAAGAAATTGAGTAGTGGGTGGAAATGCCAATCAAGGTTCCTTATGGTTGGAAACTCAAAGTCTAAGTGCAATGGTTGGTATAGTTCTCAACTAAAGGGGTCTAGGAAGATGCTTTGGTGTTTACTTGAGAATTCGGATCACTTCTCACCCAATTGGAATTGTGATGATCAACTTGAAGATGGGTGTAGAAACAAGATTTGGGATCCGGGAATATATGAAGACCAATTTTGGAAGCCCTTAGCTTGTGTGGAACTTCATCAAAGCTTCGTGCTATTGATCTTGAATTTTGGAGCTTACTTGAAGTCCAAGCATTAGTGGAAGTTTCAAGATGAGTTCAAGCATAAGCCACCATGACAAGGAGCTTCCCAATTGTCCAACTTAAGGACTTAAAATAAAAGTGCTAGGTGGGAGACACCCCACCATGGTGAACTCTTTCCACTCTCTTTTAGATTTGGTTAATATGTAATTGGAGTTGCCATTGTAGGTAGTTCTTCTTATTTTCTATACTCTTATGCATTTTGCTTTTATTGATAGGTTGTTTGTTGCATTCATGCTTTGATTAGTCTAGTTATTGTTGAATTGTATTTTACTTGTAGTATAAGTTTTGTTTTTAGTATGTTTGAAAATTTTCCAAAACTAAAAAGATTTGTTGTTAAATTTGATTTTTGATTGTTTTAGAATGCTTATAGATTAGGGGAGTGCCCTGTTTTTGAAAAAAAAAAGGGCATCCACACGCGAGCGGACTGTGTGCGCACGGGCCGGTGGTGCACCTCATACTCATGGTTCAAAAACCAGAGAGTTGTACCAAAGTTGTGCATATTCTGTGCCCGCGACCTGATGCACAAGCGTACATGACGCGTACGCGTCGGCCGCCATCTTCACATCCATGCATATGCGTGCTATGCGCGTCCGCGTCGCCTGTCTCGCCTGCCCACCTACGCGCACGCGTGCACGATGCGTCCGTGTCGCCTTCCGCGCCCTGTTTTTCTCCTGTTCTGGCCTGTTTTCTTTCTCCCTTCTTCTCTTCTTGTCATTCTAGTTTCTTCCTCTTTCTTTCTTCTTCTTTCTTCCTTTCTTACTTTCTTTTCAATTTTTCACTCTTTATTTTTCTTATTTTCATCTTCTTTTATATGTTGCATTTGCATATTATCATTCATTGCATTTTAATTTTTTTATAACTTGTTCTTATTTTCTTTTCTAAGTCTCTTATTTTAATAATGGTGTTGAATTCTCTTACTCAATTGTTGAGAATTTCTTGGTCAGTATTGGTGCTCTGTAACTTGTTGCATTAATTGTAATATTCACTCTACACACAAGATTAGTGCTTTTAGTCCTTCCTAACTCATGATTCCTTGTTTTTATACCTCATCATCATTGAGTTAGGATGGGACCAAATGCTCTCATGCTTATCACTAATCTTGTTTGTGTTAATTGTTGTTTAAACTTGATGCTCGACATACTCTTCATGTTATTCACTTATGCTTTGACTTTTCTCTTGCATCAAGTATTAATTGATATGCCCTTGCCTATATTGTTTTCTCACTTACATGCGTAGCTAACATGTAGGGAGAACCTTCCTCTTATTTGGCATTAGCCCCCGCCTATGTTCTAGTTGCTTTGCTATCTTTGTTGTAGGCGTAATTCTCTTTTTTTTTCTTTTACTTTAGGTTGGCCACCAAGAAGGAAAGGAAAAGCTTTTAAATGGGGCAACAAACAAGTTCACCCGCACAACCTTTTGAAGAACTCATCAATTGTAGCAACCCATCCACCTTGCTCTTCTTTACATGCACCGAGGACAGTGCAAATTTCTAAGTATGGGGAGGTTGTCCGACCGATCTCCATGGGTAGCAATTTCCTTTTTCAACATCAATTCTTGATTTTCTTTGTTAGTAGTTGTTGCATTGCATGATAAATTGCATGTTAGTTAGAATTTGTACATATTTCACCATTTCTTTTTATGTTAGGACTACTTGGTTAGGGTGATGATTTCTTTTCCAAGAAAAATTATTTTTAGGGCACCTTACCAATTTGAAAAAAAAAATTTTGTGACAAACTTGCTTGAAGAATTTATTTCGGAACATGGTTTTTGAGCTAAGAACACAAGCATGTGAGTTTTGAGCCCAATTGTGTGGTTACATCTTATAACCACTTATTTTCATTCTTGTGTGCATTGTTCTCTTTCTATGATTGTAGTCTTTGATTTGTTTGATTCTTTATGTCCATTATTTTATGTATACATGCATTTATATGATTGAGGCCATCATTTCATTTAGCTCACTTACCTAAATATCCTACCTTTCATCAACCATTGTTAGCCAATTTTGAGCCTATTGAATCCCTTTTGTTCTTAATGTTAGCACATCAATACCCTTAAGTGAAAAACAATAAATGCCCTTGATTTGGATCTTTGATTAGCTTAGGCTAGTGAGAGTGTGTATCATTTGGGTATGGAAAACTTGCGATATTGGTTGAGGTAAAAGTGTAATTTTTCTTTTTGTTGAAAATATTGGGAATTGGGTACATATTCATACACTATATGTAAAACCATATGCATTGATATGTTTGTATATAAAAAAAATGATAAAGAAAAAAAAAATATATATATATATATAAAAGAAAAAATAATATAGAAAAAGAAAAAAGAAAAAAAATAAAAAAGGGACAAAAATGCCCCAAAGTAAAGTTGAATAAGAAAACCAATACATATCGAATGTGAATTAAAGAGAATGCATGAGTATGTAAAAAAGTGGAAATCATGGGTAGCTAGGTTGTGTATTAGAATTGTATAGGTTGTTGCATGTGTTAGATGAGAGCTTAGACTAATCAAAGATGCAAATTTCAAGCTCACTTGACCATATACGTCCCTACCTTGACCCTAACCCCATTACAACCTATGAATAAGTCCTCATGATGAATGTATGCATGCGTCGAATAATTGTTGATTGTTAGATGAAAAACAAATCATGGAAAGCATGATTAGAAGAGAATTGAGTGATCGACCCTATACACTTGAGCGACTAGAGTGGATACACTTCCGGTGAGGGGTTCGATGCTCAATCCCTTGTTCCCTGCTTTCATGAGCTTTCTTCTTGCAAGTCTATTTGCACTTCATTTTGATATTCAAATTGGTAGGATTTTTAAGTCGTCATATGACCTTTGCCCTACTTGATTATATGTGTTCTTGGAGATTGATTTACTTTTAACCAAGTAGGTAGAATCATTTTGCATATAGTTGTATTCATATAGATAGGTGCATATAGTTTATTTGCATTGAATAAATGTTCATACCCTTTTCTTGTCCTTCTTTATTCTTAGCATGAGGACATGCTTGGTTTAAGTGTGGGGAGATTTGATAAACCCTGATTTTTTGGTTTATCTTGTGCTTATTTTGGGGGATTTTATCACCTTTTTTCACATTTATTCAATGAAATAGCATGGTTTTACAATTCTCCCTTGATTTGTGCTTAAATGTGAAAACATGCTTTTTAGGCCCTAAAATTGGTGATTTTAATTCACTTTAATTCCATTTAATGCCTTGATATGTTTGTTAAGTAATTTTAGGTTCATAAGACAAGTTTTGGATGGAAGAAGTGAGGAGAAAAGCATGCAAAGTGGGAGAACTCATGAAGAAATGAAGGAACCGTAAAGCTGTCAAGCCTGACCTCTTCGCACTCAAATGACCATAACTTGAGCTACAAAGGTCCAAATGAGACGGTTCTAGTTACGTTGGAAACCTAACATCCGGGGCTTTGAAATGATATAAAATTTTCTATATGTTGCTTCGCGTATAGGGGCACGCACGCGCCATGTACGCGTGCACGCCGATTGAGCACGTGGGTCACTTAAGAGAAATCGTGGCCAGCGATTTCTAGAGCATTTTGGGCCCAATCCAACTCATTTCTAATGCTATTTCATGCAGAATTCAAGCTTGGGCAAGGGGGAGCAATTGTTTGTAGTGTTAGCATCATGTAGAGTAGTTTCTAGAGAGAAAAGCTCCCTATTCTCTCTAGAATTTGGATTAGAATTTCTTAGATCTAGGTTTAATTCATGCTTTGATTTACTTTTCCTTTACAATTTCTTGTTCCTCTACTCTTCCTCTCTCTAATTTTGTATTTCATTCTTGTAATTGCTTGCTTTGTTGTTGATGCACTCTTCCTTCTTCTATTTTCTTTTAATGCAATTTATGATTCATGTTCTTTTATAATTTGATTTGCTTTATTGTTGTTTAATTCCTTGCAATTGAGTAGTGTAGATTTATATTCCTTGCAATGTTACTATGCTTTCCTTTTATGCCTTCCAAGTGTTTGATAAAATGTTTGGTTGGATCTTAGAGTAGAATTTTGTGCTCTTGGCTTGGGAAGGTAACTTAGGAACTCTTGAGTTACTAATGTCTAAGTGATTGATGATTGGGAGCCATTAATGCTAGACCTCACCAATTGATTAGGTGTAGAATTAGGACTTATGGACTTGGATTGATATAGCTAACTTGACTTTCCTCTACTATAAGTTAGGGGTTAACTTAGTGGGATTGATCCTTGCCAATTCTCATGTTGTGGTTAGTGATTAGGATAGAGATCCTTGACCACCTAACCTTGCCAAGACCTTTTTGTTAGTTTATCTCCTTTGCCATTTATAATTTTTGTCCATCATCTCAAAAACCCCAAAATATCTCATAACCAATAACAAGACACTTGTTACAATTCATAGGGAGAACGACCCGAGGTTCCAATACTTCGGTTTATAAATTTAGGGGTTTGTTACTTGTGACAAACAAATTTTTGTATGAAAGGACTTTTGTTTGGGTTAGAAACTATACTTGCAACGAGAATTCATTTGTGAATTCTAAACCAAACGAAAGTCCATTCAATCACCATGCGTGCACGTCGATGCTCGATGGTCATCTCTTTAGTTCCTTGTGTTCCTTCCATTTTTGCAAGCTTCCTCTCCATCATTTAAGTCATTCCTGCCCCATAAAGCCTGAAAACACTTAACACACGAATCATGGCATCGAATGGTATAAAAGGGAATTAAAATACACAATTTAAGGGCTTAGGAAGCAAGTTTTCAATCATAGAACAGAATTAGGAAAGAATTGTAAAATCATGCAAATCATATGAATAAGTGTGCAAAGACTTGATAAAAACCACTCAATTGAGCACAAGATAAATCATAAAATAGTGGTTTATCAATTACCTCAAATTGCATTAAAAGAAAATAAAAAGAACAAGAGTAGATCAACAACAAAGTATGGATACAAAATAGAGAAAATTACAACAAGAGAATAGAAGAACAAGATGCAGCAACAAGGAATTGAAAGGTAGAAGTAGATGAAAGCATGAATTAAAACCTAGATCTAAGCTTATTAACCTAAACCTAATCCTAATTCTAGAGAGAAGAGAGAGTTTCTCTCTCTAAAACTAAACTCTCAACTTGATCTCAACTAAACTAATTACTAATGTGTGAAGTGATGCATTCCCCTTCAATCTTTGGTCCTTTTAACCTTTTCCCGCCAAAATTCAGCTCCAAATTGGGCAAGGAGCACTTCTGAATTTTCCAGGCTCGATTTCACTTAAAAATCACGTGCCAGCACCGACGCATACATGTACAGCATGCGTGCGCGTCTCTAGAGTTTTACGATCCACGCGCGCGTCCATTGCGCGTGAGCGTGGATGAGTGCATCCCAAATCTTTGTCTTTCCATGATTTCTCCACTTTGCATACTTTTCTCTTCATTCTTTTGATCTATTCCTAGCCTTTTCAATCCTGAAATCACTAGCAAACACATCAAGGAATCTAGTGGAATTAAAGGTGAGTCAAAATCAACCAATTAAGGGCCTAAAAAGCATGTTTTTACACTTAAGCACAAATTAAGGAGAAATTATGAAATCATGCTATTTCATAGAATAAATGTGAGAAAAAGTTGATAAAATGCTATAAATTCAACACAAGATAAACCCTAAAAATGGGGTTTATCAACCTCCCCACACTTAAACCATAGCATGTCCTCATGCTAAACCAAGAATGAAACAAGGGTATGACATTTATTCAATGCAACTAAACTATATGCAACCTATGTAAATGCAACTACCTATATGAATGCAATTGCTTGGTCAAAGTAAATTGATGAGTGGATAATTTATACGCTTTTTGGCATTATTTTTAGTATGTTTTTAGTAGATTTTAGTTATTTTTTATTATATTTTTATTAGTTTTTATTTAAAATTTACTTTTCTGGATTTTAATATGAGTTTGTGTGTTTTTCTGTGATTTCAGGTATTTTCTGGCTGAAATTGAGGGACCTGAGCAAAAATCTGATTCAGAGGCTGAAAAAGGACTGCAGATGCTGTTGGATTCTGACCTCCCTGCACTCGAAGTTGATTTTCTGGAGCTACAGAAGCCCAATTAGCGCGCTCTTAATTGCGTTGGAATGTAGACATCCTGGGCTTTCCAGCAATATATAATAGTCTATACTTTGCCCAAGATTTGATGGCCCAAACTGGCGTTCCAAGTCAGCTTAAGAATTCTGGCGTTTAACGCCAGAACTGGCTTAAAAGCTGGAGATAAACACCCAAACTGACACAAAAACTGGCATTTAACTCCAAGAAAAGCCTCTACACATGAAAGCTTCAATGCTCAGCCCAATCACACACCAAGTGGGCCCCGGAAGTGGATTTTTACACTAAACACCCTAGCTTACTCATTTTCTGTAACCCTAGGTCACTAGTTTACTATAAAAACTACTTTTAGTAATTCATCTTGTACCTCATGACATTCTACACATTTCATATTGTATCTTCTACGGCATGAGTCTCTAAACCCCATTGTTGGGGGTGAGGAGCTCTGCTGTGTTTCGATGAATTAATGCAATTACTACTGGTTTCCATTCTATCACGCTTGCTTCTATTCTAAGATATTCATTCGCACTTCAACCTGATGAATGTGATGATCCGTGACAATCATCATCATTCTCACCTATGAACGCGTGCCTAAAAACCACTTCCCTTCTACATGAAATCAAGCTTGAATGTGTATCTCTTGGGTTTCTAATCTAAGATTAGAACCTTCGTGGTATAGGCTAGAATTATTGGCAGCCATTTCTGAGGTCTGGAAAGTCTAAACCTTATCTGTGGTATTCCGAGTAGGATCTGGGAAGGGATGACTATGACGAGCTTCAAACTCGCGAGTGTTGGGCGTGTGATAGACGCAAAAGGATCAATGGATCCTATTCCAGCATGATCGAGAACCGACAGATGATTAGCCGTGCGGTGACAGCGCATTTGGAATATTTTCACTGAGAGGACGGGAAATAGCCATTGACAACGGTGATGCCCAACATAAAGCTTGCCATGGAAGGAGCCTTGCGTGTGTGAAGAAGAAGATAGTAGGAAAGCAGAGATTCAGGGGACAGAGCATCTCCAAAACCTCAACCTGTTCTTCATTACTGCATAACAAGTATTTATTCATGTTCTTTTACTTTTTACAATTAAATCAGAGAATTATTGATATCCTGACTAAGAGTTATAAGATAACCATAGCTTGCTTCAAGCCGACAATCTCCGTGGGATCGACCCTTACTCACGTAAGGTATTACTTGGACAACTGATGAGCGGATATTTTATACGCTTTTTGGGGTTAATTTCATATAGTTTTGAGTATGTTCTAGTTAGTTTTTAGTCTATTTTCATTAGTTTTTAGGAAAAATTCATATTTCTGGACTTTACTATGAGTTGTGTGTTTTTCTGTAATTTCAGGTATTTTTCTGGCTGAAATTGAAGGAGCTGAGCAAAAATCTGATTCACGCTGAAAAAGGACTGCTGATGCTGTTGGATTCTGACCTCCCTGCACTCAAAGTAAATTTTCTGGAGCTACGAAACTCTAAATGGCATGCTTCCAATTGCGTTAGAAAGTAGACATCCAGGGATTTCCAGCAATATATAATAGTCCATACTTTGCACAAGGATAGATGATGTAAACTGGCGTTCAACGCCAGTTCTCTGCCGAATTCTGGCGTCCAGCGCCAGAAAAGGATCAAAAGCTGGAGTTGAACGCCCAAACTGGCACAAAAACTGGCGTTCAACTCCACAAATGGCCTCTGCACGTGAATTGCTTAAATCTCAGCCCCAGCACACACCAAGTGGGCCCCAGAAGTGGATCTCTGCATCATCCATCATAGTTTACTCATTTTTTGTAAACCTAGGCTACTAGTTTAGTATTTAAACAACTTTTAGAGACTTATTTTGCATCTCATGACATTTTTAGATCGAAACTTTGTATTCTTAGATGGCATGAGTCTCTAACCTCCATTGTTGGGGGTGAGGAGCTCTGCTGTGTCTCGATGAATTAATGCAAGTATTTCTGTTTTCCATTCAAACACGCTTGTTCCTATCTAAGATGTTCATTCGCGCTTAACTGTGATGGAGGTGATGATCTGTGACACTCATCACCTTCCTCAAACCATGAACGTGTGCCTGACAATCACCTCCGTTCTATATAGGATTGAATGAGTATCTCTTAGATCTCTTAATTAGAATCTTCGTGGTATAAGCTAGAACTGATGGCGGCATTCATGAGAATCCGGAAAGTCTAAACCTTGTCTGTGGTATTCCGAGTAGGATTCAATGATCGAATGAATGTGACGAGCTTCAAACTCACGAGTGCTGGGTGTTAGTGACAGATGCAAAAGGACGAAGAATCCTATTCCAGTATGATCGAGAACCGACAGATGATTAGCCGTGCTGTGACAGAGTATGTGAGCATATTCTTCACTGAGAGGATGGGATGTAACCATTGACGACGGTGAACCCCTACATACAGCTTGACATAGAAGGACGTGCGTGCGTGAACAAGAAGACAGAGGAAAGTAGAGATTCAGAAGACAAAGCATCTCCAAAACTCCAACATATTCTCCATTACTACATAACAAGTAACCTTTAATCCATGCTGTCTTGTTTATTCGCAATTCAACTGATAAACATAATTGATTTCCTGACTAAGATTTACAAGATAACCATAGATTGCTTCAAACCAACAATCTCCGTGGGATTCGACCTTTACTCACGTAAGGTATTACTTGGACGACTTAGTGCACTTGCTGGTTAGTGGTACGAGTTGTGAAAAGTGTGATTCACAATTCGTGCACCAAGTTTTTGGCACCGTTGCCGGGGATTGTTTGTGTTTGAACAACTGACGGATTATTTTGTTGCTTAGATTAGGGAAATTTTTCTTTTTGGTTTAGAGTCTCTTATTATTGTTCTTGGTTAAAAATATCCTTCTTTAAAACAAGTGTTACAGTTACTGCCCAATTGGCTAGAGCGTTAGTCTAAGTCCGTGGCAGTTTGGTACACTCTTTTTAAAATCTTTTTCAAAAATAATATTTTCTCTATTAAATTTTGTGCCAAACTTTAAGTTTGGTGTTTTCCTGTTGATTTCCCTTAATTTTCAAAAATTTTGGTTTGGTTTTCTAAAAATTTTAAGTTTGGTGTTCCTTCTTCATGTTCTTGTGTTCTTATGAGTCTTCAAAGTGTTCTTGAGTTTTCCTTGTATCTTGATCTTAAAATTTTTAAGTTTGGTGTTCCTTGGTGTTTTCTCTCCAAATTTTTCGAAAACAAGGAGCATTAGATCTAAAAATTTTAAATCTTGTGCTATTTTATTGTTTTTCTCTCTCCTCACTAAATTCAAAAATATCTTTTCTCTCTAATTTTAAAACAAATTTTCGAAAATTATTTTTAAAAAAAAAATTTCAGATTTTTTTTTTTCAAAATTTAAAATCTTTTCCAAATCATATCTTTTTCAAAACTTCCTTACCACTTTCTCTTCCCTCATTTTTTCGAAAATCTTCACCTATTCTTATTTATTTTATTAATTTATTTTATTTTCGAAATAAATAAATAAATAAATAAATAATTATTTTCTCTATTTTACATCATCTCCCTTTCTCCATCATGGACCTAAGCGGAAATGAACAGTCCAGGAGGACTCTGGGGTCATATTCTAACCCCTCTACTGCTTCATATGGGAGTAGTATCTGCATACCCTCCATTGGAGTCAGTAGCTTTGAGTTGAATCCTCAGCTCATTATCATGGTGCAGCAAAGTTGCCAGTATTCTGGTCTTCCACAGGAAGAACCTACAGAGTTTCTGGCACAGTTTTTACAAATTACTGACACAGTACATGATAAAGAAATAGATCAGGATGTCTACAGACTATTACTGTTTCCATTTGCTGTAAAAGATCAAGCTAAGAGGTGGTTGAATAACCAACCTTAGTCCAGCATAAGGACATGGAAACAGCTGACAGAAAAATTCCTGAATCAATATTTCCCTCCAAAAAGGATGACACAGCTAAGGCTGGACATCCAAGGCTTTAAACAAGGAGATAATGAATCTCTTTATGATGCCTGGGAGAGATACAGAGAGATGCTACGAAAATGCCCCTCTGAAATGTTTTCAGAGTGGGTTCAGTTAGACATCTTCTACTATGGGCTTGCAGAAGGAGCTCAGATGTCTTTAGATTACTCAGCTGGTGGAACTATCCACATGAGAAAGACAATTGAAGAGGCTCAAGAGCTCATTGATATAGTTGCCAGAAATCAGCATCTGTACCTAAGCAGCAACCCTTCCATGAATGAAGAGGTTAAAACAGTAACTGCTGAACTTAGTCCTGTAAAACAAGCTGCTGAATTCAATCAACAATTGGACTTTCTAACAAGGCAGCTAGCTGAATTTAAAGATAGGCTACAAGAGACAAGAATGGCCAATATACATATGGAAGAACAGTTTAGGCAAACAAAGCAACAGCTATCAAGACAAATAACAGAAGAATGCCAAGCAGTTCAATTAAGAAGTGGAAAACATTAAATACCCCACCTCAAGGCAGCAAAAAGCCAAGAAATGAGCAAACCACCCAAGATTCACCTGAGGATAGTAAGAGCCCAGGGAGAAATAATTCTGGCGCTAAAACGCCAGAAAATTGGTGGAAGGCTGGCGCTGAACGCCCAGACCATGCCCAAAACTGGCGTTCAACGCCAGAAACAAGGCAGGATTGGCGTTCAACGCCAGAAATAGGCAAGGATCTGGCGTTGAACGCCCAAAATGGGCAGGATCTGGCGCTGAATACCCAAAATGGGCACAATTCTGGCGTTCAGACGCCAGGAACAGACAAGGAGTTGGCATCTAACATTACTCCAGTTTCTAACTCTGGCACTCAATTGCCAGTGAGGGATCAGACACACACAAATGCTGATAACAACCCCTCTAAAAAGGCTTCTTCAACCACTTCTGTAGGCAGTAAATCTACAGCAACTAAGGTTGAAGAATATAAAGCCAAGATACCTTATCCTCAAAAACTCCGGAAAGAGGAGCAGGATAAGCAATTTGCTCGCTTTGTAGATTATCTCAGGACTCTGGAAATAAAGATTCCATTTGCAGAAGCACTTGAGCAAATACCTTCTTATGCCAAGTTCATGAAAGAGATCTTGAGTCATAAAAAGGATTGGAGAGAAACAGAAAGAGTTCTCCACACTGAAGAATGCAGTGCAGTCATTCTGAAGAGCTTTCCTGAAAAGCTTAAAGACCCTGGGAGTTTTCTGATACCATGCATATTAGAAGGTAATTGCACCAAGACAGCTTTATGCGATCTTGGGGAAAGCATCAACCTAATACCTGCATCCACTATCAGAAAGCTTGGCTTAACTGAAGAAGTTAAACCAACCCGGATATGTCTCCAACTTGCTGATGGCTCCACTAAATACCCATCAGGCGTGATTGAAGACATGATTGTCAGAGTTGGGCCATTCACCTTTCCCACTGACTTTGTTGTGTTGGAAATGGAGGAGCACAAGAGTGCTACTCTCATTCTAGGAAGACCCTTCCTAGCAACTGGGCGATCCCTCATTGACGTCCAACAGGGGGAAATAACCCTGAGAGTCAATGATGATGAGTTTAAGTTGAACGCTGTCAAAGCCATGCAGCATCTTGACACATCAAAAGACTGCATGAAAATTGATCTTATTGACTCTTTGGTAGAAGAGATCGACATGGCTGAGAGTCTTGAATCAGAGTTGGAAAACATCTTTAAAGATGTTCAGCCTGATTTAGAGGATTCAGAGGACATGAAAGAGCCTCTGAAAATTTTTCTGGAAGAAGAAAAACCTCCTAAACCCGAGCTCAAGCCATTACCACCATCCTTGAAATATGCATTTCTGGGAGAAGGTGACACTTTTCCAGTGATCATAAGCTCTGCCTTAAATTCACAGGAAGAGGAAGCACTTATTCAAGTGCTAAGGACACACAAGACAGCTCTTGGGTGGTCCATAGGTGACCTTAAGGGCATAAGCCCAGCTAGATGCATGCACAAAATCTTATTGGAGGATAATGCCAAACCAGTGGTTCAACCACAGAGGCGGCTAAATCCAGCCATGAAGAAAGTGGTGCAGAAAGAGGTCACCAAATTACTAGAGGCTGGGATTATTTATTCTATTTCTGATAGCCCCTGGGTGAGCCCTGTCCAAGTCGTCCCAAAAAAGGGAGGCATGACAGTGATTCATAATGAAAAAAATGAACTGGTTCCTACAAGAACAGTTACAGGGTGGCGCATGTGTATTGACTACAGAAGGCTCAATACAGCCACCAGAAAGGATCAATTTCCTTTACCATTCATAGACCAGATGCTAGAAAGACTAGCAGGTCATGATTATTACTGCTTTTTGGATGGCTACTCAGGCTATAACCAGATTGCAATAGATCCCCAGGATCAAGAGAAAATAGCATTCGCATGTCCATCTAGAGTGTTTGCTTATAGAAGGATGCCATTTGGGCTATGTAATGTGCCTGCAACCTTCCAGAGATGCATGTTCTCTATTTTCTCTGATATGGTGGAAAAATTTCTGGAAGTCTTCATGGATGACTTCTCAGTATATAGAGACTCATTCAGCTCCTGTCTTGATCACCTGAAACTTGTTCTGAAAAGATGCCAAGAGACCAACCTAGTTTTAAACTGGGAAAAATGTCACTTCATGGTGACTGAGGGGATTGTCCTTGGGCATAAAATCTCAAACAAGGGAATAGAGGTAGATCAAGCAAAAATAGAGGTAATTGAAAAATTACCACCACCCGCCAATGTTAAGGCAATCAGAAGCTTTCTGGGGCATGCAGGATTCTATAGGAGGTTTATAAAGGATTTTTCAAAAATTGCAAAACCTCTAAGCAATCTGCTAGCTGCTGACACGCCATTTGTGTTTGACACAGAGTGCCTACAGACATTTGAAACGCTGAAAGCTAAGCTGGTCACAGCACCAGTCATTTCTGCACCAGACTGGACGTTACCATTTGAGCTAATGTGTGATACCAGTGATCATGCCATTGGTGCAGTATTGGGACAGAGACATGACAAGCTTCTGCATGTCATTTATTATGCCAATCACATTCTAAATGATGCCCAGAAAAATTACACAACCACAGAAAAAGAATTACTTGCAGTGGTTTATGCCATTGACAAGTTCAGATCATACTTAGTAGGATCAAAAGTGATTGTGTATACTGACCATGCCGCTCTTAAATATCTACTCACAAAGTAGGATTCAAAACCCAGGCTCATCAGATGGGTATTGCTTCTGCAAGAGTTTGATATAGAAATAAGAGACAGAAAAGGGACAGAGAACCAAGTGGCTGATCATCTATCCCGGATAGAGCCAGTGGAAGGGACGTCCCTCCCCTTTCTTGAGATCTCTGAGACGTTTCCTAATGAGCATTTATTTGCCATTCAGGAAGCACCATGGTTTGCCGATATTGCAAACTATAAAGCTGCAAGGTTCATACCCAAGGAGTACAACAGGATACAAAAGAAGAAATTAATTACTGATGCAAAGTATTACTTGTGGGATGAACCCTATCTCTTTAAGAGATGTGCAGACGGAATAATCCGTAGGTGTGTGCCTAGAGAAGAGGCACAGAGGATCCTATGGCATTGCCATGGATCTCAATATGGAGGCCATTTCGGAGGTGAGCGAACAGCCACCAAGGTCCTCCAATGTGGCTTCTATTGGTCCACACTCTATAAAGATTCCCGAGAGCTTGTACGTAACTGTGACAGTTGCCAAAGAGCTGGTAATCTGCCTCATGGTTACGCCATGCCTCAACAAGGAATCTTGGAAATTGAGTTGTTTGACGTATGGGGAATTGACTTCATGGGACCTTTCCCACCATCATACTCAAACACTTATATTCTGGTGGCAGTTGACTATGTATCAAAATGGGTTGAGGCTATTGCCACACCCACCAATGATATTAAAACAGTGCTGAAGTTCCTCCAGAAACATATCTTTAGCAGGTTTGGTGTCCCTAGAGTACTAATCAGTGATGGGGGCACTCACTTCTGCAATAAACAGCTTTACTCTGCCATGGTTCGGTATGGAATTCGCCACAAGGTGGCCACTCCATATCATCCACAAACCAATGGGTAAGCTGAAGTCTCTAATAGAGAATTAAAGAGAATCCTGGAACGGACAGTAAATACCCGTAGAAAGGATTGGGCACGGAGCTTGGATGATGCTCTGTGGGCTTACAGGACAGCATTCAAGACCCCTATAGGGACCTCTCCATACCAACTCGTGTATGGTAAGGCATGTCACCTGCCCGTGGAACTGGAATGTAAGGTCTACTGGGCAACCAGATTCCTAAACTTTGATGCCAAACTAGCAGGAGAAAAACGATTGCTCCAGCTAAATGAGCTAGAGGAATTCAGATTCACAGCTTTCGAGAATGCCAAGCTTTATAAAGAAAAATAAAAAAAGTGGCATGACAGAAAGCTGTCATCTAGAATCTTTGAACCAGGACAGAAGGTTCTGTTGTTCAACTCTAGACTCAGGCTATTCCCCGGGAAACTGAAATCCCGGTGGAGGGGACCATACGTGATTACAAGTGTATCACCATATGGTTATGTGGAGCTTCAAGATATTGATTCTGATAAGAAGTTCATTGTCAATGGACAGAGAATCAAGCATTATCTTGAAGGCAACATTGAGCAAGAATGCTCAAGGCTGAAGCTAGATTAAAAGCTCAGCAAGGTCTAGCTAAAGACAATAAAGAAGCGCTTGCTGGGAGGCAACCCAGCCATGGGGCAACAATCCTCTAAGCATTTTGCCCTACTTTTATTTTTATTTTTATTTGTTTATATAAAGTTCACTGACACTAAGGTGAGGAATTATTTACAGAAGACCTCGGCACACGAAACAGAGAAAAAGAGCTCACTGGCAAGAAAACTCCAGTAAAAGTGTATTTTGGGCGTTCAACGCCCAAAATGGGCATTCACTGGGCGTTGAACGCCAGTAATGGTAGCAATCTGGGCGTTCAACGCCAGAAATGGGCACCCACTGGGCGTTGAACGCCAGTAATGGCAGCAGCTGGGCGTTGAACGCCCAGGAGAGCAGCAATTGGGCGCTGAACGCCCAAAACAAGCAGTGCTTGGGCGTTCAAACGCTAGGATGGCAAGGAGGAGACAAAACTCATTTTTGTTCAAAATTTTTCATTCTAAATCTTGATTTTCATACCTCAATTCATGATTTCTTATATAAACATGTCAAGAACCCTGATTTCTAAATTCCATAATTTCTAAAAACCCTACCACTGAAAATATCGAATGTATTTTAATCCATAAGCACCAGACATCTTTGCAAATTCAATCCAACTCTTTTCAAAATTTTTTTTTTTTACAAATCTATCTTTTTCAACTCATCAATATCTTTTTCAAAACCTCCACTCTATCTTTTTCAAAAATTAAATCTATCTTTCTCAAAAATCTTTCATATCCTCTCAATTTTAAACTATATCTTCTCTTATCATATCTTCTATCTTATCTTTTCCAAATAAATCTTTTTATCATATCTTTATCTCTTTTTTCGAAAACCCACCCTCCCCCCTTATAAATTTGAGTTCGGCCTCCCTCCTCTCCCATCAACAATTGCCCCTAGCTCTCCTTCTATCCCTCTCCTTTCTCTTCTTTTGCTTGAGGACAAGCAAACCTCTAAGTTTAGTGTGTTTATCCGCAATCACTAAGATCATGGCCCCCAAAGGAAAACAACCCACTCCAAGAGGCAAGAAAGAGAGCATTCCAAAACCACTTTGGAATCAAGGGAAGTTCTTATCTAAAGAAAATTCGGACCATTATAACAAAATAATGGGTCTAAGATCAGTGATCCCAGAAGTTAGATTCGATCTGAAAGAAGATGAATACCCGGAGATCCAGGAGCAAATTTGAATCAGGAGCTGGGAAGTCCTAGCTAATCCTGAAACGAAAGTGGGAAGGAACATGGTCCAGGAGTTCTATGATAATATGTGGCAAACTGACAAGCAGAAACTATCTGGGACTGCTCTCTATGACTATCGGACCGTGGTCAGAGGAAAGATTGTTCATACCCACCCTGACAGGATCAGGGAGATCTTAAAGCTACCTCAGCTGAAGGATGATCCAGACTCCTTCAACAGGAGGATGATGAGAGCAGACAAGGGCCTGGATAAGATTCTAGAGGACATATGTATCCCGGGAGCCAGGTGGACCACCAACACAAAGGGTGTCCCAAATCAACTCAAGAGAGAGGATCTCAAACCAGTCGCCAGAGGATGGCTAGATTTCATTGGGCATTCTCTGTTGCCTACTAGCAACCATTCTAAAGTCACAGTTAAAAGAGCAGTGATGATCCACTGCATCATGATGGGAAAGGAAGTGGAGGTTCATCAGCTGATTTCAGCTGAACTCTACAAAATTGCTAACAAAAATTCTAAAGAGGCCAGGTTAGCTTATCTAAGCGTGATTTCTCTGCTCTGCAAGGACGCTGGAGTAAGGATGGGAATAACTGAGTATATCTCAGTTGAGAAGCCAATCACCAAAGCATCAATGGAAAAACAACAAGCACAGGATGATCCCATCAAGAAGAGAGCACAGGAATTCCTCCCAGAGATCTCTCAATCTGAATACTGGGAGTATCTTGAGACGTCTGTTACCAAGATACGGGAAGCTATGGAGCAAATAATAAAAGAACAGAAGGAACACAGTCAAATGCTGACCTATATGTTTAAAGAACAAGAGGAACAAGGGCGTGACTTAAGGGAATTGAAGCGCCAAAAGTCTTCTCTTGCAGGACCAAGCACCCTAAGGATCAGAGGAACCCCCGTTCCCCCAGAATAAAGGTTGTTAATTTCCAATTTCTGCCTTAACTCTGTGACAGTGTCCTTATAGAAGTTTACCTTAGGAGTCATATAGTAGTAATTAGTATCTATTTTGATTTTATCTCCAATTAAGCTATAGTTTATTTTTCTCATCATCAGCAAACATGAATAAAGTAGTAGATCTTTTGAATAAGAGGCAATAAAATTTCGAGTTTTTAATAAGAAAAATTCTAATTAGTAACATGTAGTGGCAATGCTTTCTGTCTTCTGAATGAATGCTTAAACAGTGCATATGTCTTTTGAATTTGTTGTTTAAAACTGTTAAATATGTTGGCTCTTGAAAGAATGATGAACATGAGACATGTTATTGATAATATGAAAAATCATAAAAATGATTCTTGAAGCAAGAAAAAGCAGCAAAGAACAAAGCTTGCAGAAAAAAAAAATAGAAAGAAAAAGAAAAAGCAAGCAAAAAAAGCCAAAAGCTCTTAAAACCAAGAGGCAAGAGCAAAAAGCCAATAACCCTTAAAACCAAAAGGCAAGGGCAAATAAAAAGGATCTCAAGGCTTTGAGCATCAGTGGATAGGAGGGCCTAAAGGAATAAAATCTTGGTCTAAGCGGCTAAACCAAGCTGTCCCTAACCATGTGCTTGTGGCGTGAAGGTGTCAAGTGAAAACTTGAGACTGAGCGGTTAAAGTCAAGGTCCAAGGCAAAAAGAAGAGTGTGCTTAAGAACTCTGGACACCTCTAATTGGGGACTTTAGCAAAGCTGAGTCACAATCTAAAAGGTTCACCCAATTATGTGTCTGTGGCATTTATGTATCCGATGGTAATACTGGAAAACAAAGTGCTTAGGGCCACGGCCAAGACTCATAAAATAGCTGTGTTCAAGAATCATCACACTGAAATAGGAGAATCAATAACACTATCTGAATTCTAAGTTCCTATAAATGCCAATCACTCTGAGTTTCAATGGATAAAGTGAGATGCCAAAACTGTTCAGAAGCAAAAAAGCTACTAGTCCCGCTCATCTAATTAGAATCTGAGCTTCACTCAAAAACTCTGAGATATTATTGCTTCTCAACCTATTAGTCTTCTATTTTATTTGTCTAGTTGCTTGAGGACAAGCAACGGTTTAAGTTTGGTGTTGTGATGAGCGGATATTTTATACGCTTTTTGGGGTTAATTTCATATAGTTTTGAGTATGTTCTAGTTAGTTTTTAGTCTATTTTCATTAGTTTTTAGGAAAAATTCATATTTCTGGACTTTACTATGAGTTGTGTGTTTTTCTGTAATTTCAGGTATTTTTCTGGCTGAAATTGAAGGAGCTGAGCAAAAATCTGATTCAGGCTGAAAATGGACTGCTGATGCTGTTGGATTCTGACCTCCCTGCACTCAAAGTGGATTTTCTGGAGCTACAGAACTCGAAATGGCATGCTTCCAATTGCTTTGGAAAGTAGACATCCAGGGATTTCCAGAAATATATAATAGTCTATACTTTGCTCAAGGAATGACGACGTAAACTGGCGTTCAACGCCAGTTCTCTGCCTAATTCTGGCGTCCAGCGCCAGAAAAGGATCAAGAGCTGGAGTTGAACGCCCAAACTGGCACAAAAACTGGCGTTCAACTCCACAAATGGCCTCTGCACGTGAATTGCTTAAATCTCAGCCCCAGCACACACCAAGTAGGCCCCAGAAGTGGATCTCTGCATCATCCATCATAGTTTACTCATTTTTTGTAAACCTAGGCTACTAGTTTAGTATTTAAACAACTTTTAGAGACTTATTTTACATCTCATGACATTTTTAGATCAAAACTTTGTATTCTTAGACGGCATGAGTCTCTAAACTCCATTGTTGGGGGTGAGGAGCTCTGCTGTGTCTCGATGAATTAATGCAAGTATTTCTGTTTTCCATTCAAACACGCTTGTTCCTATCTAAGATGTTCATTCGCGCTTAACTGTGATGGAGGTGATGATTTGTGACACTCATTACCTTCCTCAAACCATGAACGTGTTCCTGACAACCACCTCCGTTCTATATACGATTGAATGAGTATCTCTTAGATCTCTTAATTAGAATCTTTGTGGTATAAGCTAGAACTGATGGCGGCATTCATGAGAATCCGGAAAGTCTAAACCTTGTCTGTGGTATTCTGAGTAGGATTCAATGATCGAATGACTGTGACGAGCTTCAAACTCACGAGTGCTGGGCGTTAGTGACAGATGCAAAAGGACAAAGAATCCTATTCCAGTATGATCGAGAACCGAGAGATGATTAGCCATGCTATGACAGAGCATGTGAGCATATTCTTCACTGAGAGGATGGGATGTAACCATTGATGACGGTGAACCCCTACATACAGCTTGCCATAGAAGGACGTGCGTGCGTGAATAAGAAGACAGAGGAAAGTAGAGATTCAGAAAACAAAGCATCTCCAAAACTCCAACATATTCTCCATTACTGCATAACAAGTAACCTTTAATCCATGCTCTCTTGTTTATTCGCAATTCAACTGATAAACATAATTGATTTCCTGACTAAGATTTACAAGATAACCATAGATTGCTTCAAACCAACAATCTCCGTGGGATTCGACCCTTACTCACGTAAGGTATTACTTGGATGACCCAGTGCACTTGCTGGTTAGTGGTACGAGTTGTGAAAAGTGTGATTCATAATTCGTGCACCAACGACCCAGTGCACTTGCTGGTTAGTTGTGCGGAGTTGCAAAAGTGTGATTGTAATTTCGTGCACCACAAATCAATCCTCTAAGAGAACATATGTAAGCAATGGTAATTCAACTTAACCCACAATTGCATTGAACTATATAAAAAAAGATTTACAAACTTGCAAGAATATCAACGATAGTGGTGAATACATGTAATTGACCAATCGAACCCTCACCAGATGTGTATCCGCTCTAGTCACTCAAATGTTTGGGGTTGATTCACTCAATTCTCCCTTAATCATGCTTTCCAAGATTTGTTCTTCATCTAACAATCAACAATTATTCAATGCATGCATACAATTATCATGAGGACTTTCTCAAAGGTTGTAATGGGGCTAGGTCAAGGTAGGGTCATATATGGTTAAGTGGACTAGAATTTGAATCTTTGATTAACCTAGACTTTCCCACCTAACCTATGATAACCTATACAATTAAGTTCTAATCTGACTACCCATTCTTCACTTTTTCATATACTCATGTATTTTCTTTTCATTTCACAACACTTATGCATTGATTCTTATTGAACTTTACTTTGGGGCATTTTGTTCCCTTTTTATTGCTTTTCTCTTTTTTTTCTTTCTTTTTTTCTATTTTTTTTCTTTTCATATTCACTTTTCTTTTTCTTTTGTTTTTCTCATTTTTGTTTTTTTTTTCTTTCAAACTATATACAAGAACATCAATGCATAAGGTCTAACACTTGATTAATACATGAGAATGCACCTAATTCCCAAATATAGAAATACAAAACACCCTTTTATCCCAACCAATGTTCCCAAATCTCCCCAAACTTGAATAATAAGCACTCTCACTAGCCTAAGCTAATCAAAGATCCAAGGAAGCGACATTTATTATTTTTTGCTTTAGGCTTGTAATGTGCTAACATTAAGAACAATTGGGTTAAGCATAGGCTCAAAATTGGCTAACAATGGAAGGTAAAAGGTAGGCTATTTGGGTAAGTGAGCTTTATGAAACAATGGCCTCAATCATATAAATGCATGAATACAAGGAATAATGGACATATAGAATTAAACAAATCAAGGATCACAATCATTGAAAGAGAACAATTGCACACAAGAAGGAAAATAAGTGGTTATAAGATGTAACCACATCATTAGACTCAAATCTCACATGCTTGTGTTCTTAGCTCAAAACATGTTCCACAAAATATATAATTCAAGCAAGTTCCACAAAAAAATTTTTCAATCAATTGGAGTGGTGCCCTATAGATAAGTTCTTTGGAAAATTTCATTGTTTTGACTAAGTTTATCCTAAATGCAATGTTGTGATTTAGAAATTTTAAAATTTCCTTAGTTTATCCCTTCTTTTTCAATCAAACCAAATTTCTTATGTAAAAAGGGTAAACTTGGGTTTCAACAATCCAAAATATTTTTCTAATCACAACCAAAGAGTTAAAACAACTACATAAAGCAAATCTAACTAAAGAAATCAAATGTCTACAGTTATTCAAAATGAAAAATGCAACAAACTAAAGCAAAAGTATCCTAAAATACTAATATGTACAATAATCCATAAGTGCAAAATAAACCAAAGTGAAAATGCTAAAAGTAACAAAAAATACGAGATAAATGTCCGAAATTGTTCACCCAAAATAGTAATCCACCAACGCTGACGACGGTGACCTCCCCACACTTTGAATGAAGCATCGTCCTCGATGCTATGGCTCGGTCTCGTGGTGAGGGTTAACAGTCGCATCCGGCTGGGCCTGAGGCTGTGGCTCCTCGGAGGTCTGTTGCGCCTCTGGGGTAGCCTGGGTCTGTGGGGGTGCCTCTGGCTGAGCCTGCTCCTTCTCATGCTCCTCCTCATCTGTGGAAGAAGGGTCGGCATTAGGGGGCATCTCAGCGCCCAGTGCTACTAGCATCTGATCCACTCGATCAAGGCGACGCATGACACGGCGCTCACTATGCTCCATGAATCAGAAAAGACGTACCAGTAGATATGTCGGCTGGGGTGGTGGTGGTGGTGGCGCTATAGCTGCTGCTGGTGCTGTAGATGGATCTGCTGTAGCTGAAAAGGAAGAAGGTCCAGGTGTCGCTGCTGTTGAGGCTTGAGCTCTACATCGACGCCGGGATGGAGGCTTCTCATTCACCCATGTCACCCACAGAATCAGGCTCTCCTTCCCGTGGATTGGGGGTGGTGACTCCTTATCTGCTCTCCATGGAGCACCGGCTAGCTGAGCCATCTTAGTGACAAAAGTCGGAAATGGGAGTGTGCCATGGACATGTGCTCGCCACATGTATTTCCGAATCAATCGGGGAAAGTACACCTCCTTCCCCTCTAGAATACATCCGATCAAAACGAGCATGTCCACCAGAATATCAGTAAAATGTGTGGTCGACATGACGTAGTGGGCAAGGATCTGCTGCTATGTCATAGCCTCCCTTGTCAGATGAGCAAATAGCATCCCCTTGGGTTGCGTGTTATCAGCATCCATCTCCCAAGGGGCATTCAGGGTGGCAACAATACTCCTCAAGGCATCATAATCATATGTCATACAATACATCTCCACCTCGGCCTGCATAAAGGCATCTGTATCACTATTCTTGGGCAGACAGCGGAGTGCATCCTTAATAGCAGCCTTTGTGATCAATATCTATCCGCCTCGCAGGTAAACGGAATCAGGGGTATGTTTGAAGAAATTACAGTAGAACTCCTGGACCCATGATGTGTTCACCCTACCCAGCTCCCTATCAACAAAAGAGAGGCCCAGCCCCTCAATACCGGTCTCAATAGATTGCCTCAGGTAGGCGGGAATGGCCAATTTCTTCTCTATATTGAGATTCTTCTGCCAGTTGGTCGGGAGGCGAAGCTCACAGTACAGGTTAGGAAACCTGTCTGCATCGGTAGGCAGTAGTTGCTGATCTGCTTTCTCCTTCTCTGAAAGAGGGTTCTTGGCATAATCGGTGAAGGGAGAAGCAGCGAAAGATTGAGATTTCTTTTGTTTTCTAGAGGTAACCTTTACTTTCCCTCTATCAAACATCTTAAAAAACAGATATGACAGTATATAAAAAATTAAGCCAAGTAGAGGAATATAAAGCAAGGCATTAAGCACATACAGAAAGTAAGAGGATTGACATGTAATCATGAAGTGAGTCAAAAAGATGAAAACTTGGAATGCAAGCAAATAAAATATAGAATTCAATCCAAAATGCAACCAAGGAATCATGCAACAATAACAGAATGCTTGTTTTTAATCCACAATAGTCATCATCATCATACCCAAAAGAATATAAAGGTGTTAATGGGAAAACTAAGAAAGAAAGAATTAGAGAATCAACAAAGTTAGAAGTTAGAAATATCGGTTAGAAATCAGTGGCATGACACTTATGGGACTTAACCACAAGAAGCTCAAGAGGTGTATAAAGAATAAGCAAGCTCACAATCATGAGTGTGATGCAAGTCATTGATGATGAAATATGAATTTACATAAAAGCACACACTAGAAAAGTAGTTCATCAACAATGCTCATGGTCACTAAGTGTGTGAAAATTGGTGTTGAAGGAAGTGAAATATGCATTGGTGTAACCAAAAGAGTTTTAAAAAAATAGTGTCAGTTTGAGAGGGTTACACTAGTGGAGATTACCAATTATCACTAATGTGAGAACCTTTATTGAGAAAGGACAAGTTTAAGTTAAATGGTAACATAATGTAAAAGGCTTCAATTGTTAAGTAGAATGAATAGTTAAACTTGAACCAAGAAGTCGGAAAGCATTTGAATTAAACTTGAAATTTTGAAAACACAAAGAAGGCTCTTCTTGACATAGTTAACCAAGGTGCTATTTGACACAGAGATTCGTCAATTAGTCATTTGTTAACCAAGTGTAATGCACATAAGTGGGAATCAAAATGATATGGGAATGCTGGCCGAATCAACTAAGGAGTTGTTCTTGGCATAAAACACAAATTATTTTCAAGTCAAACAAGCGCCAAGTTCAATTCCCAAGTTGCAAGTTGATGATAGGAAAGTTTCCAAAAATTTTGGCAGCATTCCGGCAGTAAATCGGATGTTCCCGGATTGCAAACAGCAGCAAAAATAGTCATATGAATCCAAAAATACAGCAAACATAATATAAGCAAGGATTGCATATGCTCAGGTAGCATCAAGCACAATCACACAATTAAAGTTCAGCAAGGCAGCAGTCAAAATCAGCATAGCAGTAACATGATTTACACAGGACATCAGCATCATCACCAATCAGCAAACAAATCACATTCAACCATATCAGATTAACAAGAACGGAGCATTTATCAGGCCTAAAATCCTCTAACCACAACCTAGCTACCTAACCACATGCATTTCTATCTAACCTAAGCAAACATAAATTAAGAAACAGCTACACTACATGATAGAATTAATAAGAGAAAAGTTAAAAACAGAGCGAAATTTTTTTGAAATAGGGGCACCTGGGAGCAGTAGCAGAAACAGAGTTGGAAGAAGGGTGGTAAAAAGGAATCAATGTCACCCAAGGACGGCGGCAGCTTGGTGGCCCGCGGTGGCAGAACGGAGGTGCTGGGAAGGTGAAATAGGGGAGCACAGCGGAGAGGTTCAGCTCCTCTCTGTTGCAGCAATGAGAGGAAAAAAAAAAGAGTGGTTGGTGATGGTAATGTAATGCTCACCGGCAGGGATGGTGAGTCACGGCGGAGTTGGTGGTGGAAGGAGAAGTATGGCCGAGAGGGGTAGAGATAGGGAAGGAGGGAGAAAGAAAAGTAGGAGAAAAAGGGGAATAGGGTGGTCGACAGCGGCAGTGATGTCGCCAGAACGTGGTCGATAGTGGTGGTTGGAGATGGTCGCCGAACTTAGAGATGGTGGAAATGGTGGTTTGGAGGAAATGGAATGTTGGTGGAGGAGTGAAATGTTGGACGCGAATGGCTAGGGCTTTTGCGTCCTTGGGGGTTATGATTTTGAATCCACGCGTACGCGTCCTGTACGCGTGCGCATGGGTGGTGGAAATATAATGGACGCGTAAGCGTCATGTACGCTTAGGCGTGGATGGAGAGAGTGCGCGTCGACGCGTACACGTGCCATATGCGTACGCGCGGAATGAAACTTGTGCTAGAAGCACAGTGTTCACACCACATTCACGCAATTCTCGGGTAGAAGTATGGGCACTGTGTTAACGCATCGACGTGTACACGTGTTGTATGCGTACGCGTGGATGGAAGCTTGTGCCACACGCCTAGTGTTTGCGCCATGTTCGCAAAACTCTCGGGTCAGATGTATGGATCTGCGCCACCTATCGACGCGTACGTGTGCCTACCCCCGCCCCCCTTTTTTTCTGAAATATTAAATACAGCTTAAAATCTCCCAAACACTACCTACAACTCAAAACTAACGACGAATGCAAAATTACAAAAAAAATCTTTTTGGCTTTTGAAGAGTTTTCAAATATAAGTAAGGAAAGCTTGCATCACAAGCAAACTCAAAGCATTAAAACTAGACTAAATAAAGAGGAAAACTACCTATAATGGTAACTTAAATCACTTATTAATCAATTCTTCAATAGAGTAGAAAGAGTTTACCATGGTGGGGTGTCTCCCACCTAGCACTTTTAGTTCAAGTCCTTAAGTTTGACATTAGGGAAGCTCTTCATCAAGTTGGCTTGTGTTTGTACTCATCCTTGAATCTCCAAGGATCCTTGCTCCTCAAATAGTTGATAGAAATTCCAACCATCTTCACCAAGCTTGGGTGAAGTTCTACCCAAGATAGAAGTTCCCAAAGTTGGTCTTCAAAGTGCGATCCGGGATCCCATATCTTATTTTTGCACCCGTCCTCAAGTTGATTGTCATGGTTCTTCTATCCGAGTGGTTGACACATAGAATTCTCCTTAGTGCACCAAAGTCTCCTCCTAGACTCACACAAGTTTGCATTCTTCCAATCATGGTGCCTACGCCATGAATGTTCGACCTTAATGAGCCTAATACTACACTTCCAACCACTACACAACTTCCTCTTACCATTAACTCCACAAAGAGCTTTAAGTTGCCCATCCGTTTCAATTAAGCTGTATTCAAGTGAGAAAGTGAAGCTTAAGGGTAAGAATTTCACCCACTTGAATGTTGTGTTAGATAGTGACTTAGGAAGGGGCATCTTTAATGGTTCTTCAAGCACTATTCCCTTATGCTCTTCTTTGGCTAGTTCCACCTCTTGACAACTTCTTTCAATTTCTTATTGCTTGTCAACTTCTTCCAATTTTTCCTCATCATTAATCAAGTCAACTCTTGGAGGTTGTGTGAAGGCCACTTCAATATTAGCTTCAAATCCAATGGAAGAGTCTTCAACGAGGTCACCAATATCATTTGGCATTGAATTGTCTTCCATAGCTTCAATTCCATATTCCATGGGAGAGGATTCAATTTTAGATAAGAATTCATTGATGATTGAATCCATCTCTTGATCAACCTCTTCATATTCTTCAATTTTGATATGCTCCGGAGGTTGTTGAGACTCCCATGGTGCTTCCGCATCTCCTAAATCTTCAACCACTTCTTCCTTTTCTTCAACAATCATAGGTTTCTCCAATTGCTACAATACAAGACCCAATTTCTTCTTCTCCACCGAACTTTCCAATATCTCCTCCATGCTTTGCTCTTCTTTGGATCCTTCACATGTGGCTACAGAAGTACCTTGAGTGTTCAAGCATTGGTAGGCTAAAGTATGCACTACCTTGGTCAAGTTAGTCACAAACTCTAGTATGTTCCTTTGCATATCCGCTTGTCCTTAAAGTAGTAAACTGAGAGAATCATCCATTGGGTCTTGGGGTGGATAAGAGGGTTCATCACTTTGGAGAAATGGTTCATAGTAGGGAGGTCATTCTACTTGGTAAGGGTATGGAGATTGTATGTATTGAGGTGGTTCTTGGTAGTAATCATGATAGGGTTGTGGTGGTTCTAAAGGTTCTTGCTCATAATGGTCACAAGGATATGGTATAGGTGATTGGTTATATGATGGATATGGATCATAGGAAGATACTTGGTAAAAAGGGGCTTGTGAGTATGGTTGAGGTTCATGTTGAGGATAATATTCATAGGCATATGATGGTGGTTGTTTATTGTCACAAAAAGATTCACCATAGCCATTGAATTGACATATATTAGGATGTTGATTATACCTATAAGTATCCGGAGGTTGTTGCCAATAGGAGTGATCAATTCCTTGAGGCTCCTTCCATCTTTATTGGTTCCATCCTTGATAGATGTGGTTATTGAGTTCACATTTCCTACAACACAAGTAGAACTAAACTCATAGCCAAAAGGGTGAGAAATCATAGTGGAGGCAAAAGCAAACTAACTAAGTCCGAAACCTAACAAAAACTAACAACCAAGTAAAAGACAAACATATTCACAATATTCACATATATACAATAACCAATAACAAGGCACACAATTGCAATTTCCTCGGCAACGGCGCTATTTTGATGAATGGAAAATTGACGGTTTAGAATTTCACTAATGAAATCTCGTTGCAAGTATAGTTTCTAAACCAACAAATAATCCTTTCATACAAAAATTTGTTTGTCACAAGTACAAACCCCTAATAAACCTAATAACTGAAGTATTTAAACCTCTGGTCGTCTCTCAAAGGAATTGCAGGGTAGTGTTCTTGTTATTGGCTATGGACATATATATTTTGGGGTTTTGAATAAGAGACAAGAAAAGTATGTGGTAAAGGAATTCAAATGATGTAAAGGTCTTGGCAAGGTTTGGTGGTCAAGGATCTCTGTCCTTATTACTAACCACAATATGATAATTTGCAAGGATTAATCCCATTAAATCATCCGGTAACAATTAGAGGAAAGTCAAATGAGCTATATCAATCCAAGTCCATAAGTTCTAGCTATTCACTAATTGAATTAATGAGAGCTGAGTCAATGGCTACCAACTATCAATCACTTGAACATTAGTAACTCAAGAATTCCTAAGTTACTTTCCCAAGCCAAGAACATAAAATTCTATTCTAACATCCTTCCAAGCATTTTGACAAACACTTGGAAGGTATAAAAGGAAACCATAGTAAATTGACAACAAGAATGAAATCTTACAACAAATAATTGCAAAGAATTAACAACAACAAGCAAAGAAAACACAATTAACATGAATTACCTCAAATTGCATTAAAAGAAAATAAAAGGAACAAGAGTAGATCAACAACAAAGTATGGATACAAAATAGAGGAAATTACAACAAGAGAATAGAAGAACAAGATGCAGCAACAAAGAACTGAAAGGTAGAAGTATATGAAAGCATGAATTAAAACCTAGATCTAAGCTTATTAACCTAAACCTAAACCTAATTCTAGAGAAAAGAGAGAGCTTCTCTCTCTAAAACTAAACTCTCAACTAGATCTCAACTAAACGAATTCCTAATGTGTAAAGTGATGCATTCCCCTTCAATCTTTGGTCCTTTTAACCTTTTCCCGCCAAAATTCAGCTCCAAACTGGGCCAGGGGCACTTCTGAATTTGCCAAGCATGATTTCACTTAAAAATCACGTGCCAACACCGACGCGTACACGTACAGCACGCGTGCGCATCCCTAGAGTTTTACGATCCACGCGTGTGCGTCCATTGCGCGTGCGCGTGGATGAGTGCATCCCAAATCTTTGGCTTTCCATGATTTCTCTATTTTGCATGCTTTTCCCTTCATTCTTTTAATCCATTCCTAGGCTTTTCAATCCTGAAATCACTAGCAAACACATCAAGGCATCTAGTGGAATCAAAGGAGAGTCAAAATCAACCAATTAAGGGCCTAAAAAGCATGTTTTTACATTTAAGCACAAATTAAGGAGAAATTATGAAACCATGCTATTTCATAGAATAAATGTGAGAAAAGGTTGATAAAATGCTCTAAATTCAACATAAGATAAACCCTAAAAATGGAGTTTATCAATCCTTGGTATTTAGAGTGGTTGTTTTGGTTTTGATGAGGTGCTAGGTAGGGTTGGTTGTGGTGATTTTGGTTGGCTTGATGGTTGTTGTTTTGATATTGGGATGAAGATTGGTGATTGTTGTGGTAATGCGAAGAGGAGTTGTTCTATCTTTGGTTTTGATTGCTCCTTTGTTCATTGTCCCTCCACCCTTGGTTAGAACTATTACTATGAGAGTAATTGTTTTGGCCTTGAGATTGATAGGGTGGACGGTTGTTGGTATGTCTGGCATTTGAATGAGGCTTCTTGGAATGCATCCAATCCTTCTGGTACAGGAGGAAGATCTAAAGCTCGTTGAATGGCCTCTTCTGTTATGGGAACTTGCTTTTAACGGACATAGACGGACTGCATGGTTAGCATGTGAAAATTGGAATAGAATTCAACTGCCCATGAAAGGTTAACCTGTCGTGACTGTCTCCGTAGGAATCCCCAATGTCTTCGTTCAATTCGCGGCTCAACAAATTCAACAATCTTGGTCGGGAGGATGAGTAGATACTCATTGTTATAGTTTCTCTCAGCCAGGATGGAGAACATCTGTTCACAGTAGCGGTTAGTGAATCGCACAGTGTCCTTTGCTGGAAAATCTTTCTGTTGTTCATCGACCTTAATGATCCTCTTGATTCTTTTTGTTGAGGGCTTTACTATTTTTGAAGATGGCTCTACGGCTATTGTTCTTTTAGTTCCTTTCCTTGCTGGTGGTTTGGGAGTAGGTTTCTCTTTACCCTTCCTGGTGGTCATCCTGAAAAGGGAAAAAGTAAGTACATGTAAAGCTAAGGGTTTGAGCAAGAAAGAGGATGGTATAGGTGATAATCAATGCACAGTAAAGAGGGATGTCGTTAACACATGGTCATGACTACATGTGAAAAGTTCATCAATGGAAATATAGCAAGTGCATATGATGGCAATTTAATGCAAGATGTTTATTGGCATGCCGACAAAGGCATGAGTAGCATAGATCAAGCATTAAATGTCCAAGTTAGATTATCAACTTATTAAAACTAACAATCTGTTTGTATTGACAATTATATTTAATCAATAAAATAAAAGGGATTTTGTGAAAAACAGGCATTAGAGTAGTAGAATAGAGTAATATAAAAATAATGCACAACGCCATACGGGCCTTTTCACAAACACATAGCATGCATGGTGAATATGTTGTTAAAAGTATTAAAGTGAACATGCAAGCAACCCTTTAAGAAGTAATATTAATTTTCAAACAATTCCACAATAACACACAAGAAAAATATAAAAGAAAATAATTACCCAATTAAATTTCTAACACCAATTAAAAAGAATGTAAAAGGAAAAAGAAAGAAAAAGAAAATATAGATAATGAAAGTAAAAAGAAAAAGAAGAAAAAAACATAAATAGAAAGTAATAATAATAATGGAAAAGTAAAAAGTAAAGAGAGAAAGAAAAGAACCTTGATAATGGATGTGAAAAAGAAGGAAGGGAGAAAGTAAAAAGTGAGAAAGAATAAAGAAGGAAGAAGGAAGAAGAAAGAAATAAGAAGGGAAAGAAAAGATTTGGATTTGGGGAAGAAAAGATAAGATAGTTGGTACTGATCTGGATAAACTGTGCGTCGCATGTAACACGGACGCGTAGAGCACGCGATCGCGTGGTGTGTGATAAGTTCAGATGACGCGGACGCGTGGGTCACGCGATCGCGTGACCTGATTTGTGCGCGTGGGTGATGCGATCGCGCGAATGGCCATATTTTGAAAAACGACGGGAATGCATGGGGCATGCGTTCGCGTGGTAAGGCTTGTGCTTCCAGCACTATTCCAGCCCCACTCCACCATAACTCTCTGCCATACACCTTTTTACGTCGATTTCGCAGGGTCATG
This sequence comes from Arachis hypogaea, assembly GCF_003086295.3. Classification (NCBI taxonomy): domain Eukaryota; kingdom Viridiplantae; phylum Streptophyta; class Magnoliopsida; order Fabales; family Fabaceae; genus Arachis; species Arachis hypogaea. The sequence goes on along the minus strand of NC_092055.1, from coordinate 56,077,495 downwards.
CGTGCGCATGGCCGATGCGCACGCGTGGGAGACTATTTTTCAAAATGACGCGGACGCGTCGCTGGCGCGTTCACGTGGGCATGGTTGTGCCAAAGGCACGCCTCCAGCCACGCTCTCGCGTGACTCTCTGCTTCTTTTCTTCCTTGTTTCTAATGCACTAATGACGCGGACGCGTCAGCGACGCTTACGCGTCGCTTGCATTTTTTTATATATATGCAGAATGCAAATGCAAATGCAGGCTATATACAGAGATTATGAGAAGAGTCATTAACAAAAATAAAAATAGAATAAAGTAAAATAAAACTAAGACTGAAACGGAACGATCATACCATGGTGGGTTGTCTCCCACCTAGCACTTTACTTTTACGTCCTTAAGTTGGACATTCTTCAAGCTCATTCTGCTACTGTTGGTGGGTCTTCCAAAAGGAAGACCTCTAGTTCTTTGTGATCCTTAATCTTTTCTCCATGATAAAGCTTTAGGCGATGTCTGTTGACCTTGATGAATTTTGAACTAGAAGGAGGACGCAGGTGAAAAACTCCGTATGGTTCTGCCTTTTCTACTCTGTAGGGACCTTCCCATCTTGATCTCAATTTACCTGGCATAAGCCTTAGTCTGGAGTTATAAAGAAGAACTAACTCCTCTGGTCTGAATTCTCTCCTTTTTATGTGTTTGTCATGGACAGCCTTCATCTTCTCCTTGTATTGCCTGGAGTTGTCATATGCTTCTAGGCGAAGATTCTCCAATTCTGCTAGTTGCAGCTTTCTTTCAGTACCAAATTCTTCAAAATTCATATTGCATTCCCTTACAGCCCAGAAAGCCTTGTGTTCCATCTCTACTGGAAGGTGGCAAGCCTTTCCGTACACTAAGCGGAAGGGGCTCATCCCGATGGGTGTTTTGTATGCTATTCTATATGCCCAGAGTGCATCTTCTAGGCTGGCACTCCAGTCTTTCCTATGAGGTTTTACTATCTTCTCCAGAATGCCTTTAATCTCCCTGTTAGACACTTCTGCTTGTCCATTGGTCTGAGGATGATAAGCTGTTGCTATTTTGTGAACAATCCCATGCTTCTTCAGTAATCCTGTTAGTCTCCTATTACAAAAGTGAGTGCCTTGATCGCTCACGATTGCTCGTGGTGATCCAAAGCGACATATAATATGATTTCTAACAAAGGAAACAACAGTGTTAGCATCATCAGTATGGGTAGGAATTGCTTCCACCCATTTAGAAATGTAATCTACAGCTAACAGTATATAAAGGTAACCATTAGAGTTTGAAAATGGACCCATGAAGTCAATGCCCCAAACATAAAAAATTTCACAGAAAACCATAATCTGTCGAGGAATCTCATCCCTCTTGGATATATTACCAAATCTTTGGCATGGGGAACAAGATTTACAAAATTCAGCAGCATCCTTAAAAAGAGTAGGCCACCAGAATCCACAGTCTAAGATTTTTCTATCTGTTATTTGAGGGCCAAAATGTCCTCCACTCTTAGAAGGGTGGCAGGCCTCTAAAATGGATTGGAATTTTGTTTGGGGTACACACCTTCTAATTATCTGGTCAGCACCACACCTCCATAAATATGGGTCATCCCATATATAATATTTAGACTCGCTTTTCAGCTTGTCCCTTTGATGTTTAGTAAAATTGGGAGGGAAAGTATGGCTAACTAGATAATTAGCTACAGGTGCATACCAAGAAACTACTTCGGATACTGCTTGTAAACTATCAAATGGGAAAGTATCATTGATAGGAGTGGAGTCATCCTTAATGTGCTCAAGGCAACTCAAGTGGTCTGCCACTAAATTATGGTTACCACTCCGATCCTCAATTTCTAAATCAAATTCTTGTAGCAGCAGTATCCAACGTATTAGTCTTAGTTTGGACTCTTTTTTAGCTAATAAATACCTTAGAGCTGCATGGTTTGAGTACACTACTACCTTAGTACCAAGTAAATAGGCTCGGAATTTATCCAGAGCAAAAACAATAACTAGAAGCTCTTTTTCAATAATAGTGTAATTAGACTGAGTAGCATCTAAGGTCTTAGATGCATAAGCAATTACGAAGGGGTCCTTACCTTCATGATGAGCCAGCGCCGCTCCTATTGTATGGTTGGAGGCATCACACATAATCTCAAATGGCTGGCTCCAGTTTGGTCCTCTCACAATTGGAGCTTTAGTCAGGGCGATTTTCAGCTTATCAAACGCTTTCATGCAATCCTCACTGAACTCGAACTCAATATCTTTCTATAGCAGTCTGGATAAAGGTAATGCTACCTTATTGAAGTCCTTAATGAATCTCCTATAAAAACCTGCATGGCCTAGGAACGAACGGACTTTCCTCACAGAAGAGGGGTAAGGTAAACTAGAAATGACATCTACCTTTGCTGAATCTACTGAAATACCAGTTTTGGAGACATGTCCTAGAAAAATCCCTTGTTTTACCATAAAATGACATTTTTCAAAATTCAATACAAGGTTTGAACTAACATATCTGTCTAATACTTTAAATAAACTATCCAAGTAAAGGTTAAACGAATCACCATATACGCTAAAATCATCCATAAAAACTTCCATACAGTTGTCAATAAGATATGAAAAGATACTCATCATGCATCTTTGGAAAGTAGCCGGTGCATTACATAAGCCAAAAGGCATCCTTTTGTATGCATACGATCCAAAGGGACATGTAAAAGTGGTCTTCTCCTAATCCTCAGGAGCTATATGAATTTGAAAGTAGCCTGTATAGCCATCTAAAAAGCAATAATGGGATTTACCTGATAGGCGATCGAGCATTGATAAACCCCAATTTTGTGGTTTATCTTGTGCTTAATTTGGGGGATTTTATCAACTTTTCTCACATTTATTCAATGAAATAGCATGGTTTTGTAATTCTCCCTAAATTTGTGCTCAAGTGTGAAAACATGCTTTTTAGGCCTTAAAATAGCTAAATTTAACTCACTTTAATTCCATTCGATACTTTGATATGTTTGTTAAGTTTTTTCAGGTTTATAAGGCAAATATTGGATTGAAGGAATGAAGAAAAAGCATGCAAAGTGGGAGAACTCATGAAGAAATGAAGGAACTGCAAAGCTGTCAAGCCTGACCTCCTCGCACTCAATTGACCATAACTTGAGTTACAGAGGTTCAAATGAGACGGTTCTAGTTGCCTTGGAAAGCTACCATCTGGGACTTCAAAATGATATAAAATTTTGCCATAATTTTCTGACGTATAGGGGCGCGCACGCGCACTGTACGTGTGTGCACCGATGGAGCACGTGGTTCACTAAAGTGAAATCGTGGCCAGCAATTTGTAGCTCATTTTGGGCCCAATTCAACTCATTTCTGATGCTATTAAACCCAAGGATTGAGGGGGGAATGAACCAAGTAGTCATAGTTTAGTTTTCATCATGTTTTAGGATAGAATTCTAGAGAGAGAAGCTCTCCCTTCTCTCTAAAATTTAGGGTAGTTTAGGTTAATCTTTCTCAAATTCATCTTTCAATTCTTGTTTTGATTTCAATTCTCTTTATGTTTTACTGTTCTATTGTCTTAATCCTCTTAGTTTCTCTTGTTAATTTCTTATTTTGCTCTCTTTTATGTTTATGAACAATGGTTGGATCTTAATTTTCTTTAATGCAATTTTATGTTTCCATGTTTCTTTTATGTTGATCTTGAGTGTTATTATGATTTCTTGCTTATGTTAGTTGTGAGTTCTTTCAATTCTTGCATTTTACGAGGTTTACTTTTATTGCACACTAGGTGTTTGATAGAATTTTTCCTTTATTTTTTGAGTAGCTTTCTTTGCTCTTGGCCTAGGCTAAGGGAATTGAGTGACCTTGAGTCATTGGGTCTCAATGATTTGGTGATTTGAGAATCCTTGGTGATCAATTTATTACCTATTGACACTAACCCACTACTAATCTAATTAGTAGATAGGTTGGAACTTATGGGTTGATGTGATCAAAGCCATTTGACGTACTTCATGTCTAGGAGTAGATATTACGTACTTAAGGCTTTTGGAAGTAGACTTAATGAGCTTGGTTCCTCATAATTATTGATATATGGTTTGTAGACAAGGATGGTGATCTCAATTACCCATGTCTAGCCAAGAGTTATTTCCTTTATTTTATTAGTTCTTATCATTTACTTTTTTGATTTTATATTTCCTTGCTAATTACCAAATCAAACCCCCTTGTATCTTCATAGCCAATAATTGAGGATTTCATTGCAATTCCTTGTGAGACGACCCAGAGTTTAAATACCTCAGTTAATTTTCATTGGGGTTTGTACTTGTGACAAAACCATATTTTAATTTGATGTGAGAGTTGTTTGTTGGTTTGGAACTATGCTTACAACGAAGTAATTCCTTTCTTTAGGAAGAAAATCTAGACCGACAAAAATTTAGCGCATCAAATAAATGGTGCCGTTGCCGGGGAGTTGCAATGGTGTTATATTATTGGCTATTGTGAATATGTGAATATGTTTGCCTTTTGTTTGTTTGTTAGTTTTTGTTAGGTTTAGGACTTTGTTCTCATTTTTGTTAGTTTTGTTTTTATTTGCTTCTATGAATTCTCACCGCTTTGGCTATGAGTTTGGTTCAAATTATGTTGTAGGAAATAGAAGCTACAATGACAATATGCATCAAGGATGGAACAATCAAAGGTGGGAGGAGCCTCAAAGGATTGATCACCCTTCTTGGCAACAACAACCTCCGGATTCTTATGGGTATAATTCTAATCCTAATGCATATCAATCTAATGGATGTGGTGACCCTTATTGTGATTGTCAACAACCACCACCACATGCCTATGAACCACCCCCTCAACATGACTTTGAACCACATTACTCACAAGCCCCCTACCACCAAACACCTCATTATGACCCTAATTTTTATCCACCATACCAACCACCTTATGAACCATATCAACCACACATGGAACCACCACCATTCCAACATAATTACTCTCAAGAACCACCTCAATATACACCACCTCCATACCCTTACCAAGATGAACCAACTTCCAATTATGAAACTTTTCTCCCAAATAATGAACCTTATTTTTCCACACCACCTCCAATGGATGATCCTCTCCAAGAATGTATTAGTTCTTACATTCGAAGGCAAGAGGAGAACCAAAAGGAGTTTAAGGAGCTAGAAGCCAAGATGGCTACCCTAGCGGAAGCCGTTAGCAATATGGTGTCCTTCTGCCTAAGCCTATGCGATCAAGGAACTCCCATTGTTGAATGTGGAGAAGCAATCAAGGAGCATAGTGAGGGAGTGAGTTTAGATCTTCAAGGTGTAGAAGAAGGGGTGAAACAAGGATTTCCACAAAGGGAGGAAGTCGAGATAATTGAGCCGGAAGAAGTGGTTGAAGCCTTTGAAGAGGTTGACCAAGAGATGGATTCAATCATTGAAGAATTCTTATGTACAATTGAATCATCTCTAAATGGGTTTGACATAGAGGTTAAGGAAGAAGATACCTCACCTCCCATACCCTTGGTAAGCAATGAAGAAGAGATTGAATTGGAAGGAAGCCACCAAGAGGAGGAGGTTGAGCAAGAAGCAAGCTGCATCATTGAAGATGATTCCAAACCAACTAATGAGTCTTTTGGAATTGATGAATCTCCCTTATTATGCTATAAAATTGATGACAAGGAGGACCGTGCACAACCTCTGACACATGGTTTGAGCAATGAAAGGTGTATAGAAGAATTTGGTGAGCAAGGAATTGAAGTTGAAAAAGCTTGCAAAGAGGTGGAGGTAGTCAAGAAGGAGCACAAGGGCGTAGACCTCGCATTGGCTAAGTGTGGGGAGGTTTTCTTTCCTAAGTCACCATCATCCAACACAACATTCAAGTGGGTAAAATTCTTATCTCTAATCTTCACTTTCCCACTTGAATATGGTTTGATTGAAAATGATGGTCAACTTAGAGCTCTTTATGGAGTTAAGAGTAAGAGAGAGTTGTGTAGTGGTTGGAAACATCATTCTAAGTCCATGATGGTTGTATGCTCAAAGTTGAATGGCAATGGTTGGTGTAGAACTAAATTGCATGGGTCTAGGAGAATGTTTGGATGCTTAATTGAGAATTCACAAGCCTTGTCACCCAAATTTAACTATGGTAGTCAACGAGAAGATGGGTGCAAGAACAAGGTTTGGGACCCCGGAATTCATTTCAGTAATCAGAACTCTTGGGGCCTTGTCATCTACCTAAGCTTACCTAAAGGCCTTGTGCGCCTAATTTGGGATCCCGGTGGACATTGGAGATGCAAACATTGGTGGGGATTCAAGGATGAATTCAAGCATAAACCACCCTAGCACGGACGCCTACCAAATGTCCATCTTGAGGACTTAAACTAAAAGTGCTAGGTGGGAGACATCCCACCATGGTAAAGTCTTTCCACTATCTTTTAGATTTGGTTAAATAAGTGATGGAGTTGCCATTATAGGTAGTCTTCTTCTTTTCTATACTCTTATACATTTTGTTTCGATGATAGGTTGTAGTAGTGTGTTTTGATTAGTTTAGATTGTTGATTATGTAGGTTGCTTGAAGTGTATGTTTTGTTTTTAGTATATTTCAAAATTTTTCAAAAACCTGAAAGATTTGTTGTTAAATTTGATTTGTGATTGAATTAGAATGCTTGTAGATTAGGAGAGTATCCTATTTCTGATCTAAGCATCTTTAAAAAAAAAAAAGAGGGCATTCGCGCGTGAGCGTGCTGTGCATGCGCGCGTCGGTGTTGCATCCCACACTCCTGGTACAGAAACCAGAGAGTTATGCCCAGTTGGTACCTATTCTGTGCCTGCGACCCATGCGCGAGCATGCATGACGCGTACGAGTCGGCCGCCATCTTCACATCCATGCGTATGCGTGCTATGTGCATCCGCGTCGCCTGTCTCACCTGCCCACCCACACACACGCGTGCGTGACGCGTACGCGTCGCCCTCCGCGCCCTGTTTTTTCCCTGTACTGCCCTGTTTTCTTTCTCCCTTCTTCTCTTCTTTTCCTTCTAGTTTCTTCCTCTTTCTTTCTCCTTCTTTCTTCCTTTCTTACTTTCTTTCCCTTCTTCTTTTCTTTTCAAAAGTCCACTTTTTATTTTTCTTATTTTCATTTTCTTCTATATGTTGCATTTGCATATTATCACCCGTTGCATTTTAATTTTGTTTTTATAACTTGTTCTTGTTTTCTTTTCTAAGTTCTTGTTTTAATAATGGTGTTGGATTCTTATATTCAATTGTTGAGAATTTCTTGGTTAATCTTGGTGCTTTGTGACTTGTTTGACATTAATTGTAATATTTTCTCTACACACAAGATTAGTGCTTTAGTCCTTCCTAACTCATGATCCCTAGTTTTTATACATTATTGTCATTGTGTTAGGATAGGGCCAATTACTCTCATGGTTATCCCTAATCTTGTTTGTGTCAATTTATGTTTGAACTTAATGCTCAATATGCTCTTCATGCTTTAACTTGTTCTTGCATCAAGTATTAGTTAATATGCCTTTGTTTGAATTGTTTTCTCACTTACATGCGTAGCTAACATATAGTGAGAACCTTACTCTTATTTGGCATTAGCCCCCACCTATGTTCTACTTGCTTTGCTATCTTTGTTGTAGGCTTAATTTTCTTTCTTTTTCTTTCCTTTTAGGTTGGCCACCAAGAAGGAAAGGAATGGAAAAGCTTCTAAATGGGGCAACAAACAAGCTCACCCGCACAACCTTTTGAAGGAGCTCATCAATTGTAGCTACCCGTCCACCTTGCTCTTCTTTGCATGCACCGAGGACGGTGCAAATTTCTAAGTGTGGGGAGGTTATCCGACCGACCTCCATGGGTAACAACTTCCTTTTTCAACACCAATTCTTAATTTTTTTCCTTGTTAGTTAGTTGTTGCATTGCATGATAGGTTTCATGTTAGTTAGAATTTGTACATATTTTACCACTTCTTTTTATGTTAGGACTACTTGGTTAGGGTGATGATTTCTTTTCCAAGAAACTATTTTTAAGGCACCCTATCAATTTGAAAAATTTTTGTGTTGAACTTGCTTGAGGAATTTATTTTGGAACATGGTTTTTAAGCTAAGAACACAAGCATGTGAGTTTTGAGCCTAATTGTGTGGTTACATCATATAACCACTTATTTTCATTCTTGTGTGCATTATTCTCTTTCTATGATTGTAATCTTTGATTTGTTTGATTCTTTATGTCCATTATTCTATGTATACATGTATTTATATGATTAAGGCCATCATTTCATTTAGCTCACTTACCCAAATAGCCTACCTTTCATCAACCATTGTTAGTCAAATTTGAGCCTATTTAATCCCTTTTGTTCTTAATTTTAGCACATCACTACTCCTAAGTGAAAAACAATAAATGTCCTTAATTTGAATCTTTGATTAGCTTAGGTTAGTGAGGGTGTGTATCATTTGGGTATGGAAAACTTGGGACATTGGTTGAGGTAAAAGTATAATTTTTATTTTTGTTGAAAATATTGGGAATTGGGTACATATTCATGCACTATATGTAAAACCATATGCATTGATACGTTTGTATATACTTTAGAAAAAAACACACATATATATATATATAAAAGAAAAAATAGAAAAAGAAAAAAAAAAGAGAAAAAGAAATAAAAAGGGGACAAAAATGCCCCAAAGTAAAGTTCAATAAAAAAATCAATGCATATGGAATGTAAATTAAAAAAAAACAATGCATGAGTATGTGAAAAAGTGGGAATCATGGGTAGCTAGGTTGTGTAATAGAATTGTATAGGTTGTCATATGTGTTTGGTGAGAGCTTAGGTTAATCAAAGATTCAAATTTCATGCTCACTTGACCATATACATCCCTACCTTTACCCTAGCCCCATTACAACCTATGAACAAGTCCTCATGATGAATGTATGCATGCATTGAATAATTGTTGATTGTTAGAAGAAAAACAAATCTTGGAAAACATGAGTAGAAGAGAATTGAGTGATCGACCCTATACACTTGAGCGACTAGAGCGGATATACTTACGGTGAGGATTTGATGCTCAATTCCTTGTTCTCAGCTTTCATGAGCTTTCTTCTTGCAAGTCTATTTGAACTTTATTTTGATATTTTAATTGGTAGGATTCATGAATCATCATATGATCTTAGCCCAACTTGTTCATACATGCTCTTGGAGATTGATTTACTTTTGACTAAGTAGATAGAATCATCTTGAATTTAGTGCATTCATTTAGATAGGTTGCATATAGTTTCTGTGCATTGAATAAATGTTCATACCCCTTTTCTTGTCCCTCTTTATTCTTAGCATGAGGACATGCTTGGTTTAAGTGTGGGGAGATTTGATATACTCTGATTTTGTGGTTTATCTTGTGCTTAATTTGGGGGATTTTATCAACTTTTCTCACATTTATTCAATGAAATAGTATGATTTTGTAATTCTCCCTAAATTTGTGCTCAAGTATGAAAACATGCTTTTTAGGCCTTAAAATAGCTAAATTTAACTCACTTTAATTCCATTCAATGCCTTGATATGTTTGTTAAGTGGTTTCAGGTTTAGAAGGCAAAGATTGGATTGAATGAATGAAGAAAAAGCATGCAAAATGGAAGAACTCATGAAGAAATGAAGGAACCGCAAAGCTGTAAAGCCTGACCTCTTCACACTCAATTGACCATAACTTGAGCTACAGAGATTGAAATGAGGCAGTTCTAGTTGTGTTGGAAATCTAACATCTGGGGCTTCAAAATGATATAAAATTTGCCATAGTTTCCTGAAGTATAGGGGCGCGCACGTGCACTGTACATGTGCACACTGATGGAGCACGTGGTTCACTAAAGTGAAATTGTGGCCAGCGATTTGTAGCTCATTTTGGGCCCAATCCAACTAAATTCTGATGCTATTGAACCCAAGGATTGAAGGGGAAATGAACCAAGTAGTCATAGTTTAGTTTTCATCATGTTTTAGGGTAGAATTCTAGAGAGAGAAGCTCTCCATTCTCTCTAAAATTTAGGGTAGTTTAGGTTAATCTTTCTCAAATTCATCTTTCAATTCTTGTTTTGATTTCAATTCTCTTTATGTTTTACTGTTCTATTGTCTTAATCCTCTTAGTTTCTCTTGTTAATTTCTTATTTTTCTCTCTTTTATGTTTATGAACAATGGTTGGATCTTAATTTTCTTTAATGCAAATTTATGTTTCCATGTTTCTTTTATGTTGATCTTGAGTGTTATTATGATTTCTTGCTTATGCTAGTTGTGAGTTCTTTTAATTCTTGCATTTTATGAGGTTTACTTTTATTGCATACTAGGTGTTTGATAGAATGTTTCCTTTAGTTTTTGAGTAGATTTCTTTGCTCTTGGCCTAGGCTAAGGGAATTGAGTGACCTTGAGTCATTGGGTCTCAATAATTTGGTGATTTGAGAACCCTTGGTGATCAATTTGATACCCATTGATACTAACCCACTACTAATCTAATTAGTAGATAGGTTGGAACTTATGGGTTGATGTGATCAAAGCCATTTGACGTACTTCAAGTCTAGGAGTAGATATTACGTACTTATGTCTTTTGAAAGTAGACTTAATGAGCTTGGTTTCTCATAATTGTCGATATATGGTTTGTAGACAAGGATGGTGATCTCAATTACCCATGTCTAGCCAAGAGTTCTTTCCTTTATTTTATTAGTTTTTATCATTTACTTTCTTGCTTTTATATTTCCTTGCTAATTACCAAATCAAACCCCCTTGTATCTTCATAGCCAATAATTGAGCATTTTATTGTAATTCCTTGTGAGACGATCCAAAGTTTAAATACCTCGATTAATTTTCATTGGGGTTTGTACTTGTGACAACCAAATTTTTTATTGGGAGGATTGTTTGTTGGTGTAGAACTATACTTGCAATGAGAATTCATTCATTTGAGGAAATTCTATACCATCAAAGAATTCGCTCATCAAGCATCTGGTCAATAAATGGCAAGGGGTAATGATCATTGCGAGTAGCTTGGTTGAGACGCCTATAGTCAATGCAAACCCTCCATGAATTCTGCACTCTAGTTGTTAGGAGCTCTCCATGCTCATTCTTTATTGTTGTGACTCCAGACTTCTTGGACACCACTTGTACTGGACTGACCCATTCACTGTCTGAGATGGGGTAAATGATATCTGCTTCAAGTAGTCTGGTTACTTCTTTCTTGATAACTTCTAAGATGGTGGGATTCAATCTTCTTTAGGGTTGACGGACGGGTTTTGATTCCTCTTCTAAATATATTATGTGCTCACAAACTTGAGGGCTAATGCCTACTATATCCGCCAAGCTCCACTCAATTGCTCTCTTATGTTTTCTCAGCACACTAAGCAGTTGCTCTTCTTATTGAGAAGTGAGTTCCCTTGCAATGATAATTGGAAACTTCTGATTATCCTCATGGTAAGCATACTTGAGGTGTGGAGGAAGGGGCTTCAATTCCAACTTCTGCTCATGGCTAGGTTATGGATCATCCGGGGCTGGTGGTAATGGTAAGGTATCTTCATCATGTTCAGAGGGTGTCCCCATACTTGGACCTTGCTCCATGTGCTTCTCTTCTAATTCTTCTTGGTGAACTTCAGCTATAGTTTCATCAATGATGTCGCACTGGAAGATAGAATGATCTTCCGGAGGGTGCTTCATAGCTTCATTTAAACTGAAACTTACAATTCTACCATCTATCTCAAAGGAGTAAGTTCCTGAGAATGCATCTAGCTTGAACTTCGAGGTCTTCAGGAATGGTCTTCCAAGCAGGATTGATGATGGTCTTCCTGAGTCATTAGGGGGCATTTCTAGGATATTGAAGTCAATGGAAAATGTGAGCCCCTTAATGCTCACTAATATATCTTCAACAATTCCAACTACTGTAATAATGCTTTTATCTGCTAACACAAAATGAGCTGCCGACCTTTTTAAGGGAGGGAGCCTTAGAGTATTGGTGTGCGAAATCGTGATCATTCCTTCCTTGGTAACGACGCTAAAAACTCAATACGCACGTTCATGTTCTTAATTCTGTTTCACAACTTCGTACAACTAACTAGCAAGTGCACTGGGTCGTCCAAGTAATAAACCTTACGTGAGTAAGGGTCGATCCCACGGAGATTGTCGGCTTGAAGCAAGCTATGGTCACCTTGTAAATCTCAGTCAGGCGGATTCAAATGTATTAAGAGATTATAGTGTACTAAAAGATAATTAAAATAGGATAGAGATACTTATGTAATTCATTGGTGAGAATTTCAGATAAGAGTATAGAGATGCTTTCTTTCCTCTGAACCTCTGCTTTCCTGCTGTCTTCATCCAATCAGTCCTACTCCTTTCCATGGTAAGCTTTATGTAGGGCATCACCGTTGTCAATGGCTACATCCCATCCTCTCTCTAAAAATGGTCCGATGCGCTGTCACTTTATGGCTAATCATCTGGAGGTTCTCGATCATACTGGAATAGGATCCATTGATCCTTTTGCGTCTGTCACTACGCCCAGCACACGCGAGTTTGAAGCTCATCACAGTCAGTCAATCCCTGAATCCTACTCGGAATACCACAGACAAGGTTTAGACTTTCCGGATTCTCAAGAATGGCCGTCCATGGGTTCTAACTTATACCACGAAGACACTAATAACTCGGACTCGGTCCCCTGTATTAGATATCCAAGAGATATCCATTCTAGCTTGTTTGCATGTAGAACGGAAGTGTTTGTCAGGCACGCGTTGATAAGTGAGAATGATGATGAGTGTCACATAATCATCAAATTCATCATGTTCTTGGGTGCTAATGAATATCTTAGAAGCGGAATAAGCTTGAATTGAATAGAAAAACAGTAATACTTTGTATTAATTCATGAGGAACAGCAGAGCTCCACACCTTAATCTATGGAGTGTAGAAACTCTACTATTGAAAATACATAAGTGAAAAGGTTTAGGCATGGCCGAAAGGCCAGCCCCCCAAACGTGATCTAAAGATGAAAACTAAAGATGAAAACTCAATAGTAAAAAGTCCTATTTATAAAAACTAGTTACTAGGGTTTACACAGATAAGTAATTGATGCAGAAATCCACTTCCGGGGCCCACTTGGTGTGTGCTTGGGCTGAGCATTGAGCTTTACACGTGTAGAGGTCTTTCTTGGAGTTGAACGCCAGTTTGTAACCTGTTTCTGGCATTTAACTCCACTTTGCAACCTGTTTCTGGCGTTTAACTCCAGAATGGAGCATGGAACTGGCGTTCAACGCCAGTTTATGTCATCTATCCTTAATCAAAGTATGGACTATTATATAATGCTGGAACTCCCTGGATGTCTACTTTCCAACGCAATTGAGAGCGCGCCATTTGGAGTTCTGTAGCTCCAGAAAATCCACTTTGAGTGCAGGGAGGTCAGAATCCAACAGCATCTGCAGTCCTTCTTCAACCTCTGAATCTGATTTTTGCTCAATTCCCTCAATTTCAGCCAGAAAATACCTGAAATCACAGAAAAACACAAAAACTCATAGTAAAGTCCAGAAGTGTGAATTTAGCATAAAAACTAATAAAAACATCCCTAAAAATAACTAGATCCTACTAAAAATATACTAAAAACAATGCCAAAAAGCATTTAAATTATCCGCTCATCACAACACCAAACTTAAATTGTTGCTTGTCCCCAAGCAACTGAAAATCAAATAGGATGAAAAGAAGAGAATATACTATAAATTCCAAACTATCAATGAAACTTAGCTCCAATCAGATGAGCGGGACTTGTAGCTTTTTGCCTCTTGAATAGTTTTAGCATCTCACTTTATCCATTGAAGTTCAGAATGATTGGTATCTATAGGAACTCAGAGTTCAGATAGTGTTATTGATTCTCCTAGTTCAGTATGTTGATTCTTGAACACAGCTACTTTATGAGTCTTGTCCGTGGCCCTAAGTGTAAATCATGTTGCTTGTATGCGAAGTTTGTATTCGTAGGTTTTGATGAATGACAAACCAACAAACAACTTGAATGAACAAGCATGTTGAAAGATCAACCAACATTCAACATTGAGGAATGAAGAGTTGAAAGCAACACAACAACAACAAGAAACTCAAGTCCACAACATTTGAAGACAAGTATAGTGTCTTAGGACTTAGGTAACTTCTTGTTAAGAACCAATTGCTAAAATCTCTCAACACACACTCACAAAATGTTTTGATGCACATCTTGCAATTCGATGCTAGCCAAATGGTTTAAAAACTTGTTTTCAAAGGTATAAAAGCATAGGAATTGACTCTAACAAGTTTGAGATCAATCCTAAGTATTTTGAAGTGATTTTAAGCCATTCTTTAAGGTTTGCATCGATGCACACTCATCTTGCATCGATGCAAAGCATGCAACGACTTTTTGCATCGATGCAAAGATGTTTGCATCGATGCAACCTAGCTGAAAATTCAAATTTCAGCTTCAAAGACACATTTGCATCGATGCAAAGTGTTATGCATCGATGCAAATGATTCAAAAACATAAAAAACGGCTAGTTTTAACAAAACGGCTCCATCCTATTAACTCCCCAACGTTTCTAAGGTTTGGGGAGTCTATAAATAGATGGATTGAAGCCTTATTTCATACATGTGAGTATTTGCAAACTATCTTGTTCATATTCTTTCATTCTATACATTTTTAAGGTGTTATAATACACAATTTGAGAGAGCAATATCAATTGGTTCAATAGTGCTAAACTTGTAATCATACACTCTTCTAGAGAGTACTCATTTCATCTCAACAATTCTTTGAGAATTGTTTTCTTGTAACACTTTGTAAATTGGAGTGTGATCTCCAAGGTTGAGTCAAGAGTTATAAACACTATAGTCGGTGAGGATACCAAAGAAGTATACTAAGTACTCAAGGCAAATCTTAGAGAAGGAGTCTCTAAGTGGAGTGGGTTAGTATACGAGTGGTGATCATATACCGTGAGGTGTTAGAAACTAAGGACTCGGATTGTAAAAGGTTTTGCGCGAGCACCTTGAAGCTTGGCAATAGTGGAACTTCTCAATAGCGATTGAGAAAGAAAGTGGACGTAGGACAAGGATTGTGCCGAACCACTCTAAATAGCGTTTGCATCTCTCCAAACTCATCTCTTCTATATTATTGTCTTTTACCTTTGAGCAAATAAATTGTGATTGAAAAGTAGCTTCGTAAGTACTTAAGAAATAGCTTAAGTCCGATTGGTGAAAAGCTTGATCAATTTATTTGAGTTGGTGTCTATTGGAAAGTAAAAGCTCCTTATAAATGCTTAGCAATTGAGTTAAGCTCTTGGAAAAATACTAGTACAATAACACTTTTGTATATTGTCTTTAACTTTCGCAAAAAGATTCATTGTTGTTGCAATACTCAATTCACCCCCCCTCTTGAGTAATTGTGCATAGGTTCTACAAGTGGCATCAGAGCTTAACCCTTTGAAAGACTTAACCGTTTAAGGGAAAAGATCATGGCAAGCACAAGCTTTAACAACAACAACACTAGTGAAGGTAACTCAACCGCTAGACCTCCTCTTTTTAGTGGAACAAATTACTCTTATTGGAAAAATAAGATGAGAATTTGGATCCGTTCTCAAGATGTGAGAATTTGGAAAGTAATTGAGAATGGAAATCACATTCCAACAAAGACAACAAGCGCTAAAGAAGGAGAAGTCTCCGTCTTAAAGCAAGTACCGAAAAGAGAAGATGAATATAGTGACGATGATTGGAAGAAAGTGGCAATGAATGATAAAGCCATCAACTTCATTCATTGTGCACTTAACGAGCATGATTATATGAAGATCTCTACATGTGAAACCGCTAAAGAGATTTGGGATAAACTCCAAATCACTTACGAAGGAACCGACCACGTTAAAGAATCAAAGGTATTTATGTTGGTTCATGAATGGGAAAATTTTAAAATGAAAGATGAAGAGAGCATTGAAGAAGCTCTTGAAAGACTCTCCAAGATCTTCAACAACCTAAGCATGCTTGGCACAAAATACAATGATAAACAAATTGTGACCAAGGTGCTTACAAGCCTTACACCAAAATGGAACTCCAAAGTGAACGCCATTGTGGAAGGAAGGCTCTATGATCAACTTACATTTGATCAACTACGAGGTAATCTTCTCACCTATGAGATGACTATGCTAAATAGACAAAAAGGTGAAGAAAGCAAGAAGAAAAGTCTCGCCCTTAAAACAACATCACTACAAGAAGAGAGTGATGATAATGAAGAAGAAGGAGATGAAGAATTTGCACTCTTATTAAAAAGATTCAATAAGTTTGCAATGAAGAAAAACTTCAAGAGCAAAACAAAGGTACCAAAATGCTATGAGTGTGGAGAAGTTGGACACATTAAACCCAATTGTCCAAAACTTCAAAAGGAGGACAAAAACAAGAAATTTAAGAAGAAGGAGAAAGCATACATATCATGGGAAAACGAGGATGAATCCGACTCCGATGACGACGAGGTTGCAAATCTTTGCTTAATGGCAAGCGAAGAAAAGGTTAGTAATGACAACTCTACTTCTTTTAATTTACAAGATGAATATGATGCCTTACTTGAGGTGTACACAAAACTTACCCAAGATTATTCTCTCCTAAAGAAAAAGAATATGGATCTTTTAAAACAAAATGAGATGTTGAAAAATGAGAATATCAATCTTGGAAAAGATAAGTGTAGCACAAGTAGTGATCCATACAAATCTTGTAAAATGCATGAAAATGAAATTACAAATCTTAAGAACACTTTAGCTAAGTTCAATGAATCTTCAAAGAACTTAGATAAAATGTTGAAAAACCAAAAGCATGTTCATAATAAGGAAGGTTTAGGTTTTGAAAAAGGAAAATTTAAAAATGCTAAAACTCCTATTAGGCAACCGCAAGCCCAAAAGGCAAGCATGCCTAAAAGGAATGATGCCTTTAAACATCCTCCTCAACATGCTTCATTTAGAAATTATAATCACAATGCATATAGATCAAAAGATGTTGCATTTAGGAAACAACCTAGGCAACCATTTAGAAACATGCATAGGATGCATAATCCAAATGTCATATGTCATTATTGTAATAAAGTAGGTCATATAGCACCCGTATGCTTTACTAGAATTAAACATATAAACTTTCGTAGTCAAGATACGAGATGGGCACCTTATGGGCATTATGCTCATACTAACCATCAAGGACCCAAATTCACTTGGGTACCTAAATCCCAATTTTAATTGTTTTGTAGGTACGTGTTGGAGCTAAGGATACAAATTGGTATGTTGATAGTGGATGCTCCAAACACATGACCGGCGATGAATCAAAGTTCACCGCAATAGAGCCTACAAACGGAGGAAATGTGATCTATGGAGACAACAACACCGGCAAAGTAATCGGCGTTGGAAAATTTGGTAAAAATTCTTCTACCTCCATAGATAATGTTATACTTGTCAAAGGTCTCAAACATAATCTCATTAGTGTTAGCCAACTTTGTGACAAAGGAAACTTAGTTACCTTTGACTCAAAATGTTGTTTGATAAAAAGGCAAGACACTAATGAAATTGTGCTAATTGGACACCGTGTTGACAATGTATACATGATTAATATAGATGAAGTTTCCTCAAATGATGTGAAATGCCTTGTTAGTAAAAATGATGAAACTTGGTTATGGCATCGTAGAGTAGCTCATGCTAACATGGACCATCTTAGCAAGTTGGTCTCTAAAGAGTTAGTAATTGGCTTACCAAAGCTACGTTTTGAAAAAGACATCCTTTGCGACGCATGTCAAAAGGGAAAACAAGTAAAGGCCTCTTTTAAATCTAAAAACATTGTTTCGACAACAAGGCCATTACAACTTTTGCACATGGATTTATTTGGTCCTTCCAGGACTATGAGCTTTGGTGGCAATTACTATGCTTTAGTTATTGTTGATGATTACTCTCGATTTACATGGACCTTGTTTCTAGCAAACAAGAGTGATGCATTTCGAGCATTCAAAAGATTAGCCAAAGTTATTCAAAATGAAAAGAATTTGCATATATCATCTATTAGAAGTGATCATGGTGGAGAATTTGAAAACAATCTTTTTGAAACTTTTTGTGAAGAAAATGGCATTGAGCATAATTTTTCCTCTCCTAGAACACCACAACAAAATGGTGTGGTTGAAAGGAAAAATCGTCATTTAGAAGAAATGGCGAGAACTATGCTCAATGAGGCTAATATTCCTAAGTACTTTTGGGCGGATGCGGTTAGTACCGTGTGTTATGTTATGAATAGGATTATCATTCGACCTATTCTTAAGAAAACACCGTACGAATTGTACAAAGGAAGAAAGCCAAATATTTCCCACCTTCACGTCTTTGGCTGTAAATGCTTTATTCTAAATAATGGAAAAGATAACTTAGGCAAATTTGATGCTAAGGCTGATGAAGGAATCTTCTTAGGCTACTCTTTAACTAGCAAAGCTTTTAGAGTATATAATAAACGCATCATGACTATGGAAGAAAGTATTCATGTCGCTTTTGATGAAACTAACCGTTGTTATGCTAGAAAAGATTTTGATGAAAATGTAGAAAACTTTGATTCACTAAATTTGAATGGTGAAGACAAAGAAAAAGATTTAAATAAAGCCTCTACAACAAAGGATAATGTTCAAGTTGAAGAAATTGCACCATCACAAGCACAAATAAATGCACTTCCAAAGGACTGGCGTACTTCAAAGGATCATCCTCTAGACAACGTCATTGGTAATGTTTCGAAAGGGGTAACAACTCGATCCTCTTTTAGAAATTTATTTACATATAGTGCTTTTGTTTCTCAAATTGAACCATCTACCATTGAGTCCGCAATTGATGATGAACATTGGGTTATGGCAATGCAAGAGGAGCTTAACCAATTCAAACGAAATGACGTTTGGGAATTGGTGCCTAAACCAAGTAATCAAACAATTGTCGGAACAAAATGGGTTTTTAGAAATAAACTCGATGAAAATGGTACAATTGTTAGAAACAAAGCTAGATTAGTAGCTAAAGGTTATAATCAAGAGGAAGGCATTGATTATGACGAAACTTATGCTCCCGTAGCTAGATTAGAAGCTATTAGGATGTTACTTGCTTTTGCATCCTCTTATAACTTCAAACTTTATCAAATGGATGTTAAGAGTGCCTTTCTTAATGGTTTCATTCAAGAAGAAGTATATGTTGAACAACCTCCCGGTTTTGAGGATTATGAAAATCCTAATCATGTTTTTAAACTCAAGAAAGCTCTTTATGGTCTTAAACAAGCTCCAAGAGCTTGGTATGAATGTTTGAGCAAGTTTTTAATAGAAAAGGGTTTTAGAAGAGGGAAGGTTGATACAACTTTATTTATCATGATTGAAAACAAAAATATCCTTTTGGTACAAGTTTACGTCGATGACATAATATTTGGTTCAACTAACGAATCACTTTGCAAGTTTTTCTCAAACCTCATGCAAAGTGAATTTGAAATGTCCATGATGGGCGAACTCAACTTCTTCCTTGGTCTTCAAATCAAACAAGGAAAAGAAGGAACTTTCGTTGGCCAAACCAAATATTGCAAGGAATTGCTCAAAAGATTTGGAATGGACAATGCTAAGGCAATGGACACACCAATGAGCACTACTTGCTACCTTGACAAAGATGAACAAGCCATTGTTTTGTAGGTTTATGAGTTGATGAATGAGTGATTAATCTTGAGGTAGATTGAAGTTTTTGAAGATTATAAACAATGGAGGATCAACAAATTGAAGATTTTTTTTAACATCAAGTCACTTTTTATTGCTTTATGCTTATTTGATTATATGAATTGTTAAACTAACTCCTAGTAAGCTAAGGATTTCTATTATGGTTTAAATACTTTGATATTTCCTTCATAATTTTGTTTAATGATTAATGCTTGTATGCTTATTTGGTGAATAACTCAAAATAGGCTTGGTACCCCTATTTTAAGTTAATGTGCATGCCTTGATATATTTCACTTCTTTATGGGGAATTATGCATGCTTGTTATATATAAAAAGAGGAAATCAAATTCTTTTTGAAAGGGGGAATATCTCATCCTTGAGATTAATAGAGATATTGAACTTAAAAAAAAAAAAAATTCATTGTTTTATGCATGCTTCTATGACACATTTCAAACTCCTTTCTTTTTGATAATGTCAAAAGGGGGAAGAGAAGTTTGAGGATATTTGAAATTTTGAACTTTTGAAAAAGAAGAAGTTTAAGGATTTGAAAAGAAGAAATAAGTTTGCGAAACAATGTTTTCAAAAAGACTTCCGCTAAGCAAAAACTTTGATATCTAAATAGTTTTCTTTGATAAACGCCCTTTAAAGGGAACAAATGCACATATTTAGGGGGAACTCCTGCAAAATTTTTGAAAGAAGTCTTCTCCAAAGTTTTCTATAAAACAAAGTGCATTATTGTTGCTTTCAAAATCATTTATAAATGCATATCCTCAAAATTGGTTTGTCATTATCAAAAAGGGGGAAATTGTAAATCATGTTGCTTGTATGCGAAGTTTGTATTCGTAGGTTTTGATGAATGACAAACCAACAAACGACATGAAAGACAAACCAACAAACAACTTGAATGAACAAGCATGTTGAAAGATCAACCAACATTCAACATTGAGGAATGAAGAGTTGAAAGCAACACAACAACAACAAGAAACTCAAGTCCACAACATTTGAAGACAAGTATAGTGTCTTAGGACTTAGGTAACTTCTTGTTAAGAACCAATTGCTAAAATCTCTCAACACACACTCACAAAATGTTTTGATGCACATCTTGCAATTCGATGCTAGCCAAATGGTTTAAAAACTTGTTTTCAAAGGTATAAAAGCATAGGAATTGACTCTAACAAGTTTGAGATCAATCCTAAGTATTTTGAAGTGATTTTAAGCCATTCTTTAAGGTTTGCATCGATGCACACTCATCTTGCATCGATGCAAAGCATGCAACGACTTTTTGCATCGATGCAAAGATGTTTGCATCGATGCAACCTAGCTGAAAATTCAAATTTCAGCTTCAAAGACACATTTGCATCGATGCAAAGTGTTATGCATCGATGCAAATGATTCAAAAACATAAAAAACGGCTAGTTTTAACAAAACGGCTCCATCCTATTAACTCCCCAACGTTTCTAAGGTTTGGGGAGTCTATAAATAGATGGATTGAAGCCTTATTTCATACATGTGAGTATTTGCAAACTATCTTGTTCATATTCTTTCATTCTACACATTTTTAAGGTGTTATAATACACAATTTGAGAGAGCAATATCAATTGGTTCAATAGTGCTAAACTTGTAATCATACACTCTTCTAGAGAGTACTCATTTCATCTCAACAATTCTTTGAGAATTGTTTTCTTGTAACACTTTGTAAATTGGAGTGTGATCTCCAAGGTTGAGTCAAGAGTTATAAACACTATAGTCGGTGAGGATACCAAAGAAGTATACTAAGTACTCAAGGCAAATCTTAGAGAAGGAGTCTCTAAGTGGAGTGGGTTAGTATACGAGTGGTGATCATATACCGTGAGGTGTTAGAAACTAAGGACTCGGATTGTAAAAGGTTTTGCGCGAGCACCTTGAAGCTTGGCAATAGTGGAACTTCTCAATAGCGATTGAGAAAGAAAGTGGACGTAGGACAAGGATTGTGCCGAACCACTCTAAATAGCGTTTGCATCTCTCCAAACTCATCTCTTCTATATTATTGTCTTTTACCTTTGAGCAAATAAATTGTGATTGAAAAGTAGCTTCGTAAGTACTTAAGAAATAGCTTAAGTCCGATTGGTGAAAAGCTTGATCAATTTATTTGAGTTGGTGTCTATTGGAAAGTAAAAGCTCCTTATAAATGCTTAGCAATTGAGTTAAGCTCTTGGAAAAATACTAGTACAATAACACTTTTGTATATTGTCTTTAACTTTCGCAAAAAGATTCATTGTTGTTGCAATACTCAATTCACCCCCCCTCTTGAGTAATTGTGCATAGGTTCTACACTAAGCACTTTGTTTTCCAGTATTATCACCGGATACATAAATGCCACAGACACATAACTGGGTGAACCTTTTCAGATTGTGACTCAGCTTTGCTAAAGTCCCCAATTAGAGGTGTCCAGGGTTCTTAAGCACACTCTATTTTTGCTTTGGACCTTGACTTTAACCAATCAGTCTCAAGTTTTCACTTGACACCTTCACGCCACAAGCACATGGTTAGGGACAGCTCGGTTTAGCCGCTTAGGCCAGGATTTTATTCCTTTAGGCCCTCCTATCCACTGATGCTCAAAGCCTTGGATCCTTTTTATTTACCCTTGCCTTTTGGTTTTAAGGGCTATTGGCTTTTTGCTCTTGCCTTTTGGTTTAAAGAGCTTTTGGCTTTTTCTGCTTGCTTTTTCTTTTTCTATTTTTTTTTCTGCAAGCTTTTGTATTCACTGCTTTTTCTTGCTTCAAGAATCATTTTTATGATTTTTTAGATTATCAAATAACATGTCTCCTTTTCATCATTCTTTCAAGAGCCAACATATTTAACATTCATAAACATCAACTTCAAAAAGACATATGCACTGTTCAAGCATTCATTCAGAAAACAAAAAGTATTGTCACCACATCAATATAATTAAACTAGTTTCAAGGATGAATTCGAAACCATGTACTTCTTGTTCTTTTGTTTTTAAAACAGTTTTCATTTAAGAGAGGTGATGGATTCATATTCATGACTTTAAGGCATAGACACTTAGACACTAATGATCATGTAATGAGACACAAATATAAATAAACATAAAGCTCAAATATCGAAAAACAGGAAAATAAATAAACAAGGAGATTAAGGAATGAGTCCACCTTAGTGAGGGTGGTGTCTTTCTCTTCTTGAAGAACCAATGGTGCTCTTGAGCTCCTCTATATCTCTTCCTTGTCTTTGTTGTTCCTCCCTCACAGCTCTTTGATCTTCTCTAATTTCATGGAGGATGATGGATTGCTCTTGGTGCTCCACCCTTAGTTGTCGCATATTGGAACTTAATTCTCCTAGGGAAGTGTTGATTTGCTCCCAATAGTTTTGTGGAGGAAAGTGCATCCCTTGAGGCATTAGTGGTTATGGAAAAAAAAGTAATGCTTTTTCCACACCAAACTTAAAATGTTTGCTCGTCCTCGAGCAAAAGAAGAAAGAAAGGATGAGAAGAGGAAGAAATGGATGTGAGTAGTGAAGAGGTGATGTGGAAGAGAGATTGAGGTGATTGGTGAAGGGTTCTTGGGAAAGGGTGATATAGGATTATGAGGAAGGAAGGTGAGTGGAGGTATGTGGGGATCCTGTGGGGTCGACAGATCCTGAGGTGTCAAGGATTTACATCCCTGCACCAATTAGGCGTGTAAAACGTCCTTGCATGCAATTCTGGCGTTTAAACGCCGAAGTGATGCTTGTTCTAGGCGTTCAACGCCCATATGCAGCATGTTTCTAGCGTTGAACGCCAGCTCCATACTTGTTTCTGGCGTTCAGCGCCAGCTCTTCTCAGGGTGTATTCCTGGCATTTGAATGCCAAGATGTTGCTTGTTTCTGGTGTTCAACGCCAGATCCATGCTCTGTTCTGGCGTTGAACGCCAACCAGATGCTCCTTACTGGCGTTTAAACGCCAATAAGTCCTTCCTCCAGGGTGTGATTTTTCTTCTGCTATTTTTGATTCTATTTTTAACTTTTGTATTTATTTTGTGACTCCACATGATCATGAACCTAATAAAATATAAAAGAACAATAAAAATAAAAGTAGAATTAAATAAATAAAAATTGGGTTGCCTCCCAACAAGTGCTTCTTTAATGTCAATAGCTTGACAGTGGACTCTCACGGAGCCACACAGGTGATCAGATCAATTTTATAGACTTCCAACACCAAACTTAGAGTTTGGATGTGGGGATTCAACACCAAACTTAGAGTTTGGCTAGGGCCTCCCAACACCAAACTTAGAGTTTGATTGTGGGGGCTTTGTTTGACTCTGTATTGAGAGAAGCTTTTCATGCTTCCTCTCCATTGTTACAGAAGGATAGCCTTGGGCCTTAAACACAAGGTTGTCCTCATTTAGTTGAAGGACCAACTCTCCTCTGTCCACATCTATCACAGCTCTTGCTGTGGCTAGGAAGGGTCTTCCAAGGATGATGGATTCATCCTCATCCTTCCCGGTATCTAGGATTATGAAATCAGCAGTGATGTAAAGGCCTTCAACCTTTACTAGCACATTCTCTACTAGTCTATAAGCCATTTTCATGGATTTGTCCATAAGCCATTTTCATGGATTCCCAGTTTCTCCATTACAGAGAGTGGCATGAGGTTTATCCCTGACCCAAGGTCACATAGAGCCTTCTCAAAGGTCATGGTGCCTGTGGTACAAGGTATTAAGAACTTTTCAGGATCCTGTTTCTTCTGAGGCAATCTCAGTTGATCCAGATCACTCAGTTCATTGGTGAGCAAGGGAGGTTCATCTTCCCAAGTCGCATTACCAAATAATTTGGCATTCAGCTTCATGATTGCACCAAGGTACTTGGCAACTTGTTCTTCAGTAACATCCTCATTCTCTTCAGAAGAATAATACTCATCAGAACTCATGAATGGCATAAGGAGGTTTAATGGAATCTCTATGGTCTCCAGATGAGCCTCAGAGTCCTTTGGTTCCTCAGAGAGAAGCCCGTTATTGATCTCTGGACGTCCCAGGAGGTCTTCCTCACTGGGATTCACGTCCTCTCCCTCTCTTGCAGGTTCGGCCATGATGATCAAATCAATGGCCTTGCACTCTCCTTTTGGGTTTTCTTCTGTATTGCTTGGGAGAGTACTAGGAGGGGTTTCAGTGATCCTTTTACTCAGCTGGCCCACTTGTGCTTCCAAATTTCTAATGGAGGACCTTGTTTCATTCATGAAACTTAGAGTGGCCTTAGATAGATCAGAGACTATGTTTGCCAAGCTAGATGGGGTCTGCTCAGAACTCTCTGTCTTTTGCTAAGTGGATGATGAAAAAGGCATGCTATTGCTAAACCTATTTCTTCCACCATTATTAAAGCCTTGTTGAGGCTTTTGTTGATCCTTCCATGAGAGATTTGGGTGATTTCTCCATGAGGGATTATAGGTGTTTCCATAGGGTTCACCCATGTAATTCACCTCTGCTATTACAGGGTTCTCAGGATCATAAGCTTCTTCCTCAGAAGATGCCTCTTGAGCACTGTTGGATGCAGCTTGCATTCCACTCAGACTCTGAGAAATCATATTGACTTGCTGAGTTAATATTTTATTCTAAGCCAGTATGGCATTCAGAGTATCAATTTCAAGAACTCCCTTCTTCTGATGCGTCCCATTACTCACAGGATTCCACTCAGAAGTGTACATGAACTGGTTATTAGCAACCAAGTCAATGAGTTATTGAGCTTCTGTAGGCATTTTCTTTAGGTGAATGGATCCACCTGTAAAAGTATCCAACAACATCTTAGCTAATTCAGACAGACCATCATAGAATATATCCAGGATGGTCCATTCTGAAAGCATGTCAGAATGATACTTTTTGGTCAGTTGCTTGTATTTCTCCCAAGCTTCATAGAGGGATTCACCTTCTTTCTGTCTGAAGGTTTGAACATCCACTCTAAGCTTACTAAGCTTTTGAGGAGGAAAGAACTTGGCTAAGAAAGCCGTGACCAGCTTATCCCAAGAGTTCAGGCTATCTTTAGGTTGAGAGTCCAACCATACTCTAGCTCTGTCTCTTACAGCAAACGGGAAAAGCATAAGCCTGTAGACCTCAGGGTCAACCCCATTGGTCTTAACAGTATCACAGATCTGCAAGAACTTAGTTAAGAACTGAAAAGGATATTCAGATGGAAGTCCATGAAACTTGCAGTTCTGTTGCATCAGAGAAACTAATTGAGGTTTAAGATCAAAATTGTTTGCTCCAATGGCAGGGATTGAGATGCTCCTTCCATGTAAATTGGAATTAGGTGCAGTGAAGTCACCAAGCATCCTCCTTGCATTGTTGTTGTTAGGTTCGGCTGCCATCTCCTTTTCTTGTTCGAAAATTTCAGTAAGGTTGTCTTTGGATTGTTGTATTTTAGCTTCTCTTAGTTTCTTCTTCAGAGTCCTTTCAGGTTTTGGATCAGCTTCAACAAGAATGCCCTTTTCCTTGTCCCTGCTCATATGAAAGATAAGAGAATAAAAAAAGAAGAGGAATCCTCTATGTTACAGTAAAGAGGTTCCTTATTGTTAGTAGAAGAAGAAAGGGAATAAGAGTGATGAAGAATGGATAATCCAAACACAAGGGTGAGGATAGGAGCATAGATATGAGATGAAGAGAAGTGTTAGTAAGTAATTAAATAAATAGAAGAAGATGAGAGAGAGAAATTTTCGAAAATAATTTTTGAAAAGGAGTTTATGATTTTCGAAAATTAAAGGGGAAATAAAATTAAAATTAAAATTTAATACAATTAATTAATTAAAAAGAATTTTTGAAAAAGAGGGAGGTATTTTTGAAAATTAGAGAGGGAAGAGTAGTTAGGCGGTTTTGAAAAAGATAAGAAACAAACAAAAAGTCAATTAGTTAGTTGAAAAAGATTTGAAAATCAATTTTGAAAACATAAGAAGATAAGAAGTTAGAAAAGATATTTAAAAATCAATTTTTTTTGAAAAAGATATGATTTAAAAAGATATGATAGAAAGATATGATTAAAATTAGTTTTGAAAAATATTTGAATTTTTAAATCAAAATTAATGACTTGACTCACAAGTAATCACAAGATATGATTCTAGAACTTAAAGTTTGAATCTTTCTTAACAAGAAAGTAACAAACTTGAAATTTTTGAATCAAAACATTAATTGTAGATAATATTTTCGAAAATTATGAGATAAAATTAAGAAAAAGATTTTTGAAAAATATTTTTAAAATTTTCGAAAATAAATAAGAAAAATGAAAAAGATTTGATTTTTTGAAAAAGATTTTGAAAAGATAAGATTTTTAAATTGAAAATTTGATTTGACTCATAAGAAACAACTAAATTTTAAAATGTTTTGAAAAAGTCAACTCAAATTTTCGAAAATTTATGAGTGAAAAAAGGGAAAGATATTTTTTTGATTTTTGAATTTTTAATGATGAAAGAGAAAAACATCAAAAAGACTCAATGCATGAAAATTTTGGATCAAAACATGTGATGCATGCAAGAACACTATGAATGTCAAGATGAACACCATGAACACTTTGAATGTCAAGATGAACACCAAGAACTTATTTTTGAAAAATTTTCAAGAAAAGAAAACATGCAAGACACCAAACTTAAAAAATTTTTATTCTTTAGACATTAATAATTCAAGAATGCATATGAAAAACAAGAAAAGACACAAAACAAGAAAATATGAAGATCAAACAAGAAGACTGGCCAAGAATGACTTGAAGATCATGAAGAATGCAATGCTTGAAATTTTCGAAAATAATTTTTAGAAAATTAAAAAGATGCAATTGACACCAAACTTAAAACTTGACTCTAGACTCAAACAAGAAACATAAAAAATATTTTTTGATTTTGTAAAAATTTTTTTTTTGGATTTTTTTTTCGAAAATTATTTGAAAAAGAAAAATCAGGATTTCAAAATTTTTAATATGAATTCCAGGAATCTTGCACTCTTAGTCTAAAGCTCCGGTCCAAAACACTAGACATCGTCAATGGCCAGCCAAGCTTTAGAATACAAATCAGTCATACAGCAGCAGGTGGATTAGGAACAGCTAGCTTGCTCCTGGGATAATGGTTTGGAAGCCTTAGTCCATAAGAAATTAGACATGGCTTTACAGCCAGCCAAGCTTCAACGTGCTTCATAAAACTTTAGAATTCATTCTTAAAAAATTCTGAAGAAAATTATATTTTTGGAAAATATTTTTATTTTATTTTATTTTTTTGGAAAATTTTTTTTCGAAAAATAAAAGAATAAAAACAACAACTTAAAATTAAAATAAAGTTACCTAATCTGACCAACAAGATGAACCGTCAGTTGTCCAAACTCGAACAATCCCCAGCAACGGTGCTAAAAACTTGGTGTGCGAAATCGTGATCATTCCTTCCTTAGTAACGGCGCTAAAAACTCAATACGCACGTTCATGTTCTTAATTCTGTTTCACAACTTCATACAACTAACCAGCAAGTGCACTGGGTCATCCAAGTAATAAACCTTACGTGAGTAAGGGTCTATCCCACGGAGATTGTCGGCTTGAAGCAAGCTATGGTCACCTTGTAAATTTCAGTCAGGCGGATTCAAATGTATTAAGAGATTATAATGTACTAAAAGATAATTAAAATAGGATAGAGATACTTATGTAATTCATTGGTGAGAATTTCAGATAAGAGTATAGAGATGCTTTCTTTCCTCTGAACCTCTGCTTTCTTGCTGTCTTCATCCAATCAGTCCTACTCCTTTCCATGGTAAGCTTTATGTAGGGCATCACCGTTGTCAATGGCTATATCCCATCCTCTCTGTGAAAATGGTCCGATGCGCTGTCACTTTATGGCTAATCATCTGGAGGTTCTCGATCATACTGGAATAGGATCCATTGATCCTTTTGCGTCTGTCACTACGCCCAGCACTCGCGAGTTTGAAGCTCGTCACAGTCATTCAATCCCTGAATCCTACTCGGAATACCACAGACAAGGTTTAGACTTTTCTGATTCTCAAGAATGGCCGTCCATGGGTTCTAACTTATACCACGAAGACACTAATAACTCGAACTCGGTCCCCTGTATTAGATATCCAAGAGATATCCATTCTAGCTTGTTTGCATGTAGAACGGAAGTGTTTGTCAGGCACGCGTTCATGAGTGAGAATGATGATGAGTGTCACATAATCATCACATTCATCATGTTCTTGGGTGCGAATGAATATCTTAGAAGTGGAATAAGCTTGAATTGAATAGAAAAATAGTAGTACTTTGTATTAATTCATGAGGAACAGCAGAGCTCCACACCTTAATCTATGGAGTGTAGAAACTCTACCGTTGAAAATACATAAGTGATAAGGTTTAGGCATGGCCGAAAGCCCAGCCCCCCAAACGTGATCTAAAGATGAAAACTAAAGATGAAAACTCAATAGTAAAAAGTCCTATTTATAAAAACTAGTTACTAGGGTTTACAAAGATAAGTAATTGATGCAGAAATCCACTTCCGGGGCCCACTTGGTGTGTGCTTGGGCTGAGCATTGAGCTTTACACGTGTAAAGGTCTTTCTTGGAGTTGAACGCCAGTTTGTTACCTGTTTCTGGCGTTTAACTCCACTTTGCAACCTGTTTCTGGCGTTTAACTCCAGAATGCAGCATGGAACTGGCGTTTAACGCCAATTTACATCGTCTATCCTTAATCAAAGTATGGACTATTATATATTGCTGGAAAGCCCTGATGTCTACTTTCCAACGCAATTGACAGCTCGCCATTTGGAGTTCTGTAGCTCCAGAAACTCCACTTTGAGTGTAGGGAGGTCAGAATCCAACAGCATCTGCAGTCCTTCTTCAACCTCTGAATCTGATTTTTGCTCAAGTCCCTCAATTTCAGCCAGAAAATACCTGAAATCACAGAAAAACACAAAAACTCATAGTAAAGTCCAGAAATGTGAATTTAGCATAAAAACTAATAAAAACATCCCTAAAAGTAACTAGATCATACTAAAAATATACTAAAAATAATGCCAAAAAGCGTATAAATTATCCGCTCATCAAGTATCATATATAGACATTGGCATTATACTAACACATGCTCCTAAGTCACACATGAAATCAGAAAATAGTACACCTCTAATGGTACAGTTTACTATACATGGACCTGGATCACTACATTTTTCAGGTATACCTCCCATTAAAGTAGATATAGAACTACCTAAAGGAATAGTTTCTAATTCATTAATTTTATCCTTATGAATACATAAATCTTTCAGAAACTTTGCATAAATAGGTACTTGCTGAATAACATCAAAAAGGGGAACAGTTACCTCAACCTTTTTGAAAATTTCTAACATTTTGGGATCAAGTTCCGTCTGCCTTTTGGGCTTTCTTCCAAGGTGTGGGAATGGGATAGGGATGGTGCTACTTACAGCTTCTGTATCCTTTGGTGCTCCATTCTTTGGCTGAGCTAATTCTTCTTCAACCATGTCTTGTACTTCATCTTCCTCTTCAGCATCTTCTATTTCATCATCTTCTACTTTAACTGAGTTTTCAATTGGGGCGTCTTCTATTGGCTTGGCTCCTCCTGGGTCCTCTCTTGTAGTGTGGTTTCGGACCTCAAAGTGATGGCATTGATGCAACCCTTGGGGTTAGGTAAGGGTTGAGAAGGAATTCCACTGGAGCTTGAAGGTCTGTTGGTGGAAGCAGGTAGTGATTCTATCCGGGCAGCGAGAGCTTGTAAAGTGGCAATCAGACCATTTAAAGTAGAGTTCAGTGTAGTCTGCATGTCTTGTTGTCCTTGTGCAAGAGAACGAAGCATCTCGTCATTTGATGAGGAAGTGGGATAAGTGATCTAAGGGACTTGTTGTTGGTTATACTGGGGTCCTTGTGACTGTCTTAGGTGAGAAGCTCTGTAAGGTTGGTTCTGATTCTGCTGTCTATTGTTGTTATTCCACCTCTGGTTTCCATTGTTGTCTCTGCCTCCTCTGTTATAGTTGTCCCTCCAGCCATGGTTAGAATTATCTCTCCAACTTTGGTTGGAGTTGTCCTGCCATCCTTGGTTATAGTTTCCTCCTTGGTTGTAGTTACCGCCTTGTTGATTGTATCCTTGATTCGGGCGATCATAGAAGTTATGAGTAGCTGCCACAGTGTTATCTACTTGGAGCTGCGGGTATTCATTAGTATAATGACTATAGTCAGCACAGATTCCACATACTCTTTGTGGAACTAGCTGTTGGCTTTGTTATGGTGTGGCAGGCTGAGCTTGTTGTTGTTGGTTCAACTGCATTTGCTTCAGTAGGTTGGTCATTTCACATATACTCTGTGTAAGAGCAGAAGTTTCAGTGCTGGAGGAAACCTCTGCAACCGCTTTTGAGTGGCTGCTCCTGTGGTAGTGATTCTTAGTAGAGTCAGCTAAGTCGCTGATCAGTTGACATGTTTCATCTGCGGTCTTGTACTTTTTTAGAGAACCATTACTAGCACCATCTAGTGTAGTTTTATCCCAAGGCTTCATGCCTTGAGTGAAATAGCTGATCAACACTAGCCTGTCAATCATATGATGGGGGCATGCGTCCAGAAGGTTCTTAAAACACTCCCAGTACTCATAGAGAGTTTCTGATTCACCTTGAACAATGCATGAGATCTCTTTCCTTAGTCTGTCTGTAACTTCAGCTGGAAAGTATTTTTCCAAAAATTCTCTCCTAAGCGTATCCTAGTTAGTAACAGTCGCTTCAGGTTGGGAGTAGTACCACTCCCTTGCCTTTCCCTCAAGAGAAAACAGGAAGGCAGTTAACAGAATATAAGCTTCATTCACACCATGACGCCTAACAGTAGAACAGGCTGTCTGGGAATCCCTTAGGTGCTTAATAGGCTCTTGAGCAGGTAAGCCATGAAACTTGGGCATCAAGCTGATTAATGCAGTTTTCAGCTCAAAATCTGTAGCCAGAGTTGGATGATGCACTTGATACTACTGCAGCATAAAATCTGGGGCTCCAGCTTCTTAGAGGGTAATCCTCCTAGGTGCTGCCATGTTATCTGCATGTGAATCAACTGAATCAGTAGTAAAGGAGCTTGTTTCACTCTCAGATGGCGGTTCAGATTCGCCCTCAGATGAGACTGGTGAATCGATAACAATCACTTCACCACCCTCAGAGGCTAACCGACGTCGAGCTCACCTAATACGAGAAATAGTTCTTTTAATTTCAGGATCGAATGCGGCTAAGCTCGGATCAGGCAATGAACGCGTCATTCAATGAAAGAAACATATAGCTCATGGTAATAAAATAAAAATAAAATATACAAATAAAATAAAAATATATACACTAATTAATAATTTAGCACACAATTGCAACTCCCCGGCAACAGCGCCAAAAATTGGTGCGTGGCAGAAGTTAGGCCAATTAAGAGATTATAATATAATAGAACAGCGTTGCGAGTATAGCACTTAACCAACTAAAATCCGCCTCACCAATTTAGAAGAGTGTCACAAAAATTTAGAATAGAAAAATACTGGGAGTATAAGTCCCAGGTCGTCTCCCAACGAGTTGCGAGAAAGGATGCTATTTTATTAATTACAAATTTCAACGAGAGTTTGAGAGTTGAATAATGAGCAATTAAATAATTGTAAATTAAAGCAATAAAAACTAAGAATGATTATTAATATTCTAGATAAAAAGCCTTGACTGGGGGAATGCTTAATTGGAAGTTCTATCCTTGTTGGGATCTCTTAAGTGTAGTATTAAAAAGGTTGTTATTTTCACTTAGTTAACCCTTACTAAATAAAGGAAAGTCAAGTGATTGAGCTAACTCTTATTCGCAAATCCTAGTCCTCCCCCTTGGGAAGGTCTAGCGTTGGTAAATACAGAACTAGCCAACAACTTCCAGTTAAATCAACACCTAAGCCTTCCAACTCAAGTGTCTCCTCCTAAGCAACCCCCATGTCAAGTATGGAGTCTACTCCATTGACATGAATATAACGCTCATAAAAATATAAGAAGAAGACATGATAATTTAAATAGGATCTCAAAATTAATTAAAAGTAAAAGTAAACCTTTGCATTAACAATTCATGAAAATAATCCACTTACTACTTTAAACAAGAATTAAAAATATAGAATAAATAAAAGGGTAAGTAAGGAAACAAACTAGAATAGTATCTTCAAGGGAGGTAATGCTTCTTCAATATCCAAAAGCAAAAGCAATAAACTGGGAATGTAAAGAGAACCTAGAGGAAGAGTAATTCACTCTAGATTCAGATCTAAAAACCTAAACCTATCCGAATGAGAATGTGTGAATGTATCTAAAATTGTGTTGTCTATTGTGTGAAGTTGTGTGTTGAGTCTCTGCATGTTCCCGGGCTTTATTCTGTGTTTCTGGACCAAAAACTGGGTCAAAACGCGGCCCGAAATCGCCCCCAGCATTTTCTGTTAAGTTTGCAGATCGCGCAGGTCACGCGTACGCGTCATCCACGCGTTTGCGTCATTCAGCGATTTTTCTTGTCACGCGAGTGCGTCGTCCACGCGTTCGCGTCATTCGTGCAGACTCCAATCTACGCGTACGCGTCAGGCACGCGCACGCGTCGCTGCAATTTTCTCCATTCCGCGTGCTCGCGTGAGCCATGCGCGCGCGTTGGTGTTCGCTGGTCATATCCTTAGTTTCTTGTGTTCCTTCCATTATTGCTAGCTTCCACTCCATTCTCTAAGCCATTCTTGGCCCTATAAAGCCTGAAACACTTAACACACGGATCACGGCATCGAATGGTATAAAGGAGAATTAAAATATACTAATTAAAGATCTTTAGAAAGCAAGTTTTCAATCATAAAATAATACTAGGAATGGATTATAAAATCATGCAAATCGTATGAATAAGTAGGTAAAGGCTTGATGAAACCACTAAATTAAAAACAAGATAAACTATAAAATAGTGGTTTATCACATGTCATCTTGTCATATTTTTTTATGCTTTTTCATACAAGAAATTGATGATTAGTGCTTAAATATTGAATGCTTTTGTACTCAAATGGTATATTTCTTTGATATTTTGATTTTATAAACTTTGTAGGAAATAAGAAGAAAAAGATGCAAAAATGCACAAAATAAGCTAAAAAGGAGAAAAGAGAATTTTGGGGGACATTTTGGAGTTTAGGCACACTTTGAAGCCTTAGGCCACGCTTTTAAAAGCATGGCCCATGATTAAATCAAGGAAGCGTGCTCTGTTTGACAATCAGTGCTCGTTTGCCAAGAGAACGCTAAGTTAACTAAGCCAGCATTTTTGGGCAAGTTAAAATTTCGAGGCAAAGTTTTGCAAACGACACGCACGCATCCTTGACGCGCACGCGTCCTTGACGCGCACGCGTCGATAGAGAACCTGGGATAAAGCACGCGCACGCGTGACTGGCGCTGAAGCATGGTATTGAGATTTTGCTACCCACGCGCACGCGTACATGATGCGTATGCGTGGGGCAACGTTCTTTAAGCAAATGTAGCACTCATTAAGAGAACACTGCAAGGGACGCGTACGCGTGGGTGACACGTACGCGTCGATGGGCGAAAACGCAAAAATACGTGCAAACATGAGGGACGCGTACTGATAAACCCTAATTTTGTGGTTTATCTTGTGCTTATTTTAGGGGATTTTATCAACTTTTTCCCACATTTATTCAATGAAATAGCATGGTTTTGTAATTCTTCCTTTAATTATGCTTAAGTGTAAAAACATGCTTTTTAGGCCCTTAAATTGTTGATTTTAACTCACTTTAATTCCATTCGATGCCTTGATGTGTTTATTGAGTGATTTTAGGATCATAAGGCAAGTATTGGATGGAAGAAATGAGGAGAAAAGCATACAAAGTGGAGAATGCATGAAGAATCAAGGATTGGGAATGCATCGATGGGCGCACAAGCGTACAAGGCGCGCGCGCGCAGAAGTGACTTCACATAGAGACGCGTACGCGTACATGACGCGTACGCGTACATGACGCGTACGCGTGGATGAAGAAATATCCAATCGACGCGCACGCGCACATGGCGCGTACGGACCAATACTCGCATGTGACTCACTTAAAGGCAAAATGCTGGGGGCGATTTCTGAGCTGCCCAGGCCCAAATCCAACTTGTTTCTGAGTGTATTTCATGCAAAATTGAAGTCCAAGCAAGGGGGAGCAATTAGTTAGTCAATATGAGCCTTTAGTTAGTTTTCTAGAGAGAGAAGCTCCCTCTTCTCTCTAGAATTTGATTAATTTATCTTGGATCTTGAATTAATTACTTGATTTCATCTTGTTTCTTTTACAATTTCATGCTTCTATATTTTGATTCTCTTAGTTTTCTTGTTAATTTCCCTTTTATGCTCTCTTTTATGTTCATGGATGCTCTTGTTGGATTTAGATCTCTTTGAATGAAATTTGATGTTTGATGTCTTATAATTGTTGATTTGAGTGGTTGATTTGCTTTCCTTGCAATTGGTAGTTGGTAGATTTATTATTCTTGCATTTTTACCATGTTTTCCTTTTATGCCTTCCAAGTGTTTGAAAAAATGCTTGGTTGGACTTTAGAGTAGATTTTGAGCATTCTTGGCTTGGAAAGAGTAATTGGGCAATCTTGAGTCATGAAACCCAACCTATGTTGGTGATCTAGAGTTGTTAGTTAATATCATTTTCAATGACTCTAATCTCTTGCTAATTCAATTGGTGAGTTGATTAGGAATTTTGACTTGAGATTAACTAGTCTTGTTTGACTTTCTCTCATGGAAGATAACTTACACATTCTTCCAATGTTGGAGATAACGAAATAAGATAAATTCATGTTAATTATTGTTATGGTTAATAACTAGGATAGAAAGCCTATATTCTCAACCCTTGCCATGAATGTCTCTCTTTATTAATTGCTATCTTTAATTGCTCTCTTTACTTTTCTTATCATTTATTTTATTGCCCCTTTTATCAACCAAACCCCTTGCTCCTTCATAGACAATAATTGACCACTTCATTGCAATCTCTTGTGAGATGACCCGGAGTCTAAATACTTCGGTTAATTATTATTTTGGGTTTGTACTTGTGACAAAACCAATTTTTTGATTGGGAGGATTGTTTGTTGGTATAGAACTATACTTGCAACGAGAATTCATTCAATTAAGGAAATTCTATACCGACATGATAATTCGTTCATCACGTACGCATGGGTGCCCGAACGCTCCGTTCTCTAAATGAACGCTACGCTCTCTTGGAAGCTGCAACTTTGGCTCAGTTAGGTCCAATTCAAGCCCATTGAAGCCCCAAAGCAAGCAGAGTTCAATTGACATCACTCAAAGGCACAAGTATCATCTAGAACAGGAATTTTGCATTTAACTGTAATTTGTTTTCAATTTCAATTTCATTTGTAATTTAGGAATTCCTATAAAAAGGATTTAGTTCACAGTTAGTAAGAAGGACGCACAATAGGAGCAGGATTAAAATAGAAGGCTCATGCTGGAGGATTAGAGACTCCAGATCTCTCTTGGAGGATTAGAGACTCCAGAGAGCTTAGCATAGTTTGATACACTTTTATCTTTTTGCATTTGTTACATTTCAGTATTGAATTTAATTTAAACCTTCTTGCAATTCTGTTCCTCTGTAATTTACATTTGAGTTTGCTGTGAGCTTGATTTATATTTCATGCAATTTAGATCTTCTGTAATTATTCTGAATTCTGATTTACTGCTCCATTTAATTTCTCTGCACCTAATTCCCTTTACATTTGATGCAATTTACTTTTCTTGCTCTTTAAGATTTTGTCGATTTAATTTCTGCAATTTAAATTCCTTGCAATTTACTTTCTGTTGATCAATTCTCACTCAATTCACAACTGTTAGCTTGACTAAACTAATCATCTCACTAAAGTTGCTTGATCCATCAATCCCTGTGGGATCGACCTCACTCTTGTGAGTTATTACTACTTGATGCGACCCGATACACTTGCCGGTGAGTTTTGTGGAATTGTTTTTCCCTCATCACCATGCCTTCGAGCCGTAGAACAAGCAACTTAAAAATCTCTCAGATGTCTGATAGGGTCTTGACTCGGAAGTCCATGATATTTAGGAAGCAGATTAATCAAACTATTCTTCAACTCAAAGTTCGGATCAAGATTTGGATATCTAGCTTGCAATGGTTGAAGAATAAGATCCGGAGCCCCTTGTTCATGCAAGGTGAATCTTCGTGGCTCCGCCATATAGTGTTCACCTGTAGGATGCAATGAAGTAGTGGACTCTAAGTCGCGTTCGGTTCCGTCTAGAGGTTTGGCAAGTCCCTCAAGAGAGTCCGAAGCACTAGTCATGTAGCTCAACCGCCGCCTAGCTTGCCGAGTGTGTAACAAAGTTCTTTCAATCATAGGATCAAACTTGGCTAGGCTAGATGTAACAACCCTGATTTTCGAGTACATGAGATCTTTTCTGAAAGTACGGATTTCTCCGGAAGATCAGTAAAGGGAACACCTCTGTTATATCATCAAGCATCTCAACCCTCATTGTCATTATGTCATCCTTAAGTTAGAACCTCTTCTGAGGCAAGTTCGATAATTCAATCGCGAAGAACCTTGTTTTTGAACCGTATCGGTTGGCAGTTTTGATTCTGATTTTCGTAAATAGTCTCTGTTTGACGAACCGGACTCGATTCATGAGAGGAGAGAGATAATATTATAATATTATCATTATATTAGTATTAGAAAATGCTTCAATGACATCATAAGGTTACCTGGTCTATTTTTGTTAAAAACAGAAAATCGGTTTAACCGGGTTTACGGTTTACTGGTGCAGCTTAGCACCAGCACTCTCTGATGAATTTAGCAATGCTAAGGCCTCATTATACATGTTATATTCTCATAATAAATATGTTACTAGTGTCATTTATTCTAGTAGCTCAAAAAATAATTTTTAGAGATATTTTTACGAGTGTTCCGATACACCTAGTTTTAGTAGTTATACACCAGAGATATTTTAATATTATTTTAATCCACCTCCAAGCCAACCAATCACAACTCACCTTACACCCCCAAGACCTCCAAGGCTGTTTCATTTCATCATTTTGGCCGAAAATAACAAGAGAGAAAAGAGAGAAACTTTCATGAACACTTAATCTTCAAAGCTTGATTTCTTTTGAACTAAAACTCAAATCAAAACTCTGATTTCACCAAAATGATCCTCTCTTCTTCCTCTACATAACCATGTAACTTATCAAGGATGGAAATAAGGTAAGATGGCTGTCTCCCTCCCATTTCAATTCGGTTTTCAAGGAAAACCATGCAAAACATGTGTTTTCTTGATGTTCTTCCTTAGGAATCATGCTTAACTTGACTTGAGGGCCAAGAAACGTGAATTTCCAGCAAGTCTAAGGTGATATATCTCTTCCTAACATACTGAGTGAGATTTGGTCAGTTGAGAGTTTTTGGATTTAAAGTTGTTCTTGATGTGATTTAGGAGGAAAAGTGCTTAAGGACCACCTGAAAGTTTAACCGAATTAGGAGCAGCAAAACCAAGTAGGGATTGATGAATTTAATCTTGATTGATTGTGTTTGAGTTGTGTGATTATGATATGGTTTGGCTGTGCTTGAAATTGATTGTTTGTATGAGTAATTCTTGTTGAAATTTTGGTGAAAATTTGATGAACTTTGATGAAATTCAAGCTATGAATGTGTGTTCTTGTGGCTGCTGGAAAACGAAATCCTAGAGCTTAAATTGAGGTTCAATTTGTGTTAAAATCATGTAGAAAAGATGGGGTTTTAGTGGCTGGAAATTTATTTTGAATTTTGGTAAAAATCGGTTGTTGAAAAGACTGAAAAACGGGTAAAAACAGAGAAAGAATTTGAAGAATCTACGAGGAACACGAAGAACACTTTGAGTGTGGTGAAGAACATTGAAGAACACCTTTTAGATCTTAGAAAGGTCAAGGAAGTAAAATTTTTGGTGTTTAAGGGGTTATATGGTAATTTCTGGAAGTTAGGGTGGTAAAAGTAAAAATATTAAAAGTTACGGGTGGTAAAAAGTGAATTTTAAAGGTTAAAAGTAAAAGGTAAGTTAATTTTCAAAAATTTAGTATTAAAATAATAAATAATAAAAAAATATTAAATAATAATATTTAATTAAAAATAATATTTTAATAAAAATAATAAAATAATACGGAAAAGGCAGTTTTCTGTAAAAGCTTTAGAAAGACAACATTAAGTGCAGAATTTCATAATTACCTTCATAAAATACTTAGGGAGTGGTAATAACATGATAGTGAGGCAGAGATAAAGAAAAGATAAAAAGTTAAAGAAAAGATAAAAACCAAAGAAAAAGTCTGTAAAATTTTAATGACAGAAAAACAGACAGAGACTAGTGAACGAACTAGGGCAACTTAGTTAGTACCTGAGTTGCGACTAGGGTTAGGTGTTATATGAAAAGTTAAACTATTTCAGTATAGACTTAATGAACCTATACCTGGGACAGGCTAACTATTCATACCAAAATTTACATAAGCTTTAAATACACATGTTAAACAGAAAAATCAGAGCAGAATAAAGTAACACAGAGCACTGAGTAACCAGAGTAAAGTAAAGAGATACAAAGAGAAAATAATAATATGATAAAGAGAAATGGTTTGAGCCAGGATATGGTAAAAGTGAAAGATGTAAAGTTTGTACAGTATGATTTAACAGAGAAAGAAAGAGGTACTGCATAAGAATGTGAAAATGATGATGAATAATGAGAATAATGATGAACGATGATAATGAGAATAATTATGTAATGATCTGCTACGTGAAGGCAGTCAGATAGATAGTGGTACGACCACAGAACGTTTTCCAATGT
Source organism: Arachis hypogaea (assembly GCF_003086295.3). Taxonomy (NCBI): domain Eukaryota; kingdom Viridiplantae; phylum Streptophyta; class Magnoliopsida; order Fabales; family Fabaceae; genus Arachis; species Arachis hypogaea. The sequence continues at coordinate 56,038,064 of NC_092055.1, read as the reverse complement.
TACACAGCTATTGAGAGCTGTACCTGCAACTGATAACCTGGGATCACTTGCAGAGGATATTAATTCATACACAGCTAGAATGCCGCACCTGTAAGGCAAGGATTGCTTACAGAGAATATGATTTCATACACGGCTGGAATGCCGCCACCTATAAGGCAGAGTTTGCTTACAGAGGATATGACTTATACGTCGGTTAGTGAGAACTGTACCTATGCTGACTGGAAAACCATACCCGTTTCAGCTTCTTCGGGTTACGTCGGGAGCGGGTAAAAACTGACAGATGAGCTTATTATCTGCGCTAGGGCTAGACATGCATCATACTTGGTTGCGTATTTTCTTTGTTATGATTGTGGTATGAATGTATGCTTTCCTTGTTTGTATTCCATTCTCTGCGCTTGTGTTATTTTTTGTATTCTTCTGTTTGTGTTCTGCTATCTGTTTTCTCTATCTTCTCTACTTATCTGTGTTTTCTAATTACTACTTCTTTGTATTATGCTAATAGTCTGCTAAATAACATAGAATTAATGAACGTAACTAATAACCCCGACCCTACTAAGAACTCCCCAATTCTTACCCCTTCTCTCTCCCTTCCCCCTTCAGATGGAAGTAAGAGTACCTTACCATAGTTCGCTGATGACCGTTCGCAAGAAGAGGATTCTGCTCTAGATAGTCTTCTGAGTCTAGGGTGAATATCGTTCTCTGATTATATGTATATACTGTGAGACCAGCCAATGTCTGCACCCCGTTCGTATGCGCACTTTAACCTAAATCCTGTGTACGAGATTCCTATTGTGTGGCTACTTCATGAGGTACCAGAGAGACGTCCTGTGAAAAAGTCTGATCGTGCAGAGGAGTAGCAGATGATGTTCTATCTTTTGATGACTTTCCACCTGACTTGAGTTTTGAAGACCTAGAACGTACTTTTCCTTGCTTTAGTAGTTTAGAGGGACTATGTGAGTATAGAGTCTAGGCTAGCCTAGGTGCCAGCTTAGGGACCTCTTGAACAGGTCAGGACCTGGGATGTTGTATGTATATACATGTATATAGATATTATTTAGCTATATCTAGGGGTGTTCTAACTAACAGTCTATATTCTAATAAAGGCTGAATCACCGAATGTTGTCAACTACTTGTGATGTATTTATGTGTGGTTGTTTATAACTATTTTATCTCTTATTATTTGTGAATTAATTATAAATGATTCTGTCTATTAATCCAAACGTTTTCAAAAAAAAAAAATACACCTCGCAAATTAACTACGCTTTTAACAACAAATCAGGCTCATATGATAAATAATAGATAATAATTAGGAAGACAAATTGGTAGCGCTCAGTTTCCGGTATGATCTAGACATATTGAAAATTGGGTCGTTACACTAGAGTTCGGTTGGGACCAAGTCATCTAACTTAGAATTCATAGCTCATGAATAAAAAGAAATCTAAACTAAAAACAAAATACTGAAAGCAAGTAAACTATTTACACTATCCACATATTCACATAATCAATATCAAGGCATACGTTGCAACCACTCCCTGGCAATGGTGCCAAAAATTTGATAGATAAGATTATGGCTGGTCTAGAATTTCATCAATAGAAAAGCAATGTTATTGTCATAGTATAGTCCTAGACCAACATGTAATCCTACCAATCAAATTTTAGAATTGGTTGTCACAAATTTAACCCCAATATAAAGTAACCAAGAGTATTGCTCTCGGGTCGTCCTCAAGAGAATGGGTAAACATGTGCATCAATATTGGTTAGAATTCCGGGGTTGGGAGTCATGAGCAAAAATTTAAACTACTAAACTTAACATGCAAGGAATCTTAAAGTCCAAGAAACTAAATCAAGTAACTAAGGCAAGGTATGAGCAATTTCAATCTAACAAGAGAACATATGAGCTACTTCTATTAAACAACTAAACTAGCCACAACAAGAACTAAACAATTGATTTTTAGGTTTCAAATATGAATAATAAAATGCACTCTTGGCTAGGCATAGGAATTAGGGTTACCATCCTTATCTAATAATCATATCTTGACAATTATGAGGAACCAAACCCATTAAGTCTACCTCTATGCTTGAAATATGTATAATGTCTATTTTTAGGCTTGAAGTACGTCGAATGGCTTGATCAATCTCAACTCATAAGTCCCAATTCAACTAATAATTGGCTTAGTAGTAGATTGGTATCAATGGGTATCAAGTTGACCACAAAGGGTTCTCAAATCACCAAATAAATTAGACCCAATGACTCAAGTTTACCCAATTTCCTTAGCCTAGGCCAAGAGTAAAGAAAACTACTCCATAATCAAAGGAAACATTTCATCAAACATATGGTATGCATTAAAAAAAGACATATTCAAATTGCAAATTAATTGGAAACTACAAGTACCCACTAACAATTATCAATAGAAAATAACTCAATTAACACTATCGATCATAGAAAATATCAATGCACTAATAAAAATCCAAGATCCATAAAATTCATAAAACGAGAAGAAAATGGAAAATAACGAGAATATTCAAATTCAAGCACCAGATCTAAACAAAATGAAAACTAGAGAACTCAAACTAAATAATTGAAACTAAGATTAACAAAATCCAATTTAGAAATTCAACAATGGAAGATCAAATCAAACTAGATATAGAGAGGAGCAAGAGTTTCTCCCTCTAGAACATGAGTACCGAAAAACTAGCCAAAATGTGTGTAAAGTGTAAAATGATTGATCCCTCCCATATCCTCCTACAATCCTCGGTCTTTTTCATGTAGAATCCACTTGATTTTGGGCCTAGAGCTCCTCAGAAATCACCAGCCACGATTTCATTAATGAGGTCACGTGCTGGGCGTCACGCGTGCCCGTCCGCCACGCGTGCGCATCATCTGAGGTTTGCGAGCCACGCGTACGCGTCAGGCATGCGTACGTGTCGCTGGGAGTTTCGCAAATCCACACGAATGCGTCAATTTTCGTGCACCATTCCTAGCCTTTTGCACCCACGCGTGCGCGTCGCAGCCGATTCTCCAAAGCTCAATTCTTCATGTTCCTTCCACTTGTGCATGCTTCCCTTCCATTTTTCTAACCCATCCTTACCCTATAGATCCTGAATTCACTCAACAAACACATCACGGCATCGAATGGTAATAGAAGAGAATTAAAATATAGCATTTTTAAGGCAAAAGAAGCATGTTTTCAACCATGAAGCGAAATGAGGAAGGAAACACAAAACCATGCGATTTATATGAATAAGTGCGGAAAATATTGATAAAACTCCCCCAAATTATACACAAGATAAACCACAAAATTGGGGTTTATCACCGACCTTACAAAGCGATAAGGCTGAGTTTGTTAAAAAGTACCTGCCTTACCAGAAGCATGCCAATTTTCTTGTGGCACCTCATGAAGAGCTCATTAGCATCACCTTACCATGGCCATTTGCAAAGTAGGGTCTTGATCTACTCAGACCGTTTCCTCATGCCCCGGGACAAGCCAAGTACCTCATAGTAGAGATCGACCATTTCACTAAGTGGGTTGAAGCAGAACTACTAGCAACTATCACTACCCAGAGAAATCGGAGATTTCTATATAAGAATATTGTCACAATGTTTGGGGTTCCTCACTCTATCACAGCGAATAATGGGCCAATTCACTGACTCAACCTTCAAGAGTTTGGTGGCCGATCTCAAGATAAAGCACCAATTCATATCGGTGGAGCATCATCAGGCTGATAGACAAGCTGAAGCTGCAAACATAGTCATATTAGCCAGATTGAAGCGCCGACTACAGGACATAAAGGGAGCATGGGCTGATGAGCTCCCCAAGTCTTGTGGGCATATCAGACAACCCTTCATTTCTCAACCGGGGAGTCACCTTTCTGACTTGCTTACAGAATGGAAGCCATGATTCCCATAGAAATCATTGAAGAGTTACTAGGGCTATATTCTACAATGAAAGGGCCAATACCCAAGAACAAAAGCAAAGGATGACCCAGGTATAATCAGAAGGTGATCAAACGAAGCTTCGCCACAAACAATCTCGTACTAATTCGAAATGACATCAGAGTTTAGAAGTCGGACAAAGGGAAGCTAGCTGCAAATCAGAAATGACCTTACAAGATCATTGAGGTCTTAGGAAAAGTTTACTATAAAGTGTCTGACTTGCAAGGACGAGAGCTCCTGAGGTCATGGCACGCATGTAACATGAAGAAGTACTATAATTAGGTAGCATGACTTGTTTCCTAGTGTACTCTTTTTTCCAACCGTAAGATTTTTCCCTTAAAAAAGGGTTTTTTCTGAGGCGGTTTTAACGAGGCATCATAGCAAAGGGTAAGGATAGTCCAAATTCTTAGTAGTATATTTATGTAAAGGGATTTTTCATCAATAAAATTCCATTTCTTTTCCAAAAGTTTCCAATGAAAATACACTAATTTAAGCTCGATAAACCGTGAAAATCGTTGCCCAACCTAAAATGGTCAACAGGATGAATCGACGAGGTACAAATTAATATAAGATGTTATATAAACAACTCGTAAAAGCCGACCTTAGAATCAAGGCAAAACAAAAACGAAGTGTAAAAGTAACTTAACAAAGTCTGATTACACGAAGTCTGAACTTATAAAAGGGAACCGATATGATACACACTCACCCCCTAAAGCACCATTAGAAGTTGTCGAGAAATGATCCCCAACTAAGCGGTCGTACAAGCTAAAAGCTAAACCTGGAAAGCAATTATTAAAAGACTGATGACCGGAATTCACTCCCCATATAAAAATGATGAATCCGTTCTTTTGGCAAGTGCACCAAAATTATCGTCAAATAATAACCCACAGTGGAGTGGGATAGTATCCACAGAGATTGGTAGAATTGAGCAATTTTAATCAATTGGTGAATTAGTCAAGCTGAGCAATATAGAGTGTGATTGCAGAATTGTAAATGAACAGGAAAGTAAATGACTCAAAAGTAAAGAAAAGTAGTAAAGTGCAGAAAAGGAAATGGCAACAACGTAAAGTGCAGAAACATAAATGACTTAATTGTAAAAGGGAATATGGATTGACAGAATGTAAAGAAAGCTATAAAGAATGTGGAAGATAAGAATTTGGGGAATTCATTGAGATCAGGAGTTGTTCTCTTTGGATTAAATTCAGCTCATCTCGTCTTCAATCATGCAACTCATTGACCTCTTGGCAATCATGATTGATTGAGCCCCAATCCCTTGGTGACTCAATCTCTCAAATCTTGATAATCAGCCAATTTCTTGGTCTAATTGCTCATGAAGAGGGATATGCTTGGTCTCTGATTATACCACACATCCTTGTAGATCCAGAATAGAGGGTGGATTATATGTCACCATATCCAATCACCAAAACCCAGATCTACTCAAATGTGAAAAGGGATTTTAAGCATGGTTTCATGTTTCCTTTTCCAAGGTTCCCATGAAACCCATTTTGCATTCAACCTCTTTCCCAAGATGATTGAACACTAGCATTAAAATGAAATTCCTTCTGGTAAATTGGTATGCAAAATCGTGATCGTTCATTCCTTGGTAACGGTGTCAAAAACTTAATACGCACGTTCATAATCTTAGTTCTTTGTCACAACTTCGCACAACTAACCAGCAAGTGCACTGGGTCGTCCAAGTAATAAACCTTATGTGAGTAAGGGTCGATCCCACGGAGATTGTCGGCTTGAAGCAAGCTATGGTCATTGATAAACCACTATTTTATGGTTTATACTGTGTTTAATTGTGTGGTTTTTTCATGATCCTTACCCACTTATTCATTAATTTAGCATGCATTTATATTTCCTTCCTGAAATTATTACATGATTGAAAACTGCTTCCTAGAGACTTTTAATTATGCATTTTAATTCTCCTTTATTCCATTTGATGCCGTGATCTGTGTGTTAAGCGTTTCAGGCTTTATAAGGCATAAATGAGTTGGAGATTGGAAAGGAAGCTAGCAAAAATGGAAGGAACACAAGAAATTGAGGAGATAACCAGCGAGAAGTGACGCGGCCGCATGGCTCATGCGACCGCGCGAAAGAGGAGAAATCGCAGTGACGCGGCCGCATGGCTCATGCGACCGCGCGAAAGAGGAGAAATCGCAGTGACGCGGCCGCATGGCTCACACGACCGTGCGGCCTGGAAAAGCACGAGCGACGCGGAGGCGTGGACGACGCGAACGCGTGGCGAGGAAAAGCGCGAATGATGCGTCCGCATGGATGACGCGATCGCGTGACATGCGCGATCTGCATAATCTGCAGGATTCGCTGGGGGCGATTTTGGACCCTATTTTGACCCAGTTTTCGGCCCAGAACAACAGACTAGAGCCAGAGAACATGTAGAAACCAAAAAGATAACATTCATTCTACACAGTTTTTAGTTTTTAGATCTAGTTTTACTCCTCCCCTAGGTTTTTCTCTCTAGACATTGATAGTTCTTAGGATTTTAGTTTCTCTAGCTTTTTGCATTGGGATATTGAGAAGAGTTATTACCTCATCAAGACTTCGTCATTCTAGTTCGTTTTCTTTACTTGGCTTACTCTTCCATGTTCTTTGCTTTGTTTAATTTTACCATTGGAATATTTTTAGGATTATTTAATACAAGGATTACTTTTATTTTTAATTGACTATTTTTAATTTTTATTTACAATGTCTTTCTTTAATTCTTTTTTATATGCTATGAATTTTATCTTTACAATGAGTAAGTAGTTCCCTAACTTGATGGGGAGTTGATTGAAAGGAACCCTTGAGTTGGAAGATTCAAGAGAAAGATTGTAATTGGGTTATTGTTGGTTTCTTTTCTAATTCCTGACACCAATCCTCCCAAGAGTGGATTGGGACTTGTGGATAGAGCAGTATTCCAACTTGTTTTACCTTCCCTTACTTAGTAAAGGATAACTAAACGAAATAACTCTCAATTGTCAATTAATCTTAAGAGTGTTCCATTAAGAATAGGGCTTCCATGTAATCAACTCCCAGTCAAGGCTTTTATTTACATTATTCAATTTCATCAATTTAATTTCCTGTTTACTCAACTCAAACCTTTTCAAAAACATCTGATTAATAAAACAACACCCTTTCCTGCAACTCGTTGGGAGATGACCTGGGATTCATACTCCCAGTATTTTAAATTTCAATTTTTTGTGACACCTTTCTAAATTGAGCGGTGGATTTCTGGCGAGTTAAGAACTATACTTACAACGCATATATTCTAATAATTTTTAATTCACCAATTTCTGCCCGCATCAGTCACCTTGTAAATCTCAGTCAGGTGGATTCAAATGGTTATGGTGAATTGATAATTAAAATATAATTAAAATATAAAATAGGATAGAAATACTTATGTAATTCATTGGTGAGAATTTCAGATAAGCGTATAGAGATGCTTTTGTTCCTCCTGAACCTCTGCTTCCTGCTGTCTTCATCCAATCATTCCTACTCCTTTCCATGGCAAGCTGTATGTTGGGCATCACTGTTGTCAATGGCTACATCTCGTCCTCTCAGTGAAAATGGTCCAAAATGCGCTGTCACCGCATGGCTAATCATCTGTCGGTTCTCGATCATACTAGAATAGGATTCAGTAATCCTTTTGCATCTGTCACTACGCCCAGCACTCGCGAGTTTGAAGCTCGTCACAGCCATCCTTTCCCATATCCTACTCGAAATACTACAGACAAGGTTTAGACTTTCCGGATCTCAAGAATGGCCACCAATAATTCGAGCCTATACCACGAAGACTCTGATCTCATGATCAGGAGGCTAAGAGATACACATTCAAGCTTTTTTGCATGTAGAACGGAAGTGGTTGTCGGGCACGCGTTCATAGGTGAGAATGGTGATGAGTGTCACATAATCATCACATTCATCATGTTCTTATGTGCGAATGAATATCTTAGAGAAGAAATAGGCTTGAATTGAATAGAAAAACAATAGTACTTTGCATTAATTCATGAGGAACAGCAGAGCTCCACACCTTAATCTATGTTGTGTGGAAACTCTACCATTGAAAATACATAAGAATAAGGTCCAGGCATGGCCGAATGGCCAGCCTCCATGATCTAAGAACTAAACGTCCAGAGATGTAAATACAATAGTAAAAAGTCCTATTTATACTAAACTAGTTACTAGGGTTTACAGAGATAAGTAGATGATGCAGAAATCCACTTTCGGGCCCACTTGGTGTGTGCTTGGGCTGAGCATTGAGCTTTCATGTGTAGAGACTCTTTTTGGAGTTAAACACCAGTTTGTAACTTGTTTCTGGCGTTTAACTCTGCTTTGCAACCTATTTCTGGCGTTTAACTCCTGAATCTGATTTTTTCTCAAGTCCCTCAATTTCAGCCAGAAATTACCTGAAATGTGATTTTTATTTAAAAACTAATAAAAATATACTAAAAACTAACTAAATCATACTAAAAACTATGTAAAAACAATGCCAAAAAGCGTATAAATTATCCGCTCATCACAACACCAAACTTAAATTGTTGCTTGTCCCCAAGCAACTGAAAATCAAATAGGATAAAAAGAAGAGAATATACTATAAATTCCAAAATATCAATGAAACTTAGCTCCAATCAGATGAGCGGGACTAGTAGCTTTTTGCCTCTGAACAGTTTTGGCATCTCACTTTATCCCTTGAAGTTCAGAATGATTGGCATCTATAGGAACTCAGAATTCAGATAGTGTTATTAATTCTCCTAGTTCAGTATATTGATTCTTGAACACAGCTACTTTATGGGTCTTGGCCGTGGCCCTAAGCACTTTGTTTTCCAGTATTACCACCGGATACATAAATGCCACAGACACATAACTGGGTGAACCTTTTCAGATTGTGACTCAGCTTTGCTAAAGTCCCCAATTAGAGGTGTCCAGGGTTCTTAAGCACACTCTTTTTTTTTTTTTTTTGCTTTGGACCTCGACTTTAACCGCTCAGTCTCAAGCTTTTGGCTTGACACCTTCACGCCACAAGCACATGGTTAGGGACAGCTTAGTTTAGCCGCTTAGGCCAGGATTTTATTCCTTTAGGCCCTCCTATCCACTGATGCTCAAAGCCTTGGATCCATTTTATTACCCTTTCCTTTTGGTTTTAAGGGCTACTGGCTTTTTGCTCTTGCCTTTTGGTTTAAAGAGCTTTTGGCTTTTTCTGCTTGCTTTTTTCCTTTTTCTTTCTCTCTTTTTTTTTTGCGATTTTTCTTTTCTCTTTGCAAGCTTTTGTATTCACTGCTTTTTATTGCTTCAAGAATCAATTTTATGATTTTTCAGATTATCAATAACATTTCTCTTTTTCATCATTCTTTCAAGAGCCAACATATTTGACATTCATAAACAACGATATCAAAAGACATATGCACTGTTCAAGCATTCAATCAGAAAACAAAAAGTATTGTCACCACATCAAAATAATTAAACTAGTTTCAAGGATGAATTTGAAACCATGTACTTCTTGTTCTTTTGTTTTTAGAACAGTTTTCAATTAAGAGAGGTGATGGATTCATAGGACATTCATAGCTTTAAGACATAGACACTTAAACAATAATGATCATGTAATAAAGACACAAACATAAATAAACACGAAGCATAGTAAACAAAAAATAGGAAAATAAGAACAAGGAGATTAAGGAACGGGTCCACCTTAGTGAGGGTGGTGTCTTCCTCTTCTTCAAGAACCAATGGTGCTCTTGAGCTCCTCTATGTCTCTTCCTTGTCTTTGTTGCTCCTCCTTCATAGCTTTTTGATCTTCTCTAATCTCATGGAGAATGATGGAGTGCTCTTAGTGCTCCATCCTTAGTTGTCCCATGATGGAGCTTAATTCTCCTAGGGAGGTGTTGATTTGCTCCCAATAGTTTTGTGGAGGGAAGTGCATCCCCTGAGGCATCTCAGGGATTTCATGTTGAGGAATTTCCTCATGCTCTTGTTGAAGTCCATGATCTCTTGTTTGTTCTATCCTTTTCTTAGTGATGGGCTTGTCCTCATCAATGAGGATGTCTCCCTCTATGTCAATCCAAGCCGAATTGCAGAGGTGGCAAATGAGGTGAGGAAAGGCTAACCTTGCCAAAGTGGAGGACTTGTCAGCCACCTTATAGAGTTCTTGAGGTATAATCTCATGAACTTCCACTTCCTCCCCAATCATGATACTATGGATCATGATGGCCCGGTCTACAGAAACTTCAGACCGGTTGCTAGTAGGAATGATTGAGCGTTGAATGAACTCCAACCATCCTCTAGCTACAGGCTTAAGGTCCAGTCTTCTCAATTGAACCAGCTTGCTGATGAGCAGATAATTTATACGCTTTTTGACATTGTTTTTAGTATGTTTTTAGTAGGATCTAGTTACTTTTAGGGATGTTTTCATTAGTTTTTATGTTAAATTCACATTTCTGGACTTTACTATGAGTTTGTGTGTTTTTTCTGTGATTTCAGGTATTTTCTGGCTGAAATTGAGGGACTTGAGCAGAAATCAGATTCAGAGGTTGAAAAAGGACTGCTGATGCTGTTGGATTCTGACCTCCCTGCACTCAAAGTGGATTTTCTGGAGCTACAGAACTCGAAATGGCGCGCTTCTAATTGCGTTGGAAAGTAGACATCCAGGGCTTTCCAGCAATATATAATAGTTCATACTTTGGCCAAGAATTGACGACGTAAACTGGCGTTCAACGCCAGCCTTCTGCCCAAATCTGGCATCCAGCGCCAGAAAAGGATCCAAAACCAGAGTTGAACGCCCAAACTGGCACAGAAACTGGCGTTCAACTCCACAAATGGCCTCTGCACGTGCAACACTCAAGCCCAAGCCCAAGCACACACCAAGTGGGCCCCGGAAGTGGATTTATGCATCAATTACTTACTCATGTAAACCCTAGTGACTAGTTTATTATAAATAGGACCTTTTACTATTGTATTAGAGATCTTTTGATCATCTTAGGATCTTAGGATCATCTTTGAACGCATTGTTCTTAGATCAAGGGGGATGGCCATCTCGGCCATGCCTGGACCTTCACATATGTATTTTCATACGGTAGAGTTTCTACACTCCATAGATTAAGGTGTGGAGCTCTACTGTTCCTCAAAGATTAATGCAAAGTACTACTGTTTTCTATTCAATTCTTCTTATTTCTCTTCTAAGATATCCATTCGCACCCAAGAACGTGATGAAGGTGATGATTATGTGTGACGCTCATCATCCTTCTCCCTTATGAACGCGTGCCTGACAAACACTTCTGTTCTACATGAATTAAGCTAGAATGAGTATCTCTTAGATCTCCTAACCAGAATCTTCGTGGCGTAAGCTAGAATGATGGCGGCATTCAAGAGAATCCGGAAGGTCTAAACCTTGTCTGTGGTATTCCGAGTAGGATTCAATGATTGAATGACTGTGACGAGCTCCTAACTCGCGATTGCAGGGCGTTAGTGACAGACGCAAAAGGATAGTAAATCCTATTCCAGCATGATCAAGAACCGACAGATGAATAGCCGTGCCGTGATAGGGTGCGTGAGCATATTATTCACTGAGAGGATAAGATGAAGCCATTGACAAGGGTGATGCCTCCAGACGATTAGCCGTGCCGTGACAGGGCATTGGATCATTTTCCCGAGAGATGACCGAAAGTAGCCATTGACAGTGGTGATGTATCACATAAAGCCAGCCATGGAAAGGAGTGAGACTGATTGGATGAAGATAGCAGGAAAGCAGAGGTTCAGAGGAACGAAAAGCATCTCCATTCGCTTATTTGAAATTCCTACCAATGATTTACATAAGTATCTCTATCCCTATTTTATTATATAATATTCGAAAACACCATTATCACTTTATATCTGCCTGACTGAGATTTACAAGGTGACCATAGCTTGCTTCATACCAACAATCTCCGTGGGATTCGACCCTTACTCACGTAAGGTATTACTTGGACGACCCAGTGCACTTGCTGGCTAGTTGTATCGAAGTTGTGACAATTATGAATTAAGATCAAAGCACCAAGCTTTGGAGCCATTACCAGGGATTGTTCGAGCCTGGACATCACAATTTCGTGCACCAAGTTTTTGGCGCCGTTGCCGGGGATTGTTTGAGTTTGGACAACTGACGGTTCATCTTGTTGCTCAGATTGGGTAACTTTCTTTTCGTTTTCTTTTCAAAAAGTTTTCAAAATCTTTCAAAATTTTCTCATTTGTTTTTCGAAAAAAAAAATATAAAAAAAATTGTTTTCAAAAATTTTATTCAAAATTTTTAAGAATGAATTCTAGTGTTTCATGAAGCATGTTGAAGCCTGGCTGGCTGTAAAGCCATGTCTAAATTCTTTTGGACTGAGGCTTCAACTAATCACTTCAATGCATGTAATTCCATATATCACAGCTTGGCTGGCCATTGGCCATGTCTAGTGTTTTGGACTGGAGCTTTCATTGAAAGCTTGGCTGGCTAGTGAGCCATGTCTAATTCCTGGACTGAAGCTTTAGACTAACATGGCAAGATTCCTGGAATTCATATTAAAAATTTTGGAATCCTTAATTTTCTTTTTCAAAGATTATTTTCGAAAAATATAAAATAAAAATACAAAAAAATTAGAAAATCATAAAAATCAAAAATATTTTTTTGTTTCTTGTTTGAGTCTTGAGTCACATTATAAGTTTGGTGTCACTTGCATATGCATTTTACATTTTTCGAAAATCTCATGCATTCATAATGTTCTTCATGATCTTCAAGTTGTTCTTGGTAAGTCTTCTTGTTTGATCTTGATGAATTTTTGTTTTGTGTCTTTTCATGTTTATCATATGCATTCTTGAATTCTTAGTGTCTAAGCATTAAAGAATTCTAAGTTTGGTGTCTTGCATGTTTTCTTTGCATTAAAAATTTTTCAAAATTATGTCTATGATGTTCATCTTGACATTCAAAGTGTTCTTGGTGTTCATCTTGACATTCATAGCATTCTTGCATGCATCACATGTTTTGATCTAAAAATTTCATGCATTGCATAATTTTCATCTTTTTCAAAAAAATTTCAAAAATCGAAAAAATATCTTTCCCTTTTTCTCTCATCAAATTCGAAAATTTGGATTGACTTTTTCAAAATTTTTTAAAATCAAATTGTTTCTCATGAGTCAAATCAAATTTTCAATTTGAAAATCTTATCTTTTTCAAAATCTTTTTCAAAAATCAAATCTTTTTCAAAATTTTTAGTTATTTTCGAAAATTCCAAAAATAGTTTTCAAAAATCCTTTTCTTATTTTTGTATTAAATTTTCGAAAATAACATAAACAATTAATGTTTTGATTCAAAAATTTGAAGTTTGTTACTTACTTGTTAAGAAAGATTCAAACTTTAAGTTCTAGAATCATATCTTGTGATTTCTTATGAATCAAGTCATTAATTGTGATTTTAAAAATCAAATCTTTTTCAAAACTAATTTCTATCATATCTTTTCAAAATATCTTCTTATCTTATCTTTTTCAAAAATATCTTTTCAAAATATCTTTCCTAACCTCCTAACTACTTATCTTTTCAAAATTGGTTTTCAAAATTTGTTTCAACTAACTAACTAACTTTTTGTTTGTTTCTTAACTTTTTCAAAACCACCAAACTAACTCTCTCTCTCAATTTTCGAAAATATCTTCTCCCTTTTTCAAAAATTTCTTTTTAATTAACTAATTATTTTTATTTTTTTTATTTCAAAAAAAATTTCGAAAAAAAAAATAAAAATACTAAATATTTTTCAAAAATCAATTTTCAAAAATCACTAACCCTTTTTCAAAATAATTTTCGAAAATTATCCCTCCCCCATCTCATTCTATTTATTCATTCATATCCTAACATCTCATTTCACCTCTCTTCCATCCTCACAGTTGTGTTTCTTCCATTATATTACATTCTTTGTCTCCCCCTCTTTTCTTCCACTCACAAAGGGATCCCTATACTGTGGTATAAAGGATCTCTATTATTATTATCATTTTTCTGGCCATTCTTCCTTGTCATATGAGCAGGAGCAAGGATAAGAACATTCTTGTGGAAGCAGATCCAGAACCTGAAAGGACTCTGAAGAGAAAATTAAGAGAAGCTAAAATACAACAATCCAGAGATAACCTTTCAGAAATTTTCGAACAGGCAGAGGAGATGGCAGCCGAAAATAATGATAATACAAGGAAGATGCTTGGTGACTTTACTGCACCTAATTCCAATTTACATGGAAGAAGCATCTCCATTCTTGCCATTGGAGCAAACAACTTTGAGCTGAAACCTCAGTTAGTTTCTCTGATGCAGCAGAACTGCAAGTTTCATGGACTTCCATCTGAAGATCCTTTTCAGTTCTTAACTGAATTCTTGCAGATATGTGATACTGTAAAGACTAATGGAATAGATCCTGAAGTCTACAGGCTCATGCTTTTCCCTTTTGCTGTAAGAGACAGAGCTAGATTATGGTTGGATTCTCAACCCAAAGACAGCCTGAACTCTTGGGATAAGCTGGTCACGGCTTTCTTAGCCAAGTACTTTCCTCCTCAAAAGCTGAGCAAGCTTAGAGCTGATGTTCAAACCTTCAGACAGAAAGAAGGTGAATCACTCTATGAAGCTTGGGAAAGATACAAACAGTTGACCAAAAAGTGTCCTTCTGACATGCTTTCAGAATGGACCATCCTGGATATATTCTATGATGGTTTGTCTGAGTTATCTAAGATGTCATTGGATACCTCTGCAGGTGGATCCATTCACCTAAAGAAAACGCCTGCAGAAGCTCAAGAACTCATTGACATGGTTGCTAATAACCAGTTCATGTACACTTCTGAAAGGAATCCTGTAAGTAATGGGACGCCTATGAAGAAGGGAGTTCTTGAAGTTGATACTCTGAATGCCATATTGGCTCAGAACAAAATAGTGACTCAGCAAGTCAATATGATTTCTCAGAGTCTGCATGGAATGCAAGCTGCATCCAACAGTACTCAAGAGGCATCTTCTGAAGAAGAAGCCTATGATCCTGAGAACCCTGCAATAGCAGAGGTGAACTACTTAGGTGAACCTTATGGAAACACCTATAACTCAACATGGAGAAATCATCCAAATTTCTCATGGAAGGATCAAAAGCCCCAACAAGGCTTTAATAATGGTGGAAGAAACAGGTTTAGCAATAGCAAGCCTTTTCCATCATCAACTCAGCAACAGACAGAGAAATCTGAACAAAATGCTTCTAATTTAGCAAGTTTAGTCTCTGATCTATCTAAGGCCATTGTAAGTTTCATGAATGAAACAAGGTCTTCCATTAGAAATCTGGAAGCACAAGTGGGCCAGCTGAGTAAAAGGATCACTGAAATCCCTCCTAGTACTCTCCCAAGCAATACAGAAGAGAACCCAAAAGGAGAGTGCAAGGCCATTGACATAAGCGCCATGACCGAACCTTTGAGGAAAGGAGAGGACGTGAATCCCAAGGAGAAAGACCTCCTGGGACGTCCAGTGATCAATAAGGAGCTTCCCTCTGGGGAACCAAAGGACTCTGAGGCTCATCTAGAGACCATAGAGATTCCATTGAACCTCCTTATGCCCTTCATGAGCTCTGATGAGTATTCCTCTTCTGAAGAGAATGAGGATGTCACTGAAGAGCAAACTGCCAAGTTTCTTGGTGCAATCATGAAGCTGAATGCCAAATTATTTGGCATTGATACTTGGGAAGTTGAACCTCCCTTGTTTATCAATGAACTAAGTGATCTGGATCAACTGACATTGCCTCAGAAGAGACAGGATCCTGGAAAGTTCATAATACCCTGCACCATAGGCACCATGGTCTTTAAGGCTCTGTGTGACCTTGGTTCAGGAATAAACCTCATGCCCCTCTCTGTAATAGAGAAACTGGGAATCTATGGGGTGCAAGCTGCTAAAATCTCATTAGAGATGGCAGACAGCTCAAGAAGACAGGCTTATGGACAAGTAGAAGATGTATTAGTAAAGGTTGAAGGCCTTTACATACCTACTGATTTCATAGTCCTGGATACTGGAAAGGAAGAGGATGAATCCATCATCCTAGGAAGACCTTTCCTGGCCACAGCAAGAGCTGTGATTGATGTTGACAGAGGTGAAATAGTCCTCCAATGGAATGAGGACTCCCTTGTGTTTAAAACTCAAGGATCTCCCTCTGCAACCATGGAGAGGAAGCAGAAAAAGCTTCTCTCCAAGCAGAGCCAACCAGAGCCCCCACAGTCAAACTTTAAGTTTGGTGTTGGGAGGCCACAACCAAACTCTAAGTTTGGTGTTGAACTCCCATATCCAAACTCTAAGTTTGGTGTTGGAGAGTCTCAACAAAGCTCTGCACATCTGTGAGGCTCCATGAGAGCCCTCTGTCAAGCTATTGACATTAAAGAAGCGCTTGTTGGGAGGCAACCCAATGTTTATCTAATTCTTATTTTTATTGTTTTTCATGTTTTCTTAGGTTCATGATCATGTGGAGTCACAAAATAAATAGAAAAATTGAAAACGGAATCAAAAACAGCAGAAGAAAAATCACACCCTGGAGGAGCATCTGTCTGGCGTTCAGCGCCAGAACAGAGCATGGTTCTGGCGCTGAACGCCCAAAATGGGCAGCTTCTGGGCGCTGAACGCCAGAACAGGCATGGTTCTGGCGTTCAACGCCAGAAATGGCACACAGATGGGCGTTGAACGCCCAAAATGGCCACCAACCTGGCGCTGAACGCCCAGAGTTGGGTACAAAGGCATTTTTACATGCCTAATGGGTGCAGGGATGTAATTCCTTGAACACCTCAGGATCTGTGGACCCCACAGGATCCACTCAGGATCTGTGGACCCCACAGGATCCCCACCTACCTCCACTTACTTCTTCTCACCACTCTCTTTCACACAACCTCATAAAACTCCACCTACCTTCAAAATTCAAAACCAATTTCCCACCCAAACCCCCCATATGGCCGAACCTTAACCCCCCCTCCCTTCCCTATATAAAGACCTCCATTCTTCATCAAATTCACACAACACACCCCTCTACACTCCTCTTGGCCGAAACCACATCTCCCTCTCCATCTCCTCCATTTCTTCTTCTTCTTCATCTATTCTTTTGTTTATTGCTCGAGGGCGAGCAATATTCTAAGTTTGGTGTGGTAAAAGCATAGCTTTTTTGTTTTTCCATTACCATTGATGGCACCTAAGACCGGAGAATCCTCTAGAAGAGGGAAAGGGAAGACAAAAGCTTCCACATCCGAGTCATGAGAGATGGAAAGATTCATCTCCAAAGCCCATCAAGACCACTTCTATGATGTTGTGGCCAAGAAGAAGGTGATCCCTGAGGTCCCTTTTAAACTCAAAAGGAATGAGTATCCGGAGATCCGACATGAAATTCAAAGAAGAGGTTGGGAAGTTCTAACAAACCCCATCCAACAAGTCGGCATCTTAATGGTTCAAGAGTTCTATGCCAATGCATGGATCACCAAGAACCATGATCAAAGTAAGAACCCGGATCCAAAGAACTATGTTACAATGGTTCGGGGGAAATACTTAGATTTTAGTCCGGAGAATGTGAGGTTGGCGTTCAACTTGCCATACATGGAAGAGAACGCACGCCCCTACACAAGGAGAGTCAACTTTGATCAAAGGTTGGACCAAGTCCTTACGGACATATGTGTAGAAGGAGCTCAATGGAAGATTGACTCCAAAGGCAAGCCGGTTCAACTAAGAAGATTGGACCTCAAGCCTATAGCTAGAGGATGGTTGGAGTTTATTCAATGCTCAATCATTCCCACTAGCAACCGGTCTGAAGTTACTATAGACCGGGCCATCATGATCCATAGCATCATGATTGGAGAAGAGGTGGAAGTTCATGAGATTATACCTCAAGAACTCTATAAGGTGGCTGACAAGTCCTCCACTATGGCAAGGTTGGCCTTCCCTCACCTCATTTGCCATCTATGTTACTCAGCTGGAGCTTTCATAGAAGGAGATATCCTCATCCAAGAGGACAAGCCCATCACTAAGAAAAAGATGGAGTAAGCAAGAGAGCCCAGTCATGGAGCTCAAGAGGCACAGGAAGCTCATCATCATGAGATCCCGGAGATGCCTCAAATGCACTTTCCTCCACAAAACTACTGGGAGCAAATCAACAACTCCCTAGAAGAATTGAATTCCCATATGGGACAACTAAGGGTGGAACATCAAGAGCACTCCATCATGCTTCATGAAATAAGAGAAGATCAAAAAGCAATGAGGGAGGAGCAACAAAGACAAGGAAGAGACATAGAAGAGCTCAAGGACATCATTAGTTCCTCAAGAAGGAAACGCCACCATCACTAAGGTGGATTCATTCCTTGTTCTTCTTTCTTCTATTTTTCGTTTTCTATGTTATGTGCTTATCTGTGTTTGTGTCTTCATTACATGATCATTAGTAGTAGTAACTATGTCTTAAAGTTATGAATGTCCTATGAATCCATCACCTCTCTTAAATAAAAAAATGTTTTAATTCAAAAGAACAAGAAGTACATGAGTTTCGAATTTATCCTTGAACTTAGTTTAATTATATTGATGTGGTGACAATGCTTCTTGTTTTCTGAATGAATGCTTGAACAGTGCATATGTCTTTCAAAGTTGTTGTTTAAGAATGTTAAATATGTTGGCTCTTGAAAGAATGATGACTAGGAGACATGTTATTTGATAATCTGAAAAATCATAAAAATGATTCTTGAAGCAAGAAAAAGCAGCAAAGAACAAAGCTTGCAGAAAAAAAAAAAAGAAAAAAATAGGCGAAAAAAAAAATAGAAAGAAAAAGAAAAAGCAAGCAGAAAAAGCCAGTAACCCTTAAAACCAAAAGGCAAGGGCAAATAAAAAGGATCCCAAGGCTTTGAGCATCAGTGGATAGGAGGGCCTAAAGGAATAAAATCCTGGTCTAAGCGGCTAAACCAAGCTGTCCCTAACCATGTGCTTGTGGCGTGTAGGTGTCAAGTGAAAACTTGAGACTGAGCGGTTAAAGTCAAGGTCCAAAGCAAAAAAAAAGAGTGTGCTTAAGAACCCTGGACACCTCTAATTGGGGACTTTAGCAAAGCTGAGTCACAATCTGAAAAGGTTCACCCAATTATGTGTCTGTGGCATTTATGTATCCGGTGGTAATACTGAAAAACAAAGTGCTTAGGGCCACGGCCAAGACTCATAAAGAAGCTATGTTCAAGAATCATCATACTAAACTAGGAGAGTCAATAGCACTATTCGAAATCTGAAGTTCCTATAGATGCCAATCATTCTGAACCTCAATGGATAAAGTGAGATGCCAAAACTATTCAAGAGGCAAAAAGCTATAAGTCCCGCTCATATGATTGAAGCTCTGTTTCATTGATAGTTTGGAATTTATAGTATATTCTCTTCTTTTTATCCTATTTGATTTTCAGTTGCTTGGGGACAAGCAATAATTTAAGTTTGGTGTTGTGATGAGCGGATAATTTATACGCTTTTTGACATTGTTTTTAGTATGTTTTTAGTAGGATCTAGTTACTTTTAGGGATGTTTTCATTAGTTTTTATGTTAAATTCACATTTCTGGACTTTACTATGAGTTTGTGTGTTTTTTCTGTGATTTCAGGTATTTTCTGGCTGAAATTGAGGGACTTGAGCAGAAATCAGATTCAGAGGTTGAAAAAGGACTGCTGATGCTGTTGGATTCTGACCTCCCTGCACTCAAAGTGGATTTTCTGGAGCTACAAAACTCGAAATGGCGCGCTTCTAATTGCGTTGGAAAGTAGACATCCAGGGCTTTCCATCAATATATAATAGTTCATACTTTGGCCACGAATTGACGACGTAAACTGGCGTTCAACGCCAGTCTTCTGCCCAAATCTGGCGTCCAGCGCCAGAAAAGGATCCAAAACCAGAGTTGAACGCCCAAACTGGCACAGAAGCTGGCGTTCAACTCCACAAATGGCCTCTGCACGTGCAACACTCAAGCCCAAGCCCAAGCACACACCAAGTGGGCCCCGGAAGTGGATTTATGCATCAATTACTTACTCATGTAAACCCTAGTGACTAGTTTATTATAAATAGGACCTTTTACTATTGTATTAGAGATCTTTTGATCATCTTAGGATCTTAGGATCATCTTTGAACTCATTGTTCTTAGATCAAGGGGGCTGGCCATCTCGGCCATGCCTGGACCTTCACTTATGTATTTTCATACGGTAGAGTTTCTACACTCCATAGATTAAGGTGTGGAGCTCTGCTATTCCTCAAAGATTAATGCAAAGTACTACTGTTTTCTATTCAATTCTTCTTATTTCTCTTCTAAGATATCCATTCGCACCCAAGAACGTGATGAAGGTGATGATTATGTGTGACGCTCATCATCCTTCTCCCTTATGAACGCGTGCCTGACAAACACTTCTGTTCTACATGAATTAAGCTAGAATGAGTATCTCTTAGATCTCCTAACCAGAATCTTCGTGGCGTAAGCTAGAATGATGGCGGCATTCAAGAGAATCCGGAAGGTCTAAACCTTGTCTGTGGTATTCCGAGTAGGATTCAATGATTGAATGACTGTGACGAGCTCCTAACTCGCGATTGCAGGGCGTTAGTGACAGACGCAAAAGGATAGTAAATCCTATTCCAGCATGATCAAGAACCGACAGATGAATAGCAGTGCCGTGATAGGGTGCGTGAGCATATTATTCACTGAGAGGATAAGATGAAGCCATTGACAAGGGTGATGCCTCCAGACGATTAGCCGTGCCGTGACAGGGCATTGGATCATTTTCCCGAGAGATGACCGAAAGTAGCCATTGACAGTGGTGATGTATCACATAAAGCCAGCCATGGAAAGGAGTGAGACTGATTGGATGAAGATAGCAGGAAAGCAGAGGTTCAGAGGAACGAAAAGCATCTCCATTCGCTTATCTGAAATTCCTACCAATGATTTACATAAGTATCTCTATCCCTATTTTATTATATAATATTCGAAAACACCATTATCACTTTATATCTGCCTGACTGAGATTTACAAGGTGACCATAGCTTGCTTCATACCAACAATCTCCGTGGGATTCGACCCTTACTCACGTAAGGTATTACTTGGACGACCCAGTGCACTTGCTGGCTAGTTGTATCGAAGTTGTGACAATTATGAATTAAGATCAAAGCACCAAGCTTTGGAGCCATTACCAGGGATTGTTCGAGCCTGGACATCACAATTTCGTGCACCACTTGCCTCTTGAGTCAACTTTCCATTGAGCTCCTTCTACACATATGTCCATGAGGACTTGGTCTAACCTTTGATCAAAGTTGACCCTTCTAGTGTAGGGGCGTGCATTTTCTTGCATCATTGGAAAGTTGAACACTAACCTTACATTTTCCGGACTGAAGTCTAAGTATTTCTCCCGAACCATGGTAAGCCAATTCTTTGGATTCGGGTTCACACTTTGATCATGGTTCCTAGTGATCCATGCGTTTGCATAGAACTCTTGAACCATTAAGATCCCGACTTGTTGAATGGGGTTGGTGAGAACTTCCCAACCTCTTCTTCGGATTTCATGTCGGATCTCCGGATACTCATTCTTTTTTAGCTTGAAAGGAACCTCATGGATCACTTTCTTCTTGGCCATAACTTCATAGAAGTGGTCTTGATGGACCTTTGAGATGAATCTCTCCATCTCCCATGACTCAGAGGTGGAAGCAATTGCCTTTCCTTTCCTTTTTCTTGAGGTTTCTCTGGCCTTAGGTGCCATTAATGGTTATGGAAAAATAAAAAGCAATGCTTTTACCACACGAAACTTAAAATATTTGCTCGTCCCCGAGCAAAAGAAGAAAGAAATAAGGAGAAGAAGAAAAAATGGAGGAGAGGGAGAGAGGTGTGTATTCAGCCAAGGGGAAGAAGAAAGGGTTTTGTTGTGTGAAAATGAAGAAGGAATGAGGGGTTTATATAGGAGTGGGGGAGGTTTAGGGTTCGGCCATTAGGGTTGGGTTTGGGAGGGAAAAGAATTTGAATTTTGGAGGTAGGTGGGGTTTATGGGGAAGAGTGGATGGATGTGAGTGGTTAAGAGCTGATGGGGAAGAGTGATTGAGGTGATTGGTGAAGGATATTTGGGGAAGAGGGTTATGAAAAGGTGTGAAGAGAGAGAGTTAGGGTAGGTGTGGATCCTGTGGGGTCCACAAATCCTGAGGGGTCAAGGATTTAGCATCCCTGCTCCAATTAGGCATGCAAAACGCCCTTTGTATGCAATATTGGCGTTTAATGCCAGACTGCTGCCTGTTTTTGGCGTTAAACGCCCAAATGTAGGCTGTTTCTGGCGTTTAACGCCACTTCCATGCTCTATTCTGGCGTTAAACGCCAGTCTGGTGCTTGTTTCTGGCGTTTAATGCTAGCTTGATGCTTCTTTCTGGCGTTAAACGCCAGTTTGATGCTTCTTACTGGCGTTTAAATGCCAGTAAGCTCTTCCTCCAGGGTGAGCTGTTTTTAATGCTGTTTTTCATTCTGTTTTTGATTTTTCAGTAGTTTTTGTGACTCCACATGATCATCAACCTAAAAAAAAACATAAAATAACAATAGAAAATAAATAGATATAATTAAATAACATTGGGTTGCCTCCCAACAAGCGCTTCTTTAATGTCAATAGCTTGACAGTGAGCTCTCATGGAACCTCACAGAAGTTCGAAGCATTGTTGGGACCTCCCAACACCAAACTTAGAGTTTGAATGTGGGGGTTCAATACCAAACTTAGAGTTTGGTTGTGGCCTCCCAACACCAAACTTAGAGTTTGACTGTGGGGGCTTTGGTTGACTCTGCAGTGAGAGAAGCTTTTCATGCTTACTCTCCATGGTTACAGAAGGAGATCCTTGAGTCTTAAATACAAGGTAGTCCTCATTCAGTAGAAGGACAAATTCTCCTCTATACACATCAATCACAGCTATTGCTGTTGCTAGGAAGGGTCTTCCAAGGATGATGGATTCATTTTCATCCTTCCCAATGTCTAGGATTATGAAATCAGCAGGGATGTAAAGGCCTTCAACCTTTACTAACACGTCCTCTACTAGTCCATAAGCCTATTTTCTTGAGTTGTCTGCCATCTCTAATGAGATTCTGGCAGCTTGCACCTCAAAGATCCCAAGTTTCTCCATTACAGAGAGTGGCATAAGGTTAATGCCTGACCCCAGGTCACACAGAGCCTTCTCAAAGGTCATGGTGCCTCTGTTACAGGGAATTAGGAATTTACCAAGATCCTGTTTCTTTTGAGGTAGAGTTTGCTGAACCAAGGCATTTAGTTCCTTGATGAGCAATGGAGGTTCATCCTGCCAAGTCTCATTACCAAATAATTTGGCATTCAGCTTCATGATTGCTCCTAAATATTGAGCAACTTGCTCTTCAGCAATGTCTTCATCTTCTTCAGAAGATGAATAGTCATCAGAGCTCATGAATGGTAAAAGGAGGTTCAATGGAATCTCTATGGTCTCTAGATGAGCCTCAGATTCCTTTGGTTTCTCAAAGGGAAACTCCTTATTTGTCAGTGAACATCCCAGGAGGTCTTCCTCACTAGGATTCACGTCCTCCTCCTCCTCTTTGGGTTCGGCCACACCAAGCAAGGTAATGGCCTTGCACTCTCTTTTTGGATTCTCTTCTGTATTGCTTGGGAGAGTACTAGGAAGGGTTTCAGTGACTCTTTTACTCAGCTGGCCCACTTGTGCCTACAAATTTCTAATGGAGGACCTTGTTTCATTCATGAAACTTAAAGTGGCCTTAGATAGATCAGAGACTATATTTGCTAAGCTAGATGGATTCTGCTCAGAATTCTCTGTCTGTTGCTAAGTGGATGATGAAAAAGGCTTGTTATTACTAAACCTATTTCTTCCACCATTATTAAAGCCTTGTTGAGGCTTTTGTTGATCCTTCCATGAGAAATATGGATGATTTCTCCATGAGGGATTATAGGTATTTCCATAGGGTTCCCCATGTAATTTACCTCTTCTATTGCAGGGTTCTCAGGATCATAAGCTTCTTTTTCAGAAGATGCCTCTTGAGTACTGTTGGATGCAGCTTGTAATCCATTCAGACTCTGAGAAATCATATTGACTTGCTGAGTCAATATTTTATTCTGAGCCAATATGGCATTCAGAGTATCAATTTCAAGAACTCCTGATGTTAAGATTTTTGCCAGTAAAAAATGTCATAAAAATAGTCGCGTTGTAGATATAGTCTCTAAACCGACAAAAATCCCTTCGTACAAACGTTTTGGTTGTCACAAATAATAAACCCCTTTGAAATTGATAACTGAGTATTCAAACCTCGGGTCGTCTTCTCAAGGAATTGCAGGGAGGTATGTTCTTATTATTGGTTATGAGGATTGTAAATTGGGGGTTTTGGATGTAAGGAAGCAGTATTTTGCACAAAAAGAATAAAATAGTAATAATAAAATAACTCTTGGCAAGGTATGAAGACTGGAGGTCCTATCCCAGTTATCCTTATCAATTGTAATGAGAATTGGATTTTTCTCCCACTTTTTTAACCTCTAACTATGAAGGTAAGTTAAGTGGATGAATTAATTCTTGAAGAATTCTGATTCTCAATCAACAATGAGTTTGATAACTCAAGAGTCACCAATTATTTAACCAAAGCCAAAAGGAGGAGAAATTCTACTTGAATGAAAATAATTTAGATAAATTGAGAACTTTAATAAATTAAAGAAAGCAATCATAAGTCTGGAATACCTCAATTAACTCTAATAAAGACATCAAATGTAACATGAAAGAGTTCATAAATTAAATTGGAAAAATAAATAAAAATAAAGAACCTGGGATTGAGAGTCACTCCTAAAACTAAGAGAAATCCTAAATCCTAATCCTAAGAGAGAGGAGAGAACCTCTCTCTCTAAAAACTACATCTACTCCTAAAATTATGAATTATGAGAGCCTCCTCATGAATGGATGCATTCCCCCACTTTATAGCCTCTAATCTGTGTTTTCTGGGCCGCAAACTGGGTCAAAAATAGTCCAGAATTCGCTGGTTTCGAATTTTGCCACGCTGGTTTTTCGTCACTACGATGCGGCCGCATGGATCACGTGGTCGCGTCGCCTAGCGTCAGGGAAACAATATCGTATTATATATCAAATCGAAGCCCCGGACGTTAGCTTTCCAACGCAACTGAAACCGCGTCGTTTGGACCTCTGTAGCTAAAGTTATAGCCGTTTGAGTGCGAAGAGGTCAGGCTGGACAGCTTAGCAATTTCTCCAACTTCTTGTATTCCTTCCACTTTTGCATGCTTCCTTTCCATCCTCCAAGCCATTCCTGCCCTATAATCTCTGAAAACACTTAACACACATATCAAGGCATCTAATGGTAATAAGAGAGGATTAATAATAAGCAAATATAAGATCAAAGAAGCATGTTTTCAATCAAAACACATAATTAGGAAGGAAATATAAAACCATACAAATAGTATGAATAAGTGGGTAAAGAGTTAATAAAAACCACTCAATTGAGTACAAGATAAACCATAAAATAGTGGTTTATCAACTCCCTTCCTCTGAGGCGTCCCATTACTCACAGGATTCCTTTTAGAAGTGTACATGAACTGGTTATTTGCAACCGTGTCAATGAGTTCCTGAGCTTCTGCAGGTGTTTTCTTTAGGTGAATGGATCCAACTGCAGAATGGTCCAATGACATCTTTGATAATTCAGACAGACCATCATAGAATATATCCAGGATGGTCTATTCTGAAAGCATGTCAGAAGGACACTTTTTGGTCAGTTGCTTATATCTCTCCCAAGCTTCATAGAGGGATTCACCTTCTTTCTGTTTGAAGGTTTGAACATCCACTCTAAACTTGCTAAGCTTTTGAGAAGGAAAGAACTTGGCTAAGAAAGTCGTGACCAGCTTATCCCAAGAGTTTAGGCTATCTTTAGGTTGAGAGTCCAACCATATTCTAGCTCTGTTTCTTACAGCAAATGGGAAAAGCATAAGCCTGTAGACCTCGGGATCAACTCCATTGGTCTTAACAGTATCACAGATTTACAAGAATTCAGTTAAGAACTGAAAAGGATCTTCTAATGGAAGTCCATGAAACTTGCAGTTCTGTTGCATCAGAGAAACTAATTCAGGCTTTAGCTCAAAATTATTTGCTCCAATGGCAGGGATTGAGATGCTTCTTCCATGTAAATTGGAATTTGGTGCAGTAAAGTCACCAAGCATCTTCCTTGCATTGTTATTATTTTCAGCCATGTCTCCTTCTTTTTCGAAAATTTCTATCAGATTTTCTCCAGAGAGTTGTGCTTTAGCTTCCCTTAGCTTTCTATTCAGAGTCCTTTCAGGTTAAGGATCAGCTTCAACAAGAATGTTCTTATCCTTGTTCCTGCTCATATGAAAAAGAAGAGAACACAAAAGAAAATATGAAATCATCTATGTCACAGTATAGAGATTCCTTATATGAGTATAAGAAGAGAAGGATGGAAGAAAGAAAAGATAAGAATTCGAAAATAAAATAAAATAAAAATATTTTTGTCTTTAATTTAAAATTAAAGTAAAAATTCGAAAATTAAAAAGACAAATAAAATTAAATCAAATTAAAATTTAAAACAAATAGTTAATTAAAAAGGAATTTTAAAAAAGAGGGGAGGGATTTTCGAAAATAAGAGAGAGAAAACTAGTTAGGTAGTTTTGAAAAAGATAAGAATTAAACAAGATAAGATTAATTGAAAAAAAGATTTGAAAATCAATTTTGAAAAGATAAGAAGTTAGAAAATATTTTGAAATTAATTTTGAAAAAGATGTGATTGACATTTATTTTGAAAAAGATTTGAAAAAGAAATTTAAAAAGGTTTGATTTTGAAAATTAAAGTTGGTTACTTGACTAACAAGAAACAAAAATATATGATTTTAAAATTTAAAGATTGAACCTTTCTTACTAGGCAAGTAACAAACTTAAAATTTTTGAATCAATCACATTAATTATTAGCATTAATTTCGAAAATATGAAATAGAAATAAGAAAAAGATTTTGAAAATAAATTTTGAAAATTTCGAAATTATGAAAGAAAAAATGAAAAAGATTTGATTTTTGAAAAAGATTTGAAAAAGATAGAATTTTTGAATTGAAAATTTGATTTGACTCATAAAAAACAACTAAATTTTTAAAACTTTTGACTAAATCAAATCAAATTTTTGAAAATTATGAGTGAAATAAGGGAAAGATATTTTTTTATTTTTGAATTTTTAATGAAGAAAGTGGAAAACACAAAAAAGACACAAGTCATAAAAAATATGAATCAAAACAAGAAAGATATGCAAGAACACTTTGAATGTCAAGATGAATACCAAGAACTTATTTTTGAAAATTTTTAAGAAAAGAAAAACATGGAAGACACCAAACTAAAAAATTTTTAATGTTGAGACACTAACAAATTGAAAATTCATATGGAAAACAAGAAAAGACACAAAACATAAAAATACAAAGATCAAACAAGGAAATTCATCAAGAACAACTTGAAGATCATGAAGAACACATGATGAATTTTCGAAATTAAAAAAAATAAAAAATAAAAAAAATTATAAAAGCATGCAATTGACACCAAACTTAAGAATTGGCACTAGACTCAAACAAGTAACATAAAATTATTTTGATTTTTATGATTTTATTAAATTTTTTTTGTAATTTTTTGAAAATTAATTTTGGAAAAATGAAAAAGAAAATTTTTTTGTATTTTTTTCGAAAATAAGAAATAAAAAGCGTAAAAATAAAATAAAATTACCTAATCTGAGCAACAAGATGAACCGTCAGTTGTCCAAACTCGAGCAATCCCCGGCAACAGCACCAAAAACTTGGTATGCAAAATCGTTTTTGTTCATTCCTTGGTAACGGCGTCAAAAACTTAATACGCACATTCATAATCTTAGTTCCTTGTCACAACTTCGCACAACTAACCAGCAAGTGCACTGGGTCGTCCAAGTAATAAACCATATGTGAGTAAGGGTCGATCCCACGGAGATTGTCGGCTTGAAGCAAGCTATGGTCACCTTGTAAATCTCAGTCAGGCGGATTCAAATGGTTATGGTGAATTGATAATTAAAATATAATTAAAATATAAAATAGGATAGAAATACTTATGTAATTCATTGGTGAGAATTTCAGATAAGCGTATAGAGATGCTTTTGTTCCTCCTGAATCTCTGCTTCCTGCTGTCTTCATCCAATTATTCCTACTCCTTTCCATGGCAAGCTGTATGTTGGGCATCACCATTGTCAATGGCTACATCCCGTCTTCTCAGTGAAAATGGTCCAAAATGCGCTGTCACCGCACGGCTAATCATCTGTCGGTTCTCAATCATACTGGAATAGGATTCAGTAATCCTTTTGCGTCTGTCACTACGCCCAACACTCGCGAGTTTGAAGCTCGTCACAGCCATCCCTTCCCAGATCCTACTCGGAACACCACAGACAAGGTTTAGACTTTCCGAATCTCAAGAATAGTCGCCAATAATTCTAGCCTATACCACAAAGACTCTGATCTCACGATCAGGAGGCTAAGAGATACACATTCAAGCTTGTTTGCATGTAGAACGGAAGTGGTTGTCAGGCACGCATTTATAGGTGAGAATGGTGATGAGCGTCACATAATCATCACATTCATCATGTTCTTGTGTGCGAATGAATATCTTAGAGAAGAAATAGGCTTGAATTGCATAGAAAAACAATAGTACTTTGCATTAATTCATGAGGAACAGCAGAGCTCCACACATTAATCTATGGTGTGTAGAAACTCAACCATTGAAACTACATAAGAATAAGGTCCAGGCATGGCCGAATGGCCAGCGTCCATGATCTAAGAACTAAACGTCTAGAGATGTAAATACAATAGTAAAAAGTCCTATTTATACTAAACTAGTTACTAGGGTTTACAGAGATAAGTAGATGATGCAGAAATCCACTTCGGGGCCCACTTGGTGTGTGCTTGGACTGAGCATTGAGCTTTCATTTGTAGAGACTCTTTTTGGAGTTAAATGCCAGTTTGTAACCTGTTTCTGGCGTTTAACTCTGCTTTGCAACCTGTTTATGGCGTTTAACTCTAGAATAGGGCAGAAAGCTGGCGTTGAACGCCAGTTTGTGTCATCTAAACTCGGGAAAAGTATGGACTATTATATATTTCTGGAAAGCCCTGGATGTCTACTTTCCAACGCAATTAAGAGCACGCCATTTGGACTCCTATAGCTCCAGAAAAGTCACTTTGAGTGCAGGGAGGTCAGAATCCAACAACATCTACAGTCCTTCTTCAGTCTCTGAATCTGATTTTTGCTCAAATCGCTCAATTTCAGCCAGAAATTACCTAAAATCACAGAAAAACACACAAACTCATAGTAAAATCCAGAAATGTACCTTTTATTTAAAAACTAATAAAAATATACTAAAAACTAACTAAATCATACTAAAAACTATGTAAAAACAATGCCAAAAAGTGCATAAATTATCCGCTCATCACAAATCAAAGAGAAGAAGAAATTCAATATCATTAATCCATCAAGTACAACAGATCTCCCTCTCTCAATGAGAGGTAATTTAGCTACTCATAGCTTAGAGAAAAGTACAAGAGATGGAAGAGATGATGTGAAAAAGTAAATCTTGCAATACTTCAACAAAGCTACAACCCAACAACTCCTTTCTGAGTACTTTCAGGGGTTATTTATACTTCTTCTAGCACTAGAATAAAGAAAATACAAAAGAGAAAAGAAAATTACAATTGGAGGGAAAAGAAAACTAAACAAACGTGACCTTCCAGCCTGGCGTGTGATAGGCATTTAAGTGGCATGCCACGCCCAGCCTCCAATTTGGATTGGCGCGCCACGCCCAGTTCTTCAAGTGGCACGCCCAGTTCACACTTTTGCAATTCCGCACAACTAACCAGCAAGTGCACTGGGTCGTCCAAGTAATACCTTATGTGAGTAAGGGTCGATCCCACGGAGATTGTCAACTTGAAGCAAGCTATGGTTATCTTGTAACTCTTAGTCAAGATATCACTAATTCTAAGATTTAATTGTGAAAAGTAAAAGAACATGAAATAAATACTTGTTTTGCAGTAATGGAGAACAGGTTGAGGTTTTGGAGATGCTCTATCTTCTGAATCTCTGCTTTCCTACTGTCTTCTTCTTCATGCACGCAAGGCTCCTTCCATGGCAAGCTGTATGTTGGTGGATCACCGTTGTCAATGGCTACCATCTATCCTCTCTGTGGAAATGGTCCAAATGCGTTGTCACCGCACGGCTAATCATCTGTTGGTTCTCACTCATGTTGGAATAGGATCCATTGATCCTTTTGCGTCTGTCACTACGCCCAGCACTCGTGAGTTTGAAGCTTGTCACAGTCATCCCTTCCCAGATCCTACTTGGAATACCACAGACAAGGTTTAGACTTTCCGGATCTCAGGAATGCACTACAAGAAAAACACCCATTCAGGTACACTTGAAAAGTGTAGCCAAAAGTGAAAAAAATGATGCCTTAGGCTACAGCTATGCTTTTTGGGCTACGGCTACGCTTTTTGGGGTGATTCCTATTCGGCCGTTGCCTATTCTCAAAGGCTACGCTTTTCTGCACCAAAGGCTACGCTTTTGGCGTTTGGAAATAGGCTACGCTTTTTAAGTGATGCTGTCCAGGATCAAAGGCTACGCTTTTCAGCTTTCATTTTTTCAGAATAGGCTACGCTTTTCAACGCTACTGCATCACTTGTAAAGCGTAGCTACATTGTATACCATAGCTACTTTTTATAAGTGTAGCTTTAGGTCCCTCTTTTTTTTTTTTTGTATACTATAGCTACTGTATATAAGTGTAGCCTTAGGTCCCTCATTGTTTTTTTTTTCTATATATATATATATATATATATATATATATATTCTAATAATTTTTTTTAAAACCTAATATTTAGTAATATGATTATATATATAATCCTATTTTTTTAATTAAATTGGTCAAAAATTATAAAATAAAAATAAATACATAATAATACCATACAATATTCTTTAAATAATAAAAATTATCCTTTAACAAAATATATTTATAATGAACTAAAAATATTGAGATGATCATAAATGAGTATTCATACATCTCACACTAAATTAAATATACCCATATCAAAATATACACTAGACCACTTAGAATTTACTACTAATAAACTATAAAAAACTAAAATATTGTATTCTACATAAGTATCTTCTAATAAAAGTTATTAATCTTCTGATAGAAGAGAAAAAAATAAATTGATGCCAAATAGAGCACCTAACATCTGCGACTGAATTGAACATATATTGAAGCAAATTCTTGGCTTCTCCCATTGAGCGCAACTGATTCCGGCGTCCTCTATTCGTAAAGGCCCGCTCTCATTTTTTTGCCTCGGAAAGCTGAGAAGTCATTGCCACAAGTTAATTAGATGATATGCTTAACATGCCTTCAAAGAAAAGAGTGCAGGTGTCTCCATATGTCAGCGATCATTAGTGACATAGTAGTAAAGTTAACTTACCAACTTGACACATAGTGATATCTTTCAAGAACTAAATTGAAAGTATTGAATCTTTAATCAGTTTAATGAACCATATCGACTTATGTGTGATTTTTGATAATCCAATTTTAATATTATCTCGTGAATCAAGTCACGTGAGACCAAATAGGTTAATTGACACTACTTACCAATACCTTCAATGATAGTTTTTCATCACTTAGAATAGGCAATTTGCTTCCGAAAACTAGTTTTGATACATCAGGTGCCTTTGATGACCTGCATTATTATCCAACAACTCATATATTTTGTCACTTTCTCCTAATAAAGGAAGAAATAAATATGAATGATGATGATTCATTAGTTAATAGTACCTAGTTTCATCAACACAGAAGGAAGTAGAAGTAGAAGTAGTAATAGTTGTAGTAGTTGAGGTTCCATTTACATAATTTGAAAGACAGAAATAAATTGGTGTTAGTTCAGAAAGTTGGTCATTTGCAATAGCCAAAATGCCAAATGGTCCAAAAAATATGTCCAACTGAACAACAAAAAATAAATAAATAAATAAAAATCAGGAAAATGTAAAGTAAAACCATGATTACTGTGAGATACAAGTTGTAACAATGCAACCAATAACTATGGAAAAATCCTGTGTTGCAGGGCCAATGTGTAATGGCACTACTGTGCCAGGTTTAACCAATAATTCCTTAAATTCATCACTGCTAAGTCTCAAGCTCTCTATTTCTTCCACTGGCCATTGAAGCAAATTAGTTCCAGTCTTCTTGTCATACAATACTGTTCACGAAATAGTCTGATTCCAGCAGCCAAAACACAAACATTTGTGGATTAGAGATTCTTACTAATTAAAGTAATTTACCCATCAATATATAAGATCAAATTACAATGTGTCAAACTTTTAAAGTTGACTCTTTGTGCTACTAAAGTACTTGTTTTCTATTTTCTTTCTTTTCCTTTTGAATTCAGGCATTATCATATTGAAATTGGTACAGTAGGTCAGTAGCACATGTTTGAAAGTGCCATTTGAAACTTGAAGTAGATTCACAAAAACCAGGACTGAGAATTATTAGATAAACATTACCAATCAAGAACACATAACACAACATAAGGAACCAAAAAAAGATAAACATTACCAGACACTTAACATCGATAACACGACATAAGATCTTCGACAGAAGATCGTATTTGAGAGAGAGAGAGAGAGAGAGAGACTACCTGGCACCAGGGAAAAGAGGAGGAAGAGAGAACAGTTCAGCCATTATAGCACCCATTGCCCACATGTCTAAATGAGTGACATAAAATTCAGTAAATAAAATGGTACTTATCATCACTCCAAACAGTATTAATTTGATCATTATCGCTGTTTAAAGCATATACTTACCAACTTTGGAGCTATACAGATAAGATTGAAGTAGCACTTCAGGAGCACGATACCTAACAGAAGCCAGCGTACAACTTATAAACTGCACAATACACAACTGAAAAAATTACATACAAAAGTTGAAAGCACTTACCACCGTGTGGAGACATACTCAGTGTAGGGTGGTTGTGAACTGATCTCACGTGCTAGGCCAAAATCAGAATAGACCATAGTATAAATCTCCATTTGCTGCACAATAACAACTTCATTAAAATGTCAACCTAAATGATTCATAATTGATAGACAAAGCTAGGTAATTCTTGAGAAGTTTGAAAAAAAAAAGCTAACATACTCAAAAAGCATGTTCTCTATTTTATCATATAGCACATTTAACAAAGGATTCGGATGCAATGATAAACGTACCAGGCTTCAGATAACGGTGGAAGTATCCCCACTGGTGCATATAAGCAAGACCTTGGAAAACTTGAAAACACCAATTCCTAACTTCACCCTCAGAAAACATCTTCTCCCTGTCTTTCATAAGTTGGTATAGGTTGCATTCCTAAATCACCCAAAAAATTGAAACATCAATTACTGGACTTTGCACAAGATGATGCAGACCACATCTAATGAAGAACTGGCCACCCACCATGTACTCAAAAACAAAGTACAGAATGTCACTTTCTCGAATAACTTCCTTTAGCTTCACAATATTTGGGTGGTTCATTTTTCTTAGTGACTGCAAACCAAGAGAAATTGAAGTAAGTTATAAACAGAAAATAAAAAGCCATATAGCGATAATGTTAGTCTTCACAGCAGTGGCCATGGTTGCAGCAAAACATAATATTCAAATTGGATAGGAATTAAAAGCAATTACAACCCTGGGGATTCAAGATAAAGCAAGGACTAGAATTAAAATCAGAATATGGAAACCATAGCGGTGATAAAACAGAGCATACAAATTCAATCTAATCGATGGCAGCAGCGGTGGCGGAGCAGGACGGCATGAGAGCAGACCTCGCCCTTCTCCCCCTTGTCGCGTTTCTGCTCCTCTGTCTTCCGTGCATCTCTCATGATTTCCACTCTCCTCTGCCCTAATCAGCGTTGACTGTGTCTGTGGTGATGAAGACTTCGGCGGTTACCATGAAGTGCGGCGGCGCGTCGGTGGCCATGGAAGCACCGCGACAACAAGGCGTCACCTCCCTCCTGCGCGACGCTCCTCCTGATTCTCCCTCTCTTAGGCACGACTCTTCCTCTCCAAACGACGCGATGGCAGTGACAGCACCAAGTCCCGCGGCGAGATGGCGACGCGGCGAGACACGAGCGGCGGGCTCCAGGCCGGCGGTGGCGGCTCGCGAGGACGACGACAACGAAGCGGCGATGGCCAGTGGCGCCGGCGCAACCTTCCTCTTCTCTTCTTCCCCCTCGGTTCTCTCTTTCTCTCCGCTATCCCTTTTCCCTCTTTTCCTTTTACTGCTGCTGTGTCTTAGGTTGAATTAGGAAGAAAGGAAAACTGCTGCTGTGTATTGATCAGAGAAGGGAAACATTGGCGGTGGCTAGGTTAGAAGGGGTTAGGGCTTTTTGGGGATTAATTTAAGAATTAGGGTATAATTTGGGACAAAAGTGAAATTAAAAATTTTGGGTAAATTGGGGTTTGGTCAATTTTAATAAAATTAAAGTATATTATAAAAAATTAAAATCTAATTTGCTCTTTTAAAATTATTTTAAAAATACTACTTAATTATCAATTTACTAATTAGTTTTTAATCAAATATTCTAATTTTAAAATTAGAAATATAATTTATTTTTTGTTTATAAAAATTAAAGTATTAAATTCCAAAATCTCAATTATTTAACTAAATCGTATAAAATTCTTATTCTTTTATAACTGTTAAGTTGTAAAATTTAAATATATAAAATTATTCAATAATTATAAGATTAAGTAAAATTTTCAATTTAATTATCAAAACTTGATTTAATTACTTTTAATAAAATAATTTCTAAAAATAAAATTTTTAATGAATATATAAGTTGAAATTAACTCATAGTAATATTTTTCGAAAATTTTGGATCTTACATCTTTTTTGATGGTGAGAGGGTTCCTGAAGGCTACTAAGTGTGAGTTTTGAAGGGACAAAAATTTGACTAAGTGTGTGAGTTTGCTTTTGAGAAAGTGAGGAAAAAAAGTTATCAAGTGTAAGCTTTTGGCTTTAGATACATTAGGCATCACTTTTAAAGTGCACCCAAAACTTAATAAATAGGCTACCCTTTAAAAGCACTCTCTTTAATACAAAAAGTGAACTCATAGATATCAATATACGGCTACGCTTTATAAGTGATTTCTATAATACCTAAGGCTACACTTTTTAAATGATGCCAGAATTGTGTTTCCTTTTCTCTTATAAAAAGGCAACACTGAGAAAAGCGTAGCCTATTCTATGAATAGGCTACGCTTTTCAAATGTAGCTTAAAAAAAGTGTGGCTGAATGGGTATTTTTCTTGTAGTGATGGCCGCCAATAATTCTAGCCTATACCATGAAGGTTCTAATCTTATATTAGAAACCCAAGAGATATGCACTCAAGCTATTGCAGATAGAAGGGAGGTGGTTGTCAGGCACGCGTTCATAGGTGAGAATAATGATGAGTGTCACAGATCATCACATTCATCAAGTTGAAGTGCGAGTGAATATCTTAGAATAGAAACAAGAGTGATAGAATGGAAAACAGTAGTAATTGCATTAATTCATTGAGACACAGCAGAGCTCCTCACCCCCAACCATGGGGTTTAGATACTCATGGCATAGAGAATACAATATGAAACGTGCAAAGTGTCATGAGGTGTGTAAATACAATAGCAAAAGGTCATATTTATTGAAAACTAGTAGCCTAGGGTTTACAAAAATGAGTAAATGATGCAGAATCCACTTCTGGGCCCACTTGGTGTGTGCTTGGGCTGAGCATTGAAGCTTTCACATGTAGAGACTTTTCTTGGAGTTAAACGCCAGCTTTTGTGCCAGTTTGGGCGTTTAACTCCAGCTTTTATGTCAGTTTTGGCGTTTTGACGCCAGAATTTTTATGCTGACTTGGAACGCCGGTTTGGGCCATCAAATCTCGGGCAAAGTATAAACTATTATATATTGCTGGAAAGCCCAGGATGTCTACATTTTAACGCAATTGAGAGCGCGCCATTTGGGCTTCTGTAGCTCCAGAAAATCTACTTTGAGTGCAGAGAGGTCAGAATCCAATAGCATCTGCAGTCCTTTTTCAGCCTCTGAATCAGATTTTTGCTCAGGTCCCTCAATTTCAGGCAGAAAATACCTGAAATCATAGAAAAACACACAAACTCATAGTAAAGTCCAGAAATGTGATTTTTGAATAAAAACTAATAAAACATAATAAAAACTAACTAAAATATACTAAAAATATACTAAAAATAATGCCAAAAAGCGTATAAATTATCCGCTCATCACAACACCAAACATAAATTGTTGCTTGTCCCCAAGCAACTGAAAATCAAATAGGATAAAAAGAAGAGAATATACTATAAATTCCAAATTATCAATGAAACTTAGCTCCAATTAGATGAGTGGGACTAGTAGGTTTTTGCCTCTGAACAGTTTTGGCATCTCACTTTATCCCTTGAAGTTTAGAATGATTGGCATCTATAGGAACTCAGAATTTAGATAGTGTTATTGATTCTCCTAGTTTAGTATTGTTGATTCTTGAACACAGCTACTTTATGAGTCTTGGCCGTGACCCTAAGCATTTTATTTTCCAGTATTACCACCGGATACATAAATGCCACAGACACATAACTGGGTGAACCTTTTCAGATTGTGACTCAGCTTTGCTAGAGTCCCCAATTAGAGGTGTCCAGAGCTCTTAAGCACACTCTTTTTGCTTTGGACCACGACTTTAACCACTCAGTCTCAAGTTTTTACTTGACACCTTCACGCCACAAGCACATGGTTAGGGACAGCTTGGTTTAGCCGCTTAGGCCAGGATTTTATTCCTGTGGGCCCTCCTATCCACTGATGCTCAAAGCCTTGGATCCTTTTTATTTTTCCCTTGCCTTTTGGTTTAAAGGGCTATTGGCTTTTTCTGCTTGCTTTTTCTTTTTCTTTCTTTTCCTTTTATTATATTTTTTTCGCCTCTTTTTTTTTTGTTTCGCAAGATTTTCACTGCTTTTTCTTGCTTCAAGAATCATTTTTATGATTTTTCAGATTATCAATAACATTTCTCCTTTTCCATCATTCTTTCAAGAGCCAACAATTTTAACATTCAAAAACAACAAATTCTTAATCTATGCACTGTTCAAGCATTCATTCAGAAAAACAAAAAGTATTGCCACCACATCAAAATAATTAATCTGTTTTACAATTTGAAATTCATGTACTTTTTTTTCTTTTTCAGAAAACATTTTTCATTTAAGAAAGGTGATGGATTCATAGGACATTCATAGCTTTAAGGCATAGACACTAAGACACTAACGATCATATAATAAGACACAAATATAAATAAAACATAAAGCATTGGGAACGAAAAACAGAAATTAAAGAACAAGGAAATTAAAGAACGGTCCACCTTAGTGATGGCGGCTTGTTCTTCCTCTTGAAGATCTTATGACATTCTTTAGCTCCTCTTTGTCTCTTCCTTGCCTTTGTTGCTTTTCTCTCATGGCCTTTTGGTCCTCTCTAATTTCATGGAGGATAGTGGAATGCTCTTGTTGAGGTCCATGAGTGGGCTCTCTTGTTTGCTCCATCCTTTTCTTAGTGATAAGCTTTTGAGATGAATCTCTCCATCTCCCATGACTCGAAGGTGGAAGCTTTTGCCTTTCCTTTCCTCTTTCTAGAGGTTTCTCCGGCCTTACACTACAACAAATATGGGCTTTAGGAACGCCAAATTTTGCAACGCCTTAAAACCGTTCTCTTAGATAGTTTTAGACAACGGTTTTTTTGTGTGTTACCAATGAATTCAATTTTTCATTATTTTTTAGCAACAAACTAAAACCGTTCTCTTTGACTATTTTAAAGAACGGTTTTATAACCGTTACTAAGATTTATTTTTAAGCAACGGGTTTTTATTGTTGTTTAAATAATTGTACAAAAGAAACGTATAAAAACCGTTGCTAAAATGCTACACTTTAAAACTGTTCTATTAGATGGTCTTAGACAACGATTTTTACAGTGTTGCTGTTGAAGTTCAGTTTTTCATTACGTTATAGCAATAAAATAAAACCGTTATTTTTGACTATTTTAAAGAACAATTTTATAACTACTACAACAATTTTTTATTAAACAATTTTTTCTATAAACACTATAATTTATAGAATACTCAAAGCTATTGTTATAAATATATAACAAATATTATTTAAAAAAAAATTAAAATACATTTATAATAAATATTATATATTTTTGTTATAAATATATAACAAATATTATTTTAAAAATAAAATTGAAATAAATAAAAAAATTAAATTAAAATAAAATTATAATAAATATTAATATTTTTTTATTTAAACTTCCTCTAAATCCTAACATAACCAAATTTGGAGGAACTCTCTTTACTAAAAATAATTAAATATATACTGAATCTAAAGTAATTAAGAGTGATATGTAATTCTTTATAATAATTAAAATTTAAATTAATTAAAATTTTTATATAATATTTATTATAATTAGATATTTAGTATATTTAAAATTATAATTTTAATAATTAAAAAATAAAAAAATTATATAATTTAATTTAAATAACTTATATTATGAATAATTTATGATTTAATTTAAATTTTTTATTTTTTAAAAAATAAGCTTTTAAGAATGATTAAATTAATTTATATAAATATTTTGAACTTAAATTAATTAATATTTTTATGTAATTTTATTATAATTAATTATTTTATATAATTTAAAATTAAATTTTTATAATAAAAAATTATATAATTTAATTTAAATAATTAATATTTTAAATTTAAATACTATTTAATAAATCATAATTAATATATTTATTTATAATTTAAATTAAAAATAATTATTTTTATTTAATAATATATTAATAAATAATATTTTTAAATAATTTTAAATAAAATATATTTAATTTTAAAATTATTATTGTATTAAATAATTTTATTAAAATATCTATTTTATCTATATTTTATAACTATTTAACTCTAATGCTAAATTTTTAAATTAAATAAAAAATTCTAGTTCCTAAATTGAAAAACCTAACCTTAGAACTCCACCCTACTGAGAAAAGAGAAACGCAGAGAGAAGACAGAAAGCTAAACCCCGCGAGGAAGAAGAAGGGAAGGAGAGGGAGAAGAGCGCGCCGGCGTCGCGCCTCACCGCCGTAGAGCCCATCACACGTGTCGCCGCCGTCATGTCACCGTCAATCTGAACCGTGCGAGGGAGAGAGCTGCCGCTGCGGGAAACGCGATGGTGGAGAGGACGCCGCCAGATCTGTGGTGCCTGTTCCCTGTCGAGCTCGCCGTCGAAGACGCCACTGCCGTCACTGTCGAACACTAGCCATCGCAGTCGCCGTCGACGCTGTGGCAGAGAAGGAGGAAGGATGCGCGAACAGAATAGGGAGAAGGAAGCTGCGAAGCCGTCACCGTTTCTGCTCGGGGTTGTCGCTGCTGCTGAAGAAGACGCGTCCGAGAGAGAGAGAACCAGGGGAGTGACACGCGAAGGATGCTCTGACGGAGAAGGAGGAGAACGAGGCTGTCTCATCGCCAATGATTAGAAGTTGCTACTGTTGATGGGATGAACAGAACGTGAAGAGGGAGGAGAAACTCGTAGAGGAGAGGGGGGTTTTGCCGCCGCACCGCTGGTCGCCGGGGAACACCGCCATTGACGCCGGAGAATGCCACTATTGGAGCCACTGTCCATGCTCGGCCCCTGTTTCTGTTGCTGTTTATGCTGGTTCAGCCATTGCCGCCACAACCCGTCTCAAATTTCTTCTAATTTCGACACTCAGAGGTAGGGGATTTATTTTAAAATTAACCGTTTTAATTTATGAATGTCATTGAAGTTTAGTGAGTATCTACAAATAATTTATAAATGTCTTGTGTGATTAATTGGTAGAAATAAGCTTGGTTTGAGGATGTATAATTTGGATTAGTTTTTGAGATGATGTTCTAGTGTTTCAATTAGTTTATTGAGTTTAGGTTATGGCTGTGAATGTGACTGGTATGATGATGATTACGTGCGTGTGAATTGAAATTTGTTTAGCTCTTGTGTGCATCTTGCAAGGTTGTTTGGGGATGAATGCTTGTCGGAAGTTCTGTTTTTTTTTTTACTTAATAATGTTGTGATTGGTGGTTGAATCAAATTATAATGAGTAATTTATGAGATTGCGGCTTGATGAATGATAAATAGATTGAGTTTATATTTCTAAACTAAGTATCTAAAATTGATTTCTTAACTAAAAGTAGTAATTTTTATGGTTTATAAATAATTTTACAATGAGTGGAACCAAATGGTGATAAAATATGTTGATTATTGAGAACCTGTTTGTTTGATGATTGCTGATCCTTGTAAATTAATTATTATATGTTTTAGGGTGCTGCTACTCTAAATGATTGGAAGATGGTCATTGCTGTTTAAAAAGAGAAATTCATCACAATTGCCTTGTTTGCTTTGACGTATAAACTATAAAGACTATTCTTCTATTATGGTAAAATCTTTTGGGAAGAACCACATGATTTCATTTTCTTTGGTTTATGAATTGGTTTTGCTTATTATGAATTTTGTTGATTGTTGATTGTTACTATGATGATGTTGGCTTGTTCTGCCATTAGTTACTTTGTTGATTGAATTTTTTTCTTTAATGAGATTTTGTTTTGAGCAATGTTAGGAGAAAATAGTTCTGCTTTGTCATCAGTTCCTACTCTGTCATCTGCTGCTGTTCCGTGCTCTCCTCTCCGCTTGCGTCCACTACGCCGTCCCCCACCTCATCCGCTGAGGTTCGGTTACGGTATGTGTTTGGATTAAGGTTATTTTCTGTTATAAATCAAAGAGTTATTTAGCTGAACATGTTCTCTCTATGTAAAAAGTTAAGCATAGAAGTTTTGTTTTTAATTCAATTTGGTTTAAAATTAAGCTAAGTTGTTTTATGGAGAATAATGTTAATGTTAATGTTAATGGTTGTTTCTTAATTGTTGGTTGGTTTATTTTGTTAGCATGTAAAGTGGCTGGGAATTCTAAGTTGATTCTCTCAATGGCCTGAATGACTCAAGTAAAAATCTTAGAATTCTGGAGAAGATTGCCCAAATATTCAAAGAGGATTTGAAGTTTGGTGGAGAAGAGCTTTCTGGAAGCGGAATGGAGAGTAAGAATAGACAAGACAATTACGAATTACAGCTACAATAGTTGATAATCCTTGAAGACAGACAGTCCTAGCATGGTGGAATTGACAACATTTTACTGGGTGTGTCTCCTTTTAACCTTCTCTTGATCATTTCAATTTCTATTTAATTCCTCTGTGTTGACCAGCATTTCAACCTTGGTAGCTTACCTGTAAAGCTGCTTGTTTGAAATGTGATAGACTCTGTCTTCATCCATGATTGATTTACCTTGAACAAGTTAGCACCATTGTATTTTTTTTCCTTTTTTCTTTTGGCACTTTTTTTTTGTTTGTTTGTTGTGCACATAATCTAATCATTTCAATAGAAACAACCTGTGAGTATAGAATTTATAGTTCATGTGGGTACTTGGAAACATTCTTCTTTTATCAGTGTGCATAGTCATCGATTTACACTTAGGCTGGTCATAATTTGGCTCTATCTTGAGCTGACAACACTACACTCTTGAAGAATGTTATTTTTTTTATTATGAGACTGTTCTATTTTTATTATGTATTTATGGGCAACACAAGATGAGCTTCAGTTGCAATTTGTTTAGTTCTAAACCTTTTCCATTCATATTTAGTCTTGTTTAATCATCTCTTTGCAGTTACATGGAAGAAATAAGAGTTCATGTGCTATCAATTTAATTTAGTGGATAAGATTTTATGTTTAACAGGCTACCGCAAGGTGGGGCTGGTGGTCTAAGTTTTCTGCTTTGTGTGAAAGACTATACTAAGCAAAGCAACTGCTGATGTTGACAAAGGGGTCCATGATGAGACTGGTTTCTTTTAGGTATGTTTGAATAAGTATGCTTGAATCTGAAGTCTAAAATTTGCTATTATATTTATTGCTGCTGTTGGTTTACCTTCTGGTAGTGTCAAAGGAGGGGACAGGAGGGGGAGGTGGGTCTTGTGACCTTATGTGGTGCTTTTAGTGCAAAGAAGTTCTTGGATTTAATATCTTTTATAAATTACAACCTTTTTATTTGATGTATTAAGAAGCTTATTTATTAGCAATGCAAATATTGCTTTTCTTACTGGTTATAACAATCATGCTTGAAAATAACTACACTATGGTTGCTTGATCCTTTTGATGCCTTATTAAGAATTGAATTTGTTAAGTACCTATGTGCTTGTATCCATTGTGCTAGTGATACGTGTTATATGCATGCCATTGTTCTTTATTTTGTATTTTACTGATTCAAAATGCTTCATTTTTTCCCCAGTTAAAAAGCTTGTGTTCCTTGTTGTCTGCAGGTGGTTCTATTTTTTGAAAATATGGGCTTGGATAAAGAAACTATTGGGAGAATTATTTTTCGCTGCCAGCATTGATAAAACTCTTTAGAGGAAGATTGAATTCCTTTCTAGGGTTGGCATTTTTTAAGCTTATTTTCCTGGGATAATTAGAAAATATCCGGAATTACTTGTAACCAACACTGAGACAACTATATTGTATCCGGAAATTTTTGGTTCACTAAGTATATAAATGTTTATTTTTCTATGATAAGTGTTCAATTAGTTTTCTTTAGTAATTTGATTCAAATAGTTTAACCTTGTTTATTGACATTAAATTTTAAAAAAATAGTTGGAACTAATTTCAATGCAACATGAGAAAACTATTGTAAATAAAGAATAATATAGTTATAAAAAACTGTTGTCAAAAGTCACAAAAGGCAATGGTATTAAAACCGTTGTCAAAGACAGCTACAAAATGACAATGGTATTAAAAACCGTTGCAAAAACACCACCAAAGGCAACGCTTTTAAACCGTTG
The DNA here is from genome assembly GCF_003086295.3 of Arachis hypogaea. Taxonomy (NCBI): domain Eukaryota; kingdom Viridiplantae; phylum Streptophyta; class Magnoliopsida; order Fabales; family Fabaceae; genus Arachis; species Arachis hypogaea. Next base: position 55,995,172 of record NC_092055.1, on the reverse strand, counting down.
TCTTTATGAACAACAAAATTACAACAATTTAAAACCGTTGTCTATCCAGTTACGGTTTTAAACCATTACGTCATCAAAGAGAACGATTTTAAACCGTTGCCTATCCAGTAACGGTTCTAAACCGTTCTTTAAAAATTGTTGTCAAAACCGTTGTCTATGCTAGTAACTATGGAAACGGTTTTTTGGTTGTCGTTGCCTTAGGTATAAAACCGTTTCCTTTGAGCATTGGTAACGGCCGCATATACCACAGGTCAAAAACCGTTGCCAAAGTGTTGCCTAAAGTTTTAGAAACGGTTTTCTGATCTATGACAACGGTTTTTGACCGTTGTGAAAACCCTTATTTCTTGTAGTGTTAGGTGCCATAAATGATTATGGAAACACAAAAAGCAATGCTTTTTCCACACCAAACTTAGAAGGTTTTCTCGTCCTCAAGCAAAAGAAGAAAGAGGGTGGTGAAGAAGAAGAAAATGGAGGAGATGGAGATGTGTGAGTGGTTAAGAGGTGATGGGGAAGAGTATTTGGGGAAGGGTGTTATGGGAAGGTGTAAAGAAGAGAGAGAGAGGTGAGGTAGGTGGGGATCCTGTGGGGTCCACAGATCCTGAGGTGTCAAGGATTTCTCATCCCTGCACCATATTGGCGTGTGAATGCCCTTTGCTTGCCAATCCTGGTGGTAAACGCTAGGTTGCTACCCATTTCTGGCGTTTAATGCCAGCTTTTCTCCCCTTTCTGGCATTTAAACGCCAGGTTTGTGCCCATTTCTGGCGTTAAACGCCAGTTTTGTGCCCCTTTTTGGCGTTAAACGCCCAGAATGGTGCCAGACTGGGCGTTTAACGCCCATTCTGCTACCCTAAACGCCAGTAAGCTTCTCCTCCAGGGTGTGCTATTTTTAATACTATTTTTCATTCTGTTTTTGCTTTTTTAGTTGTTTTTATGACTTCACATGATCATCAACCTGCAGAAAACATAAGATAACAATAGAAAATAAATAGATATAATAAAATTGGGTTGCCTCCCAACAAGTGCTTCTTTATTGTCTTTAGCTGGACCTTGATTGAGTTTTATTCTAGTCTCAGTTTTGAGCATTCTTGCTCAAAATTGCTTTCAAGATAGTGTTTGATTCTATGTCCGTTAAAAATAAACTTTTTGTCATAATCAATATCCTGAAGCTCAACATATCCATATGGTGACACACTTGTAATCAGATATGGTCCTCTCCATCGGGATTTTAATTTCCCGGGGAATAATCTAAGTCTAGAGTTAAACAGCAGAACCTTCTGTCCTGGCTCAAAAAATCTAGATGACAGTTTCTTGTCATGCCACCTTTTTGCTTTTTCCTTATAAATTTTTGCATTTTCAAAAGCATTGAGTCTGAATTCCTCTAGCTCATTCAGCTGGAGCAGTCTTTTCTCTCTAGCTAACTTAGCATCCAGGTTTAGGAATCTGGTTGCCTTGTAGGCCTTATGTTCCAGTTCCATGGGCAGATGACAGGCCTTGCCATACACAAGCTGGTGTGGAGAGTCTTGAATGCTGTTCTGTATGCCCACAGAGCATCATCCAAGCTTTTTGCCCAATCCTTTCTACGGGCAATTACAGTCTGTTCCAGGATTCTTTTTAGTTCTCTATTAGAGACTTTAGCCTGCCCATTTGTCTGTGGGTGATATGGAGTTGCTACTTTGTGGCTAATTCCATATCGGACCATAGCAGAGTATAGTTGTTTATTGCAGAAATGAGTGCCTCTGTCACTGATTAGTACTCTGGGAACGCCAAATCTGCTGAAGATATGTTTCTGGAGGAACTTCAGCACGGTCTTAGTATCATTAGTGGGTGTGGCAATTGCTACTACCCATTTGGATACGTAGTCTACTGCCACCAGAATGTAAGTGTTTGAGTATGATGGTGAGAAAGGACCCATGAAGTTAATACCCCATACATCAAACAACTCAATCTCTAAGATCCCTTGTTGAGGCATGGCATAACCATGAGGCAAGTTGCCAGCTCTTTGGCAACTGTCACAGTTACGCACAAACTCTCGGGCATCTCTGTGGAGGGTAGGCCAGTAGAACCCACATTGGAGGACCTTAGTGGCTGTTCGCTCACCTCCGAAATGTCCTCCATATTGTGATCCATGGCAATGCCATAGGATCTTCTGTGCCTCTTCTCTGGGCACGCATCTGCGGATCATTCCGTCTGCACATCTCTTAAAGAGATATGGTTCATCCCATAAGTAGTACTTTGCATCAGAAATTAGTTTTTTCGTTTGCTGCCTGCTGTACTCCTTGGGTATGAACCTCACAGCTTTATAATTTGCAATGTCGGCAAACCATGGTGCTTCCTGAATAGCGAAGAGTTGCTCATCCGGAAAGGTCTCAGAGATCTCAGTAGGAGGAAGGGACGCCCCTGCTACTGGTTCTATTCGGGACAGGTGATTAGCTACCTGGTTCTCTGTTCCTTTTATGTCTCTTATTTCTATATCAAACTCTTGCAGAAGCAACACCCATCTTATGAGCCTGGGTTTTGAATCCTGCTTTGTGAGTAGATATTTAAGAGCAGCATGGTCAGTATACACAATCACTTTTGAACCTACTAGATAGGATCTAAACTTGTCAATGGCATAAACCACTGCAAGCAACTCTTTTTCTGTAGTTGTGTAATTCTTCTGTGCATCATTTAAAATACGGCTAGCATAGTAAATAACCTGCAGAAGCTTGTTATGCCTCTGTCCCAACACTGCACCAATGGCATGGTCACTGGCATCACACATTAGTTCGAATGGTAACGTCCAGTCTGATGCAGAGATGACTGGTGCTGTGACCAGCTTAGCTTTCAGAGTTTCAAATGCCTGGAGACACTTGATAAACCATTATTTTATGGTTTATCTTGTGCTCAATTGAGTGGATTTTATCAACTCTTTACCAACTTATTCATACTATTTGCATGGTTTTACATTTGCCTTCCTAATTATGTGCTTTGATTGAAAACATGCTTCTTTGGCCTTAAGTTCCCTATGTTTAATCCTCTCTTATTACCATTAGATGCCTTGATATGTGTGTTAAGTGATTTCAGAGATTACAGGGCAGGAATGGCTCAGAAGATGGAAAGGAAGCATGCAAAAGTAGAAGGAATACAAGAAGTTGGAGAAATTGCTAAGCTGTCCAGCCTGACCTCTTCGCACTCAAACAGCTATAACTTTAGCTACAGAGGTCCAAACGACGCGGTTCCAGATGCGTTGGAAATCTAACGTCTGGGGCTTCGATTTGATATATAATATGCCATAGTTGCCCTTACGCTAGGTGACGCGACAGCGTGCTCCATGCGGACGCGTCGTAGTGACGAAAAACTAGCGTGGCAGATTTCTTCTCCAGCGATTTCTGCGCTGTTTTCGACCCAGTTTTTGGCCCAGAACACTCAGATTAGAGGCTATAAAGTAATGGAATGCATCCATTCATGATGATGCTTTCATATTCACAATTATTAGGATTTAGATGTAGTTTTTAGAGAGAGAGGTTCTCTCTTCTCTCTTAGGATTAAGATTTAGGATTTCTCTTAGTTTTAGGAGTGACTCTCAATCCCAGGTTCAATGTTCTTCAATTTATATTTCTCTTCTACTTTTAGATGCTCTAATACTTTTATTTGTTAATTACTTATGTTGCCCATTTGATTCATAAATCTTTCATGTTAGATTGGATTGCTTTTATTAATATAATTTGAGGTATTTCAGACTTATGATTGCTCTCTTTAATTTATTAATGCTCTTTGTTTATCCAAATTATTTTCATTCAAGTAGACTTTTTTTCCCTTTTGGCTTTGGTTGAGTCATTGGAGACACTTGAGTTATCAAACTCATTGTTGATTGAAAATTGGATTTCTTCATTTCATTAATTCAAGTTCCAATAACTCTAGCCTTTCCCAAGGAAAGACTAGGACCTGAGGAATAAAAATTAATTCATCCACTTAACTTACCTTCATAGTTAGAGGTTAACAAAGTGGGAGAAAAATCCAATTCTTATTACAGTTGATAAGGATAACCAGGATAGGACTTCCAGTTCTCATACCTTGCTAAGAGTTTATTTTACAGTTATTTATTTATTTTTATTGCTTTGAAAATATACATCTGCCCATTGCTCAAACTCCAAAACCCCAATTTACAAACTCATAACTAATAACAAGAACATACCTCCCTGCAATTCCTTGAGAAGACGACCCGAGGTTTGAATACTTCGGTTATCAATTTATTTAGGGGTTTGTTACTTGTGACAACCAAAACTTTTGTAAGAAAGGTTGATTGCTTGGTTTAGTAACTATACTTACAACGAGAGTTTACTATAACCTCTAAACCATCAATCTTCCGCTTCTTCAAAATGGCGCCGTTGTCGGGGAATTGCAAACGTGTGCCTTATTATTGGTTATTGTAAATATTTTCTTTTGCTTGTTTATTTGTTTTTATTTTTTATTTTTGCTTTTTCATAAATTAAGAGGTTATTGGTTTTTATTTAATTATTAAAAATTTTTCAAAAAATTTTTTCTTGGTGTTCATCTTGATCTTCAAGTTGTTCTTCGTGTTCATCTTGACCTTCAAGTTGTTCTTAGTTGTTTTCTTCGTTTTGATCTAAAAATTTTAAGTTTGGTATCTTTTTATTGTTTTTAATTGGATTTTCGAATTTTCCTTTTAAAAATTCAAATTTTTATTTTAAAAATTTTTTTATCTTATCTTATTTCAAAAATTAAATTTCAAATTTTAATATTTAAATTCCAAAATTCCAAATCCAAAAATTTTAAATTTTAAATTTAATTTTTAAAAATCAAAACTTTTCAAAATTTAAATCTTTTTCAAATTTTTTGTTGACTTTTTCAAAATCCAAATTTCAAAATTTAAAAATTCAAATCTAAAAAATTTTTTCAAAATTTCAAATTTCAAGATTTAAAATTCAAATTTCAAAATTTAATTTTCAAATTCAAAATTTAAATAATCTTTTAATTTAAATTTATTTTTATTTTCATTTTTTTTAATTTTTATTAACTAACTATGAGTTCTCACCCCTCTCGCTTTGAGTTTGGTTCTAATAATGTTGAAAGGAATGGAAGCTACCGCAGGAACATGCATCAAGGTCAGAACAGTCAAGGATGGATGGAGCCAATAGGATCTGATCAACCCTTTAGGCAATAACACCTTCCAAGACATCATGGACAAAGACCATTCTACAATGCATACCAAGCTGATAGATATGGTGGACCTCCTGGTAGTTACCAACAAGCCCCACCCTGTGCTTATAGACCTTCCTCTCAATATAGCTTCAAACCACCACACTCACAAGCCCCTTTACACCATTTACCTCCATATGACCCTAACCCACATCCACCATGCCAACCACCCTATGAACCAAATGAACCATACATAGATCCAACCCAACCTCTATTGGATAACAATACACTCATCTCTAACATCATTGGTTTCACCTCTACACTCCAAAATCTTATATCCCGCATGAACCAACCCTCTACCTCTAATATTCAACCCTCAAGCTCTAGTGCACTTCCTCTTCAACCACAAAATGATCTCTCCATCCCATCACCACCATCGATGGAAGAGAACCCACATCCATCAATCCAAGAGCAACATGATCCCAATGATGCTATTAACATGGAACAAGAGAGAAGGGATCATCTTCGCGAATCCATACTTCATAAGGAGCTAGAGGAGGCACTAAAGGTGAAGGTAGAAGAGACCTTTGTAGATGAAGGAGTAGTTGAAAGGAGTTATCATGGAAAGAAAATCATCGAGGATGAGTACGATTTTATACTTAAACAACTGGACAAAGCAGCAATTATTAAAAAGGGAGAAGTGGTTGCAGACTTAAGAGATGATGTACCTCCATCGAAAAGTCCAGTCATAGAACCCCCTTCTAAGGAGTCTGAAATTGATGTTAAGGAGAGTGTACAACCTCCAAGGCATATCATGGTTGAAGAATTTGAAGAAGATGATCAAGAGATGGATTCAATCATTGATGAATTCTTATCTACATTTGAATCCTTTTCCGTTGGACTAGACATGGAGATTAAAGAAGAAGAAGCACAACCTCCCATGCCCTTGGTAAACAATGAAGAAGAGATTGACTTGGAAGAAAGCTACCAAGAGGAAGAGGTCGATATTGAAGAAGCTTGCAAGGAGGTGGTAGTTGTCAAAGAAGAACACAAAGGAGTGGAGCTTGCAAGTTCATTAGAAACCCCTCCCCCTAAGTTGCCATCATCCTTCACAAAATTCAAGTGGGTAAAATTCATATCCCTTAGCTTTCTAATTCCACTTGAATATGGGCTACTGGAGACGGATGGTCAACTTAGAGCTTTTTGTGGCATTAAGAGTAAGAGGAAGATGGTCAGTAAGAGTTGTCAAGCAAGGTTCAACATGGTTGTTGCTCAAAGTTTAAAGGTTGGTGTAAAGCTCAACTGAATGGGTCTAGGAAGTTGTTTGGCCGCTTTAGTGAGAATTTAGATTGCTTGCTACCCGGATGGAATCATGATGATCAACACAAAGACGGGTGTAAAAGCAAAGTTTGGGATCCTGGAATCTGTTCTGACATCCAACATCCCGGGAGCCTAAGAATCTGTTTGAAGCTGCTCAAAGGCTTTACGTGCCTAGTTTGGGATCCCGGAGGCTACTGGAATTACAAACATTGGTGGAGATTCCTGGATGAGTTCAAGCATAAGCCACCATAACAGGGAGCTCACCAAATGTCTAACTTAAGGACTTTAACTAAAAGTTCTAGGTGGGAGACAACCCACCATGGTATGATCGTTCCTTTTTCATTTTTATTTAGTTTTATTTGTTTTCGAGTTTTATTTTATTTTATTTCATTGAACCTGGAATTACTCATAACATCCATATCATTTTTCACTCTGCATACTGCATCAAAAAAAAAAAAAACCACGCACGCGACGCGGCAGCGTCGCTGACGCGTCCGCATCGAGTGGGAATACTGGCCTCCCACGCGACCGCGTCACCCACGCGACCGCGTGGCCCTATAAATCGACGTAAAAAGGTGTATGGCCGAAATTTGAGCTAGAATTGGGCTGGACTCATGCTGGAAGCCCAAGCCCTACCACGCGATCGCGTCAACCACGCGACCGCGTCACCCAAAATTTGGCACTAATATGATTTTAAACAGAGAGTTGTGCGAGTGCGAGGCTACCCTCGCGCCATTATCCTAAAACGGGTCACGCGACCGTGTGACCGACGCGACCGCGTCAATCAGTTTAAGCGCAAGTCGCGCGACCGCGTGCCTCACGCGACCGCGTCGCTTGCGCCGCACAGTTTTCCTGATTTGCCAATTATCTTATCTTTTCTTCTCTACTCCTAATTTCTTCTATCTTCTCTTCTTTCTCTCTCCTTCTTACTTTCTTTTTCCTCACTTCTTTCCCTTCTCATTTTTCTTATCTTTCATTTTATTTCACTTAATTTATTTGCATATTTCATTCATTGCATCTTAATTTTGTGCATATTTTTACTTTCTTTTCTAAATTAATTATTTTTCCTTTGGTGTTAAAATTTTCCTATTCAACTGTTATCTCTTTTCTGGTATTATCTTAGTGCTTATGACTTGTTTTATTCTGATTGGGTAACATTATTTAAATCAATGCTAATCTTTTATGATACTTGTACTTCTCTTGCATTGATATGAACTTATACTATCTTGCATTACCCACATTTTCCTCTCCTTTGTTGCAAATTTTGCACCATTAGTATGCCATGTGCTTCTATTATTTTCTCACATACATGTTGAAGCTTCCATGTAAATGAGACCCTTTTCATTTGGCATTAACCCAACCATACTTCATTTATTTTCTTATCTTTATTATTGGGTTACCTTTCTTCCCTTTTTCTCTCAGGATGGCCACCAGGAAGAGAACCGAAAGACGTTTACATGGGGAAACAAGACAAGTCCATCTGCACAATCTTTGGAGAAAAGCGCCAGTTGGAACAACCCGTCCACCTGCACATCTCAGTATGCACCGAGGACGGTGCAATCTTTAAGTGTGGGGAGGTCGATACCGATCTCCATGGGTTAGTTACTCTTCTATCTCAACACCAATGGTTTATTTTCCTTGTTAGTTGTTGCATTTGCATGTTTGATTGCATATTTATTTGATTTTGTGCATTTAGTTACTACTTGGTTAAAGTAATAAATTTCTTTTTAAGACCCTATTTTTGAAAATTTTCACTAATTTAAATTGAAAATTTTTTGTGTTAAATTTGTTTGAAGTTGTATTTGGAACATGATTTTTGAGCTAAAGAACACACAACCTGTGAGAATTGAGCTTATTTATATGGTTACATTATTTAACCATAAATATTTTATTCTTGTGTGTTTACTTCACTATGATTGTAATCTATATTTTGTTCCAATCTATATGTCCATTATTTAATGTATTTACATGCTTGCATATGATTGAGGCCATTGTTTGATTTTAGCTCACTTATCCCAAATAAGCCTACCCTTTAAATCACCCTTGTCAGCCACTTTGAGCCCTTTTATCCCCATTTGTTCTGTATTTTACCACATCACTAGCCTTAAGCAGAAAAACAATTGAATATCCCAATTGAATCTTTGGTTAGCTTAAGATAGGGATTGTGTAACAATTAAGTGTGGGGAAACTGTGGGAACATGGGTTAATAAGGGAATGTATCATGTTTCTAATTTATTTGAATATTGGAAATTTGGGAACCTACTCATGAAAAACTAAAATAGAAAAATAATGGAAAATCCATGTGCATTGATAAGTTATGTTTATTTCTCTACAAAAAAAGAGAGAAAAATCTAAAAATATTCAAAAAAAAAATAAATAAATAAGGGGACAAAATTACCCCAATGCTAAGTTAATAAAAAGATCAATGCACATGTGATAAAAATAAAGAAATATCAAAATTTTGGTACATGAGTATGGGAATCATATGAAAGTGGGAATTATGGGTAGCTAGGCATGAATTTAAAAGTATATAGAGTATATGTATATTAGGTGAGAGCTTAGGCTAATTAAAGATTCATATTATAGCTCACTTGGCCATACATATATCCTCACCCTTACCTTAGCCCCATTACAACCTTGAAAAGACCTTATGATGTCTGCATTGGTATACTAAATATTTGTTGATTGGTTAGATGAAGAACAAAGTTTAGAAAGCATGATTAGAGAAGAGTAGAGTGAGTTATCCTATACACTTGAGAGATTAGAGTGATATACACTACCAGTAAGGGTTCAGTGCTCAATTCTATGTTCCCTGCTTTCATGAGCTATCTTCTTACAAGTATACTTGTCTTTTATTGTATGATTTGAATTAGTGAAATCTGATTTATGTTTGTCTTGAAGAGCTTATTTACTTTTAACCAAGTAGGTAGAAACATTTTGCATGTAGTTGAATTCATACAGATAGGTTGCATTTCATACATTCTACCATTCCTCTTCACTCTCTTATAGCTTCTCTTGAGCTTAGCATGAGGACATGCTAATGTTTAAGTGTGGGGAGGTTGATAAACCACTATTTTATGGTTTATCTTGTGCTCAATTGAGTGGATTTTATCAATTCTTTACCCACTTATCCATACTATTTGCATGGTTTTACATTTGCCTTCCTAATTATGTGCTTTGATTGAAAACAGGCTTCTTTGGCCTTAAGTTCCCTATGTTTAATCCTCTCTTATTACCATTAGATGCCTTGATATGTGTGTTAAGTGATTTCAGAGATTACAGGGCAGGAATGGCTCAGAGGATGGAAAGGAAGCATGCAAAAGTGGAAGGAATACAAGAAGTTGGAGAAATTGCTAAGCTGTCCAGCCTGACCTCTTCGCACTCAAACGGCTATAACTTTAGCTACAGAGGTTCAAACGACGCGGTTCCAGTTGCGTTGGAAAGATAAACTCCGGGGCTTCAATTTGATATATAATATCCTATAGTTTCCCTGACCTAGGCGACGCGATCGCGTGCTCCATGCGGACGCGTCGCAGTGACGAAAAACCAGCGTGGCAGATTTTTTCTCCAGCGATTTCTGGGCTGTTTTCGGCCCAGAAAACTCAGATTAGAGGCTATAAAGCAGGGGAATGCATCCATACATGATGATGCTTTCATATTCACAATTATTAGGATTTAGATGTAGTTTTTAGAGAGAGAGGTTCTCTCCTCTCTCTTAGGATTAGGATTTAGGATTTCTCTTAGTTTTAGGAGTGACTCTCAATCCCAGGTTCAATATTCTTCAATTTATATTTCTTGTCTACTTTTAGATGCTCTAATACTTTTATTTGTTAATTACTTATGTTGCCTATTTGATTCATAAATCTTTCATGTTAGATTGGATTGCTTTTATTAATATAATTTGAGGTATTTCAGACTTATGATTGCTCTCTTTAATTTATTAATGCTCTTTGTTTATCCAAATTATTTTCATTCAAGTAGACTTTTTTTCCCTTTTGGCTTTGGTTGAGTCATTGGAGACACTTGAGTTATCAAACTCATTGTTGATTGAAAATTGGATTTCTTCATTTCATTAATTCAAGTTCCAATAACTCTAGCCTTTCCCAAGGAAAGACTAGGACCTGAGGAATAAAAATTAATTCATCCACTTAACTTACCTTCATAGTTAGAGGTTAACAAAGTAGGAGAAAAATCCAATTCTCATTATAGTTGATAAGGATAACCAGGATAGGACTTCCAGTTCTCATACCTTGCTAAGAGTTTATTTTACAGTTATTTATTTATTTTTATTGCTTTGAAAATATACCTGTGCCCATTGCTCAAACTCCAAAACCCCAATTTATAAACTCATATCCAATAATAAGAACATACCTCCCTGCAATTCCTTGAGAAGATGACCCGAGGTTTGAATACTTCGGTTATCAATTTATTTAGGGGTTTATTACTTGTGACAACCAAAACTTTTGTAAGAAAGGTTGATTGCTTGGTTTAGTAACTATACTTACAACGAGATTTTACTATAACCTCTAAACCATCAATCTTCTACTTCTTCAACACTCTGTATTAAAGACAAATGGCGTGTCAGCAGCTAGCAGGTTGCTCAGAGGTTTTGCAATTTTCGAAAAATCTTTTATAAACCTCCTATAGAATCCTGCATGCTCCAGAAAGCTTCTGATTGCTTTAACATTGGAAGGTGGTGGTAATTTTTCAATTACCTCCACTTTAGCTTGATCCACCTCTATTCCTTTGTTCGAAATTTTATGCCCAAGGACAATTCCTTCAGTCACCATAAAGTGACATTTTCCCAGTTTAAAACCAGGTTAGTCTCTTGGCACCTTTTCAGAACAAGTGCTAGATGATCAAGATAGGAGCTGAATAAGTCTCCAAATAATGAGAAGTCATCCATGAAGACTTCCAGAAATTTTTCCACCATATCAAAGAAAATAGAGAGCATGCATCTCTGAAAGGTTGCAGGTGCATTGCACAGACCAAAAGGCATCCTTCTGTATGCGAATACTCCAGATGGACATGTGAATGCTGTTTTCTCTTGATCCTGAAGATCTACTGCAATTTTGTTATAGCCTGAATAGCCATCCAAAAAGCTGTAATAGTCATGACCTGCTAGTCTCTCTAGCATCTGGTCTATGAATGGTAAAGGAAAATGATCCTTTCTGGTGGCTATATTGAGCCTTCTGTAGTCAATACACATACGCCACCCTGTAACTGTTCTTGTAGGAACCAGTTCATTTCTTTCATTGTGAACCACTGTCATGCCACCCTTTTTGGGTACAACTTGGACAGGGCTTACCCAGGGGCTATCAGAAATAGGATAAATAATCCTAGCCTCTAGTAACTTAGTGACCTCTTTCTGCACCACCTCCTTCATGGCTAGATTTAGCCGCCTCTGTGGTTGAACCACTGGCTTAGCATCATCCTCCAATAGGATCTTGTGCATGCATCTTGCTGGGCTAATGCCTTTAAGATCACTTATGGACCACCCAAGAGCTGTCATGTGTGTCCTTATCACTTGAATTAGTGCTTTCTCTTCCTGTGGATTTAAAGCAGAGCTTATGATCACTGGAAAAGTGTCACCTTCTCCCAGAAATGCATATTTCAGGGATGGTGGTAGTGGTTTGAGCTCAGGTTTAGGAGGCTTATCCTCTTCCTGAGGAATTTTCAGAGGTTCTTTTATTTCCTCTGATTCCTCCAGATCAGGCTGAACATCTTTAAAGATGTCCTCCAGCTCTGATTCGAGACTTTCAGTCATATTGATCTCTTCCACCAAAGAGTCAATAATATCAGTGCTCATGCAGTCATTTGATGTGTCTGGATGTTACATAGCTTTGACAGCATTTAACTTGAACTCATCCTCAATAATATCAGTTGCTAGGAAAGGTCTTCCTACAATGAGAGTTGCATTCTTGTGCTCCTCTATTTCCAGCACTACAAAGTCAGTGGGAAAGGCAAATGGCCCAACCTTGACAATCATGTCCTTAATTATGCCTGATGGATATTTAATGGAGCCATCAGCAAGTTGAAGACATATCCGGGTTGGTTTAACTTCTTCAGTCAAGCCAAGATTTCTGATGGTGGATGCAGGTATTAGGTTGAAACTTGCTCTAAGGTCACACAAAGCTGTTTTGGTACAAGCACCCTCTAATGTGCATGGTATCATAAAGCTTCCTGGATCTTTAAGCTTCTTTGGTAAGCTTTTCAGAATGACTGCACTGCATTCTTCAGTGAGAAAAACTTTTTCAGTTTCTCTACAATCCTTCTTATGACTTAAGATCTCTTTCATGAACTTAGCATAAGAGAGTATTTGCTCAAGTACCTCTGCAAACGGGATCTTTATCTCAAGAGTCCGGAGATAGTCTGCAAAGCGGGCAAATTATTTATTCTGTTCCGCTTGGCGGAGTTTCTGAGGATAAGGCATCTTGGCTTTATATTCTTCAACCTTAGTTGTTGCAGGTTTATTCCCTACAGAGGTGGTTGTAGAAGCCTTCTTAGAGGGGTTATGATCAGCACTTGCAGGTGTCTGATCCCTCATTGGCGTTTGAACGCCAGGATAGGGTGTTGGATGGGCGTTTAACGCCAGCTTCCCACCCTTTTCTGGTGTTTGAACGCCAGAACTGGCCAGGGAATTGGCATTTAACACCAACTTTTCTCTCTTTTCTGGTGTTTGAATGCCAGAAGTGGGCATTCACTGGGAGTTTAACGCCAATCTTTCACCCTTTTCTGATGTTTGAACGCCAGAATTATTCCTTTCTGGGCTCTTGCTGTCCTCAGAAGTTTTTTGGGCAGTGGTTTGGTCATCCTCTGTCAGTTGTTCCTTTCTTGGCTTTCTGCTACTTTGAGCTGATTTATTCAATGTCTTCATGCTCCTTAATTGGACAGCTTGGCATTCTTTTGTTATCTGTTTAGATAGCTGCTGTCTTGTCTAATTCAATTGTGCTTCCATATTCTTGTTAGCATTTTTAGTGTCCTGGAGCATCTCTTTAAATTTTGCTAATTGTTTTGTCACAACGAGTAATTGCTGATTAAGTTCAACAATCTGTTCTTGAGGATTAGGATCAGTAGTTATTGTCCTAGCCTCTTCTTTTATAGAGGACTCACTGCTTGAGTACAGATGTTGATTTCTAGCAACCATATCTATGAGTTCTTGAGCCTCTTCAATCGTCTTTCTCATGTGTATAGATCCACCAGCTGAGTAGTCTAAAGACATTTGAGCTCTTTCTGTAAGCCCATAGTAGAAGATGTCTAACTGTACCCACTCTGAAAATATTTCAGATGGGCATTTCCTTAGCATCCCTCTGTACCTCTCCCAGGCATTATAAAGGGATTCATGATCCTCTTGTTTAAAGCCTTGGATGTCCAGCCTTAGCTGTGTCATCTTTTTTAGAGGGTAGAACTGATTAAGAAATTTGTCTGTTAACTATCTCCATGTTTTTATGCTTGCTGTGGGTTGGTTATTTAACCACCTCTTAGCTTGATCTTTTAAAGCAAATGGAAACAATAATAATCTGTAGACATCCTGATCCACTTCTTTATCACATACTGTGTCAGCAATTTGTAAGAACTGTGCCAGAAACTCAGTAGGTTCTTCCTGTGGAAGACCGGAATACTGGAAATTTTACTGCACCATGATAATGAGTTGAGGATTTAGCTCAAAACTGCTTGCTTTGATGGGAGGTGTACAAATGCTACTCCCATATGCAGCTGTAATGGGGTTTGCATATGACCCCAGAGTCCTTCTGGACTGTTCATTTCCACTTATGTCCATGATGGAGAAAAGGGAATTGATATGAATTGCAAATAAATTATATTTTTAAATTTTTTATTTTGATTTAATTAAAAGTAACCGAATAAAATAAAACAAAATAAATGGAAGATAAAATAAAAGTTTCGAAAATTAGAAGAAAATGAAATAAAACCAAATTGAAAACTAAATTAATTAATTAATTAAAAAGATTTTAGAAAAAGAATGCTTAGTTAATTTCGAAATATGAAAGAGAAAAGTAGTTAGGTGATTTTTTTGAAAAAGATATTGAAATTAGCAATCAAAAAGATATGATTGAAAATTATTTTGATAAAGATATGATTGAGAAGATATGATTGCAATTTATAAAAAAAAGATATGATTGAAAAGATATGATTGAAGAAATTAAAAAGATTTGATTTTTGAAAATGATTTGAAAAGATCAATTTTTGAAATTAGAATTTTGACTTGACTAAAAAAAAAGATATAATTTTGAAAATCTTTGACTAATTTAATGCAAAATTTCGAAATTTATGAGTAAAATAAGGAAAAGATATTTTTTAAATTTTTGAATTTTAATGAGAAAAGAGAAAAACAACAAAATGACACTAAACTTAGAAATTTTAGATCAAAACAAAGAGAACAAACAAGAAAACTTTGAATATCAAGATGAATACCAAGAACACTTTGAAGATCAAGATGAACACCAAGAACAAATTTTTGAAAAATTTTTAAGTAAATAAAAGCACAAGGAACACCAAACTTAAAATTTTTAGAAAATCAAACACAAATTTTCGAAAATTTAAAGGAAAACATAAAGAAGACACCAAACTTAGAATTTTTAAAGATCAAAAAGAACTAAGAACATGTAAATTCAAAAAATTGAAAGAAAATAAAAGCATGCAATTGACACCAAACTTAAAATATGAAACTAAACTCAAATAAAAGACTCAAATTTAGTGACTCTAAATCAATAAAAATAAATTATTCCTAATCTAAGCAACAAAATAAACCGTCAGTTGTCCAAACTCGAACAATCCCGGGCAACGGCGCCAAAAACTTGGTGCACGAAATTACAATCACACTTTTGCAATTCTGCACAACTAACCAGCAAGTGCACTGGATCGTCCAAGTAATACCTTATGTGAGTAAGGGTCGATCCCACGGAGATTGTCGGCTTGAAGCAAGCTATGGTTATCTTGTAACTCTTAGTCAGGATATCAATAATTCTCAAATTTAATTGTAAAAAGTAAAAGAACATGAAATAAATACTTGTTTTGCAGTAATGGAGAACAGGTTGAGGTTTTGGAGATGCTCTATCTTCTGAATCTCTGCTTTCCTACTGTCTTCTTCTTCATGCACGCAAGGCTCCTTCCATGGCAAGCTGTATGTTGGTGGATCACCATTGTCAATGGCTACCATCCGTCCTCTCAGTGAAAATAGTCCAAATGCGCTGTCACCGCACGGCTAATCATCTGTCGGTTCTCACTCATGTTGGAATAGGATCCATTGATCCTTTTGCGTCTGTCACTACGCCCAGCACTCGTGAGTTTGAAGCTCGTCATAGTCATCCCTTCCCAGATCATACTCGGAATACCACAGACAAGGTTTAGACTTTCCGGATCTCGGGAATGGCCGCCAATAAATCTAGCCTATACCACGAAGGTTCTAATTTTAGATTAGAAACCCAAGAGATATGCACTCAAGCTATTGCAGATAGAAGGGAGGTGGTTGTCAGGCACGCGTTCACAGGTGAGAATAATGATGAGTGTCACGGATCATCACATTCATCAAGTTGAAGTGCGAGTGAATATATTAGAATAGAAACAAGAGTGATAGAATGGAAAACAGTAGTAATTGCATTAATTCATTGAGACACAGCAGAGCTCCTCACCACCAACCATGGGGTTTAGAGACTCATGGCATAGAGAATACAATATGAAACGTGCAAAGTGTCATGAGGTGTGTAAATACAATAGCAAAAGGTCCTATTTATAAAAAACTGCCTAGGGTTTACAGAAATGAGTAAATGATGCAGAATCCACTTTCGGGCCCACTTGGTGTGTGCTTGGGCTGAGCATTGAAGCTTTCACATGTAGAGACTTTTCTTGGAGTTAAACACCAACTTTTGTGCCAGTTTGGGCATTTAACTCCAGCTTTTATGCCAGTTCTGGCGTTTTGACGCCATAATTTTTATGCTGAGTTGGAACGCCGGTTCGGGCCATTAAATCTCGGGCAAAGTATAGACTATTATATATTGCCCGAAAGCCCAGGATGTCTACTTTCTAACGCAATTGAGAGCGCGCCAATTGGGCTTCTGTAGCTCCAGAAAATTCACTTTGAATGCAGGGAGGTTAGAATCCAACATCATTTGTAGTCCTTTTTCAGCCTCTGAATCAGAGTTTTGCTCAGGTCCCTCAATTTCAGCCAGAAAATACCTGAAATCATAGAAAAACACACAAACTCATAGTAAAGTCCAGTAATGTGATTTTTAAATAAAACTAATAAAAACATAATAAAAACTAACTAAAATATACCAAAAACATACTAAAAACAATGCCAAAAAGCGTATAAATTATCCGCTCATCAGCGTGCCACGCCTAGCATTCTTCCATGCTCTAGTAGCTGGAGTGCCACGTCCAGCATTCAAGTGGCACGCCTAGAGGAATCATGAGAGCTGGCGTGCCATGCCTTCGTCCTCAAGTGGCACGCCCAGCTTTGCTTGGCCTTCTCTAGCGTTGGCATGCCATGCTTGGGTCTTCAAGTGGCACGCCCAAGTGAGGATGAGAGCATGTCGTGCCACACCTTCGACACCAAGTGGCATGCCCAAGTGCTTTGACCCTCAACCTCTTCTCTGGAAACTTGTACTGGCGTGCCGCGCCTTGATGCTCAAGTGGCACGCCCACATTAATGTGGCTCATTTAAGCGTGGTGTGCCACGCTTGGGTTTTTAAGTGGCACGCCCAAGTGATGTTTTGAAGCTGGCGTGTCACGCCTTTGATACCAAGTGGCATGCCCAAGTGATTGTCCCCTCTGGATTGATGAACTGGTGTGCCACACCCAATGGTTCAAGTGGCACGCCCATAATAGGTGATGGACTTGGCGTGCCACGTCCAGCTTGGCATGCCACGCCCCTTTTGTAGCCTTCAACATTGTTCTCTGGATAACTATACTGGCATGCCACGCCCAGCCCCTAGCGTGCCACGCCCATGTAAAAGAGTCAATCATGCTTCTCTGGAAATCAATACTGGCGTGCTACGCCCATACATTTTCATGGCGTTTGTTCCAAGTGGCATGCCAGTTTTACACGCCCAGCTTTGTTTTGTTATTTTCTTCCCTTTTTGTTGTCCTTTTCACCTGAAATTTAGCACAAACCTATTTCAAAGCAATGTACCATAATAGTCATCAATTAGTTCATAAATTGCATTGATTAAATGGGATTATGCTCTTTCATGGTCCTTTATAGATAAGAAAAAAGGGTAAATGATGCAAGTCATCAAAGACCTAAAATAATAATTAAAGCTGAAAAAGGGATCTTTATATTCTAAAAAGTTGTTTGAAAACAACTTAAAGAAAAAGTAAATTTGTTCAAAACTACTAAATCTTACAAAGTTAAAATTGTCCACCAAAGACCTACAAGTCGGGCCATCCGAAAAGTAAAAAACAGAATTACGAAGAAGGATCTAATAAAGGGTTGAGCTCATCCCCGTTACGACATCCTTACCTAAAACAGAATGGGTCGAGTTGTACTCAGAGACCGGAATAGCTAGGATGGCACCAGGGGGTGAAGGAGGGAGCACAATGTTAACAACTTCAGGGGGAACCTGGGGAGTCTAAAAGGCCTAACTGACTTGATCACTCGAAGACATCGGGTCAGACAAAGGCTCCTCCTCCTCATCTTCAGGGGCCGGGACAATCTTCCCATCCACCACAATGTTCTCCTGGCTAAATGATGAGCGGATAATTTATACGCTTTTTGGCATTGTTTTTAGTATGTTTTTAGTATATTTTAGTTAGTTTTTATTTGTTTTTATTCAAAATTCACATTTCTGGATTTTACTATGAGTTTGTGTATTTTTCTGTGATTTTAGGTATTTTCTGGCTGAAATTGAGGGACCTGAGCAAAAATCTGATTCAGAGGCTGAAAAAGGACTGCAGATGCTATTGGATTCTGACCTCCCTGTACTCGAAGTGGATTTTCTGGAGCTACAGAAGCCGAATTGGCCCGCTCTCAATTGCGTTGGAAAGTAGACATCCTGGGCTTTCCAGAAATATATAATAGTTCATACTTTTCATGAGATTTGATGGCCCAAACTGGCATTCCAAATCAGCACAAAAATCCTAGCGTCAAAAGCCAGAACTGGCATAAAAGCTGGACTTAAATGCCCAAACTGGCACAAAAGCTGGCGTTTAACTCCAAGAAAAGTCTCTACATGTGAAAGCTTCAATTCTCAGCACAAGCACACATGAAGTGGGCCCGAAAGAAGATTTCTGCATTAATTACTTATTTCCGTAAACCCTAGGCTACTAGTTCTCTATAAATAGGACATTTTGCTATTGTATTTTCATCTTGGTTCTTCTGGTTCCCTCTCTGAAGCCGAAGCCAATGATCACCATTATCACTTTTGTATTTTCAACGGTGGAGTTTCTACACACCATAGATTAAGGTGTGGAGCTCTGCTGTTCCTCATGAATTAATGCAAAGTACTATTGTTTTTCTATTCAACTCAAGCCTATTTCTGTTCTAAGATATCCACTCGTTCTTCAACCTGACGAATGTGATGATCCGTGGCACTCATCATCATTCTCACCTATGAACGCGTGCCTGACAACCACTTCCGTTCTACTTGCAATAGCTTGAGTGTGTATCTCTTAGCCTCCTAGTTCATGACGCATGGTTGCCTCGCCTGACAACTGAGCCTTCCATTCCATGAGATCAGAGTCCTCGTGGTATAGGCTAGAATCAATTGACAGCATTCTTGAGATCCAGAAAGTCTAAACCTTGTCTGTGGTATTCCGAGTAGGATCTGGGAAGGGATGACTGTGACGAGCTTCAAACTCGCGAGTGTTGGGCGTAGTGATAGACGCAAAAAAATCAATGGATCCTATTCCAACATGATCGAGAACCAACAGCTGATTAGCCGTGCGGTGACAGCGCATTTGGACCATTTTCACTGAGAGGACGGGAGGTAGCCATTGACAACGGTGAAACCCAACATATGCTTGCCCTGGAAAGGAGTATGAATGATTGGAAGAAGGCAATAGGAAAGTAGAGGTTCAGAAAGAACAAAGTATCTCTATCCTATTTTATGTTTTATTCATCTTTTAATTATCAATTCTCCATAACCATTTGAATTTGCCTGACTGAGATTTACAAAATGACCATAGCTTGCTTCAAGTCGACAATCTCCGTGGGATCGACCCTTACTCACGTAAGGTTTATTACTTGGACGACCCAGTGCACTTGCTGGTTAGTTGTGCGGAGTTGTGATAAAGAGTTGAGATTACAATTGTGCGTACCAAGTTGTTGGCGCCATTGATGATCACAATTTCGTGCACCAAGTTTTTGGCACTGTTACCGGGGATTGTTCGAGTTTGGACAACTGACGGTTCATCTTGTTGCTCAGATTAGGTAATTTTATTTTATTTTTAAGCTTTTTACTTCTTATTTTCGAAAAATACAGAAAATTTTTTCTTCTTTTTTGTTCTTCCTAAAATAATTTTCAAAAAAAAAAATAAAACTCAAAAAAATTAATAAAATCATAAAAACACAAAATATTTTGTGTTTTCTGTTTGAGTCTTGTGTCAATTTTTAAGTTTGGTGTCAATTGCATCTTTTTAACTTTTCTTAAAAATTTTTGAAAATTCATGCATGTGTTCTTCATGATCTTCAAGTTGTTCTTGATGATTTTATATGTTTGATCTTTAATTTTTATTGTTTTGTGTCTTTTCTTGTTTTTCGTATGCATTTTAGATTTATTAGAGTCTAAACATTGAAAATTTCTAAGTTGGTGTCTTGCATGTTTTTCTTTTCTCAAAAAATTTTCAAAAATAAGTTCTTGGTGTTCATCTTGATATTCAAAGTGTTCTTGGTGTTCATCTTGACATTCTAAGTGTTCTTGCATGCATTATTAGTTTTGATCTTAAATTTTTATGTTTTGCATCATTTAGTTTTTTTTCTCTCTCCTCATTAAAAAGCCAAAAAAAATATATATATCTTTCCTTATTTTACTCATAAATTTCAATTTAACAATTCTATCTTTTCAAATCTTTTTCAAAATCAAATCTTTTTCAATTTTCTTTTAATATTTTCGAATTCTTGCTTAAAATTTTTCAAAATCTTTTTTATTTTTCCTTTAATGCTTTTCGAAAATTTAAAAAAAAAAACAAAAAAAAATTGATTTTCAAAATCTTTTCCTTATTTTGCTTCATAATTTTTGAAATTACTACTAGCATTTAATGTTTTGATTCAAAAAATTTTCAAGTTGTTACTTGTCTATTAAGAAATGTTCAATCTTTAAATTTTAAAATCATATCTTTTAGTTTCTTATTAGTCACGTAATCAACTTTAATTTTCAAAATCAAATCTTTTTAATTTCCTTTTCAAATATTTTTCAAAATAATTTCAATAATTTCAATCATATCTTTTTCAAAAATCAATTTTCAAAATCTTTTCTAACTTCCTATCTTTTCAAATTTGATTTTCAAATCTTTTTTTCAATTAACTACCTGACTTTCTGTTTGATTTTAAAAATCTTCTATTTCAATCATATCTTTTTCAAAACCACCTAACTAATTTTTTCTCTCTAATTTTCGAAAACTCCTTCCCCATTTTTCAAAATTCTTTTTAATTAACTAATTGTTTTAAATTTTAATTTAATTTAATTTTTCTTTTTTTGAATTCTAATTAATATTTAAAATAAAAACAAAAAATTATTTTTATGAATTTTTGAATTTTTCTCTTCTCCTTCTTCTATTCTCCTCTTCTTCTACTCACATGAAGGAATCTCTATACTGTGACATAGAGGATTCCATACTTTCTTGTTCTCTTTTCTTTCATATGAGCAGGAACAAGGACAAAGACATTCTTGTTGAAGCTCATCCTGAACCTGAAAGGACTCTCAAGAGGAAACAAAGAGAAGCTAAAGCACAATACTCTGAAGAGGACCTAACTGAAATTTTCGAAACAGAGAAAACAACTATGGCCGAACCCAACAACAACAATGCAAGGAAGGTGCTTGGTGATTTCACTACACCAACTTTCAATTTCTATGAAAGAAGCATCTCAATTCATGCCATTGGAGCAAACAACTTTGAGCTTAAGCCTCAATTAGTTTCTCTAATGCAACAGAATTGTAAGTTTCATGGACTTCCATTGGAAGATCCCCATCAATTCTTATCTAAATTCTTGCAAATCTGTGATGCTGTCAAGACTAATGGAGTTGATCCCGAGGTCTACAGGCTTATGCTTTTCCCTTTTGTTGTGAGAGACAGAGCTAGAACATGGTTAGATTCACAACTTAATGAAAGCCTGAACTCTTGGGAAAAGCTAGTCAGTGCTTTCCTGGCCAAATTCTTTCCACCTCAAAAGATGAGCAAGGTTAGAGTGGAAATTGATGAGCGGATAATTTATACGCTTTTTGGCGTTGTTTTTACATAGTTTTTAGTATGATTTAGTTAGTTTTTAGTATATTTTTATTAGTTTTTAAATAAAATTCACATTTCTGGACTTTACTATGAGTTTGTGTATTTTTCTGTGATTTCAGGTAATTTCTGGCTAAAATTGAGGGACTTGAGCAAAAATCAGATTCAGAGGTTGAAGAAGGACTGCAGATGCTGCTGGATTCTAACCTCCCTGTACTCAAAGTTGATTTTCTGGAGCTACAGAACTCCAAATGGCGCGCTCTCAATTGCGTTGGAAAGTAGACATCCAGGGCTTTCCAGCAATATATAATAGTTCATACTTTGCCTGAGTTTAGACGACGCAAACTGGCATTCAACGCCAGTTCCATGTTGCATTCTGGAGTTAAACGCCAGAAACAGGTTGCAAAGTGGAGTTAAACGCCAGAAACAGGTTACAAACTGGCGTTCAACTCCAAGAGAAGCCTCTACACGTTTAAAGCTCAATGCTCAGCCCAAGCACACACCAAGTGGGCCCCAGAAGTAGATTTCTGCATCATTTACTCATTTCTGTAAACCCTAGTAACTAGTTTAAGTATAAATAGGACTTTTTACTATTGTATTTACATCTTCGAATCATTTTAGTCTTGGTTACTCCGGTTTCCCTATGGGGCCGAAACCAATGAACTCCATTATCACTTATGTATTTTCAACGGTAGAGTTTATACACACCACAGATTAAGGTGTAGAGCTCTGCTGTTCCTCATGAATTAATACAAAGTACTATCGTTTTTCTATTCAATTTAAGCTTATTCCGATTCTAAGATATTCATTCGCACTTCAATATGAATGTGATGATCGTGACAGTCATCATCATTCTCAACCTATGAACGCGTGCCTAACAACCACTTCCGTTCCACCTTAGATTGAATGAATATCTGTGGGATTCCTTAATCAGAGTCTTCGTGGTATAAGTTAGAATCCATGGACGGTGGCGCCATTTTGATGAGAGAACTTTTGCGTGGTCTAGAAATTTGCGGATAAATCCTCGTTGCAAGTATAGTTTCTAAACCTTCAAAAATCCCTTCGTACAAACGTTTTGGTTGTCACAAGTAACAAACCCCTTTGAAATTGATAACCGAGTATTCAAACCTCGGGTCGTCTTCTCAAGGAATTGTAGGGAAGTATGTTCTTATTATTCGTTATGAAGATTGTAAATTGGGGGTTTTGGAAGTTTGGGCAATGCGCACAGGTATATTTTCGAGCAATAAAAATAAATAAATAACTGTAAAAAAACTCTTGGCAAGGTATGAGAACCGAAAATTCTGTCCTTGTTATCCTTATCAGATGTGATGAGAATTGGATTTTAATCCCACTTAGTTAAGTCAAGTGGACTAATTAGCTTGATTCTCAAGTCCTAGTCAACTCCTGTGGAGAGACTAGTGTTAGAGCAATCCTAGCTAAAGCAAAATCTGCCAATTTCAACCACTCCTGAGTTTGACAACTCAAGTGTTACCAATTACCTAACCAAAGCCAAAAGGAAGAAAATCTACTTGAATGAAAATAATTTAGATAAACACAGAGCATTAATAAATTAAAGAGAGCAATCATAAGTCTGAAATACCTCAAATTATATTAAATAAAATATTCAAATCATAACATGGAAAAGTTCATAAAATAAATTGGAAAAATAAATAAAAATAAAGAACCTGGGATTGAGAGTCACTCCTAAAACTAAGAGAAATCCTAAATCCTAATCCTAAGAGAGAGGAGAGAACCTCTCTCTCTAAAAACTACATCTACTCCTAAAATTATGAATTATGAAAGCCTCCTTTTTGAATGGATGCATTCCCCCCACTTTATAGCCTCTAATCTGTATTTTCTGGGCTGCAAACTGGGTCAGAAACAGCCCAGAATTCGCTGGTCTCATATTCAACCACGTTGGATTTCCGTCACTGCGATGCGGCCGCATAGATCACGCGGTCGCGTCACCTAGTGTCAGGGAAACTATAGCATATTATATATCAATCGAAGCCCCAGATGTTAGCTTTCCAACGCAACTGTAACCGCGTCGTTTGGACCTCTGTAGCTAAAGTTATAGTCGTTTGAGTGCAAAGAGGTCAGGCTGGACAGCTTAGCAATTTCTCCAACTTCTTGTACTCCTTCCACTTTTGCTTGCTTCCTTTCTATCCTCTGAGCCATTCCTGCCCTATAATATCTGAAATCACTTAACACACATATCAAGGCATCTAATGGTAATAAGAGAGGATTAATAATAAGCAAATATAAGATCAAAAAAGCATATTTTCAATCAAAGCACATAATTAGGAAGGCAAATGTAAAACCATGCAAATAGTATGAATAAGTGGGTAAAGAGTAGATAAAAACCACTCAATTGAGCACAAGATAAACCATAAAATAGTGGTTTATCAACCTCCCCACACTTAAACAATAGCATGTCCTCATGCTAAGCTCATGAGAAGCTATAAAGGAATGAAGAGGAAAGTAAGAATGTATGAAATGCAATCTATGAATGCAACTACATGCAGAATGTTTCTACCTACTTGGTTAAGAGTAAATAAATATTTTAAGAACAAATATAAACTGGATTTCACTAATTCAAATCATGAAAATGAAGTACAAATAGACTCGCAAGAAGAAAATAGCTCATGAAAGCAGGGAACAAGGAATTGAGCATCGAACCCTCACTGGTAGTGTATACACTCTAATCACTCAAGTATTTTAGGTTCGATTCTCTCAATTCTCTACTAACCTTGCTTTCTAAGGCTTGCTCTTCATCTAACAATCAACATAATTTTAATGCACAAATACACATATCAAGAGGTCTTTTAAGGGTTGTAATGGGGTTAGGGTTAAGGTAGGATTGTATTTGGCCAAGTGGACTAAAATCTGAATCCTTAATTAACTTAAACTTTCCACCTAACTTAAACAATCCATGTAATCACACTACAAAATCTAACTATCCATCAACCATGTTTTCCACATATTCATGCATTCTAATTTCAAGTACAATTCATATGCATTGTTTTCAACATTTACTTTGGGGCATTTTGTCCCCTTATTTGCTCTTCTTCTTTTTATATATATATATATATATATATATATATATATATATTTATTTTTCTCAATGCATATGATTAAGACATTGAATGCATGAATCATGTTCTAAACATTTATTTCACAGTTTCATAAAGATATATAATACCCAATTCCTAAACCAATTGTCTCCCCACACTTAATTCATGAGCACTTTCACTAGTCTAAGCTAACCAAGGATTCAAATTAAGGACATTATTATTTTTCGCTTAGAGTTAATGATGTGCTAAAAAAGAACAAAGGGGTAAAATAGGCTCAAATTGGTTTGCAAAGGATAATGAAAGGTAGGGCCATATGGGTATGTAAGCTTAGTGAAACAAAGGCCTCAATCATGTAAGTGCATGCATACATCAAACCATGGAAATATAGAATTAAGCAAGATAAAGATCACAATTTTAGAGAAAAAAACACACACCAAAAATAAATTATTGGTTGAAAAATGCAACCAATTCAAATAGGCTCAAAAATCTCACAGGTTTTGTGTGTTCGAGCTCTAAACCATGTTCCAGTATAATATTTCTTCAAACAAGTGTAACATTAAATTTTATTCAAATTAGTGAAATTTTCTAAAAGGTTTCTTGAAAAAGAAAATATTACTTTAACCAAGTGGTAGAATATGCAAAAAAATCAAACAAATATGCAATTAAATATACAAATGCAACAACTAACAAGAAAAATAAACCATTGGTGTTTGAGATAGGAAGGTACTAACCCACGGAGATCAGTATCGACCTCCCCACACTTAAAGATTGCACCGTCCTCGGTGCATGCTAAGATGTGCAAGTGGATGGGGGTTGTGGTTCCTCAGTTGGGGCTCTTTTTGTTCCTTTCCTTGCTGTTGATTTGGGAATGGCTTTCTCTTTTCCTTTCTTGGTGGCCATCCTGAAAAAGGGAAGAGAAAGTAAATTAAATTCAAAGAGATATATATAGCAAGGAAGACAACGGAAAAGGTGGTGATGGATGCACATTAAGATATAACTGACATTATCACATGCTCGCGAGTACATGTGAAAAGCCAAC
Organism: Arachis hypogaea; assembly: GCF_003086295.3. Taxonomy (NCBI): domain Eukaryota; kingdom Viridiplantae; phylum Streptophyta; class Magnoliopsida; order Fabales; family Fabaceae; genus Arachis; species Arachis hypogaea. The sequence continues at coordinate 55,969,201 of NC_092055.1, read as the reverse complement.
AATGGGAAATAGCTAGTGCATGTAAAGACAAGTGAATGCAAGGTGTTTATTGGCATGCCGGCAAAGGGCATGAGTAGCATAGACCAAGCAATACTTTGTAACAAACCATCACGTTTGTATTGATAATTAATTTCAATTAATACAATAGTAAAGGGAGTTTATGAAAAGCAAGCATTCAGAGTAGTAGGATAAAAGATACTGAAAAGCAGTGCACAATGCCATACGGGCATTTTCACAAACACATAGCATGCATGTTAAATTGTCTAATGAAAATAATAAATTGAACATGCAAGCAACCCTTTAAAAATAAATATATATAATTGTCAAATAATTCCTCTAATAATCCACAAGTAAAATATAGAAATAATGACCCAAATAAATTTCTAACACCAATGAAAATAATGCAATGAATGAAAGTATGCAAATAAATTAAAATAAAAATAAAAATAAGAAGAATGAGAAGGGAAAGAAGATAAGAAAGGAAGAAAAAAGAAATAAGAAAAGATAAGAAAAATAAGGATTAGAGAAGAAAAGATAAGAAAGTTGGCTGATCTGGAAATGTTGTGCGACGATGGCGACGCGGTCGCGTGGGTGACGCAGTCGTGTGGTGCGCGATAAGATTGGGTGACGCGGACGCGTGGGGAACGCGATCGCGTGACTCGATTTGTGCTAGTGGCGCGAGTGCAGCCTCGCGGTCGCACAACTCTATGTTCGAAACTCTTTTTGCCAAAATTCTGGGTGACGCGATCGCGTGGTCGACGCGATCACGTGAGTGGCCTTCATGGGGATATGACGCGGACGCGTGGGGCACGCATTCGCGTGGTCAGGCTTGGGCTTCCAGCACGAGTCCAGCCCAACTCCAGCTCAATTTTCGGCCATGCACCCGGTTGACGTCGATTTTTAGGTCACGCAGCCGCGTGGGTGACGTGGTCGCGTGGGAGGCCATCATTCCCAGGTGACGCGGACGCGTCATCGACGCGGTCGCGTGGGGTGATTTGTGCCATTGGCACGCCTCTAGTGCTGCTCCTGTGAAACTCTCTGTTCATACTAATATTGTCTCCCATATCCTTGCGACGCGGACGCGTTGCTGATGCGGTCGCGTCGCGTGCTCGCTCTTTTTTTTTTTTTGTAATCTGAAAAATGCAGAATGCAGTGTTAATATGAATATGATGCAAAACTCTAGGTTTAATATAACAAAATAAAATAAAATTCAAAAACAAATAAAACTAAATAAAAATGAAAAAGGACGATCATACCATGGTGGGTTGTCTCCCACCTAGCACTTTTAGTTAAAGTCCTTAAGTTGGACATTTGATGAGCTTCCTGTTATGGTGGCTTATGCTTGAATTCATCCAGGAATCTCCACCAGTGTTTGTGATTCCAGTAACCTCCGGGGTCCCAAACTAGGCATGTAAAACCCTTGAGCAGCTTCAAAAAGATTCTTAGGCTCCCGGGGTGTTGGATGTCAGAACAGATTCTTGGGTCCCAAACCTTATTTTTACACCCATTTTTGTCGGGATCTGTATTTTTCCAGCTGGGTGATAAGTAATTTGAATTCTCACTGCAGCTACCAAACAGCTTCCTAGACTCATTCAATTGAGCTCTACACCAACCTTTGCGTTTAAACTTAAAGCTTCCAACCATAATGAACCTTGCAGGACAATTCTTACCACTGGCCATCTTCCTCTTACTCTTAATGCCACAAAGAGCTCTAAGTTGACCATCCGTCTCCAGTAGCCCATATTCAAGTGGGATTAGAAAGCTATGGGATATGAATTTACCCACTTGAATGTTGTGAAGGATGATGGCAACTTAGGGGGAGGTATTTTCAATGAAATTGCAAGCTCCACTCCCTTGTGCTCTTCTCTGATAATTACCACCTCTTTGCAAGCTTCTTCAATTTCAACCTCTTCCTCTTGGCAGCTCTCTTCCAATTTAATCTCCTCTTCATTGCTTTCCAAGGGCATGGGAGGTTGTTCTTCTTCTTCTTGAATCTCCATCTCTTGATCAATCTCTTCCAAGTCTTCAACTATGATATGCTTTGGAGGTGGTACACCCTCCTCAACATCAAATTCAACCGTCTTGGAAGGAGGTTCTATGTCTTGACCTTCCCATGGAGGTTCTGCATCTCCTAAGTCTTCAACCAACTCTTATTCTTGAACGATGACAGCTTCTTCTACTTGTTCTAGTATGAATTCATGCTCTGTCTTGTCCACTGGAGTTTCTGGTATCTCCTTCATGCTACGCTCTTCACTAGACTGTCCACATGGAGCTGTGGCTGATCCCTGTATATTTGAGTGCCTAGAAGCCCATTGAATTAATACTTGCTCCAGTTGTTGAACGGTTGCCTCAAATTTAATTACTGTTTTCCCTAGGCGATCCTCTGCTTCTCGGGTTGCCGGACTTGGACATGATACAAAAGAAAGTGGTGGTGGTTGGGAGTGATTGGATTGAAATTGGGGTGGTTCTATATATGGTTCATATGGCTCGTAAGGTGGTTGGTATGGTGGTTGAGGGTTAGGGTCATATGGAGGTGAATGGTGGTAGTTGGCGTGTGAGTGTGGTAGTTCAAAGTTGTGTTGAGGAAAGGGTTCATAGGCATATGGTGGTGGTTGTTGATAGTCCATTGGAGGTGGTTGTTGCCATGAGGGTTGATCAAATCCTTATGGCTCCTCCCATCTTTGATTGTTCCAACCTTGATGCCTGTTCTCATTGTAATTTCTTCTTCCTGCAACATAATTGTAACTAGACTCATAGCCAAAGGGGTGAGAGTTCATAGTAGCAAAATAAAAATTAAAAATGAAAATAAAAATAAATTTAAATTAAAAGGTTATTTAAATTTTGAATTTTAAATTTTGAAAATTTTTAAATTTGAATTTTGAAATTTGATTTTTGAAATAAGATAAGATAAAAATTTTAAAAATAAAAATCTGAAATTTTTTTTTAATAACTAAATAAAAACAAATAACCTCTTAATTTATGGAAAAGCAAAAATAAAAACAAAAATAAAAACAAATAAACAAGCAAAGAGTAAAAATATTTACAATAACCAATAATAAGGCACATGTTTGCAATTCCCCGACAACGGTGCCATTTTGACGTTAGAATTTTTGCCAGTAAAGAATGTCATAAAAACAGTCGCGTTGTAGATATAGTCTCTAAACCGACAAAAATCCCTTCGTACAAACGTTTTGGTTGTCACAAGTAACAAACCCCTTTGAAATTGATAACCGAGTATTCAAACCTCGGGTCGTCTTCTCAAGAAATTACAGGGAAGTATGTTCTTATTATTGGTTATGAAGATTGTAAATTGGGGGTTTTGGAAGTTTGGGCAATGCGCACAGGTATATTTTCGAGCAATAAAAATAAATAAATAACTGTAAAATAAACTCTTGGCAAGGTATGAGAACCGGAAATCCTGTCCTTGTTATCCTTATCAGATGTGATGAGAATTGGATTTTAATCCCACTTAGTTAAGTCAAGTGGACTAATTAGCTTGATTCTCAAGTCCTAGTCAACTCCTGTGGGGAAACTAGTGTTAGAGCAATCCTAGCTAAAGCAAAATCTGTCAATTTCAACCACTCCTGAGTTTGACAACTCAAGTGTTACCAATTACCTAACCAAAGCCAAAAGGAAGAAAATCTACTTGAATGAAAATAATTTGGATAAACACAGAGCATTAATAAATTAAAGAGAGCAATCTTAAGTCTGAAATACCTCAAATTATATTAAATAAAATATTCAAATCATAACATGGAAAAGTTCATAAATTAAATTGGAAAAATAAATAAAAATAAAGAACCTGAGATTGAGAGTCACTCCTAAAACTAAGAGAAATCCTAAATCCTAATCCTAAGAGAGAGGAGAGAACCTCTCTCTCTAAAAACTACATCTACTCCTAAAATTATGAATTATGAAAGCCTCCTTTTTGAATGGATGCATTCCCCCACTTTATATCCTCTAATCTGTATTTCCTGGGCCGCAAACTGGGTCAGAAACAGCCCAGAATTCGCTGGTCTCGTATTCAACCACGTTGGATTTCCGTCACTGCGACGTGGCCGCATGGATCACGTGGTCGCGTCGCCTAGCGTCAAGGGAACTATAGCATATTATATATCAAATCGAAGCCCCGGACGTTAGCTTTCCAACACAACTAGAACCGCGTCGTTTGGACCTCTGTAGCTAAAGTTATAGCCATTTGAGTGCGAAGAGGTCAGGATGGACAGCTTAGCAATTTCTCCAACTTCTTGTATTCCTTCCACTTTTGCATGCTTCCTTTCTATCCTCTGAGCTATTCCTGCCCTATAATATCTGAAATCACTTAACACACATATCAAGGCATCTAATGGTAATAAGAGAGGATTAATAATAAGCAAATATAAGATCAAAGAAGCATGTTTTCAATCAAAGCACATAATTAGGAAGGCAAATGTAAAACCATGCAAATAGTATGAATAAGTGGGTAAAGAGTAGATAAAAACCACTCAATTGAGTACAAGATAAACCATAAAATAGTGGTTTATTAACGGCCATTCTTGAGATCCGGAAAGTCTAAACCTTGTTTGTAGTATTCCGAGTAGGATCTGGGAAGGGATGGCTACGACGAGCTTCAAACTCGCGAGTGCTGGGCGTAGTGACAGACGCAAAAGGATCAATGGATCCTATTCCAGTATGATCGAGAACTGACAGATGATTAGCCATGCAGTGATAGCGCATTGGACCATTTTCACTGAGAGGACAAGATGTAGCCATTGATAACGGTGATGCCTAACATACAGCTTGCCATAGAAAGGAGTATGAATGATTGGATGAAGACAATAGGAAAGCAGAGGTTTAGGAGGAACAAAAGCATCTCTATACGCTTATCTGAAATTCTCACCAATGAATTACATAAGTATCTCTATCCTATTTTATATTTTAATTATATTAATTATCAAAACTCTATAATCAATTGAATCTGCTTGACTGAGATTTACAAGGTAACCATAGCTTGCTTCAAGCCGACAATCTCCGTGGGATCGACCCTTACTCACATAAGGTTTATTACTTGGACGACCCAGTGCACTTGCTGGTTAGTTGTGCAAAGTTGTGACAAAGAACTAAGATTATGAACGTGTGTTTTAAATTTTTAGCACCATTACCAAGGAATGAACCGTCATGATTTCTGCGCACCAGAAATCTAAACCTTCAGACAGAAGGAAGGTGAGTCCCTCTATGAAGCTTGGGAAAGATATAAGCAATTGATCAAGAGGTGTCCTACTGATATGCTTCCAGAATGGACCATCATATGTATATTCTATGATGGTCTGTCTGAATTGTCAAAAATGTCATTGGACCATTCTGCAGGAGGATCTCTTCATCTGAAAACCCCTGCAGAAGCTCAGGAACTCATTGAAATGGTTGCAAATAACCAGTTCATGTACACCTCTGAGAGGAATCCTGTGAACAATGGGAAGCCTCAGAAGAAGGGAGTTCTTGAAATTGATACTTTGAATGCCATATTGGCTCAGAACAAAATATTGACTCAGCAAGTCAATATGATTTCTCAGAGTCTGAATGGATTGCAAGCTGCATCCAACAGTACTAAAGAAGCATCTTCTGAAGAAGAAGCTTATAATCCTGAGAATCCTGCAATGGAAGAGGTGAATTACATGGGAGAACCCTATGGAAACACCTATAATCCTTCCTGGAGAAATCATCCTAATCTCTCATGGAAGGACCAACAGAAGCCTCAACAAGGCTTCAACAGTAATGGTAGAAGAAATAGGTTTAGCAATAGCAAGACTTTTCCATCATTTTCTCAGCAACAGACAGAGAATTCTGAACAGAGCCATTCTGGCCTGGCAACCATAGTCTCTGATCTATCTAAGACCACACTAAGTTTCATGAATGAAACAAGGTCCTCCATTAGAAATTAAGAGGCACAGGTGGGTCAGCTGAGTAAGAAGATTACTGAAACTCATCCTAGCACTCTCCCAAGCAATACAGAAGAGAATCCCAAAGGAGAGTGCAAGGCCATAACCATACTTGGTGTAGCCGAACCTGGAGAGAGTGAAAAGGCAATGATTCCCAGTGAGGAAGACCTCAGGGAACATCCACTGACCAGTAAGGAATTCCCCTTTGAGGAACCAAAGGAATCTGAGGCTCATACAGAAGCCATAGAGATTTCTTTGAACTTCCTGTTACCATTCATGAGCTCTGATGAATATTCCTCCTCTGAAGAGGATGAAGATGTCACTGAAGAGCAAGTTGCTAAGTACCTTGGAAGACCCTTCCTAGCCACAGCAAAGGCTGTGATTGATGTTGACAGAGGAGAATTTCTCCTTCAATTGAATGGGGACTAACTTGTGTTTAAGGCTCAAGGATCTCCCTCTGTAACCATGGAGAAGAAGCATGAAAAGCTTCTCTCAATACAGAGTCAAACAAAACCCCCACATTCAAACTCTAAGTTTGGTGTTGGGAGGCCACAACCAAACTCTAAGTTTAGTGTTGAGAGGCCACAACCAAACTCTAAGTTTGGTGTTGAGAGGCCCCAACCCTACTATGATTATCCGTGAGGCTCCATGAGAGCTCACTGTCAAGCTATTGACATTAAAGAAGCGCTTGTTGGGAGGCAACCCAATTTTATTTAATTATATCTATTTATTCTCCATTTTTATTTTATGTTTTCTGTAGGTTGATGATTATGTGAAGTCACAAAAACAACTGAAATAGCAAAAACAGAATGAAAAACAGTATTAAAAACAGCACACCTTGGAGGAGAAGCTTACTGGCATTTAAACGCCAGTAAGGGTAGCAGAATGGGCGTTAAACGCCCAGTCTGGCACCATTCTGGGCGTTTAACGCCAGAAATTGGCACCAGACTGGCGTTTAACGCCAGAAAGGGGCACATAGCTGGCGTTTAACGCCAGAATTGCACTCTAAGGGCATTTTGCACGCCTAATTGGTGCAGGGATGAGAAATCCTTGACACCTCAGGATCTGTGGACCCCATAGTATCCCCACCAACCTCAACTCACTCTCTCTTACTTCTTCACACCTTTTCATAATACTCTTCCCCAAATAACCTCCACCAATCACCTCCATTACTCCTCCAAAACCATCAATCAAACCACCTAAAACCCCCTTTGGCCGAACAATTCACACACCTCCATCTCCTCCATCTCTTCTTCTTCTCCTCCTTTCTTTATTCTTTTGCTCGAGGACGAGCAAACCTTTTAAGTTTGGTGTGGAAAAGCTCAGCTTTTTTTGTTTTTTCATAACCATTTATGGCACCTAAGGCCGGAGAAACCTCTAGAAAGAGGAAAGGAAAGGCAATTGCTTCCACCTTTGAGTCATGGGAGATGGAGAGATTCATCTCAAAGGTCCATCAAGACTACTTCTATGAAGTTGTGGCCAAGACTCCTCATTGAAGAGGACAAGCCCATCACTAAGAAAAGGATGGAGCAAACAAGAGAGCATACTCATGGACCTCAACAAGAGCATGAGGAAAATCCTCATCATGAAATCTCTGAGATGCCTCAAGGGATGTATTTTCCTCCACAAAACTATTGGGAGCAAATTAATACCTCCCTAGGAGAATTAAGTTCCAACATGAGACAACTAAGGGTGGAGCACCAAGAGCATTCCATCCTCCTCCACGAAATTAGAGAAGACCAAAAAGTCATGAGGGACGAGCAACAAAGCAAGGAAGAGATATTGAGGAGCTCAAGCACTCCATAAGATCTATAAGAGGAAGAACAAGCCGCCATCACTAAGGTGGACCCGTTCTTTAATCTCTTTGCTCTTATTTTTCTGTTTTTTCAAAAATTATGCTTTATGTTTATCTATGTTTATATCTTTATTACATGATCATTAGTGTCTTAGTGTCTATATCTTAAAGCTATGAATGTCCTATGAATCCATCACCTTTCTTAAACGAAAAATGTTTTAATCATAAAAGAACAAGAAGTACATGATTTTGAATTCATCCTTGAAACTAGTTTAATTATTTTGATGTGGTGACAATACTTTTTGTTTTCTGAATGAATGCTTGAACAGTGCATATTTTTTGAATTTATTGTTTATGAATGTTAAAATTGTTGGCTCTTGAAAGAATGATGAAAAAGGAGAAATGTTATTGATAATCTGAAAAATCATAAAAATAATTCTTGAAGCAAGAAAAAGCAGTGAAAAGCTTGCGAAAAAAAAAGAAGAGAAAAAAATTGGCGAAAAAAAAGAAAAAAGAAAGAAAAAGAAAACGTAAGCAGAAAAAGCCAAAAGCCCTTTAAACCAAAAGGCAAGGGTAAATTAAAAAGGATCGAAGGCGTTGAGCATCAGTGGATAGGAAGGTCCACAGGAATAAAATCATGGCCTAAGCGGCTAAACCAAGCTGTCCCTAACCATGTGCTTGTGGCGTGAAGGTGTCAAGTGAAAAGCTTGAGACTGAGCGGTTAAAGTCGTGGTCCAAAGAAAAATAAGAGTGTGCTTAAAAGCTCTGGACACCTCTAATTGGGGACTCTAGCAAAGCTGAGTCACAATCTGAAAAGGTTCACCCAGTTTTGTGTCTGTGGCATTTATGTATCCGGTGGTAATACTGGAAAACAAAATGCTTAGGGTCACGGCCATGACTCATAAAGTAACTGTGTTCAAGAATCAACATACTGAACTAGGAGAATCAATAACACTATCTGAATTCTAAGTTCCTATAGATGCCAATAATTCTGAACTTCAAAGGATAAAGTGAGATGCCAAAACTATTCAGAGGCAAAAAGCTACTAGTCCCACTCATCTAATTGGAGCTAAGTTTCATTGATATTTTGGAATTTATAGTATATTCTCTTCTTTTTATCTTATTTGATTTTTAGTTGCTTGAGGACAAGCAACAACTTAAGTTTGGTGTTGTGATGAGCGGATAATTTATACACTTTTTGGCATTGTTTTTAGTATGTTTTTAGTATATTTTAGTTAGTTTTTATTATGTTTTTATTAGTTTTTATTCAAAATTCACATTTCTGGACTTTACTATGAGTTTATATATTTTTTTGTGATTTCAGGTATTTTCTGGCTGAAATTGAGGGACCTGAGCAAAAATCTGATTCAGAGGCTGAAAAAGGACTGCAGATGTTGTTGGATTCTGACCTCCCTACACTCGAAGTGGATTTTCTGGAGCTACAGAAGCCCAATTGGCGTGCTCTCAATAGTTTTGGAAAGTAGACATTCTAGGCTTTCCAGAAATATATAATAGTCCATCCTTTGCACGAGATTTGATGGCCCAAACCGGCGTCCCAAGTCAGCACAAAAATCCTGGCGTCAAAACGCCAGAACTGGCATAAAAGCTGGAGTTAAACGCCCAAACTGGCACAAAAGCTGGCGTTTAACTCCAAGAAAAGTCTCTACATGTGAAAGCTTCGATTCTCAGCCCAAGCACACACCAAGTGGGCCCGGAAGAAGATTTCTACATTAATTACTTATTTCTGTAAACCCTAGGCTACTAGTTCTCTATAAATATGACATTTTGCTATTATATTTTTATCTTGGTTCTTCTGGTTCCCTCTCTGGGGCCGAAGCCAATGATTAAGGTGTGGAGCTCTGCTGTTCCTCATGAATTAATGCAAAGTACTATTGTTTTTCTATTCCACTCAAGCATATTTCTGTTCTAAGATATCCACTCGTTCTTCAACTTGACGAATGTGATGATCCGTGACACTCATCATCATTCTCACCTATGAACGCGTGCCTGACAACCACTTCCGTTCTAATTGCAATAGCTTGAGTGTGTATCTCTTAGCCTCCTGGTTCATGATGCATGGTTGCCTCGCCTGACAACCGAGCCTTCCATTCCATGAGATCAGAGTCTTCGTGGTATAGGCTAGAATCAATTGGCAGCATTTTTGAGATCTGGAAAGTCTAAACCTTGTCTGTGGTATTCCGAGTAGAACCTGGGAAGGGATGACTGTGACGAGCTTCAAACTCGCGATTGTTGGGCGTAGTGACAGACGCAAAAGGATCAATGGATCCTATTCCAACATGATCGAGAACCAACAGCTGATTAGCCGTGCGGTGACAGCGCATTTGGACCATTTTCACTGAGAGGACGGGAGGTAGCCATTGACAATGGTGAAACCCAACATAAGCTTGCCATGGAAAGGAGTATGAATGATTGGAAGAAGGCAATAGGAAAGCAGAGGTTCAGAAGGAACAAAGCATCTTCATACGCTTATCTGAAATTCTCACCAATGAATTACATAAGTATCTCTATCCTATTTTATGTTTTATTCATCTTTTAATTATCAATTCTCCATAACCATTTGAATCTACCTGACTGAGATTTACAAGATGACCATAGCTTGCTTCAAGCCGACAATTTCCGTGGGATCGACCCTTACTCACGTAAGGTTTATTACTTGGACGACCCAGTGCATTTGCTGGTTAGTTGTGCGGAGTTGTGATAAAGAGTTGAGATTACAATTGTGCGTACCAAGTTGTTGGCGCCATTGATGATCACAATTTTGTGCTCCACTAAACAAGCACAAATCGGCCTCAGAGGCAAGGATTTTGACTTGGGCCTTCTGATTAGCAAACATCTCCTCCATCCCCTCAGCCATAGGCTCCTCAAGGGTGGCATATCTTTCTTTGGCCTTCTCCAACTCCTCCTGAAGATCGATATTTTCCCCGAAAACTCGAGCATATCTCTCCTTGGCCTTCTTTTTTAACCCTTCCGCTATAACTATACCCGCCTATGCCTTTTGCACCATGACCCAAGCTTTCTCCAAGTCGGATGTCAGCCCGGACTTCTCCTCCTCGAATTCCTTATTTTATCTCCATCAACCTTTCCACCTCGGCTTGGGCAGACACCAAAGTGCTATGAGTGGCACTAAGGGGAGTCTTCTGCAACTCTTTGGCCAAGGTTGCACACACCCCTACTATTTGAATACCACCTCAGGCCAAGAGTTGAAGATGCTTCTGGAGAGTCGCATCATCCATACTAATGCGGCTGGATGGAAGGATATTACTTTTGCTCCAAGCCAAGGTGTCAAAGTCTTTATCATAAATAGTCCCCCTTCAATAGTCTTTTTTTTTGGGAGGGAGGGGATTCCAGGAATGAAGAGGAATGAGGCAGGGCAGAGGCTTTCAAAGGAGAATTATGAGTGATAAGTCGATTGAAGGGGACGAAGGCAAAAGCACCCCTGACTTCCTTTTGCTGGATACCCTGGGCCACAACATTTTTCCTAGTTTGGCCCAACTGTTTCATTGCTGTAGACTTTGGAGCTAGTTTTTCTACAAAACAAAATAAAAAGGCATGTGATTCAACAAAATACAACTAAAAATAATAAAGCTAAAGGTAGAGAAACTACCTAGCTTAGACTGAAGTTGACCGGAGTCTCCTAGAAATCTTTTAGTATCCAAGTGGGAGCCTGGTCCCCGCACTCCTACATCACATCCACCGTACACCTTTCAAGGTCGTCTTAGGTATCTATAGTATACGTAGCTATCAGAGGTGATTTCTCCCAGTATAGTGGAAAACAGGGTTCATCATTCTCATCTAGAAAGAAAGGTCGGACACCCTCTACAGCTTAAATTTTGAAGAAGTAATTTTTTAAATCGTGAAATGACTCATCAAAAATAGAAAAACCTTCTTGCCTTGTACAGCTCGAAAAGAAACCCAACCCGACTTCTTAGAAGAACTAAAGCGTCTTGTCAACACATAGGAGCTGATATATTTTTAAGAAGGCCTAGAAATTCGGGTAAAGCTGGGTAGGGGAAACATTGCAAGACCACAAAAACATTGATTTCAAAATAAAAAAAGGTAGCCTAATGTCTAGATTCCAGAAAAACAGTCTTAAGCATAGAAAAAGGGATGCTCCGACGTATCTAAAGGAGGAAAGCACACCCTCTCCTCGGGATCAACTACAACTATTTCATAATTACGCTCATCTTCTCGATTCTCATAAAACTTATGATGTCTATGAAAGGTCTCAGCATATTGATGAGCGGATATTTTATACATTTTTTGATATCATTTTCTTAGTGTTTTTAGTATATTTTGTTAAGTTTTATAATGTTTTGGTAGGATTTATTGTGAAATTCACTTTTTTGGATGATACTTTGAGCTTTTGTGGTTTTATTATGATTTTAGGTGAATTTTGTGGCAATGTCTGATTTAAAAGCAAGGAAAGCATAGCAGATGTTGTCAGAATCTGACCTCCGTGCATTTTCAAACGAGCATTTCTGGAGCTACAGAGGTCTAATTGATGCGTTCTCAACAGAATTGGAAAGATAAGTTCTAGAGCTTTCCAGCAATATATAATGGTCTATACTTATCTTCAGATTGGACTGCCCAAGAAGGACCAACCACCTAGGTTGATCGCTCAAACTGGCGTTCAACGCCACAAAGGGAACAAGGAAGCAGTGTGGACACTCCCTAGTGGGCATTCAACGCCCACTTCCTCAAGTTGGACACCAAGCTCAGCCCAAACACTCACCAAGTGGGACCAGAAGTGGATTTTAGCACTCCTTAGCATAGTTTCACATATCTTTGTACTTTTAATTTTAAATTAACATCTTTTAGGATAAGTGTTTCGAGGGTTACCTGAAACTGTAGGTTGATCTCGGACGAGATCTCTTGTACTGGTCGGAGCTGTTGTGTCCGACTCGATGATGGTGGTCATAACCGCCGTGTCTGACTTTTTGGGCTTAGTGGTGGTGCTGATCCTTCATCACCAGAGGGTGGTGGTACCTGCAAGGGACTCCGATGCTTAAGTTAGCAAGGGTATTGAGCAGGTTTTTAGTAGAATTAGAGTATGAATTATACCTGGGTGCTCTGGTGTATTTATAATGTTGTAGAGTGATCTTTTTTGGAGATAAGATAGTTATCTTATCTTATCTTTGAGTGGAGTTATCTTATCTTTAAGGGAACCGCCCTTGTCTTTCTAGGCTTGGGCTGCCTTTGAACTTGGGTCGTGTTCCTATGTTTGGGCCCTTTTTGGGCTTCTCCTGGTGATTTGGCCGAACTCTTTAAGAAAAGGTCGGGTAATCCTGACCTGAAGAGGTCGGTCGACTTGTCGTCAATCAGCCCGGGTCATACAGCTCGACCCAGGGCATGAATAGTGCCCCTGCTCGAGCATGGTCTTCCTTTTGAGGTCGAGTCAATTTTTAGGACTTCGATCCTTCTTTGGAGAAGTCGAGCTCGAGCACTTTGGTTGATTCCGCTGAGACTTCTTGAATGTGAAGCGTTTTCCTTCACTCCTTTTTGAGACGCGCGTTTTTGCATTTGTGCTCTTGCTTTGGGAATGTGTGAGGGTTTTTAAAGCCCATTAACTTCTCCCTTCGTCGTTTCTTTCTTCCCTCTTTCTCATTTTCTTTATGAATTTTCACAAAGTGTCGTCCCTTTAGTTCTTTCTTTCATTCTCAGCACTTCTTCCCTTCTTTTGCTCCCAAGTTTTCACGTCTTCGTGCTCTCTTTGCTTTTGGAGGTGATTGTTAGTGCGGTCTTCATCAAGTCTTCACTAGTTTCTTTATAGGTTGGTCCTTTTCTTTGTTTTTCTTTTTTCCGTGTTATTTCTTCATGCTTGGATTTGAAAAAGTTTTGATCTTTGTTTGATTTCTTGTTGTGAAGTTTGAGTCTTTCTCTGGTTTTGTTGCATCTGGTTATCGCTGTGATGTGTGCTGAGAGCTTCTTCGATTTGTATGAACTTTTTCGCGTTTCCTGGTTGCTGATGCTTCTAAGGTTTTGAATGTTGTTTATTGTTTCTGATTGTGTCCTCCATTTTGAAGCTTTAAACTGTTTGATTCTAAAAAAGGTTGCGTCTTTGATGATTTTCGTTTGGCATGTTTGATGTTTCTTTGCTGACAGATTGTAAAAGGATGGTGATTTTTTATGACTTTTTGATTCGTGACTTTCTTTTCGGAGTGTCGCTTGTTGAGAGAGGGTTGTTTTCTTGTTGAGAGATGTCGAGTCATTATTTTGTTACTGCGTCCAAAGGATGCACCTGGACCTTAGTGTGAATCCTGGGGTCTTCTTTCGCTGTTGTATGCTTTAGTCTGAGTTGTATTCATATTTGTCCGAGCTGATATCTTGATTTGCCCGAGCTATTTTGGTTAGTAACGCATTTTTCTTTTTCTTGCTGTAGGACAAGTTGACCCATGTCTGATTGTCAAGACATCCTCCAAAGTCCCCGAGGACATGTCTGATTGGCTGGACTTCCTTGTCCTGAAGTGCGTTTCAGTGGTTAACTCTGAATACTGCGTGGAGCTTAGAAAGCATCACCAGATCTATAGTAGTAGGGATCAGGAGAAGAATTACGAGTTGGTAGCGCCTGATCCTGACGAGAGAGTTTGCTTTCCTTCTCTGACCTAGGGGGAACATCCTTTCCTTTTTGCTTATGACTACTTCTTTAGCCAAATGAACATTACCCATCCTTTTACCTCTTTCGAGACTGATTTGTTGTGGTCAGGTTAACTCTGAATACTGCGTGGAGCTTAGAAAGCATCACCAGATCTATAGTAGTAGGGATCAGGAGAAGAATTACGAGTTGGTAGCGCCTGATCCTGACGAGAGAGTTTGCTTTCCTTCTCTGACCTAGGAGGAACGTCCTTTCCTTTTTGCTTATGACTACTTCTTTAGCCAAATGAACATTACCCATCCTTTTACCTCTTTCGAGACTGATTTGTTGTGGTCAGGTAATGTAGCTCTGTCCCAGCTCCATCCGAACTCCTGGGGCTTTATTAAGGTCTTTCAGTTACTTTGCCAAGAATTGGATGTCAAGCTTTCTCAAACTCTCTTTCTTTACCTCTTTGTCTTGACCAAACTTGGGACTTCCAAAAAGAAAGCTTCTTGGATTTCTTTCTGGTGTGCCCAAGGACATAAAGTGTTTTCTATGTATGACGAGTCCTTTAGGGACTTTAAGAACTACTTTTTTAAGGTCCGAGCTGTTGAGGGAGCTTGACCATTTTTCTTAAAGCCGTACAATGAACCTGCCTTCCCTTTATGTTTGCAAAAGAATGTTGTGGTGTCTAGATATTCGTGGGAGATGCTTGATGAGGTCGAGCAGGTTTTTGTGAATGTGTTGGAGGAGATTTGGGGGCAACCCCCCCATCTCGACACAAAGAAAGTCTTAGGGGACCCTTCCCTTGTCCGAGCTGAGCTGGGTAGTGGTCGACTGCTTTTCTCTTCGCTTTGTTTACTTGCTTTTGTTTCTTTTCTTCCAGTTTTGTAACTTGGTTTTGCTGTGTTTTTCAGAGATGGTTAAGAATAATGATTCCATGAAGGCCTTTAAGAAAGCGAGGAAAGCTACAGCTACCCAGAACATCTCGGCTAAGGCTACTGGGGAAGGATCTTCTTAGGTTCCTCCTAAAAAGCCGACCTTGAGCACTTCTGGGACAAGGAGGGTGATTCATACTCCTCAGGTCCATTTGGTTGATCCTCCCCAAACTTCTGCTGCTACCTCTTCTCCCACTGCCGGCCCTCCTCCAAAAAGACAGAGGACTGTTGAGCCTTTTAACATGGACCCCTTTGATTTTGATGCTGTGGGGTTTGTCAATCATCAAATTACTCATTATGGTGTTGTTCCTACTGATGATGTATCCATTCTTCGTCATCTGGACTTCATTACCCACAGCAGTATTTAAGATGGCACATATGGGAGCAGCCTTATTCTGAACTGCCCAAGATTTTCCAGTTCACGTGACAAAGGCTTTTATGGAGGAGGCCAAGTCGGAATTCGACAAGATCAAAGGGTTGAAGGAAGAACTTGAGGTGAAGGTGGCAAAGCTGGAAAAAGAGTTGGAAGGTGAGAAGACTCGGGCTACTCCCGCGGTAGCTTCTGCAAATCTGGCTGAGGAGATGGCGCAGTAGCATAAGGATAGCTATGTCCGGACTTATGGTGAGATGATAGAACTCATGGAGAGGTTAGAATCTGCTCAAGCTGATTATGTCGAGCTCCAGGGCCATCTCGTGGGTAGTTTGATTTCTGCCTATGAGAATTTGAAGGATCAGGTCCGAGTTGTTGCTCCCGATCTTGACCTGTCTCTCTTTAGTTTGGACAATATTGTGGAAAATGGAAAGATCGTCCCTACTCCGGATAAAGATGATGATGATGCAGATCCACCTCCTGTGCCATCCACCAAAGCTTCTATTGCACCGACTTCCCCATCTCCTGCACCTGAGGTCGGCCGTCCCGAGTCTGATCTTGACGTTCAGATTCTGACTCGGCCAAATGGAACAGTTGATGCTGTCCCTCTTGCGACTTGTCCTCCTTCACCCCGAGATGCCGCCTGTGGGGAGTCTTTGAATCCTTTGTAGTTTTTTGGTATCTCATGGCCCGACTTTGTAGGTCTTTGACATTCTATATTTTTTGTAATTGGTAGTTCTTTTGACTTTGACATTTTAGTTGCTTTTGTTAGCAACTTTCTTTAGAAAAACAAATGCTTTTAAACTCTTGAGGTCTACTCTCGGGTGGCCTTCCGAGTCTTTATTATAGTAGCTTTGTTTCATTTTGACGTGTTTATTTCCAATCTTTCGGAACTTCCAGGAATCTTAAGAGTGTTGGTGCTTTTGCTGTCCGACCTCTTTTTTGATTGCCTTTGTGTTTGTTTATTTCTTGCTTTGGTCGAAGTGACCTTTTGAGGCTAGCCTTATTCGATTATTCTTTTTAGTATTCTCATAGAACACTTGTGAATTTATTTTGGTGAGGTCGTGGCTTTCTTTGGGTCGAGCTGTGTCCCTTCTAGCGCACGCCTTCTGTCGGTCGACTTCTTTCGTTGAATCTTTTGAGTTGTTTCTAGTAATCCAGTTTTAGTTGGACCTCGCCGGGTCTCTTTTTATGGATTTACTTTTTTTAACTCTGTCGCTTTTGATCGGCTTGGGCGAACTTCTTCATGTCGGTCCCTTCTTAGTTATTTCTAGTAATCCACTTTTGATAAGGGTTGATCAAGCCTCTTTCTGTGGATTACTTTTTATAACTTTGTCGCTTTGATCAGTCGGGTCCGACTTCTTCATGTCGGTCCGTCCGAAGTTATTTTTAGCAATCCATTTTTCTCAGACCTCGTCAGGCCTCTTTCTATGGATCACTTTTTTTTATAACTTTTTGTCGCTTTGGTCGATTGGTCTGACTTCTTCATGTCGGTCCGTCTCAAGTTATTTCTAGTTATCCATTTTTTAGTCAGGGCTGGCCAGGCCTCAGCTTATGGATTACTTTTTATAACTTTGTCGATTTTGTCGTGATCGGACGGTGAATTTGATCTTCACCTTGCCGACCTGTAGCTTTGTCTTTGACCGAGCAGTGAATTTGGTTTTCACTTTTTGCCGATCTTTATCGAAATTCGGACGATGAATTCGATTTCCATCATGGTCGGGCGGTGAATTTATTTTCACCTAGCCGACCTGTAGATAGTCTTTGTAGAAGAAGTCTGAAAAGTTTTATTCAAATAGAAGGTAGACATACAAGAGAAATATATACATGTCGGATTTTACCCCCTTAAGTTAGGTAGTTTTGCAGATCTTGGCTTGGTGCCTCGTTAAAAAACCTTTTCAGGAAAAAGAGTGCGCCTTTGGCGTAAGATCCTTTATTACTTCCTAACTATAATACCTTCTTAGGTTGTAGGCATGCCATGACCTTGGTAGCTCTTGCCCCTCGAGTTCAGACACCCTGTAGTAGCCTTTTCCCAATACCTCTGTGACTCGGTATGGTCCTTTCCAGTTAGCCGCCAGTTTTCCCTCTCCAGGTCGACTTGTTCCGATATCATTTCGGATTAGGATGAGGTCGTTGTTGGAAAAACTTCACTGTACTACCTTTTGATTGTACCTTGAGGCTATTCGACGTTTTAATACCTCCTCCCTGATCTAAGCTCTTTCCCGTATTTCTGGAAGTAATTCGAGCTCTTCCTTTTCAAGTTGGGGATTGGCCTCTTCACTGTAGAAGATCGTTCTGGGGGAGTCTTCTTCGACTTCTAGTAGGATCATTGCCTCCATTCTGTAAGCTAGTCGAAAGGGTGATTCCCTCGTCCTGGAGTGTGGAGTTATCCGATATGCCCATAGGACTTATGGGAGTTCTTTAGCCCAAGCTCCCTTTGCATCCTGTAATCTCTATTTTAGCCTAGCTAATATGACTTTATTGGCGGCTTCTGCCTGTCCATTAGCCTGGGGTGTTCTACGAAAGTGAATTGGTGCTTTATTTTCAAGTCGGCCACCAATTTTCTAAAGCCTGCATCTGTGAATTGGGTGCCATTTTTTGTGGTAATAGAGTAAAGAACCCCAAACCTTGTGACAATGTTTCTATATAGGAATTTTCGACTTCTTTGAACAGTAGCGTTAGCTAGGGGCTCTGCCTCAATCTACGTTGTGAAATAGTCCACCCTTACGATGAGGAACTTGACCTATCCTGATCCTTGAGGGAAGGGCCCAAGGAGGTCGAGTCCCCATTTTGCAAATGGCCAGGGTGAGGTTACGCTGATGAGTTCCTCTAGTGGGGCGATGTGGAAATTAGCATGTTTCTGACATGGTGGACATGTCTTTACGAACTCTGTTGCTTCCTTTTGCAAAGTTGGCCAATAGAATCTGGCTCAAAGTACTTTTTTGGTGAGAGCTCGTGCTCCGAGATGGTTGCCACATATGCCACTGTGTACTTCTTCTAAAACTTCCTTTGTGTTGGAAGTTGGCACACATTTTAACAGTGGTGTTGAATTCCCTCTCTTGTATAGAGTATTGTTTATGATGGTGTAGTATTGTGTCTCCCGTTTTAACCTCTTCGCCTCCTTCTTATCTGTAGGGAGTGTTTCTGTTTTGGGGTAGTTAATTATGGGAGTCATCCATCCTTGATCCAGACCTGTTATGGCTAGGACCTTTTCTTCTTCCAAGATTGATGGGTTCTACAGTATTTCCTAGACGAGGCTTCTATTGTTGCTCCCTGGTTTGGTGCTGGCTAGTTTTGAGAGTGCATCAGCTCGAGCATTCTGTTTCCGAGGTTTGTGGCGTACCTCATATTTCCTGAGTTGTCCGACCTGTTCCCTGGTTTTGTCCAAGTAATTTTTTATAGTGGGATCCTTAGCTTGGTAGCTCCCTGCTATTTGTGAGGTGACTACTTGTGAGTCGCTGAAGATGATAAGCTTTTGAGCTCCAACCTCTATAGCCAGCTTCAAACCAGCTAGTAATGCCTCATATTCAGCCTGATCGTTTGAAGCAGGGAACCCGAATTTGAGGGAAAGTTCGATTTGGGTTCCCTAATCGCTTTCTATTATCACGCCTGTGCTACTTCCAATTTTATTTGAAGAGCCGTCTACGTAGAGATTCCACTCTGTGGGAGTTCCCAGAGTGTCAATGTACTCAGCAATGAAGTCGGCCAAATATTGGGACTTGATGGCCGTGCAAGTTTCGTATTGAAGGTCGAACTCAGATAGCTCGACTGCTCATTATAGAATTCTTCCCACTAAGTCTGTCTTTTGGAGAATGCCTTTCATGGGCTGATTAGTCCGAACCTTGTTGGTGTGAGCTTGAAAGTAGGGGCGAAGTCGTCAGGAAGTTAGTATGAGGGCGTAGGCGAACTTCTCTATCTTTTGATAGTTCAGTTCTGCCCCTTGTAGAGCTTTGCTGACGAAGTAGATGGGTTGTTGCCCATTCCCGTCTTCTCTGACTAGTGTTGAGGCTATTACCTGACTTCCTACTACGAGGTATAATACAAGTGGTTCTCCTTCCCCTGGTCGAGTTAGAATAGGTGGTTGTCCCAGGAACCGTTTGAAATCCTAGAAATCCTGCTCGCACTCCGTTGTCTATTCAAACCTATTTCCCTTCTTTAAAGGGGCGTAGAAGGGGAGAGATCTTATGGCCGATCCGGCTAGAAATCTGGACAAGGCTGCTAGTCTTTCGTTGAGTTGTTGTACCTCTTTAACACAGGTCGGACTTTTCATGTCGAGTATTGCCCGACATTTATCCGGGTTCGCCTCAATTCCTCTTTGTGTGAGCATGAAGCCCAAGAACTTGCCAGCTTCTACTGCAAAAGTGCATTTTGCTGGATTGAGTCGCATACCATGCTTTCTTATGGTGTCAAACACTTTGGTGAGGTCGGATAGTAGCGACTATTCACTCTGTGTTTTTACCAACATGTCATCTACATATACTCCATGAGTTTTCCGATATGGTCTGCGAAGACTTTGTTCATTAATCTTTGGTAAGTAGCTCCTGCGTTTTCGAGTCCAAATGGCATGACGACATAACAATAGTTTGCTTTTGGAGTTAGGAATGAGGTTTTTTCCTGATCGGGTGGATACATTTGGATTTGATTGTATCCTGAATAAGCATCCATGAACGAGAGGTACTTGTATCCGAAAGAGGCATCCACTAGAGTGTCGATATTTGGGAGTGGATAGGGATCTTTTGGGCAAGCTTTATTGAGGTCAGTGTAATCAGTGCACATCCGCTATTTCCCATTTGACTTCTTCACCAAGACAATATTGGCTAGCCATAGGGGGTACTTGACTTCTCTTATGAATCCTGCCTCCAGTAGAGCTTGTACCTGTTCTTCCATAGCTTGGGATCTTTCCGGTCCGAGCTTATTACGCTTCTGCTGTACTGGCCAGGATCCTGGGTATACTTCCAGCTTATGGCACATTAGCTTGGGATCTATGCCCGGCATGTCTGCGGCCTTCCATGCGAAGAGGTCAACATTATCCCTTAGGAACTGTATTAAGGGCTCCTTTATCTCTTTTGTTAGGGTTGCCCCAATATTTGTTGTTTTTTCTGGGGTGTCTCCGATCTGGACTTCATTGATTTTGCCCTCAGGTTGTGGCCGAAGTTCTTCCCGACCTCGAACTCCACCGAGTTCGATTGTAGGCTGAGCTTACGTTGACTACAATGTAGTCTATGTTGAGTGTCCTTGATCGAGTTCCTTTTCCGAAGGTTGTGTGTAGTGAAATGTATCCAAGCGGTTGGATTGGAGTGTCTCCTAGTCCAAACAAGCTATTCGGATATGCTCTAAGTTCTTTCTCCTGCAGGCCGAGTTTACGAAAGCGGGTTTAAACAAGATATCTGCCGAGCTTCCTTGGTCCACCAGTGTGCGGTGGAGGTTTGCATTGGCCAATAGTGATGACCATAGGATCGTCATGTCCCGGGATTATGCCTGCCGCGTCTTCTTGGGTGAAAGTAATAGTAGGGAGGTTGGGTGATCCTTCTCCTCCCTCGACATGATATCTTTCTTTGAGGTGCCTTTTGCGAGATGATTTTGAGATCCCCCTCCTGTGAATCCTCCGTTTATCATGTGAACGTGTCTCTCTGGGGTGTGAGGTGGTCGTTCTCTTCGTCCGACCTCTTCGTCCCTTCATCTTTTTTGAGGCTCATCCGATTCGTTGGCTAAATACCGATCTAGTCGTCCTTCTCTTACCAATTTCTCAATAACATTTTTCAAGTCGAAGCACTCATTGGTAGTATGTCCATAGATTCGGTGATATTCACAGTATTCTGTCCAATTTTCCCCTCCTTTCTTACTTTTGAGTGGACGAGGTGGTGGTATATTTTCAGTATGGCATACTTCTCGGTAAACATCCACAAGAGACACTCGGAGAGGGGTATAGTTGTTGTATTTTTTAGGCTTCTTCTTTTTTCTTGGATTTTTTATCCTTATCCCGGGAGGAGTAGGAGAATCCAGATTTTGAGGTCTTTCCCAGCTGAGAGTTTTCCTCCATGTTGATGTACTTCTCAGCTCGTTCCTACACTTCATTCAGAGATGTTGGATGTTTCTTTGATATGGAGTGACTAAAAGGTCCTTCTCGCAGGCCATTGATGAGACCAATAATGCTGCTTTCGTTGGTAGGCTTTGTATGTCCAGGCATGATTTGTTGAACCTCTCCATGTAGCTATGAAGACTCTCCCGATCTCCTTTCTTGATTCCTAATAAGCTTGGAGCGTGTTTGGCTTTGTCTTTCTAGATGGAAAATCGGGCAAGAAATTTCTTGGCCAGGTCGTCAAAACTTGTGATGGATCTGGGGGGCAAAGTGTCGAACCACTTAATTGCTGTCTTTGTTAGTGTTGTTGGGAAGGCTTTGCATCGAATAGCATCCGAGGCGTTGGTGAGATACATTCTGCTTCTAAAATTGCTGAGATGATGGCTTGGATCTGATTGCCGTCGTACAGGGTCATGTCAGGAGCTTTGAAGTCCTTTGGGACTTTGGCTTTCGTGATTTCTTTGGTGAATGGGTATTGATCCCTGTGGAACTATCTTCATGATTGGATCGGGTAGTCTTGGTTTTGAGATCGGCTTCAAACTTTAAGAGCTTGTCCTCTAAGTCTCGGCGTTGCCTAGTTTTTCGTCGTAGGTCCCTCTCGGCTTCCCGTTGATGCTCGGCCTCTTTTTCGAGCTGTTTGAGATGATCTTGTTGAGCTTGAAGCGCCTCCATGATTTCTGTGCTTGGTGAATTCTTGTCTTTGTTAGGCTGAGAAGTATCATTTGGTGTGATGTCCGCATTCTTATATGGCGTTCTATTCTCTAAATCAGAATTGTGGTCGTTGTCAAGGTTGTCTGCCATGATGATGGGATGACTTCCAGGATCCCCGGCAATGGCGCCAATGTTTCGAGGGTTACCTGAAACTATAGGTCGATCTCAGACAAGATCTCTTGTACTGGTCGGAGCTGTTGTGTCCGACTTGATGATGGTTGTCGGAACTGCCGTGTCCGACTTGTTGGGCCTATTGGTAGTGCTGATCCTTCGTCACCAGAGGGTGGTGGTACCTGCAAGGGACTCCGATGCTTAAGTTAGCAAGGGTATTGAGCAGGTTTTAGTAGAATCAGAGTATGAATTATACCTGGGTGCTCCAGTGTATTTATAATGTTGTAGAGTGATCTTTTCTGGAGATAAGATAGTTATCTTATCTTATGTTTGAGTGGAGTTATCTTATCTTTAAGGGAACCGCCCTTGTCTTTCTAGGCTTGGGCTGCCTTTCGACTTGGGTTGTGTTCCTCTGTTTGGGCCCTTTTTGGTCTTCTCCTGGTTATTTGGCCGAACTCTTTAAGAAGAGGTCGGGTAATCCTGACCTGAAGAGGTCGGTCGACTTGTCGTCAATCAGCCCGGGTCATACAGCTCAACCTAGGGCATGAACAGTAAGCATCTCTTATTTAAAAAGGAGAACACTTAGGAATTAGGGACGCCTCCTAGGGAGGACGTATCATACTTTATACACCTAGGTTTCTCTGTAAATTATGAGTAACTAAAGCACCTAGGTTAAGGTTAGGAGCTCTGCTGATTCCTATGGATTAATACAATTACTTTTCTATTCTAATGAATGTCTATTTCTATTCTATGATGCATTATCGTTCTTCATCCTTATGAATCCTGATTCTACATGAGTTCTTTATGAGTTCTGACGCGGATAGTATTGAGCTGCAGTTTGAGGATGCATCACGGGTTCCAACAGAATTATCTGGACTAATTGGGGTATGTGACATATAACCTCGTTAGTCAAGGGCAATTGAGGTTCCTGTGGCATTAAGGGCTAGAACCATAAGAGCATCAGTCTCTGATCTGGAAGATCCGACCTTGTATGTGGCGTTTTGATTAGGATCATCAAAAGGATTGACTTGCACGCGCTTCACCCTCTCCCAGATTGATCTATTCTATTTGGATGTTTGGTCTGGACCTGAGGAGATTAATAACCACGGCCCATGGCTTAATCACTTACAGCCTTGTGATAAACTCCAATTTCGTGGTTTATATTATGTAGAATTCGGGGGGTTTTGTCAATATTTCTCACACTTATTCACAAGAAATGCATGGTTTTGTGTTCACTTCCTAATATTGCTCCATGATAAAAAAAACATTCTTATTTCGCCTTAAAATTGCTATATTTTGATTCTCTTTTAATGCCATTCGATGCCGTGATCTATTTATTAAGTGATTTCAGAATTAATAGGGTAAGAATGGCCTAGAAGAAAGAAAGAAAGCATGCACAAAAGGAAAGAACATGAAGATTTGGATTTTGGGGAAACTCAGCATTGGCGCGCACGCGCACTCCACGCGCACGTGTGTATGAGGATAGCTGGAAGTGGCGCGCAAGGATGGACGCATCCGCGCAGATCAGAGAATTCCCATCAACGCGCACGCGCACTTGGCGCGCACGCGTGGATCACAAAAGCAATCGGCACGCACGCACGGAAAGCTGCACGTGACCTCATTAAAGGAAATTGTGCCTGGCAATTTCTGAGGCTCATCAGGCCCAAATTCAAGCTATTTCTGCATGGAAAAGACCCAAGGATGCTAGGGGAAAGGGGGGATCAATCATTTTACACTTAGACACAATTTTTAGCTAGTTTTTGGTTCTTTGTTCTTCTAGAGAGAGAAACCCTTGTTCCTCTCTAGATCTAGCTTTAATTTGATCTTCCCTTGTTGAATTCTGAATTGGATCTTGTTAATTACTAGTTTTAATTGCTTAATTTTAATTCCTTAGTATAATTTTGCTTAGATCTTGTGTTAGTTTTATGAATTCTTATCAATTGTCATTTTATACCCATTTCATGAATGTTGTGAATCTTGACTTGTTGATGTTACATTGATGATTTCTATGATTAATTGTGTTGTTTGAGTGATTGTATGTTGATAATTGTTAGTGGGTATTTGTTAATTTCAATTTAATTGCAATTTGAACATGTCTTTCGTTAACGCTTACCATGTGTTTGATGAATTGTTTACTTTGATTATGGAGTAGTTCCCTTTACTCTTGGCCTAGGCTAAGGGAATTGGATAAACTTGAGTCATTGGGTCTAATGAATTTAATGATTTGGGAACCCTTAGTGGTCAATTTGATAGCCATTGACACTAACCTACTACTAAGTCAATTAGTAGGTAGGTTAGACCTTATGGGTTGATGTTTTCCAAACCATTTGACGTACTTCAAGTTTTAGAAGTAGACTTAATGAGTTTGGTTCCTCATAATTGTCAAGATATGGTTATTAGACAAGGATAGTGACCCCATTTCCCATGCCTAGCCAAGAGTTGCTTTTACCATTCATATTTGAAAACCCAAAATTCTTGATTACTTGTCTTAGTTATAGTTACTTGTTTAGCTTAGAATAGAATCATATTGGGTGTTACTATGTTAGTTTGGAATTATTCACATCTTTTTTAGTCATTTGAATTAGTTTCTTGCAATTTAAGATTACTTGCTTGTTAAGATTCTTAGTTTAAATGCTTGCTCATGACTCACAACCCTGGATTTCTAACCAATGTTGAAGCACATGTTTGCCCATTCTTTGTGAGACAACCCGAGGTTTGAATACTTCGGTTATTTCTATTGGGGTTGAACTTGTGACAACCAATTTCCCTTCTAAATTTGATACTCGAGGATTGTTGTTGGTAGAGCTATACTTGCAACACGACTTTATTGAGAAATTCTTTACCGACAGTATCCACGAGGGACCATCACCTTGCCATTGAAGGAATCATTCATCATTGAAGTAGAGAGTATGATGTGTTAATTCAGAAGAAGAAGCATCTTCAAAGCCTTAACTAATGCTAATTACTGTCTCTATTTAAATTCTTTATCACTTTTGTTATTGCTTGTTTATGCACCTATAACAACCAAAAACTATCTTTCTACTCACCTAACTAAGATCTGCAGGATAATCACAGCTTGCTTTATCCGACAATCCTCGTGGGATTCGACCCTCACTCACCTGAGGTATTACTTGGACGACCTGGTGCACTTTCCAGTTCAGTTGTGTGAGTTCTAAATTTGCGCAACACATATTCTTTATCGGCTACGGGAAGCAGAAAGGACAGAATAATCTACCCAAGTTAAAAGGGAAGGAGGGATTTTCATCGACATGTCGTGAATAACAGATCCAGACATAAAGCTACACCTACAAATACAACAAAGAAGTTGTCACCAAAAAGAACTCGGACATCGTCCAAAAGAAGTCGGGTAAAAGAAACAAAACACAAAATGCTATTTCAAAAGATCTTTTCCAAACAGAAAGCATAAAAAAGGAGCCCCTCCTATACCACCAGCAGCGACACCATTAGGGGGCAACATGATTATGTTCTACAGCAACAAAATGACAAAAAGTCTCACAAAATTCAAAGACGTAGCCAAAGTTTATAACAGTAAAACCCAGAAAAACCCAGAATACAAAAAACATAATTTCGAAAGTTTTCTAAAGCAACAACCAACAATTTTCAAAGAAATTTTCAAGATTTAAGGCATGCAACAATGGAAGCAGATCTCCAAACAACTACCAATCAATAGTTCAAGAACTTAGAATAGTCAAGACAACAAACATAAGGGACACAAGCACCAACCTTGAAAGAATGCAAAATAAGAAGGCACGACAAGCAGCAAAACACAAACGATCCTCTTCAAAGCTCCAAGACCTCTTCGAACGAATGAAGATAGAAAGAATCTTGGAACTAAAAGGTGGTTATGAAGCAAGAATCAAAGAAAGAAAAAGAAGAAGTTTTTTGTGATAAGCGAAGCTAATGAAACGTTTTCAAAAATGGAAAAAGGAGAAGAAGGAGAGCGCGAAGCATTTTATAAAGAGGAAAGGGAAAAATGGACATTTTTGCACCCCTGTTTAAAGTCATGCACAGATTCCAAGGGAACTGCAGTGTAATGTTTGCCTCTTATTTTAACAGGCAATGTTCAAGATTTTAAAACACATCGACTACCCGACCTCTTGAAAGGTCGGACTCAAGCAGGGGCATTGTTCATACCCTGGCCCAAAACATAAAGGCTAGGCCCAACAAGGACAAAATGCCCGACCTAAAGGGGTAGCCTCTACCATATACCAAATCTCTTTTCAAAGGTCAGACACAACGAAGGGAGCCCAGCTTTACTACAAACAATTAACAATAATAAAGCAATTAGGAACAATAAACATGAAATTTCTCAATGCATTAATAGAAATCAATGTAAACAAGATCCAAATCCAAGATCCAAAATAACTAGAGTAACAAAAACACTAAATGAGAGTAGGAGAATGAGATCTATGGTGTGCAGAAATCGTGACGGTTCCATTCCTTGGTAACGGCGCTGAAAAATTTATACGCACATTCATAATCTTAATTCTTTGTCACAACTTCACACAACTGACCAGCAAGTGCACTGGGTCGTCCAAGTAATACCTTACGTGAGTAAGGGTCGAATCCCACGGAGATTGTTGGCTTGAAGCAAGCTATAGTCATCTTGTAAATCTCAGTCAGGCGGATTAAATTGTTTTAAGAAATTATAGTGATGAAAATAAATAAAATATAAAATAGGATAGTGGTACTTATGTAATTCATTGGTGAGAATTTCAGATAAGCGTAAAGAGATGCTTTCGTCCCTCTGAACCTCTTCTTTCCTGCTGTCTTCATCCTATCCTTCCTACTCCCTTCCATGGCAAGCTGTATATTGGGCATCACCGTTGTCAGTGGCTACATCCCGTCCTCTCAGTGAAAATGGTCCGGTGCGCTGTCACTGCATGGCTAATCATCTGGAGGTTCTCGATCATACTGGAATAGGATTCACCATCCTTGTGCGTCTGTCACTACGCCCAGCACTCGCGAGTTTGAAGCTCGTCACAGCCATCCCTTCCCAGATCCTACTCGGAATACCACAGACAAGGTTTAGACATTCCGGATCACAAGAATGGCCTTCCATGGGTTCTAACTTATACCACGAAGATTCTGATTAAGAAATCCAAGAGATACTCATTCAATCGAAGGTAGAATGATAAACCCATATTTTGTGGTTTATTTCGTGCTTGTTTTGGGGGATTTATTCACCTTTTCCCACATTTATTCAATGAAACATGCTTTTTAGGCCCTAATTTGGTGATTTTTATTTCACTTTAATTCCATTCGATGCCTTGATGTGTTTGTTAAGTAATTCCAGGTTCATAAGGCAAGTATTGGATGGAAGAAATGAGGAGAAAAGCATGCAAAGTGGAGAATGCATGAAGAAACAAAGATTTGGAATGCACCAATGGACGCGCACGCGTACAAGGCACGCACGTGCAAAAGTGGTTTCTCACAAGGACGTGAACGTGTACATGCCGCTTCTGCGCGGGTTGGGAATTTGCCAGCGACGCGCACGCGCACATGGCGCGTGCGCGCCGATATTCTTATATGGCCCACTTAATGGCAAAACGCTAGGGGCGATTTCTGAGCTGCCCAGGCCCAAATCCAACTTGTTTCTGAGTGTATTTCATGCAGAATTGAAGTCCAAGCAAAGGGGGGAGCAATTAGTTTTAGCCAACATGAGCCCTTAGTTAGTTTCTAGAGAGAGAAGCTCCCTCTTCTCTCTAGAATTAGGTTAGGTTGATTTTCATCTTAGATCTAGGTTTAATTACATGTTTTTATCTTGTTTCCTTTATAATTTCTTACTTCTACTCTCTCATTCTCATGTTCTTTAATGTTAATTTCTCTTTTATGTTCATAGATGCTCTTGTTGGATTTGATTTCCCTTCAATGCAATTTATGATTCATGTTCTTTTATTATTGACTTGCTTTATTGTTGTTTAATTCCTTGAAATTGAATAGTATAGATTTACATTCCTTGCAATTTGCTATGTTTCCCTTTTATGCCTTCTAAGTGTTTGACAAAATGCTTGGAAGGATGTTAGAGTAGATTTTGAGCATTCTTGGCTTGGAAAGAGTAATTGGGCAATCTTGAGTCATGAAAACCCAACTCATGTTGGTGATATAGAGTTGTTAGCTAATATTGTTTCCATTGACGCTAATCTTTTGCTAATTAAATTAGTAAGTCGATTAGGACTTTTGGATTGAGATTAGCTAGTCTCATTAGACTTTCTCCCTATTTGTTGGAGTTGACGTAATGAGATAAATTCTTGTTTGACATTCTCCCGATGTGTGAGTTAACTAAATAAGATAAATTAGTCATGCTTGACTAGGATAGAAAGCCTATGATCTCAATCCATTGCCATGAATGTCTCTCTTTTTTAATTTCTTTCTTTAATTACTTGCTCAATTTACTTTTCTTGTCTTTTTATTTTATTGCCCCTCTAATCAAACAAAACCCCTCTCCTTTTACCCCATTATAGCCAATACGCATGCACTCCATTTTATCCTAGGGAGACGATCCGGAGTCTAAATACTTCGGTTAATTCTTATTGGGGTTTGTTACTTGTGACAACACAAAAATTTTAATTTGATGCGAGAGTTGTTTGTTGGTTTGGAGCTATACTTGCAACGTAAATATTTTGTGAAATTCCTAGACCGACAACAATTCTTGCATATCAAATTAATGGCGCCGTTGCCGGGGAGCCAATGGTGCTATGTTATTGGCTATTGTAAATATTGTGAATAGCTTTATCTTTGGTTTGTTTGTTGATTTTTGCTAGTTTTACTATTTAGTCTCCTTCATTTCTTATTGCTCTTTGTTTTTATTTTCTACTTCACTATGAATTCTCACTTTGGCTATGAGTGTAGCTCAAACTATGTTGTAGGAAATGAAAGCCTCAATGAGGATGTGCATCAAGGAATTGGAGATCAAAGGTGGGAGGAGCCTCAGACATTTGATCAACCTCCATGGCAACAACCTCCGCCAATGCACTATGAAGAAGGGCCATTCTATGATGCATGTCAATCCACTGGCTATGGTGAACTCCCTTGTGACTTTCAAGAACCAACACCATATGCCTATGAGCCATATCCTCAATATAGCCACACGTCATACTCACAAGCCTCATACCACCATTTACCTCCACTTGACCATAACTCATACACACCATATCAACTACCGTTAGAATCACATGTAGAACAACCATCATCCCAATACCAATACTCTCAAGAACCACAAATTTCACATACACCACCTCAAGAACTCCACCAATTTAAACCACCTTCCGATTACAAAAATCCCTCCCTAACCGATGAATTCTCTCTTCCAACACCATCTCCTGACGAAACTAAGTTTAAAGAGTTAAGAGTAAGGGTGGCCGGCATAGTAGAAGCCGTGGGTCACCTAACATCTCACCAAAGCTCATGCGCCATAAGTACTCCCATTGTTGAATGTGGAGAGACAACCAAGGAGCCCCGTGAGGATGTGAACTTGAAGCTCCATGGTGAGGAAGGAGAATTGAGGCCAGAAGGACAACAAGAGGAGAAGATAGAGATAAGTGCACATGAGGAAGTAGTGGATGGATGTTTAGGATACGTTGAGCACATAAAGGAATCTCGGATCGAAGAACTCTCTTCCAAGAAGCTGAGAGGGGATGTTGCAGAAAAGAGTAATGTTACGGAAGTAAACAAAAAGTTGGAGGAAATTGATCAAGAAGTGGATTCCATCACTAGTGATTTTTTGCCCACCTTGATCAATCCCCTTGACGATCCTGTTGAACCTTCCCCCAGTAGATTGGAAAGCAAAGTTGAGGAGGACGTACAACCTCCAAGGCCTAATGCGAGTGAAGAACTGGGAGAAGTATTCCAAGCAACAAACGCTCCTATTTATGATAATTTCGAATCAACATATGATCCTTTCGAGTTTGAAGAATCCTTCCCCGAATTGTCTGGATTCGATGATGAGGTCAATTTTACTTTGCCCCCTATCTATGATGAGTGATGGGGAAGAAATAGAAGGAATTGGTGAAGAGGAATGTGAACTTGAGGAAGCTTGGCATGAGGAGGAATTTGAAGAAGCTCGCCAAGTGGTGGAAACCTCTAGAAGAGGATGGACGGGAGTAGAGCATGCTTTATCAAGATCTTTGGGAACTCCTCCACCTAGTTCGTCATCTAATCCTCCGCTTGAGTGGGTAAAACTTCTAACTCTCAGCTTCATAATCCCACTTGAGTATGGTTTACTTGAAACGGATGGCCAACTTAGGGCGCTTTGTGGAATTAAGCGAAAGAGGAGGATGTTTAGTGGTTGGCGTTCTAAATCTAGGCTCATTATGGTGGGAAGCTCGAAATTAGAGAGCATGGATTGGTGCAATGCTAAATTAAATGGGTCTAGGACAGTAATCTGGTACCTCCATGAGAATTCTGTTTTCTCGTCGCCCGGACAAAATCAAGGCAATCAACTAGAAGATGAGTGCGAGGACAAGATATGGGATCCTGGATTATCCTATGATAGTCGTTTTCGGGAGCTCAAGTCTTGGAGAGAACCTCACCAAAGCTTCATGAAGAACGTTGGAAATTCTCTTGTAGATATAATGAATGAATGAATTGGGTTCCATTGTATATAGTTTCTTTACTTTCTGGTATATTTCTCTTTGTTTACTAAGGTGTTTATGCATTTTGTGCTTTAATGAGGGATGAATCTTTGAATTGGGTTTTTGCTTGACTTGCAAGTTTTCTCAAGTTGTTTGAAAATTGTCCCTATGTCTCAAGATGTGCTTAATCTTGCACCTTAGCTTGTTCTAGATTTTTAAAGAAGGATGAGAAGTTATGAGATCTTTTGATGCTCATAAAATAAAAAAAAAAACAACAACAACAAACCACGCGCAAGCGCAAGACGCGCGCGCGTCGGCTACGCATTTAAGTTTTCTGGGCCAAGGACCAGAGAGTTGCGCCATTTTTGGGCCAACTCTGTGCCTCAACTCACGCGAACGCACGCTATACGCGTCCGCGTCACTCCCTGTTTCTCTGTCCACGCGTTGGCGTATTTCATGCCTCTGCGCCTATCCAATAAGCTCAAGCCATCCACGGGAACGCGCATATTGCGCGCGCACATCGATGCGTCTTAACATCATCCAGTCCAAAGGACCCGAGAGTTGTGCCAACTCTGGGCCTCTTTTGTGCCTTCGACCCAGTACATCCGCGCCAACGCGCACCGTACGCGTCCGCGCCCATGCTAACCCCTCCATCTACGCGCAAGCGCGCATGGCGCTCCCGCACCGTTCGTCCATTTCTCCCACCCACGCAAACGTGCAAGGTGCGCGCATGCGTCGATTCGAATTTTTACTTACTCTAGGGACGCGAAGCCCTAGCGCATTCGCGCATCAACTCCCTTCTTTTCCCCAACGTTCCATTTTCTTCTCTCTCACCATCTTCCACCTTCATCTTCCGGCGAGCAACCCGCATCCATCGCCGTCACCGCCGCCATTACCACCCAACCCTCTTCTCTCACTCTTTCCCTCTCTCTCACTTCTTCGCCCTTTCTCTCTATCTCTGCTCGCCCTCAGTGCCGCCCCAGCGCCACCGCGACCGCCATTGTCGCCGGTGTGAGCTCAGCTGTGCCACCAGACCGCCGCGCTGCTATGGTCGATTCTCTCTCTCTCTTCATCTCACTTCACCTTCCTCTCCTTTTTCTCGTTCAATCTCTGCACCTAGGTTCTCACCCCTTGTTCTACTTCTTCTTTTAACTTTTTACTGTAATTGAATTAGTGTAGTTAGAATCAGCTTAATTAGATTAGTTAGTTAGTTTAGTTTGAATTAGGTGGTTAGCGAATCTGGGCTGAGTAGTGGATTTAGGTTTGTTTGAATTTTTTTATTGCTCTGTGGAATTGCTCTGTTTCATTGATTTGTTCTGTGCTCAATTGATATGTGTGCTATATTGTAAGCCATGATTTTTGATCAATGTTCTGAGAAAGAATGCTTGCTGGCTGAGTAAATTCATACTGATTGCTGCTGTTTGTGCTGCATTATTGGCTTGTTCACCCATTCATATGAATTCTTACATGATTTCTGTGCTTCTGATTCTTTAATGAGTTCGTATGGAATTTGCTGTAACTGTTTAAAATTAGGGATTAGCCAATTTGCTATTGAAATGCTGCCGAATTTTTCTTAACCTTAATTCTTGAATTAATAGTGTTTTGATTGGATTAATAAACTTCTGTTTGATGTTTTCTGTGTCAAATAGAATTTTGAAAACTCCTCAAGAACAAGTCCTTTGGTCATGCTGTCCATATTCTTGCTTGATTATTCATGCTGATTTGCTTCTATGCATTGCATGGTTGAGTAAGCTCTTTGATTGGCCATTATTTGTAAATCTTTTAAGGTTTCGTGCCTCTTTTACATTGATACACAAGTTGAAGATTTTCAATCTATGTGGCTGATTTAATTCACTTTATTCATGCGTAATTTACATTAAGCCTCATAGACCACAAGGTTTTCCACTCTTCCCTCAACTTGTGACTTTGATGCATTATTGAATTTAGTGTTGAATGCTTCTTGATTGATTCATTCCCTAATGAACTGATTCTACCAACACATATTCATATGATTCTGGTGATCTTTACATTGATTGGTGACTTGTTTTCATATTAGTTGCTTTCTAGCAATATCATATTTCATCATCAATGACTTGTTGTAATTCATGATTGTGAGTGTGCTTACAGCCTTGTTTTGTGCATTCCTTTCGAACTGAGATAGTAATCACCATATCACTAATTTTCAACTGATTTCTAACTTTGACCTGTTTAACCGACTGACTTCTTTGGTTTTCAACTTAACTCTTTATGTCATTCTTTTGGATATGGTGCTTTATGAACTCGGTAAATGAATAATGTGCAAAATATGGTTTAAATTCTTGGTTTGAAATCTGGTTTGAATTTTGTATTTTGTTGCTTGCATTCCAAGAAATCTCCTTTCTTTATTCACTTCATGAATATGCTTTGCTTTGAGTGCTTTATATCTACTTGGCTATATGCTTATATTATATTATCTCTGTTTTTCAGGATGTTAGATAAAGGAAAAGCCATAGCCACCACTTCCAAAAAGAGGAAGCGCTCCAAGACCTCTACCCCCTCAATATATGCTAACTATGCAAAGAACCCGCTGAATGATGAAGATATAGAAAATCAGTCACTTCCATCCACTGATTCAATCAAATTCCCCAACCTCTACTGCGAGCTACGCTTCTCCCGTTATACAAAGAAAACCTTGAACATTGACAAGAAGCTGAATCTTCCCAATGACGTGAGGCGTGCTATAAACGCCCGTATTTCAGAGTTGGGATTGGATTTTGTTGATTGGAACCTAGGAAGGATCAACATCTCATGTGACACCACCACCCCCAGATGACGACAATAAGGAAGTTACTATTCCATGGGGTGGATGGGTGCACGAGAAGCCCTTGACCAGACGTTGCTCTCGGGCTAGAGCTGCAGTTGAGGCAGCAGGACCTTCTTCCTCCACGGCGGCAGCAGCATCCTTACCACCACCACCAGCACCTGAGCCGACTTATCTGTTGGTGCAGCACCTTCTTCGCTTCATGGTGCGCTTCGAGCATCGTGTCATGCGACGTCTCGACCTCTTAGACCAGGCGTTTGCATCACAGGACAATGAGCTTCCTCCACTTCCGGAGTCTCCCGCTTCTGATGAGCAGGATCAGGAGGAGGAGCATACTGAGGAGCCGACACAGTAGGAGGCACCACTAGAGACGCAAGCTACCACTGAGGTCCAGCGTGACATCCCGGAGCCATAGCCAGTACTTGAGCCACAGCTAGTGCCACCTCCAGTTCCACAGCCCGAGCCTGAGCATGAGCCACAGCCTGGTGCGATTGTTGACCCCATCCCAAGCTTCAGTAGCAGCATCGAGGACGATGCTTAATTCTAAAGTATGGGGAGGTCACCGCTCGTGACCGGTGTTTGCATTCATGTGGTGAATTTTCAGACTTTTATTTCTATTCGCTACTACTCTATTTTGTTTTATTCCGCACTCTATATTTTAGGTCATTTTGGGATTACTGTACATATTTATGCCGTTGTAGATACTCTTATTTTGGTTGTTGCACACTCTTAGTATATATATATATATATATATATATATATATATATATATATATATATATATATATATATTTTGCATCTTGGTTGTGTTTTGCATCCTAGTTGTTGATTGTGATTAGAAAATTAATGGATTACTAAAAATCTAGTTAACCCTTTCTATGAGGAATGTGTTTTGATTGAGAAAAAAAAAGGGGCAAACTAGGAAAAAATTTTTTTTTAATCACAATATTGCATTAGAATAAGCTTAATTAATATGATGAAAATTTCCAAGAAACTCATTTTTAGAACACTACCCCAATTGGTTGAAATTTTTTTTTAGAACTTGCTTGGGTTATATACGTTGTGGATCATGTTTTGAGCTAAGAACACAAGCATGTGAGTTTTGAGCCTAATTGTATGGTTACATCATATAACTACTTATTTTCATTCTTGTGTGCATTATTCTCTTCCTATGATTGTAATCCTTGATTTGTTTGATTCTTTATGTCCATTATTTTGTGTATACATGCATTTATATGATTGAGGCCATTGTTCATATAGCTCACTTACCCAAATAGCCAACATTTTATCTTCCATTGTTAGCCAATTTTGAGCTTATGCTTAACCCACTTATTCTTAAATGTTAGCACATTACAAGCCTAAGTGAAAAACAATAAATATCCCTTAGTTTGGATCTTTGATTAGCTTAGGCTAGTGAGAGTGCTCATTAATTGATTTTGGGAGAGTTGGGAACATTGGGTAGAGATAAAAGTGTATTTTTGTGTTCTATTGAAAAATCTTGGGAATTGGGTACATACTCATGTATCAATCATGTTTACACCATACACATTGATGTTCTTATATATATTTTAGTTTAAAAAATTTTTTTTTTGCAATAAAAAGGGGACAAAATACCCCGAAGTGAAGTTCAATAAAAGTCAATGCATATGTATGGTGATTAAAAAGAGAAGACATGAGTGTGTGAGAAAAGTGAAGAATGGGTAGTTAGGTTTGTTTAGAATTGTTTAGGTTGTCATAGGATAGGTGGGAAGTTTAAGATAATCAAAGATTCGAATTTCTAGCTCACTTGACCATATGCATCCTACCTTGACCCTAACCTCATTACAACCTATGAGAAAGCCCTCATAATATTTGTATGCATGCATGAATTAATTGTTGATTGTTAGATGAAAAACAAATCTTGGAAAGCATGATTAGGGGAGAATTGAGTGAATCAACCCTATACACTTGAGTGCCTAGAGCGGATACACATCCGGTGAGGGTTCAATCGCTCAATTACATGTTTTCACCCATGATCATCATTTCTTGCAAGTTTGTGAACTCTTTTAATGATTCAATCCAATTGTGGTTTGCTTGATTGCTAATACCTTAGCCCTTGTGCTTATATGCGTATTCTTGCAAGTTGATTTATTTTGATTAAGCCATTGCATCATGTAGATAGATTACATTTAGTTAGTGGTTTGCATTGAATAAATGTGATAACCTTTGCTTATTTTTCGATTTTAGCATGAGGACATGCTTAGTTTAAGTATGGGGAGATTTGATAAACCCCGATTTCGTGGTTTATTTCGTGCTTGTTTTGGGGGATTTATTCAACTTTTCCCACATTTATTCAACGAAATAGCATGGTTTTGTAATTCTCCCTTAAATTTTGCTTAAGTGTAAAAACATGCTTTTTAGGCCCTAATTTGGTGATTTTTATTTCACTTTAATTCCATTCGATGCCTTGATGTGTTTGTTAAGTAATTCCAGGTTCATAAGGCAAGTATTGGATTGAAGAAATGAGGAGAAGAGCATGCAAAGTGGAGAATGCATGAAGAAACAAAGATTTGGAATGCACCAATGGACGCGCACGCGTACAAGGCGCGCACGCGCAAAAGTGGTTTCTCACAAGGACGCGCATGCGTACATGCCGCTTCTGCGCGGGTTGGGAATTCGCCAGCGACGCACACGCGCACATGGCGTGCGCGCGCCGATATTCTTATATGGCCCACTTAATGGCAAAACGCTGGGGGCAATTTCTAAGCTGCCTAGGCCCAAATCTAATTTGTTTCTGAGTGTATTTCATGCAGAATTGAAGTCCAAGCAAAGGGGGGAGCAATTAGTTTTAGCCAACATGAGCCCTTAGTTTCTAGAGAGAGAAGCTCCCTCTTCTCTCTAGAATTAGGTTAGGTTGATTTTCATCTTAGATCTAGGTTTAATTACATATTTTCATCTTGTTTGCTTTATAATTTCTTACTTCTACTCTCTCATTCTCATGTTCTGTAATGTTAATTTCTCTTTTATGTTCATAGATGCTCTTGTTGGATTTGATTTCCCTTCAATGCAATTTATGATTCATGTTCTTTTATTATTGACTTGCTTTATTGTTGTTTAATTCCTTGAAATTGAATAGTGTAGATTTACATTCCGTGCAATTTGCTATGTTTCCCTTTTATGCCTTCTAAGTATTTGACAAAATACTTGGAAGGATGTTAGAGTAGATTTTGAGCATTCTTAGCTTGGAAAGTGTAATTGGGCAATCTTGAGTCATGAAAACCCAACTCATGTTGATGATCTAGAGTTGTTAGCTAATATTATTTCCATTGACGCGAATCTTTTGCTAATTAAATTAGTAAGTCGATTAGGACTTTTGGATTGAGATTAGCTAGTCTCATTAAACTTTCTCCCTATTTGTTGGAGTTGACGTAATGAGATAAATTCTTGTTTATATTTGTGACATGATTAATTAATCTTGTTTGACATTCTCCCAATGTGTGAGTTAACTAAATAAGATGAATTAGCCATGCTTGACTAGGATAGAAAGCCTATGATCTCAATCCATTGCCATGAATGTCTCTCTTTATTAATTTCTTTCTTTAATTACTTGCTCAATTTACTTTTCTTGTCTTTTTATTTTATTGCCCCTCTAATCAAACAAAACCCCTCTCTTTTTACCCCATCATAGCCAATACGCATGCACTCCATTGTTACTTGTGACAACACAAAACTTTTAATTTGATGCAAGAGTTGTTTGTTGGTTTGGAGCTATACTTGCAACGTAAATATTTTGTGAAATTCCTAGACCGACAATAATTCTTGCACATCATAGAACGAAAGTAGTTGTCAGGCACACGTTCATAGGGAATGATGATGAGTGTCACAATTATCACATTCATGTTGAAGTGCGAATGAATATCTTAGAAGCGGAATAAGTTGAATTGAATAGAAAAACAATAGTACTTTGTATTAATTCGTGAGGAACAGCAGAGCTCCACACCTTAATCTATAGTGTGTAGAAACTCTACCGTTGAAAATACATAAGTGATAAAGATCAGGCATGGCCGAATGGCCAGTCCCCAAACGTGATCTAAAGATGAAACTAAAGATGTTCCAAAGGATCTCTAAAGATAATAGTAAAAAGTCCTATTTATACTAAACTAGTTACTAGGGTTTACAGAAATAAGTAATTGATGTAGAAATCCACTTCCGGGGCCCACTTGGTGTGTGCTTGGGCTGAGCATGAAGCTTTTACATGGAGAGGTCATTTTTGGAGTTGAACGCCAGTTTGTAACGTGTTTCTGTCATTGAACTCCACTTTGCAACTTGTTTCTGGTGCTGAACGCCAGACTGCAACATGGAACTGGCATTCAACGCCAGTTTGTATTGTCTAAACTCGGGCAAAGTATGGACTATTATATATTGCTGGAAATCCCTGGATGTCTACTTTCCAACGCAATTGAAAGCACGCCATTTGGAGATTGGAAGCTCCAGAAAATCCACTTTGAGTGCAGGGAGGTCAGAATCCAACAGCATCTGCAGTCCTTCTTCAACCTCTGAATCTGATTTTTGCTCAGGTCCCTCAATTTCAGCCAGAAAATACCTGAAATCACAAAAAAACACACAAACTCATAGTAAAGTCCATAAATGTGATTTTTAATTAAAAACTAATAAAATATACTAAAAACTAACTAAATCATACTTAAAACTATGTAAAAATAATGCCAAAAAGAGTATAAATTATCCGCTCATGAATCTACAAATTAAAGAAATGTAAAATTGAATTCAAAACAGATCTAACCAAAGGATCCAATTAAAATTGAAATTGAGAAGGCTAAAACCTAGAGAGAAGTGAGAATTTCTCTCTCTAGAAACATGAACTCAAAAACTAGCTAAAAAATTCTCTAATGTGTGAATCTCCCCTTCCTCATTGGTTCCTTGGGTCTTTTCCCTCCAAAATTCAGCTCATATTGGGATTGGAGCTCTTCAGAAATCGCCAGCCACAATTTCACTAATGAAGTCACGTGCCGAGCATCACGCGTGCGCATCGGCCACACGTACGCGTCATCTGAGTTTTGCAAGTCACGGGTACGCGTACGCGTCGATGGGATTTTTGCTCAGCCATGCAAATGCGTTAACTTTTGTGCGCCAACCCCAGCAACATGCTCCCACGCGTGTGTGTCGGCCACGCGTGCGTGTCGCAGCCAATTCTCCAAAGCTCCATTCTTCATGTTTCTTCCACTGGTGCTTGCTTCCTTTCTCTATTCTAGGCCATTCTTACCCTATAAACTCTGAAGTCACATACCAAACATATCACGGCATTGAATGGTAATAGAAGAGGATTAAAATATAGCATTTTTAAGGTCAAAGAAGCATGTTTGCAACCATGAAGCAAAATAAGGAAAGAGACACAAAACTATGCATTTTATATGAATAAGTATGAAAGAATATTGATAAAAACCCCCAAATTCTACACAAGATAAACCCTAAAATTGGGGTTTATCAAACCTCCCCACACTTAAAGCAAGCATGTCCTCATGCTAAAAATTGAAAGACCAAAGAAATTAGGAGAATGGAGTTTATTAAATGAAAATAACCTATATGGATGCAACTAATGCAAATGTATCTATCTACTTGGTCAAATGTGAATCAACTTCCAAGAACATAAATGAGCACATAGGGCCAAAGTGATAAGATAATTCATGAACTCTACCAATTCAAATATCAACATGGAGTGTAAATGACTTGCATGAAGAAAGCTCGTGAAAGTCGGGAACAAGGAGTTGAGCAGCAAACCCTCACCGGAAGTGTTTGCACTCTATCCTCTGTAGTGTTTGAGGGCCAATTCTCTCAATTCTCTACTAATCTTGCTTTCTAAGGCTTTCTCTTCTTCTACCAATCAACATATGTTTAATGCATGAATACACATATCAAGAGGTCTTTTCAAGGGTTGTAATGGGGTTAGGGTGAAGGTAGGATTGTATTTGGTCAAGTGGACTAAAATTGAATCCTTGATTAACCTAAACTTCCCACCTAACCTAAGACAATCCATGTAATTAAAATATAAAACCTAACTACCCATTGACTATCTTTTGTCACATGTCCATGCATCCCAATTTGAATACAATATATATGCAGTGCTATCACCACTTACTTTGGGGCATTTTGTCCCCTTTTTATTGCTTTCTTATTTTCTTTTTCTTTTTTTTCCTATTTATTTTGTATTTCTTTTATTCTTGTGGTGGGTACTATATATATGAGAGATCAATGCATATGCTTAAGATATTGAATGTATGAACATGCGCCCAACTCTTTTTCACATTTTCCATAACAAAGTATAACATACCCAATTTCCAAACCAAATGTTCCCCACCCAATTTCCCCAAACTAAAATTATGTACACTCTTCTCACTAGTCTAATGATGAGCGGATAATTTATACGCTTTTTGGCATTGTTTTTAGGTAGTTTTTAGTATGTTTTAGTTAGTTTTTATTATATTTTTATTTGTTTTTAAATAAAAATCACATTTCTGGACTTTACTATGATTTTTTGTGTTTTTCTGTGATTTTAGGTATTTTCTGGCTGAAATTGAGGGACCTGAGCAAAAATCTGAGTCAGAGGCTGAAAAAGGACTGCAGATGCTATTGGATTCTGACCTCCCTACACTCGAAGTGAATTTTCTGGAGCTACAGAAGCCCAATTGGCGCGCTCTCAATTGCGTTGGAAAGTAGACATGATAGGCTTTCCAGAAATATATAATAGTTTATACTTTTCCCGAGATTTGATGGCCCAAACCGGCGTTCCAAGTCAGCATAAATATTCTGGCGTCAAAAAGCCAGAACTGGTATAAAAGCTGGAGTTAAACTCCCAAATTGGCACAAAAGCTGGCGTTTAACTCCAAGAAAAGTCTCTACACATGAAAGCTTCAATGCTCAGCCCAAGCACACACCAAGTGGGCCCGAAAATGGATTTCTGCATTAATTACTTATTTTTGTAACCGTAGGCTACTAGTTATCTATAAATAGGACCTTTTGCTATTGTATTTTCA
The DNA here is from genome assembly GCF_003086295.3 of Arachis hypogaea. Lineage (NCBI taxonomy): Eukaryota > Viridiplantae > Streptophyta > Magnoliopsida > Fabales > Fabaceae > Arachis > Arachis hypogaea. Next base: position 55,928,268 of record NC_092055.1, on the reverse strand, counting down.
TCTTTCAATCAATCTTTGAATCATGCTTTGATGATTGAACCCTCTTTGGGAGGCTGGCCATTCGGCCATGCCTAGACCTTCTTTTATTTATGTATTTTCAATGGTGGAGTTTCTATACACCATAGATTAAGGTGTGGAGCTCTGCCGTTCTTCATGAATTAATGCAAAGTACTATTGTTTTTCTATTCAACTCAAGCCAATTTCTTCTCTAAGATATTCATTCACACTCAAGAACATGATGAATGTGATGATTATGTGACACTCATCACTATTCTCACCTATGAACGCGTGCCTGACAACCACTTCCGTTCTACATGGAAACAAGCTTGAATGTGTATATCTTGGGTTTCTAATCTCAAATTAAAACCTTCGTGGTATAGGCTAGAATTATTGGCGGCTATTCCTGAGATCCAGAAAGTCTAAACCTTCTCTGTGGTATTCTAAGTAGGATCTGGGAAGGGATGACTGTGATGTGCTTCAAACTCACGAGTGTTGGGCGTAGTGACAGACGCAAAAGGATCAATGGATCCTATTCCAACATGATCGAGAACCGACAGATAATTAGCCGTGCGGTGACAGCGCATTTGGACCATTTTCACTGAGAGGACGGGAGGTAGCCATTGAAAACGGTGAAACCCAACATACAGCTTGCCATGGAAATGAGTATAAATGATTGGATGAAGACAATAGGAAAGCAGAAGTTCAGGAGGAACAAAGCATCTTCATACGCTTATCTGAAATTCTCACCAATGAATTACATAAGTATCTCTATCCTATTTTATATTTTATTCATCTTTTAATTATCAATTCTCCATAACCATTTGAATCCTCCTGACTGAGATTTACAAGATGACCATAGCTTGCTTCAAGCTGACAATCTCCGTGGGATCGACCCTTACTCACGTAAGGTTTATTACTTGGACGACCCAGTGCACTTGCTGGTTAGTTGTGCGGAATTGTGAAAAAGAGTTGAGATTACAATTGTGCGTACCAAGTTATTGGCGCCATTGATGATCACAATTTTGTGCACCAAGTTTTTGGAGCCGTTGCCGGGGATTGTTCAAGTTTGGACAACTGATGGTTCATCTTGTTGCTTAGATTAGGTAACTTTATTTTATTTTTATTCTTCAGAATTTTTAAGAATGAATTCCAGAGTTTCAGATGATGTTTTTATCATCACAAAAGCTGATTGATTCTCATCAATTTGGCTGTTGTATGTAATGTCCTGCTGAAGCTTGGCTAGCCATGTCTAATCCTTTTAGACTGAAGCTTTAGACTAACATTGCATGATTCTTGGAATTCTTATTAAGAATTTTGTAATCTTTATTTTCTTTTCCAAATAATTTTCAAAAAATTACAAAAAAAAATTTACAAAATCATAAAAACCAAAAATAGTTTATGTTTCTGGTTTGAGTCTAATGTCAATTTTTAAGTTTGGTGTCCTGCATGTTTTATTTAATTTCATGCAATTTTCGAATATATGCATTATGTTCTTCATTAATCTTAAAGTTATTCTTGATGATTTCCTTGCTCTGATCTTTAAATTCTCTTGTCTTGTGTATTTTGTTATTTTTCATATGCATTCTCAATTTGTTGTTGTCCCTAGTATACAAACTTATAAGTTTGGTGTCTTGCATGCATTATTTGTTTTGATCTTAGTTTTCCATGATTACTTGTATTTTGATTGTTTCTCATCATTAAAAAATTCAAAAAATTTTCAAAATTATGTCTTTTCAAGTCAATAACACAGAGAGTTGAAGATTCAGAACATGCAGTAGAGGAATTACACAGAAAAAGCTGGGCGTTCAAAACGCCCAGTGAGGAAGGAAAAATGGCGTTTAAACGTCAGCCAGGGTACCTGGCTGGGCATTAAACACCCAAAAAGGTAGTACTTTGGGCGTTAAATGCCAGAATGGATACCATTCTGGGCGTTAAACGCCAGAACAGATACATTCTGGGTGTTTAATGCCAGGATGGCACAAGAGGGAAGATTTTTGTTTTTAATTCAAATCTTTTTCAAATTTTCATAATTTTTCAAAATCAAATCTTTTCAAAATCAAATCCTTTCCATTTTTTCAGTATTTTCGAAAATCCTTGCTACAATTAATGATTTAATTAAAAATTTTCAAGTTGTTACTTGCCTATTAAGAAAGGATCAAATTTTAAATTCTAGAATCATGTCTTTTAATTTCTTGTTAATCAAGTAATCAACTTTCATTTTAAAAATTTCTTTTAAATTGATTTTCAATCATATCTTCTCAATCATATCTTCTCAATCACATCTTTTTCAAAACAATTTTCAATCATATCTTTTTTTTTATTTCTGATTTCAAAATCTTTTTCAAAATCACTTAACTGTTTTCTCAATTTTAATTTTCGAAAATCATCAATCAAGTTTTTTTCAAAATTTCTTTTAATTATTTCAAAATCTTTCAAAATTTAATTTCGAAAATTCTTTTTCCCCTCTCACCTTCTTCTATTTAAGGGACTAGCACTCTTCCTCAATGTGCAATTCGGACTCCCTCTCTTTATAAGTTCGAATTCTCTCCTTTCTACCTCCTCCTTCTATTCTTATTTTCCTCTAACATCTTAAGGAATCTCTATACTGTGACATAGAGGATTCCATACTTTCTTCTCCTCTCTTTCATATAAGCAGGAGCAAGGACAAAGGCATTCTTGTTGAAGCTGATCCTGAACCTGAAAGGACCTTGAAGAGAAAGCTAAGAGAAGCTAAAGCACAACTCTCTGTAGAGGACCTAACAAAAATTTTCAACCAAGAAGAAGCCATGGCAGCCGAAAATAACAACAATGCCAATAATGCAAGGAAGGTGCTTGGTGACTTTACTGCACCTACTCCCGACTTCTATGGGAGAAGCATCTCTATCCTTGCCATTGGAGCAAACAACTTTGAGCTGAAGCCTCAATTAGTTTCTCTAATGCAACAGAATTACAAGTTTCATGGACTTCCATTGGAAAATTCTCATCAATTCTTAGCTGAATTTTTACAAATCTGTGACACTACCAAGACCAATGGGGTTGATCCCGAGGTCTACAGGCTTATGCTTTTTCCCTTTGCTGTAAGAGACAGAGCTAGAATATGGTTGGATTCACAACCTAAGGAATGCCTGAACTCTTGGGAAAAGCTGGTCAGTGCTTTTCTGGCCAAATTCTTTCCACCTCAAAAATTGAGTAAGCTAAGAGTGGAGGTCCAGACCTTTAGACAGAAGGAAGGTGAATCTCTCTATGAAGCTTGGGAAAGATACAAGCAATTGATCAGAAGGTGTCTTTCTGACATGCTTTCAGAATGGAGCATCATAGGTATCTTCTATGATGGTCTGTCTGAACTGTCCAAGATGTCATTGGACAGCTCTCCTGGAGGATCTCTTCATCTAAAGAAGACGCCTGCAGAAGCTCAGGAACTCATTGAAATGGTTGCAAATAACCAATTCATGTACACTTCTGAAAGGAACCCTGTGAATAATGGGACAAATCAGAAGAAAGGAGTTCTCGAGATTGATACTCTGAATGCCATATTGGCTCATAACAAAATATTGACTCAGCAAGTCAATATGATTTCTCAGAGTCTGTCTGGCATGCAAGCAGCAATAAGCAGTACCAAAGAAGCTTCATCTGAAGGAGAAGCTTATGATCCTGAGAACCCAGCAATGGAAGAGGAGAATTACATGGAAGAACCCTATGGAAACACCTATAATCCTTCATGGAGAAATCACCCAAATCTCTCATGGAAGGACCAACAGAGGCCTCAACAAGGCTTCAACAACAGTAATGGTGGAAGAAATAGGTTTAGCAATAGCAAGCCTTTTTCATCATCTTTTTAGCAACAGAAAGAGAATTCTAAGCAGAGCCACTCTGACTTAGAACTGTAGTCTCTGATCTATCTAAGACCACTCAAAGTTTCATGACTGAAACAAGGTCCTCTATTAGAAATTTGGAGGCACAAGTGGGTCAGCTGAGTAAGAAAGTTACTGAACTCCCTCATAATACTCTCCCAAGCAATACAGAAGAAAACCCAAAGAGAGAATGCAAGGCCATAAACACGTCCCACATGGTCGAATGAATAGAGGAGGGAAAGGCAGTGATTTCCACTGAGGAAGACCTAAATGGACGTCCACTGGCCTCCATGGAGTTCCCTAATGAGGAACCATGGGAATCTGAGGCTCAAACAGAGACCATAGAGATTCCATTAAACTTGCTTCTGCCATTCATGAGCTCTGATGAGTATTCTTCCTCTGAAGAGGATAAAGATGTTACTGAAGAGCAAGTTGCTAAGTGAGCAATCATGAAGCTAAATGCCAAGTTATTTAGTAATGAGACTTGGGAGGATGAACCCCCCTTGCTCACCAAAGAACTGGATGACTTAACTAGGCAGAGATTACCTTAGAAGAGACAGGATCCTGGAAAATTCTCAATACCTTGTACCATAGGTACCATGACCTTTGAGAAGGCTCTGTGTGATCTGGGATCAAGTATAAACCTCATGCCTCTCTCTGTGATAGAGAAGCTAGGGATCCGTGAGGTACAAGGAAACAGGCTTATGGACTTGTAGAGGATGTCTTGGTAAAGGTTGAAGGCCACTACATCCCTGCTGATTTCATAATCCTAGACACTGGGAAGTGTATGGATGAATCCATCATCCTTGGCAGACCCTTCCTAGCCACAGCAAAAGCTGTGATTGATGTTGATAGAGAAAAATTGGTCCTTCAAGTGAATGAGGACTCCCTTGTGTTTAAAGCTCAAGGATCTCCCTCTGTAGTCATGGAGAGGAAGCATGAAAAGCTTCTCTCAATGCAGAGCCAAATAGAGCCCCCACGTTCAAACTCTAAGTTTGGTGTTGAGAGACCATCATCATGCTCTGAGTATCTGTGAGGCTCTATGAGAGCCCACTATCAAGCTATTGACATTAAAGAAGCACTTGTTGGGAGGAAACCCAATTTTATTTAATCATATCTATTTATTTTTCATTGTTATTTTATGTTTTCTGTAGGTTGATGATCATGTGAAGCCACAAAACAGAATAAAAAATAGTATTAAAAATAGCACACCCTGGAGGAGAAGCTTACTGGCGTTTAAACGCCAACAAGGGTAGTAGAATGGGTGTTAAACGCCCAGTCTAGCACCATTCTGGGCGTTTAACGCCAGAAAAGGGCACCAGACTGGCGTTTCACGCCAGAAATGGGCATAGAGCTGGCGTTTAAACGCCAGAAATGGGAGAAAAGCTGGCGTTAAACGCCAGAAATAGGCAGGAACCTGGCGTTTAACGCTAGGATTGGCAATCAAGGGGGCGTTTACACGCCAACATGGTGCAGGAATGAGAAATCCTTGACACCTCAGGATTTGTGGACCCCACAGGATCCCCACCTACCTCCTCTATCTCTCTTCTTCACACCTTCCCATAACACCCTTCCCCAAATACCCTTCACCAATCACCTTAATACCTCTTCCCCAAAAACCCTTCACCTATCTAATCCTACCCTCTTCTCCATAATCTCTTCACCAATCCATATCCATCCACCATAGATCCCCACCTACCTCACCATTCAAATTCAAACCACTTTCCCTCCCAAACCCACCCATACATGGCCGAACCCTACCCCTCTCTCCACTCCTATATAAACCCCTCTTCCCTCATTCATTTTCACACATCATACACACTACTTCTCCCCCTTGGCCGAACCACAAAAGCCCCTCCATCTCCTCCATTTTCTTCTTCTACTCTTTTCTTTCTTCTTTTGCTCGAGGACGAGCAAACCTTCTAAATTTGGTGTGGTAAAAGCTAAAGCTTTTTGTTTTTCCATAACCATTTATGGCACCTAAGGCCGGAGAAACCTCTAGAAAGAGGAAAGGGAAGGCAAAAGCTTCCGCCTCTGAGTCATGGGAGATGGAGAAATTCATCTCAAGGGAGCATCAAGACCACTTCTATGAAGTTGTGGCAAAAATGAAGGTGATCCCCGAAGTCCCCTTCAAGCTCAAAAAGGGTGAATATCTGGAGATCCAACATGAGATTCAAAGAAGAGGTTGGGAAATTCTCACCAACCCCATTCAACAAGTCAGAATCCTAATGGTTCAAGAGTTTTATGCCAATGCATGGATCACCAAGAACCATGATCAAAGTGTGAACCTGGACCCAAAGAATTGGCTTACAATGGTCCGGGGGAAATGCTTAGATTTTAGTCCGGAAAATGTAAGGTTGGCATTCAACTTGCCCATGATGCAAGGAGATGCACGCCCCTACACTAGAAGGGTCAACTTTGATCAAAGATTGGACCAAGTCCTCATAGACATTTGTGAAGAGGGTGCTCAATAGAAGAGAGATTCAAGAGGGAAGCTGAAGAACGAAACTCTCGCGCGATCTAGAATTTTCACAAATAAGTTCCTGTTGTAAGTATAGCTTCTAGACCGACAAGAATTACTTTCTTACAAAAGTTTTGGTTGTCACAAGTAACAAACCCCTTTGAAATTGATAACCGAAGTATTTAATCTCGGGTTATCTTCTCAAGGAATTGCAGGGAGGTGTTCTTATTATTGGTTATGACTCTTGTAAATTGGGGGTTTTGAAAGTAAGGAACAGGTAATTTAAATGACAAGTAAAATAAATTAACAATAATAAAATCTCTTGGCAAGGTATAAGAACTGGAAGTCCTATCCTAATTATCCTTATCAATTGTGATGAGAATTGGATTTTTCTCCCACCTTGTTAACCTCTAACTATGAAGGTAAGTTAAGTGGATGAATTAATTTTGATTCCTCAGGTCCTAGTCTTTCCTTGGGAAAGGCTAGAGTTATTGGAACTCGAATTAATTCTTGACGAATTCCAATTTTCAATCAACAATGAGTTTAATAACTCAAGTGTCTCCAATTACTCAACCAAAGCCAAAAGGAGAAATTCTAAATTAAATTAAGAGCATTCATAAATCTGAAAACACATTAAATTACGTCTAAACATAAATTCAACTCTAACATGGAAAGGTTCATAAGTCAATTGGGCAACATAAATCAAATACAAATAAAAGTATTAGAGTAAATAAAAGTAGAAAATAAATATTGAAGGAACATAGAACCTGGAGTGAAGAGATCATAGCTTAAACATAATAAAAATCCTAAATCCTAATCCTAAGAGAGAGGAGAGAACTTCTCTCTAAAAACTACATCTAAAACCTAAAATTGTGAATTATGAGCTTGTATGATGAATGGATGCATTCCCCCACTTTATAGCCTCTAATCTGTGTCTTCCGGGTCAAAAAATGGGTCAAAAACAGCCCAGAAATCACCCCCAGCGTATTCTGGTACGTTCAAGTCGCGGCAAAGTGACGCGGAGGCGTCGTCCACGTGTTTGCGCGGATTGCACTTTTGCCAGGTCACGCGCCCGCATGATCCACGCGTTCGCGTCACCTGGCTTCGGAGCAGCTATTACAAATTATATATCAAATCGAAGCCCCGGATGTTAGCTTTCCAACGTAACTAGAACTGCATCATTTGGACCTCTGTAGCTCAAGTTATGGTCGTTTGAGTGCCAGGAGGTCAGGCTGGACAGCTTTAGCAGTTCCTTCAGTTTCTTGTATTCCTTCCACTTTTGCATGCTTCCTTTCCATCTTCCAAGCCATTCCTATCCTGTAATCTCTGAAATCACTTAACACACATATCAAGGCATCGAATGGTAATAAGAGAGGATTAATATTAGCAAATATAAGTCCAAAGAAGCATGTTTTCAATCATAGCACAAAATCAGGAAGGAGAATGTAAAACCATGCAATTAGTATGAATAAGTGGGCAAGGACTTGATAAAAACCACTCTATTGAGAACAAGATAAACCATAAAATAGTGATTTATCAACCTCCCCACACTTAAACAGTAGCATGTCCTCATGCTAAGCTCAAGAGAAACTATAAAGGATGAAGAGGAATGAGAGAATGTATGAAATGCAACCTACCTGTATGAATGCAACTATATGCAAAAATGATTCTACCTACTTGGTTAAAAATAAATAAGTTCTCGAACACAAACATAAATCAAATTTCACTAATTCAATTTATACAATAAAGGACAAGTAAACTTGTAAGAAGATAGCTCATGAAAGCAGGGAACATAGAATTAAGCATTGAACCCTCACTGGTAATGTATATCACTCTAACTCTCAAGTGTCTAGGGTCAATCATTCTTCTCTTCCCTAGTCATGCTTTCTAAACCTTGTTCTTCATCTAACCAATCAACAAATATTTAGTATATCAATGCAAATATCATGAGGTCTTTTCAGGGTTGTAATGGGGCTGAGGTAAAGGTAAGGATATATATATATATATATATAAGGCTAAGTGAGCTAACAAAGTGAATCCTTGATTAGTCTAAGATCTCACCTAACATATACATACTTTATATAATTTAAAATGCTTTACCTAGCTACCCAAATTTTTCCCACTTTTATATTACATGCTCATGTATCAAACTTATTTTTGAATTTTGTCCCATGTGCATTGATTCTTTTTATTTTGCATTGGGGAAATTTTTGTGTCCCCTTATTCAATTACTTAAAAATTTAATATTTTTTTTATTTTTTTATTTATTTTTTATTTTTTTTCAATGCACATGGTAATTTAATTATTTTGACTTCACATGAGCATGCTTCCCAAACCTTGAAATAACTTATTCAATTTAATTTCCTTTTTTTTTCTATCATCCCATGTTACCATAAAATTCTCCATACTTAATTTATACACAATATCTATCTTAAGCTTAACCAAGGATTCAACTTGGGATTTTTATTTTGTTTTTTTGCTTAAGGCTAGTAATGTGGTTATAAAATAGAAGAAGGGGCAGAAAGGCTCAAGGGGGCTAACAATGGTGACATAAAAGGGTAGGCTTATTTAGGATAAGTGAGCAAAAACAAGTAATTGACTCAATCATATGCAAGCATGTAAATACACTAAATAATGGATATATAGAATGGAACAAAGTAAAGATTGCAATTATAGAGAAGAAAACACACAAGAATAAAAATTTATGGTTAAATAATGTAACCATATAAATAAGCTCAAAATCTCACAGGTTGTGTGTTCTTAGCTTTTTAGACTATGTTCCAAATACAACTTCAAACAAGTTTTAAGAGATGATCATGAAAAGAAAACTACCTTAGGTTGGGTTGCCTCCCAACGAAGCGCTCTTTTAGCGTCGCTAGCTCGACAATTTCTCTATTAGTTGAGATGATATTTCATTTTGGGGGTTTCCCCAATGTTGCCCATGCACTTGCTGTCCTTTCTCGAAGCTCCTGGGTGTCAGATGGAGGTCGTGCCTTCTCTTTACCTTTTCTTTATAAATTTTGGCATTTTCACAGGCTTGAGATCTGAATTCCTCCATTTCCTGTAGCTGTAAGACCCTCTTTTCACCAGCAGCAACGCTATCAAAATTTAGTAGCTTGAGAGCCCAGAGGTCTTTGTGTTCCAACTGCAATGGTAAATGACAGGCCTTTCCATACACCAGTTGATACGGGGACATCCCGATTGGTGTTTTAAATGCCATTCTGTATGCCCAAAGAGCATCATCCAGCTTTTTCGACCAATCCTTTCTTGATGCCCCTACAGTCCTTTTTAGCCCTCTGTTAGATATCTCGGTTTGCCCACTGATTTGGGGGTGGTAAGGTGTGGCAACCTTGTGTTTCACTCCGTATCGTAGGAGGAGAGCTTCTAGTGGTTTGTTACAAAAATGGCTCCCTCCATCACTGATGAGTGCTCGTGGGACTCCGAATCGGCTAAAGATGTTCTTTCTGAGGAAGTTCATGACCACTTTGTTGTCATTCGTTGGGGTTGCAATAGCCTCTACCCACTTGGAAACGTAATCCACTGCTACCAAGATGTACTTGTTTGAATATGAGGTTGGGAATGGTCCCATGAAATCGATTCTCCACACATCAAACAGTTCCAGTTCTAAGATGAAATTCTGTGGCATCTCATTTCTTTTGGGTAGGTTTCCAGCTCTTTGATATTTATTGCAGTTCTTTACTAGTTCTTTGGCATCCTTGAATAGGGTGGGCCAAAAGAATCCACTTTATAACACCTTGGCCGCAGTTCTATCCCCTCCAAAATGGCCTCCATAGCACGAGCCGTGGCAGTTCCACAAGACCTCTCGTCCCTCTTCTTCCGAAACACATCTTCTCAGGATTCCATCTGAACACTTTGATGCACGAATTGCGAATCACACTTTTCACAACGCGTACCACTAACCAGCAAGTGCACTGGGTCGTCCAAGTAATACTTACGTGAGTAAGGGTCGAATCCCACGGAGATTGTTGGTTTGAAGCAATCTATGGTTATCTTGTAAATCTTAGTCAGGAAGTCAATTATGTTTATCAATTGAATTGTGAGTAACCAGTAGAGCATAAATTAAAAATTACTTGTTGTGCAGTAATGGAGAATATGTTGGAGTTTTGGAGATGCTTTGTCTTCTGAATCTCTGCTTTCCTCTGTCTTCTTGTTCACGCACGCACGTCCCCCTATGGCAAGCTGTGTGTTGGTGGATCACCGTTGTCAATGGCTACCTTTCGTCCTCCTAGTGAAAACTACGCTCACGCGCTGTGTCACAGCATGGCTAATCACCGGTTGGTTCTCGATCCGGTTGGAATAGGATTTACTATCCTTTTGCGTCTGTCACTAACGCCCAGCCTTCAAGAGTCTGAAGCTCGTCACAGTCATTCAATCCTTGAATCCTACTTGGAATACCACAGACAAGGTTTAGACTTTCCGGATTCTCATGAATGCTGCCATCAGTTCTAGCTTATACCACGGAGATTCTGATTAAGGAATCTAAGAGATACTCATTCAATCGTATATAGAACGGAGGTGGTTGTCAGGCACACGTTCATGATTTGAGGAAGGTGATGAGTGTCACAGCTCATCACCTCCATCACAGTTAAGCGCTAATGAACATCTTAGATAGGAACAAGCGTGTTTGAATGGAAAACAGAAATACTTGCATTAATTCATCGAGACACAGCAGAGCTCCTCACCCCCAACAATGGGGTTTAGAGACTCATGCCGTCAGAGAATACAAAGTTTAGATCTAAAATGTCATGAGATACAAAATAAGTCTCTAAAAGTTGTTTAAATACTAAACCAGTAGCCTAGGGTTACAAAATATGAGTGGACTATGATGGATGATGCAGAGATCCACTTCTGGGGCCCACTTGGTGTGTGTTGGGGCTGAGACTTTAAGCAATTCACGTGCAGAGGCCATTTGTGGAGTTGAACGCCAGTTTTTGTGCCAGTTTGGGCGTTCAACTCCAGTTTTTGATCCTTTTCTGGCGCTGGACGCCAGAATTGGGCAAAGAACTGGCGTTGAACGCCAGTTTACGTCATCTATTCTTGTGCAAGATATGGACTATTATACATTGCTGAAAAGCCCTGGATGTCTACTTTCCAACGCAATTGGAAGCGCGCCATTTCGAGTTCTGTAGCTCCAGAAAATCCACTTTGAGTACAGGGAGGTCAGAATCCAACAGCATCAGCAGTCCTTTTTCAGCCTGAATCAGATTTTTGCTCAGCTCCTTCAATTTCAGCCAGAAAAATACCTGAAATTACAGAAAAACACACAACTCATAGTAAAGTCCAGAAATATGATTTTTTTCTAAAAACTACTGGAAATAAACAAAAAACTAACTAAAACATACTCAAAACTATATGAAATTATCCCTAAAAAGCGTATAAAATATCCGCTCATCACAATACCAAACTTAAACTGTTGCTTGTCCTCAAGCAACTAGACAAATAAAATAGAAGACTAATAGGTTGAGAAGCAATAATATCTCAGAGTTTTTGATTGAAGCTCAGATCCTAATTAGATGAGCGGGACTAGTAGCTTTTTGCCTCTGAACAGTTTTGGCATCTCACTTTATCCATTGAAGCTCAGAGTGATTGGCATCTATAGGAACTCAGAATTCAGATAGTGTTATTGATTCTCTTAGTTTAGTGTGATGATTCTTGAACACAGCTTCTTTATGAGTCTTGGCCGTGGCCCTAAGCACCTTGTTTTCCAGTATTACTACCGGATACATAAATGCCACAGACACATAACTGGGTGAACCTTTTCAGATTGTGACTCAGCTTTGCTAAAGTCCCCAATTAGAGGTGTCCAGAGTTCTTAAGCACACTCTTCTTTTTGCTTTGGACCTTGACTTTAACCGCTCAGTCTCAAGTTTTCACTTGACACCTTCACGCCACAAGCACATGGTTAGGGACAGCTTGGTTTAGCCGCTTAGACCAGGATTTTATTCCTTTAGGCCCTCCTATCCACTGATGCTCAAAGCCTTGGGATCCTTTTTATTTGCCCTTGCCTTTTGGTTTTAAGAGCTTTTGGCTTTTTCTGCTTGCTTTTCTCTTCTTTTTTTTTTTTTCTGCAAGCTTTGTTCTTTGCTGCTTTTTCTTGCTTCAAGAATCATTTTTATGTTTTTCAGATTATCAATAACATGTCTCATGTTCATCATTCTTTCAAGAGCCAACATATTTAACAGTCTTAAACAACAAATTCAAAAGACATGTGCACTGTTCAAGCATTCATTCAGAAGACAGAAAGCATTGCCACCACATTTAACCAATTAGAATTTCTTTTATTAAACTCGAAATTTTATTGCTTCTTATTCAAAAGATCTACTATTTTATTCATGTTTAATGATGATGAGAAAAATAAACTATAGCTTAATTGGAGATAAAATCAAATAGATACTAATTACTATTATATGACTTCTAAGGTAAACTTTTTATAAGGACACTGTCACAGAGTTAAGGCAGAAATTGGAAATTAACAACCTTTATTCTGGGGGTATGGGAGTTCCTCTGATCCTTGGGAGGCTTGGTATCACAGAAGACTTTTGGCACTTTAGTTCCCTTAAGTCACGTCCCTGCTCCTCTTGTTCTTTAAGCATATGGGTCAGCATTTGACTGTGTTCCTTCTGTTGTTTTATTATTTGCTCCATAGCTTCCTGTATCTTGGTGACAGACGTCTCAAGATATTCCCAATATTCCGCTTGAGGAATCTCTGGGAGGAATTCCTGTGCTCTCTTCTTGATATGTTCCTCCTGTGCTTGTTGTCTCTCCATTGATGCTTTGGTGATTGATTTTTCAATTAGGATATATTCAGTTATTCCCATCTTGACTCCAGCGTCCTTGCAGAGCAAAGAAATCACGCTTGGATAAGCCAACCTGGCCTCTCTTAAATTTTTGTTAGCAATCTTATAGAGCTCTGTTGAAATCAGCTGATGAACCTCCACTTCCTTTCCCATCATGATGCAATGAATCATCACTGCTCTTTTAACTGTGACTTCAGAACGGTTGCTGGTGGGCAACAGAGAACGCCCAATGAAGTCCAGCCATCCTCTGGCAACTGGTTTGAGATCCTCCCTCTTGAGTTGATTTGGGACGCCCTTTGTGTTGGTGGTCCACCTGGCTCCAGGGATATAGATGTCCTCTAGAATCTTATCCAAGCCAATGTCTGCTCTCATCATCCTCCTGTTGAAGGAGTCTGGATCATCCTTTAGCTGCGGTAGCTTTAATATCTCTCTGATCTTGTCAGGGGTGGTATGAACAATCTTTCCCCTGACCATGGTCCGAAATTCGTAGCAGGCTGTTCCAGATAGTCTTTGCTTGTCAGTCTGCCACATATTAGCATAGAACTCCTGGACCATGTTCCTTCCTACTTTCGTTTCAGGATTAGCTAGGACTTCCCAGTTCCTGATTCGAATTTGCTCCTGGATCTCCGGATATTCATATTCTTTCAAATCGAATCTCACTTCCGGGATCACTGATCTCAGACCCATTACTTTAAGATAATGGTCTGAATGTTCTTTAGATAAGAACTTCCCTTGATTCCTAAGTGGTTTTGGAACGCTCTCTTTCTTGCCTCTTGGAGTGGATTGTTTTCCTTTGGGAGCCATGATATTAGTGATCTCGGATAAACACACCAAACTTAGAGGTTTGCTTGTCCTCAAGCAAAAGAAAAGAAAGGAGAGGGATAGAAGGAGATCGAGGTGCACTTGTTGATGGAGGAGGGGGGAGGCCGAACCCAATTTAAAGGGGTGGTGGGGTGGATTTTCGAAAAATTGGAAGAGATAAGATAAAAAGATTGAGTTGAAAAAGATAAGATAGAAGATATAGTTTGATTTTGAAAAGATAGGATAGATTTTTGAAAAAGATAAATCTGGGTTTTTGAAAAAGATAATATGAAAAAGATATTGAAAAGATTTTAGAGTGAAAAAGATAAGATAGAAGATATAGTTTGATTTTGAAAAGATAGGATAGATTTTTGAAAAAGATAAATCTGGTTTTTTGAAAAAGATAATATGAAAAAGATATTGAAAAGATTTTAGGGTGAAAAAGATAGATTTGTTTTTGGAAAAGATTTGAAAAGAGTTGGATTGATTTTGCAAAGAGGGTGTGTGCTTATGAATTAAGATACATTTGATATTCTGAGGGTAGGATTTTTAGAAATCAGGGTTCTTGACATGTTTATGTAAATAAAATCATGTATTGAATCATAAAATTATAAATTAGAATGGAAATACGTGTGGGATTACTGGATTTGGCTCCTCCCTGTCCTCCTGGCGTTTGAACGCCCAAACACTGCTTGTTTTGGGCGTTCAGCGCCCAAATGCTGATCTCCTGGGCGTTCAGTGCCCAGTTGCTGCCATTCCTGGCGTTCAACACCCAGTGGGTGGCCATTTCTGGCGTTGAACGCCCAAATGCTGCCATTACTGGCGTTCAGCGCCCAGTGGATGCCCATTTTGGGCGCTGAACGCCCAAAATGCCCCTTTACTGGCGTTTTCTTGCCATTGAGCTCTTTTACTCTGTTTTGTGTGCCGAGGTCTTCTGTAAATGATTATTTACCTTGTTGTCAATGAAATCTATATAAAAAAATAAAGATAGAAATAGGGCAAAATGCTTAGAGGATTAATGCCCCATGGCTGGGTTGCCTCCCAGAAAGCGCTTCTTTATTGTCTTTAGCTGGACCTTGCTGAGCTTTTAATCTAGCTTCAGCCTTGAGCATTCTTGCTCAATGTTGCCTTCAAGATAATGCTTGATTCTTTGTCCATTGACAATGAACTTCTTATCAGAATCAATATCTTGAAGCTCCACGTAACCATATGGTGACACACTTGTAATCACGTATGGTCCCCTCCACCGGGATTTCAGTTTCCCGGGGAATAGCCTGAGTCTAGAGTTAAACAACAGGACCTTCTGTCCTGGTTCAAAGATTCTAGATGACAGCTTTCTGTCATGCTATTTTTTTTATTTTTCTTTATAAATCTTGGCATTTTCGAAAGCTGTGAATCTGAATTCCTTTAGCTCATTTAGCTAGAGCAATCGTTTTTCTCCTGCTAATTTGGCATCTAAGTTTAGGAATCTGGTTGCCCAGTAGGCCTTATGTTCCAGTTCCACGGGCAGGTGACATGCCTTACCATACACCAGTTGGTATGGAGAGGTCCCTATAGGGGTCTTGAATGCTGTTCTGTAGGCCCACAGAGCATCATCCAAGCTCCGTGCCCAATCCTTTCTACGGGTATTTACTGTCCGTTCCAGGATTCTCTTTAATTCTCTATTAGAAACTTCAGCTTGCCCATTGGTTTGTGGATGATATGGAGTGGCCACCTTGTGGCGAATGCCATACCGAACCATGGCAGAGTAAAGCTGTTTATTGCAGAAGTGAGTGCCCCCATCACTGATTAGTACTCTAGGGACACCAAACCTGCTAAAAATATGTTTCTGGAGGAACTTCAACACTATTTTAGTATCATTGTTGGGTGTGGCAATAGCCTCAACCCATTTTGATACATAATCCACTGCCACCAGAATATAAGTGTTTGAGTATGATGGTGGGAAAGGTCCCATGAAGTCAATTCTCCATACATCAAACAACTCTATTTCCAAGATCCCTTGTTGAGGCATGGCGTAACCATGAGGCAGGTTACCAGCTCTTTGGCAACTGTCACAATTACGTACAAACTCTCGGGAATCTTTATAGAGTGTGGGCCAATAGAAGCCACATTGGAGGACCTTGGTGGCTGTTCGTTCACCTCCGAAATGGCCTCCATATTGAGATCCGTGGCAATGCCATAGGATTCTCTGTGCTTCCTCTCTGGGGACACACCTACGGATAATTTCGTCTGCACATCTCTTAAAGAGATAGGGTTCATCCCACAAGTAGTACTTTGCATCAGTAACTAATTTCTTCTTTTGTATTCTATTGTACTCCTTGGGTATGAACCTTGCAGCTTTATAGTTTGCAATATCGGCAAACCATGGTGCTTCCTGAATGGCAAATAGATGCTCATCAGGGAACGTCTCAGAGATCTCAAGAAAGGGGAGGGACGTCCCTTTCACTGGCTCTATCCGGGACAGATGATCAGCCACTTGGTTCTCTGTCCCTTTTCTGTCTCTTATTTCTATATCAAACTCTTGTAGAAGCAATACCCATCTGATGAGCCTGGGTTTTGAATCCTGCTTTGTGAGTAGATATTTAAGAGCAGCATGGTCAGTATACACAACCACTTTTGATCCTACTAAGTATGATCTGAACCTGTCAATGGCGTAAACCACTGCAAGTAGTTCTTTTTCTGTGGTTGTGTAACTTTTCTGGGCATCATTTAGAACGCGACTGGCATAATAAATGACATGCAGAAGCTTGTCATGCCTCTGTCCCAATACTGCACCAATGGCATGATCACTGGCATCACACATTAACTCAAATGGCAATGTCCAGTCTGGTGCAGAAATGACTGGTGCTGTGACCAGCTTAGCTTTCAGCGTTTCAAACGCCTGCAGGCATGCTGTGTCAAACACAAATGGCGTGTCAGCAGCTAGCAGATTGCTTAGAGGTTTTGCGATTTTTGAAAAATCCTTTATAAACCTCCTATAGAATCCTGCATGCCCCAGAAAGCTTCTGATTGCCTTAACATTGGCAGGTGGTGGTAATTTTTCAATTACCTCTATTTTTGCTTGATCCACCTCTATTCCCTTGTTTGAGATTTTATGCCCAAGAAGAATTCCTTCAGTCACCATGAAGTGACACTTTTCCCAGTTTAAAACTAGGTTGGTTTCTTGGCATCTTTTCAGAACAAGTTTCAGGTGATCAAGACAGGAGCTGAATGAGTCTCCATATACTGAGAAGTCATCCATGAAGACTTCCAGAAATTTTTCCACCATATCAGAGAAAATAGAAAGCATGCATCTCTGGAAAGTTGCAGGTGCATTGCATAGCCCAAAGGGCATCCTTCTATAAGCAAACACTCCGGATGGACATGTGAATGCTGTTTTCTCTTGATCCTGGGGGTCTACTGCAATCTGGTTATAGCCTGAGTAGCCATCCAAAAAGCAGTAATAATCATGACCTGCTAGTCTCTCTAGCATCTGGTTTATGAATGGTAAAGGAAAATGATCCTTTCTGGTGGCTGTATTGAGCCTTCTGTAGTCAATACACATGCGCCACCCTGTAACTGTTCTTGTAGGAACCAGTTCATTTTTTTCATTATGAATCACTGTCATGCCTCCCTTTTTTGGGACGACTTGAACAGGGCTCACCCAGGGGCTATCAGAAATGGGATAAATAATCCCAGCCTCTAGTAATTTGGTGACCTCTTTCTGCACCACTTCCTTCATGGCTAGATTTAGCCGCCTCTGTGGTTGAACCACTGGTTTAGCATTATCCTCCAGTAGGATTTTGTGCATGCATCTAGCTGGGCTTATGCCCTTAAGGTCACCTATGGACCACCCAAGAGCTGTCTTGTGTGTCCTTAGCACTTGAATAAGTGCTTCCTCTTCCTGTGAATTTAAAGCAGAGCTTATGATCACTGGAAAGGTGTCACCTTCTCCTAAAAAAGAATATTTCAAGTATGGTGGCAGTGGCTTGAGCTCTGGTTTAGGAGGTTTTTCCTCTTTCAGAAGAAAGTTCAGAGGCTCTTTCATGTCCCCTGAATCCTCCAAATCAGGCTGAACATCTTTAAAGATGTCTTCCAACTCTGATTCGAGACTCTCAGCCATGTTGATCTCTTCTACCAAAGAGTCAATAAGGTCAACTTTCATGCAGTCTGTTGATGTGTCTGGATGCTGCATGGCTTTGACAGCGTTCAACTTGAACTCGTCATCGTTGACTCTCAGGGTTATTTCCCCCTGTTGGACGTCAATGAGGGATCGTCCAGTTGCTAGGAAGGGTCTTCCTAGAATGAGAGTGGCACTCTTGTGCTCCTCCATTTCCAGCACAACAAAGTCAGTGGGAAAGGCGAATGGCCCAACTCTGACAATCATGTCCTCAATCACGCCTGATGGGTATTTAGTGGAACCATCAGCAAGTTGGAGACATATCCGGGTTGGTTTAACTTCTTCAGTTAAGCCAAGCTTCCTGATAGTGGATGCAGGTATTAGGTTGATGCTTGCCCCAAGATCGCATAAGGCTGTCTTGGTGCAATCACCTTCCAATATGCATGGTATCAGAAAACTCCCAGGGTCTTTAAGCTTTTCAGGAAAGCTTTTCAGAATGACTGCACTGCATTCTTCAGTGAGGAGAACTCTTTCTGTTTCTCTCCACTCCTTTTTATGACTCAAGATCTCTTTTATGAACTTGGCATAAGAAGGTATTTGCTCAAGTGCCTCTGCAAAAGGAATCTTTATTTCAAGAGTCCTTAGATAATCTGCAAAGCGAGCAAATTGCTTATCCTGCTCCTCTTTCCGGAGTTTTTGAGGATAAGGTATCTTGGCTTTATATTCCTCAACCTTAGTGGTTAAAGAAGCCTTTTTAGAGGGGTTGTTATCAGCACTTGTGTGTGTCTGATCCCTCACTGGCAATTGAGTACCAGAGTCAGAAGCTGGAGTGACGTTAGACGCCAACTCACTATCTGTTCCTGGCGCCTGAACGCCAGAAATGTGCCCATTTTGGGCGTTCAACGCTGGATTATGCCCCCTTTGGGCGTTCAACGCCAGATTCTTGCCCATTTCTGGCGTTGAACGCCAATCCTGCCTTGTTTCTGGCGCTGAACGTCAGTTTTGGGCATGGTCTGGGCGTTCAGCGCCAGCCTTCCACCCATTTTCTGGCGTTTTAGTGCCAGAATTATTTTTCCCTGGGCTCTTACTGTCCTCAGGGGAATCTTTGGTGGGTCGCTCATTTCTTGAATTTTTGATGCCTTGAGGTGGGGTATTTAATGTTTTCCTACTTCTTAATTGAACTGCTTGGCATTCTTCTGCTATTTGCTTTGATAGCTGCTGCTTTGTTTGCTTAAACTGTTCGTCCATATGTATATTAGCTATCCTTGTCTCATGTAACCTGTCTTTGAATTCAGCTAGCTGCTTTGTTAGAAAATCTAATTGCTGATTGAATTCAGCAGCTTGTTTTACAGTACTGAATTCAGCAGTTACTGTTTTAACCTCTTCATTCATGGAAGGGTTGCTGCTTATATACAGATGCTGATTCCTGGCAACTGTATCAATGAGCTCTTGAGCTTCTTCAATTGTCTTTCTCATATGGATAGATCCACCAGCTGAGTAAACTAAAGACATCTGAGCTCCTTCTGCAAGCCCATAGTAGAAGATGTCTAACTGAACCCACTCTGAAAACATTTCAGAGGGGCATTTTCGTAGCATCTCTCTGTATCTCTCCCAGGCATCATAAAGAGATTCATTATCTCCTTGTTTAAAGCCTTGGATGTCCAGCCTTAGCTGTGTCATCCTTTTTGGAGAGAAATACTGATTCAGGAATTTTTCTGTCAGCTGTTTCCATGTTCTTATGCTGGCCTTAGGTTGGTTATTTAACCACCTCTTAGCTTGATCTTTTACAGCAAATGGAAACAGTAATAGTCTGTAGACATCCTGATCTATTTCCTTATCATGTACTGTGTCAGCAATTTGTAAAAATTGTGCCAGAAACTCTGTAGGTTCTTCCTGTGGAAGACCGGAATACTGGCAACGTTGCTGCACCATGATAATGAGCTGAGGATTCAACTCAAAGCTACTAACTCCAATGGAGGGTATGCATATGCTACTCCCATATGAAGCAGTAGAGGGGTTAGAATATGACCCCAGAGTCCTCCTGGACTGTTCATTTCCACTTATGTCCATGATGGATGTATGGATATAACTTGGACTGATTTATCTTTTTATTTATTTTATTTTATAAGAAGTAAACACTTAAATAAAATAAAATAACTAAAAAGAATTTGAATTTTGAAATTAAAATTTTTTTTTTCGTTTATAAAAAAAATTAATTAGTTAATAAAAAAAGAAATTTTTGAAAAAGAGGGAAGATATTTTCGAAAATTAGAGAGAGGGAGAGTTAGTTAGGTAGTTTTGAAAAAGTTAAGAAACAAACAAAAAGTTAGTTAGTTAGTTGAAACAAATTTTGAAAAGATAAGAAGTTAGGAAGTTAGAAGAGATATTTTGAAAAGATATTTTTGAATTTAGTGAGGAGAGAGAAAAACAATAAGATAGTACAAGATTTAAAATTTTTAGATCTAATGCTCCTTGTTTTCGAAAAATTTGGAGGGAAAACACCAAGGAACACCAAACTTAAAAATTTTAAGATCAAGACACAAGGAAAACTCAAGAACACTTTGAAGACTCACAAGAACACAAGAACATGAAGAAAGAACACCAAACTTAAAATTTTTAGAAAACCAAACCAAAATTTTCGAAAACCAAAGGGAAACCAACAAGAAAACACCAAACTTTAAGTTTGGCACAAAATTTAATCGAGAAAATATTATTTATGAAAAAGAAGGTTTTGAAAAGAATATAAAAGACTCTAACCCAATTACCAAGAACACAGATTAATGCTCTAGCCAAATGAGTTATGGGACCTTCAAAAATTTTAAGAAAGATTATTTTTGAAAACACCAAACTTAAAGTTTGGCACAGGATTTGATAGAAAAATTATTTTTGAAAAAGGTTTTTTTTAAAAAAAAAAATATGATAGCCAATTATCATGAACATAAACACCACGTTCTAAATAACTGAGCTATAAGTTTAAAGTATTTTAACAAGGGATAAATAATAAAAGACTCTAAACCAAAAAAAAAAAAAGATTTTTCCTAATCTAAGCAACAAAATAATCCGTCAGTTGTTCAAACACGAACAATCCCCGGCAACGGCGCCAAAAACTTGATGCACGAATTGCGAATCACACTTTTCACAACGCGTACCACTAACCAGCAAGTGCACTGGGTCGTCCAAGTAATACCTTACGTGAGTAAGGGTCGAATCCCACGGAGATTGTTGGTTTGAAGCAATCTATGGTTATCTTGTAAATCTTAGTCAGGAAGTCAATTATGTTTATCAATTGAATTGTGAGTAACCAGTAGAGCATAAATTAAAAATTACTTGTTGTGCAGTAATGGAGAATATGTTGGAGTTTTGGAGATGCTTTGTCTTCTGAATCTCTGCTTTCCTCTGTCTTCTTGTTCACGCACGCACGTCCCCTATGGCAAGCTGTTTGTTGGTGGATCACCGTTGTCAATGGCTACCTTTCGTCCTCCTAGTGAAAACTACGCTCACGCGCTGTGTCACAGCACGGCTAATCACCGGTTGGTTCTCGATCCGGTTGGAATAGGATTTACTATCCTTTTGCGTCTGTCACTAACGCCCAGCCTTCAAGAGTCTGAAGCTCGTCACAGTCATTCAATCCTTGAATCCTACTCGGAATACCACAGACAAGGTTTAGACTTTTCGGATTCTCATGAATGCTGCCATCAGTTCTAGCTTATACCACGGAGATTCTGATTAAGGAATCTAAGAGATACTCATTCAATCGTATATAGAACGGAGGTGGTTGTCAGGCACACGTTCATGATTTGAGAAAGGTGATGAGTGTCACAGCTCATCACCTCCATCACAGTTAAGCGCGAATGAACATCTTAGATAGGAACAAGCGTGTTTGAATGGAAAACAGAAATACTTGCATTAATTCATCGAGACACAGCAGAGCTCCTCACCCCCAACAATGGGGTTTAGAGACTCATGCCATCAGAGAATACAAAGTTTAGATCTGAAATATCATGAGATACAAAATAAATCTCTAAAAGTTGTTTAAATACTAAACCAGTAGCCTAGGGTTACAAAATATGAGTGGACTATGATGGATGATGCAGAGATCCACTTCTGGGGCCCACTTGGTGTGATGGGGCCCACTTGGTGTGTGCTGGGGCTGAGACTTTAAGCAATTCACGTGCAGAGGCCATTTGTGGAGTTGAACGCCAGTTTTTGTGCCAGTTTGGGCGTTCAACTCCAGTTTTTGATCCTTTTCTGGCGCTGGACGCCAGAATTGGGCAGAGGACTGGCGTTGAACGCCATTTTACGTCGTCTATTCTTGTGTAAGGTATGGACTATTATACATTGTTGGAAAGCCCTGGATGTCTACTTTTTAACGCAATTTGAAGCGCGCCATTTCGAGTTCTGTAGCTCCAGAAAATCCACTTTGACTGCAGGGAGGTCAGAATCCAACAGCATCAGCAGTCCTTTTTCAGCCTGAATCAGATTTTTGCTCAGCTCCTTCAATTTCAGCCAGAAAAATACCTGAAATTACAGAAAAACACACAACTCATAGTAAAGTCCAGAAATATGAATTTTTCCTAAAAACTACTGGAAATAAACTAAAAACTAACTAAAACATACTCAAAACTATATGAAATTATCCCTAAAAAGTGTATAAAATATCCGCTCATCACAATTCTTGAAGAGATATGGTTCATCCCAAACAAAATACTTTGCGTCGTTGATGAGGTTTCTTTTTTGATGTTTGTTGATTTCTGGAGGTAAAGCCCCTGTTGCCTTAAAATTGGGAATATCTGCAAACCAGGGTGCTCTGTGAATCATCATCAACTGTTCATCTGGGAAGAACTCATTTACATTTGTATCATGTGTTCCTCCTTTATCATGAGGGATTCTGAATAGGTGATCTGCTACCTTATTCTCCACTCATTTCTTGTCTCTGATTTCAATATTGAATTCCTGCAACAATAAGATCCATCTTATTAGTCTTGGTTTTGATTCTTGCTTGGCAAATAAATATTTAAGTGCTATGTGGTCTGTGAAGACAATCACTATGGCACCAATGAGGTATGATCTAAACTTGTCAAATGCAAAAACTATTGCTAGCAATTCCTTTTCAATAGTGGTATAGTTTCTTTGAGTATCATTGAGGACTTTGCTGGTATAGTATATCACATGGACCAAGTTATCTTTTCTCTGTCCTAACACTGCCCCAATTGCGAAATCAGATGCATCGCACATCAGTTCAAATGGTAAATTCCAATTAGGTGGGGAAATGATAGGGGCAGAGGATAGCCTCTTTTTCAAGTTTTCGAATGCTAGCATGCACTTTTCATCAAAGATAAATGGTGTATCAGATATAAGAAGATTGCTTAAAGGCTTGGCTCTCTTTGAAAAATCTTTAATGAACCTTCTGTAAAAGCCAGCATGTCGTAGAAAACTCCTAATTGCCTTAACATCACTTGGTGGGGGTAATTTTTCAATGAGTTCCACTTTAGCTCTGTCCACCTCAATGCCTTGGTTAGAAACCTTATGGCCAAGAACTATTCCTCCTGTCACCATAAAGTGACATTTCTCCCAGTTCAAAACCAAATTAGTCTCTTGACATCTTTTCAATACCAGGGCCAGGTGATTTAGGCAATCAGGAAAGGAATCTCTGAATACTGAGAACTCATCCATAAAGACTTCGATGAATTTTTCTATCATATCTGAGAAAATGGAGAGCATGCAGCGTTGAAAAGTTGCAGGCGCATTGCATAGCCCAAATGGCGTGCGTCTTTAGGCAAACACTCCATATAGGCAAGTGAAGGAGGTTTTCTCTTGGTCTCTTGGATCAACCACTATTTGGTTATATCCTGAATAACCATCGAGAAAACAGTAATATGCGTGTCCTGCAAGTCTTTCCAGCATTTGATCCATGAAAGGAAGGTGGAAATGATCTTTTCGTGTAGCTTCATTGAGTTTTCTGTAGTCTATGCACATCCGCTATCCTGTGACAGTCCTTGTAGGGATAAGTTCGTTCTTCTCATTGGGGACTACAGTGATTCCTCCCTTTTTTGGGACAACTTGCACAGGGTTGGCCCAAGGGCTGTCTGAGATCGGATAGATCACCCCTCCTTGCCACAACTTCATGACTTCTTTCTGTACCACTTCCTTCATGACTGGATTCAGCCTCCTTTGGGGTTGAATGGATGGTTTGGCATCATCTTCCAACAGTATCTTATGCATGCATATAGCTGAACTGATTCCCGTCAAGTCAGCAAGGGTCCATCCAATGGCCTCCTTGTGCCTTTTTAATACTTGGAGTAGCTCCTCCTCTTGTTCTTGGCTGAGAGATGAGTTTATGATCACTGGATAACTTTCATTTTCCCCTAGATATGCATACTTGAGAGTGGGTGGCAGTGCCTTCAGTTCAAGTTTAGGTGCTTCTTTCTTTTCATTCTTCTCCTCTATTGTGCCCTGAACCTGAACCTCAGCTGTTGCAGCTTCTTCGCTTGATGCTGATTCCTCCTCTTTTGTTAACTCCTCAAGTTCTTCTTCTTCAAATTTCTCTTGTACTACATCTTCCAGTGAGTCCAACCTCTTACATTCTCCCAATGGTTCCTGTGGATAGTTCATGGCCTTGAACACATTGATCATCATTGTTTCATTGTGTAGTCTAAGAGTAAGTTTGCCCTTTTGGACATCGATGACAGCTCCGGCAGTAGCTAAGAATGGTCTACCCAAGATGATAGAAGCCTTAGCTCCTTCCTTCATGTCCAACACTACAAAGTCTGCTGGAAAGATAAAGTCTCCTACCTTCACTAGCAAGTCTTCCACTATGCCGTGAGGAAACTTGAATGATCGGTCTGCCAGTTGCAAGGCCATTTTTGTTGGTTTGGCCTCCTCAATCTTCATTTTTCTCATCATAGCTACAGACATCAGATTTATGCTGGCTCCTAAATCACATAGAGCCTTTTGCACTGTTATTTCTCCTATAATACAGGGAATCTGGAAGCTCCCAGGATCCTTTAATTTCTGGGGCAGTTTATGCTGAATGATAGCACTACATTCTTTGGTTAGTATCACAGTATCGTTGTTCTTCCAGCTTCTCTTCTTGGTCATCAACTCCTTCAAGAACTTGGCATAGAGCGGCATTTGCTCTATTGCTTCACAAAGGGTATGTTAATCTGTAGTTTCTTGAAAATTTCTAAAAACCTAGAGAACTGGCTGTCATCCCCTTTCTTCCTTAATCGTTGAGGATATGCAGCTTTCGGAATATATGGCCTCAGCTCTTCTCCCTTTGGATGTGCATTGGAGGTGGGGACTTGAACTTCATTGTGTTCCTCCTTTCTTCCAATTTTATCTTTCTCTTGTGGTTGCTTGGAAGTCTCCTTTAATTCCTTTCCACTTCTGAGGGTGATAGCATGACACTCCTCCCTCCGATTTGGTTCAATGTTACTGTGAAGGTCATGGCTGGGAGCTTGCTGAAATAGGTAGCCAATTTGTGTCTCAAGTTTCTTGATGGCAGCGTCTTGATTCTGCATGTTGGATCGCACTTCCTCTCGGAACACCTTACTATCTTGGATTTCCTTACATATGCCTTCAAGTAGAGTCTCAATCCTTGATAGTCTTTCTTCCGATGATGGAGAGTTGAGATTGGAGGGATGAGAAGGGCCATTTTGGCTTTGGTATGGATGTTGAGATGTGTTGTTAAGTGAGTGTTGATATGATCTCTGTGTGGGATGTTGGTGAGCTGCATTATTGTTGGGGTTGTGGCATCTCTGATCTTGACCTTGGTCTTGTTGATTTCCCGATCCAAAGTTTGGGTGGTTCCTCCAGCCAGGATTATACATTTTGGAGTATGGGTCATGGTTCTGCCTAGGTGAATTTCCAATGTAGTTGGCTTGCTCCTGACTACCCTCTGCTTCTTCGTTCACTCCTTCTTGAGTTGCTGCTGAAGTGGTGATTGCTACTACTTGATTCCTCTCCATCTTCTTGGTGAGCTCAGCCAATTGCTTGGTAATCATCTTGTTTTGAGCTAGTAGTGCATCCACATTGTTTAGCTCCATCACTCCTCTAGTGTTGCCTCTTTCAGAAGCATAGAAGTAGTCATTCTCAGCTACAGTCTCAATGACATCTATGGCTTCTTCAATGGTCTTCTTCTTATTCAGAGATCCCCCAGATGAGTGGTCTACTGCCTTCTTTGATTCATAAAAAAGACCTTCATAGAAAATGTGCAGCTGCACCTATTCATTGAACATATCTGGCGGGCATCTTCTTGTCAAGTCTTTAAATCTCTCCCATGCTTCATATAGAGTCTCACCATCTTGCTGTCTGAAAGATTGAACCTCAGCTCTCAACCTGTTGATTCTTTGAGGAGGATAGAATCTCGCCAAGAATTTGTTTACCACATCTTCCTAGGTTGTTAAGCTCTCTTTCAGGAAGGATTCCAGCCATTTAGATGCCTTGTCCTTGAGTGAGAAGAGGAATAGAATTAGTCTGTAGGTGTCAGGATGAACACCATTAGACTTCACAGTGTCACATATCCTTAGGAAGGTGGTTAGATGTTGATTGGGATCTTCTTGAACACTTCCTCCAAATGAACAATTGTTCTGAACAAGGGTGATGAGCTGTGGCTTTAGTTCAAAGTTGTTGGCATGTATGGTTGGCTTTTGGATGCTACTTCCACAGTTTCCTGGGTTTGGATTGATGTAGGATCCTAGAACTCTTCTCTCTTGCCTAGCATGATGCGCTGGACCTTCTCTGCCATGGTTGTGAGCCTCTTCTTCATGATGGTTCTCCATATTCTCATCCATGTCTAGTTCAAATTACTCTTTCTCTTCCTCAGCACCAACTACTCTCTTCCCTCTTGCTTCCCTCCTTAATCTAAGGAAGGTCCTCTCAGGTTCAGAATCAAAGGAAGTTGAAGCCTCGCTTCTTCTACCTGTCATACAACCAACAAGGCAAAAGCAGAAGAGGTAGATGCAGACAGTATTTTCTGCAGAAATATAGTTAGTGTGAGTGATGCAATATATCAAATAGTTAGTGGGTCAATGGACCAAACAGTAAAAAAAATGATATGCAGATAGCACCACAAATGGGTGAGAGGTAAAGGGATGGAAATAACTAAAACTGAAAGTAAATTACTCAGATGGAATTAAATCAAACAAAAGAAAAGTGCTCAATCTAGTTATCCACCAATTTAATCATTGTTGATACAAAAATCAATTCCCGGCAACGGCGCCATAAACTTGATGCACGGAAACTTGTCTCTCAACAGATTTCCCTCGGCAAGTATACCGAATTGTCGTCAAGTAAAAACTCACAATAGAGTGAGGTCAAATCCCACATGGATTGATTGGTCAAGCAACTTTAATTGGAGGAATGTTCTAGTTGAGCTAAGCAGAATTTGATATGAGAATTGCAGGAAATTAAATGGCGGGAAAGTAAATGGCAGAAAATGTAAATGCTGGAAATAAAGAGCTGAATATAAATGATGGAAAGTAAATTGCAGAATCTTAAATGGGGAATGGGGAATTTAACATGAAAGTAAATGGCAGAAACTAAAGAGAATGGGTAAAATCAGAAATGGGGAATCCATTAGGCTTAGGAGATGTTGCATTCTCCGGATCAAGTTCATTCTCATCTCTTCCTCAATCAATGCATTCATTGATCTCCTTGGCAATCTTAAGTGATTGAATTCCAATTCCTTGGTAACTCAATCTCTCAAATCTTGATCAATAGCCAATTCCTTGGTCTAATTGCTCATGAGAAGAGATGAGGTGCGGTCACTGATTATACCACATGTATTTCCAAATCAAAGTATTGGGAGAATTATATGTCACCATATCCGCCTAAACCCCAATTTGGTCCAACATGAGAAATCATTTCTAGCATGATCTCTTCATTCCTCTTCCAAGGTTCAGAAGAGATCCAAGTATGAATAGTTTCTTTTCCAAGACAACTATCCAATTGGATGAAGATTGAAAGCTTTCAAGTAAAATCAAGAGAAAAGAAAGAAGAAAAATAATGAAAACTATTATTGATCCATCAAATTACAAAGAGCTCCCTAACCCAATGAAAGGGGTTTAGTTGTTCATGGCTCTGGGAATGGAAAGCAAAGATGGAGAGTACATTCTGAAGTAAAACTAGAAGTTGCAGAGAAAGTAAAATGATACAGAGAGTAGTCCTCTCAATCCAAAAGCTCTTCTCTAGTTCAAAACTACCCCTATATATACTACTCTTCTGATCTTCCAGTTGGCTCTTCAAGTCTTGGATATGGGCCTCTGGATCTTGAGTTGAAGTAGTTTGGAATTTTCAGTGGGCTCAGCTTTACTTGCAAAGAGAGTGTGAAGTAGGCATTGACTTTGGCTAGGACGTTAATGGCGTTAACGTTAAGTGAAAATGTGGGTTCGAGAGCGTTAGTGACAATCACCTTTTGCACTAACGTTCCTAGCCCAAGATGAGTTACGTTAACTTCAATATTAGTGGCACTAACGTGACCACTAATGTTGCCTCTTGATCCATCGCGAGCGTTATTGGCGTTTACCTTTGCCAATAACGTTGCCCTTGGCCCCTTCTTCCCTACGTTAGAGTTTACGTTAGTGTAGCTAACGTGACTCTTAATGTGGGTATGCCTCAACTTCGAGAGCGTTAGTGACACTTACCTTTGTCACTAACGCTCTAAACACCCTTCTTCCCATGTTAGAGTTCACGTTACTTAGGTTAAAGTGACTTCTAACGTGGTAGTCATAGCCATCTGCAACTTTAGTGACAAAGGTGAGTGTCACTAACGTTGGCTCATCATTCCTTTCCTCCACGTTAGCTTCCACGTTAATGCAATTAACATGACAACTAACGTGGCTAATAGAGGCTTAGTCCAACGTTAGTGACAAAGGTGAGTGTCACTAATGTTGGCTCTTCATTGCTTCTCCCACGTTAGAGTTCACGTTAATGTAGTTAACGTTACTCTTAACGTGGCTAAGTGTGCCCCTCTTCCCAACGTTAGTGGCATTCACTTTTACCACTAACGTTGGAGCTTTACTTTTCTTCCACGTTAACGTAGTTAATGTGGACACTAACGTGGGCTATGATGGCTCACGAAAGCGTTATTGGTGTTCACTTTTCTCGTTAACGTTGTAAGCTAGCCTCCTTTCCACGTTAATGGTCACGTTAGTTGGACTAACATGGCTATTAACGTGGCATCTTCCTTGCTTCCTTTGTCCTGAAATCAAGCAAATAAAGTGCATCAAAGCTAGGTTCTAACCCATGAGATTATGCATCATTCAATTTATCATTCAATTCATGCATAATTCTCATGAAATCATATAAAATTCACAATGTTTGCTAGAATCAAGATGTAAATGATTATTTACCCAAAACTTGCTTATTTCCTAAGAAAGTGCATGAAACTACCCTAAAACCATAAAGAAAAGGTCAGTGAAACTGGCCAAAATGCCCTGGCATCATGGAGCTCTACTGTTCCTCATGAATTAATGTAAAGTACTATTATTTTTCTATTCAACTCAAGCCTATTTCTCATCTAAGATATACAATTGTTCTTCAACCTGATGAATGTGATGATCCATGACACTCATCATCATTCTCACCTATGAACGCGTGCCTGACAACCACTTCCGTTCTACTTGAAATAGCTTGAGTGCATATCTCTTAGCCTCCTGATTCATGACGCATGGTTGCCTTGCCTGACAATCGAGCCTTCCATTCCATGACGCATGGTTGTGCGTAGTGACAGACGCAAAAGGATCAATGGATCCTATTCCAACTTGATCGAGAACCAACAGCTAATTAGCCGTGCGGTGACAGCGCATTTGGACAATTTTCACTGAGAGGACGGGAGGTAGCCATTGACAATGGTGAAACCCAACGTAAGCTTGCCATGGAAGGGAGTATGAATGATTAGAAGAAGGCAACAGGAAAGCA
This sequence comes from Arachis hypogaea, assembly GCF_003086295.3. Taxonomy (NCBI): domain Eukaryota; kingdom Viridiplantae; phylum Streptophyta; class Magnoliopsida; order Fabales; family Fabaceae; genus Arachis; species Arachis hypogaea. The sequence continues at coordinate 55,898,319 of NC_092055.1, read as the reverse complement.
AAGATTCAGAAGTAACAAAGCATCTTCATACGCCTATCTGAAATTCTCACCAATGAATTACATAAGTATCTCTATCCTATTTTATGTTTTATTCATCTTTTAATTATCAATTCTCCATAACCATTTGAATCTGCCTGACTAAGATTTACAAGATGACCATAGCTTGCTTCAAGCCGACAATCTCCGTGGGATCGACCCTTATTCACGTAAGGTTTATTACTTGGACGACCCAGTGCACTTGCTGGTTAGTTGTGCAAAGTTGTGAAAAAGAGTTGAGATTACAATTGTGCGTACCAAGTTGTTGGCGCCATTGATGATCACAATTTCGTGTTTGAGTCTAGTGTGAATTCTTAAGTTTGGTGTCAATTGCATGTCTTTATTCTTCTTGAATTTTTCGAATACATACATTATGTTCTTCATTAATCTTCAAGTTGTTCTTGATGATTTCCTTGCTCTGATCTTTAAATTCTCTTGTTTTGTGTCTTTTGTTGTTTCTCATATGCATTTTCAAATTATTATAGTCATTAGTATACAAACTTCTAAGTTTGGTGTCTTGCATGCATTGTTGATTTAATCTTAGTTTTCCATGATTAGTTGCAATTTGATTATTTCTCATCATTAAAAATTCAAAAAAAAATTTTAATTGTGTCTTTTCAAGTCAATAATACAGAGAATTGAAGATTCAGAACATGTAGCAGAGAAATTACTCAGAAAAAGTTGGGCGTTCAAAATGCCCAGTGAAGAAGGAAAACTGGCGTTTAAACGCCAGCCAGGTACGTTAAACGCCCAAAAAGGTAGTATTTTGGGCGTTAAACGCCAGATGGCACAAGAGGGAAGATTTTATTTTTAATTCAAATCTTTTTCAAATTCTCATAATTTTTCAAAATCAAATTTTTTTTCAAATCATATCTTTTCAAAATCAATTTCTTTCCATTTTTTTATTTTCGAAAATCCTTGCTACAATTAATGATTTAATTCAAAATTTTCAAGTTGTTACTTGCCTATTAAGAAAGGATGAAATTTTAATTTTAGTATCATATCTTTTAAATTTCTTGTTAGCCAAGTCATTAATTTTAAAATCAAATCTTTTTAAATTGTCTTTCAATCATATCCTTTCAATCATATCTTTTTAAAACCATATTTTCTCAATCACATCTTTTTCAAAATAATTTTCAATCATATCTTTTTGATTTCTAATTTCAAAATCTTTTTCAAAATCACTTAACTACTTTCTCAATTTTAATTTTCAAAAACCATCAATCAATTTTTCAAAATTTCTTTTAATTATTCAAAATCTTTTTAAAAGTAATTTCGAAAATTCTTCCCCTCTTCTCACATCCTTCTATTTAAGGGACTAGCACTCCTCTTCAATATGCAATTCGGACTCCCTCTCTCTATAAGTTCGAATTCTCTCCTCTCTACCTCCTCCTTCTATTCTTCTTTTCCTCTGACATCTCAAGGAATTTCTATACTGTGACATAGAGGATTCCATACTTTCTTGTTCTCTTCTCTTTCATATGTGCAGGAACAAAGACAAAGGCATTCTTGTTGAAGCTGATCCTGAACCTAAAAGGACCTTGAAGAGAAAGCTCAGGGAAGCTAAAGCATAACTCTCTGGAGAGGACCTAACAGAAATTTTCAAACAAGAAGAAGCCATGGCAGCCGAAAACAACAACAATGCCAACAATGCAAGGAAGGTGCTTGGTGACTTTACTGCACCTACTCCCGACTTCTATGGGAGAAGTATCTCTATCCCTGCCATTGGAGCAAACAACTTTTTGCTTAAGCCTCAATTAGTTTCTCTCATGCAACAGAATTGCAAGTTTCATGGACTTTCATTAGAAGATCCTCATCAGTTCTTAGCTGAATTCTTGCAAATCTGTGATATTGTTAAGACCAATGAGGTTGACCCCTGAGGTCTATAGACTTATGCTCTTCCCTTTTGCTGTAAGAGACAGAACTAGGACATGGTTGGACTCTCAACCTAAAGAAAGCCTGAAGTCTTGGGAAAAGCTAGTCAATGCCTTCTTGGAAAAGTTCTTTCCACCTCAAAAATTGAGTAAGCTTAGAGTGGAAGTCCAAACCTTCAGGCAGAAGGAAGGTGAATCCCTCTATGAAGCTTAGGAAAGATACAAGCAATTGATCAGAAGGTATCCTTCTGACATGCTTTCGGAATGGAGCATCATAGGTATCTTCTATGATGGTCTGTCTGAACTGTCCAAGATGTCATTGGACAGCTCTGTTGGAGTATCTCTTCATCTGAAGAAGACACCTGCAGAAGCTCAGAAACTCATTGAAATGGTTGCAAATAACCAATTCATGTACACTTCTGAAAGGAATCCTGTGAATAATGGGACAAATAAGAAGAAAGGAGTTCTTGAGATTGATACTCTGAATACCATATTGGCTCAGAATAAAATATTGACTCAGCAAGTCAATATGATTTCTCAGAGTCTGTCTGGAATGCAAGCAGCAATAGGCAGTACCAAAGAAGCTTCATCTGAAGAAGAAGCTTATGATCCTGAGAACCCAGCAATGGAAGAGGTGAATTACATAGGAGAACCCTATGGAAACACCTATAATCCTTCATGGAGAAATCATCCAAATCTCTCATGGAAGGACCAACAGAGGCCTCAACAAGGCTTCAACAACAGTAATGGTGGAAGAAATAAGTTTATCAATAGCAAGCCTTTTCCATCATCTTCTCAGCAACAGATAGAAAATTCTAAGTAGAGCTACTCTGACTTAGCAACTGTAGTCTCTGATCTAATTAAAACCACTCAAAGTTTCATGACTGAAACAAGATCCTCCATTAGAAATTTGGAGGCACAAGTGGGTCAGCTGAGTAAGAAAGTTACTGAACTCCCTCCTAGTACTGTCCCAAGCAATACAAAAGAGAACCCAAAGAGAAAATGCAAGGCCATCACCATAACCCACACGGCCGAATCTGGAGAGGAGGAAGAGACAGTGATTTCCACTGAGGAAGACCTCAATGGACGTCTACTGGCCTCCAAGGAGTTCCCTAATGAGGATCCATGGGAATCTGAGGCTTATACAGAGACAGTTCATACCCTGAGTCGATCTATCCGACCCGGGATGATTGGTGTTCATACCCTGGGTCGAGTTACCTGACCTGGGATGATTGGCGACAAAGCGACCGACCTCTTCAGGTCAGACTACCCGACCTCTTCTAAAGAGCTCGGCCAAATCGACAGGAAAGCCCAATAAAGGGCCCAAATAGAGGAACACGACCCAAATCCAAAAGGCAATCACAGCCTATAGAGATAAAGGCAGTTCCCTTGAAAATAAGCTGACTTCATCCAAAACAGGATAAGATAAGATAAGATAACCAACTTATCTTATCAGAAAGGTCAGCCCACACTACTATAAATACACTGGAGCACCTAGGTATAACTCATACTCTGATTCTACATAAAACCTGCTTAATACCCGTGCTAATTTAAGCATCGGAGTCTCTTGCAGGTACCCCCCACCCTTCGGTGACCAAGGATCAGCAGTGCTGTAAATCCAACAAGTCGGATACAACCGCTCCGGCCGCCATCAGCCAGTCAGACACGTTATCTCCGACCAGTACAGAAGATCTCATCCGAGATCGACCTCCAGTTTAAGGTAACCCTCGGAACATTGGCGCCGTTGCCGGGGAACCTGGAAGTCATCCCAACACCATGGCGGACGGCCATGACAACGACCACGATTCAGATCTAGAAAATAGAACGCCGCACAAAAATGCGGACACCACACTGAAAGACACCCCGGAATCCAACGGAGACAAAAATTCATCAAATCAGGGAGCAATAGAGGCGCTTCAAGATCGCTTGAAACAACTTGAGAAAGAAACCCAACAACAACGAGAAATCGGAAAGGATCTACAAAGAGAGGTACAGTGACATCGAGAATTGGAAGAAAAACTACAGCAATTAGAAGCCGATCTCAAATCGAAAACTCCTCGGACTACTCCTGAGGAAAATTCACGCAAAGAACAAGATCCATTCACCAGGGAAATCATGAAAACCAAAATTCCAAAAGACTTTAAACTCCTGGATATGATTTTGTACGACGGCACCACAGATCCCAACCATTATCTCAGCAATTTCAGAAGCAGAATGTACCTTACCGATGCCTCAGATGCCGTTCGCTGCAAAGCTTTTCCAACAACCCTCACGAAGACAGCGATCATATGGTTCAACAACTTACCTCCAAAGTCCATCGCAAACTTTGACGACCTGGCGAAAAAGTTCCTGGCCAGATTCTCCATCCAGAAGGATAAGGCCAAGCACGCACCCAGTTTACTAGGGATCAAGCAAGGAGATCGGGAGAGTCTCCACAACTACATGGAAAGATTCAACAAAATATGCATGGACATACAAAGTTTACCAACAGAGGCCGCCATCATGGGACTCATCAATGGCCTACGAGAGAGACCTTTTAGCCAATCTATATCAAAGAAGTACCCCACCTCCTTAGACGAAGTACAGGAGTGAGCAAAAAAATACATCAACATGGAGGAGAATGCTCGGCTGGGAGAAACCTCAAAATCCGGGGCCTCCTACCGAGACAAAGACAAGGAATCCAAAAGGAAAGAATATCGACAAGGGGAGAAAATAAAAAAATACCATAATTACACTCCTCTCAGAGTATCCCTGGTCGATGTATATCAAGAGGTCTGCCATACGGAGAAAATTTCCCCAGCACGGCCACTCAAAGGCAAAAAAGGAGGAGGAAACCGAAAGGAATATTATGAATACCACTGAGTTTGAGGGCACTCCACCAACGAGTGCTTCGACTTAAAGAATATCATAGAAATATTGGTGAGAGAAGGGAGATTAGATCACTTTCTGGCTACCCGAGATGATGACCAAAGAAAGAGACGAAGGGACGAAGATGACGGACGAGCTGAGCGATTACCTTGGACAACAGAAAGACACGTCCACATGATACAGGGGGGATTTGCAAGAGGCGGGATCTCCAAATCATCCCAAAAAAGATATCTCAAAGAAATATATCATGTCGAGGGAAAGGAGGAAGCACCCGACATCCCTGCGATAACATTCACTAAAGAGGACGCATCCGGCATCATCTCGGGACACGACGACCCCATGGTCATCACTATCATACTGGCAAATGCCAATCTACACCGCACATTAGTAGACCAAGGGAGTTCTGCCGACATCTTATTCAAAACAGCCTTCGACAAACTCGGCTTAGACAAAAAGGAGCTTAGAGCATACCCGAATAGTCTGTTCGGAATAGGAGATACCCCGGTACAACCACTGGGATACGTATCGCTACACACAACCTTCAGAAAAGGGAACCAATCCAGGACCCTCAAGATAGACTAAATCGTGGTCGACGTAAGTTCATCCTACAATGCCCTAATAGGTCGGACAACACTCAATCAACTCGGCGCAATAGTCTCAACTCCAACTCTATGCATGAAATTCCCAACTACAGAAGGGACAGCCACGGTAAAAGCAGATCAAAAGATGGCATGCCGCTGTTATAACGAAAGTTTAAACCTCAGAGGCAGAGGAAAAGAGTTTCATACAATTGAGCTTGGCAGAGTTCAGCGACGAGAAGAACTCCGTCTGCAGCTGGAAGGCGAGATAGAGAAGGTTCAAATCGGAGACACCTCGGACAAAACAACTAATATTGGAACGATCCTAAGAGGAGACTCAAAAGAATTACTGATACAATTCTTACGCGATAATGTCGATCTCTTCGCATGGAAAGCTGCAGATATGCCAGGTATAGACCCCAAGCTAATGTGCCACAAGTTGGCGGTATATTCGGGATCTCGACCAGTGCAGCAGAAACGAAGAAAACTTGGGCCAGAGCGATCCCAAGCGGTGGAAGAGCAAGTACAGGCACTACTGGAGGCAGGATTTATAAGAGAAGTCAAGTATCCATTATGGCTAGCCAACGTCGTCTTGGTGAAAAAATCAAATGGGAAGTGGCGAATGTGTACCGATTACACCGATCTCAACAAAGACTGCCCAAAAGATCCTTACCCACTCCCAAGTATCGACGCTCTGGTAGATGCTTCCTCCGGATATAGATACCTCTCGTTTATGGACGCATACTCGGGATACAACCAAATCCCCATGTAACCACCAGATCAAGAAAAGACCTCGTTTTTAACACCAAAAGCAAATTACTGCTACATCGTAATGCCTTTCGGTCTCAAGAACGCAGTAGCTACTTATCAAAGGCTGATGAATAAAGTCTTCTCAGACCACATTGGAAAGATCATGGAAGTCTATGTGGACGACATGTTGATAAAGACACAAAGCGAAGATACATTATTGTCCGACCTAGCTCAAGTGTTCGACACCATAAGGAAGCACGACATGCGACTTAATCCGGCAAAATGCACCTTTGCGGTAGAAGCAGGCAAATTCCTAGGTTTCATGCTCACACAAAGAGGAATTGAAGCAAACCCGGATAAATGCCAAGCCATACTCAACATGAAGAGCCCGACCTGTGTCAAAGAAGTGCAGCAACTCAACGGGAGATTGGCCGCCCTATCCAGATTCTTAGTAGGGGCAGCGATAAGATCTCTCCCCTTCTATGCTACTTTAAGGAAGGGAAAACAGTTCGAATGGATGACAGAATGCGAACAAGCCTTCCACGAGTTCAAGGAGTTCTTAGGACGACCGCCTATCTTATCTCGACCACGAGAAGGAAAACTACTCGTACTATATCTCGCAGTAGGAAGCCGGGCAATAACCTCAGCACTAGTCAGAGAAGACGAAAGTGGGCAACAACCCGTCTACCTCATTAGCAAAGCACTACAAGGATCCGAGCTGAACTACCAGAAAATAGAAAAGTTTGCCTATGCTCTCATTCTAACATCTCAACGACTTCGCCCGTACTTCTAGGCTCACACCATTAAGGTTCGAACCAACCAGCCAATAAAAGGAATATTGCAGAAAACAGATTTAGCAGGCAGAATTTTACAATGGGCAGTCGAGTTATCAGAATTCGACCTCCAATATGAAGCTCAGACGGCCATTAAATCACAATACCTAGCCAATTTTATCGCAGAATTCACAGATGCCTTGGAGACCCCCACAGAATGGAATATTTACGTGGACGGTTCTTCAAATAAGACTGGAAGCGGCGCAGGCGTGATAATAGAAAGCAACCAAGGAACCTAAGTTGAGCTCTCCCTCAAGTTCGGATTCCCGGCCTCAAATAACCAGGCGGAATACGAAGCGTTATTAGCCGGTTTGAAGCTGGCTACAGAGGTTGGAGCTAAAAAACTCAACATTTACAGCGATTTACAAGTAGTCACCTCGCAGATAACAGGGAGCTATCAAGCCAAAGATCCCGCCATGAAAAAGTATTTGGATAAAACCAAGGAACAGCTCAGACAACTCGGGGAATATAAAATCTACCACATACCCCGCGAGCAAAATGCCCGAGCTGACGCACTCTCAAAACTAGCCAGCACCAAACCAGGGGGCAACAATAGAAGCCTCATCTAGAAAATGCTACAGAACCCGTCAATATTAGAAGCAGAAAAAATCCTAGCCATCACAAGTGAGGTGATGCACGGAAAACTTGTCTCGCAACAAATTTCCCTTCGGCAAGTATACCGAATTGTCGTCAAGTAAAACTCACAATAGAGTGAGGTCGAATCCCACAGAGATTAACGGATTAAGCAATCAATGGTTAATTGATTATCCTAGTTAGACGAATCATAATGGAGTGATAAGCAACAAGGAAATGTAAATTGACAGAAAAGTAAAGAAAGCAATAAAGTGCAGAAAAGTAAAATGGCAAGAAAAGTAAATGTGAGAACTAAAAATAAAATGAACATTAGCATCAAGAGATATTGCAATCCTCCGGATCAAGTTCATTCTCATCTCTTCCTCAATCAATGCACTCATTGATCTCCTTGGCAATCTTAAGTGATCGAATTACAATTTCTTGTAATTCGATCTCTCAAATCTTGATCAATAGCCAATTCCTTGGTCAATTGCTCATGAGAAGAGATGAAGTATGGTCACTGATTATACCACATGCATTTCCCAAATCAAGTGTTGAGAGGATTATAGTCACATATCCATCCAAACCCAATTTGGTCCAGCATGAGAAAGCATTTCTAGCTTGATCTCTTCATTCCTCTTCCAAGGTTCAGAAGAGATCCAAGTATGAATAGTTTCTTTTCCAAGATAACTACCCAATTGGATGAAGATCGAAAGCTTTCAAGTAAAATTAAGAGAAAAGAAAGAAGAAGAAGAATAAGAACTACAATTGATCCATTGAATCACACTAGAGCTCTCTAACCCAATGTAAAGAGTTAGTTGGTCATTGCTCTACAAAAATAGAAAAGAAAGAAAGTGCAGAAAAGTAAAGATGAAGATTAAAACTGAAATTGAAACTTCAAAATTCATAAATGAAAATTACAACTAAAAGAAAAACTACTACTAAGAAAAGAAAAGAAGAGAAAAGGAAGAAGAGTGGTTGAGGGGAGGGGTCCGAAGACCCACTCCCCTTGGAGTGTGCCAATTCACAGAAGTTCGAATTGGTCTTCACTCTCTCCCCGTTCCTTCAATTTCCAGAATTCCAGAATGCCTTAAATGTAAAAACTAAGGCCTTTATATAGGCTTTCCTAAATTACAAAATGAAAATAAAAGCAAATTACAATAAAATGAAAATTCCTATTCTAGATGCTTCTTGTGGTCTTGATTGGTTGACAATTGTGGGCTTGCTTGATTGAGCTTTGAAGTGGACTTTGAGAGAGAAGTGAGTTAAGTTGAGGCCCAGGTGCTAAAGTTAGTGCTAAAGTTAGCCACACTAACGCTACAAGTGTGGCGTTAGTGCTGAAGTTATTGTGGCTAACGTTGCACTTGCTGCCCAGTTGGTGTTTTTGGGGCTTAAAAGATGCCTCTTGTTTGTGCTCAAATTTCATGTCCACTATAGAGTATTATATCTCGTTGGAAATCTCTGAATGTCAGCTTTCTAACGCAACTGGAATTATCTCAATTGGACCTCTGTAGCTCAAGTTATGCTCCTTTGAAGTGAACTTGGTCGCTGGCATATATGCCAACGTTACTGGAAATGTTGATTGCCAATAACGCTAGCGATTTTCATGTTTCTGAAGCTCAAACTTAGTGTCCACCCCATACTATTATATATTGTTGGAAAGCCCTAGATGTCTACTTTCCATTGCCTTTGGAAGGGCATCATTTGGACCTCTACAACTCGAGTTATACTTCTTGGAAGGTGAAGAGGTCAGTTGGCAAAAATACAGGCTGATACCATGTTCATCATTGCACTTTCGGGGCAGATTTTCTCCCTCAAATTTAGTGTCAACCATGTAGTGCCATATATGCTTGGAAAGCTCTGGAATCCTACTTTCCAATGCCATTGGAATCACCTCATTTGAAGTTTTGTTGCTCAGGTTATGCGTGTTTGAAGAAGGCATGGTCAGGCTACCAGGTGGGACTTTTGCCCACGTTAACTACCACGTTAACTAAGGTAACGTGGGAGTTAACGTGGCTCTTTGTGGCTTGTGTTGGCAACGTTAGTGACAATGTTTGGTGTCACTAACGTTGTCGACAACTTCTTCTTCTTCACGTTAACTTCCACGTTAACTAGGTTAACGTGGGAGTTAACGTGGCTTCTTGGGGATATGTGGTTGCTTCCAACGTTAGTGACAATGTTGGGTGTCACTAACGTTGTCGACTACTCTTGCCTCTTCACGTTAGCTTCCACGTTAACCAAGTTAATGTGGGAGTTAATGTGGCATTGTGCACTTAGGCCAACGTTAGTGACAATGTTGAATGTCACTAATGTTTGCTTCCTTTCCCCCTTTTAACGTTAGAGGCCACGTTAACTAAGTTAACGTGGACTCTAACGTGGCCACTTGTTAGCATTGGTCCAACGTTAGTGATAATGTTAAGTGTCACTAACGTTGGCTCCATTTCCTTTCTTCAAAGTTAATGCCACTAACTTTTCCCACTAACGTTGGGGCTTTCCTTCCTTCCACGTTAGTGCCTACGTTAGTGTAACTAACGTAGCCACTAATCGTGGCTCTTCTCTTCTTCTTTTGGCCTGAAGTCAATCAAACAAAGTGCATCAAAGTCTTGCTCTTAATCATGGATCATGCATCATCCAATTTATCATATAATTCATGCAAAATCCTGATGAAATCATGTAAAATGCACAATGTATGCTTGAATCAAGATGTAAGTGAATATCCACCCAAAACTAGCTTATTTTCCAAGAAAATGCATGAAACTACCTTAAAAACAGTAAAGAAAAGGTCAGTGAAACTGGCCAAAATGCCCTGGCATCATGAGGACCAAGGATGGATGACCCCCATAATTAACTACCTCAAAGCAGAGACGCTCCCCACGGAGGAAAAATAGGCGAAAAGATTAAAAAGGGAGACACAGTACTACACTATTATAAACAACATCCTGTACAAAAGAGGGATCCCAATACCACTACTTAAATGCGTGCCGACCAACAACACAAAGGAAGTGTTAGAAGAAGTACACGGCAGCATGTGTGGCAATCATCTCGGAGCACGAGCTCTTGCCAAAAAAGTACTTCGAGCGGGATTTTATTGGCCAACCCTACAAAAGGAAGCTATAGAATTTATAAAGACATGTCCACCATGTCAAAAACACGCCAACTTCCACATCGCCTCGCCAGAAGAGCTCATCAGTGTAACCTCGCCCTGGCCATTTGCAAAATGGGGACTTGATCTTCTCGGACCCTTTCCCCATGGATCAGGACAAGTAAAATTCCTCATAGTCGGAGTAGACTATTTTACAAAATGGATTGAGGCAGAGCCTCTAGCCAGCGCCACCGCTCAAAGAAGTCGGAAATTCCTATACAGGAACATTGTCACGAGGTTCGGGGTTCCATACTCCATAACCACAGACAATGGCACTCAATTCACAGACGCAGGTTTCAGGAGACTAGTAGCCGACTTGAATATAAAGCACCAGTTCACCTCCGTCGAACACCCTCAAGCCAATGGACAGGCCAAAGCTGCCAACAAAGTCATATTGGCAGGGCTAAAATGGAGACTACAAGATGCAAAGGGAGCTTGGGCCGAAGAACTTCCGCAAGTCCTATGGGCATATCGAACGACGCCACACTCCACGACAAATGAGTCACCCTTTCGACTGGCATACGGAGTGGAGGCAATGATCCCAGTAGAAATCGAGGAAGGGTCACCCAGAGTAGTCCAATACAATGAAAAGGCCAACTCTCAACTTTAGAAAGAAGAACTCGAACTACTACCCGAAATTCAGGAAAGAGCTCGGATCAGGGAAGAAGCACTAAAACGTCGAATGGCTTCCAAATATAATCAAAAGGTAGTGCCAAGAAGTTTCACGGAGAACGACCTCATCCTAATCCAAAATGATATTGGAACAACTCGACCAGGAAAAGGAAAGTTGGCAGCAAACTGGAAAGGACCCTACCAAGTTGTAAAAGTACTCGGAAAGGGCTACTACAGACTGTCCGAACTCGATGGACGGGAGCTCCCCAGATTATGGCACGCCTGCAACCTAAGAAGGTACTACAGCTAGAAAAGTAAAAGATCTCACCATTGGATGCACTCTTTTTCGTGAAAAGGTTTTTTAATGAGGCACCAAGTTGAGACTCAAACACTATTCAACATAAAGGGATGAAAAATCCCACATGTACATATTTGCACTTTCCTTTGAATAAATATATATTTTAGATATTCTACAAGATTTCAAGATGCATTAATCTGAAGTATTCATCGTCCGATTATAAAGCAACAGATCGGCAGAAAGTGAAAAAAAAAATAATTTCACTGCACGATCACGATAAAGATAACCATCTGATAAAGGTGAAAACGCGATTCACCCAAAAGACGATCTAAAGATGACAACCACTTTCTACAAATTGGCAAAGATGAACACAGAATAATGTAAGAAGTTATCGAAAGTGATCTAGAAAAGAACCTGACGAGGTCTTACGGATTGCTAACATAATAACTTAAAGACTGGCAGACATTAAGAAGTCGGACCAAGTCAACCCAAGTTATAAGTAAACCCTGGAAAGAGGTCTGGCCAACCCTATTAAAGAGGATTACTTTAACTTAGAAGGGCCTGACATAACAAAGTCAGCCCAAAACTAAAAAGTTATACAGGTAGTCCCTGAAAGAGACCTGACACAGGTCCAAAAAAGAGGACTACAAAAATAACTTAAAGGGGACCGACATAACGAAGTCGGACTCCTACTACTAAAAAGTTATTTGCAAAAATAACTTAAAGGAGACTGATATAACGAAGTCGGACTCCTACTACTAAAAAGTTATTTGCAAAAATAACTTAAAGGAGACTGATATAACGAAGTTGGACTCCTACTACTAAAAAGTTATTTGCAGAAATAACTTAAAAGAGACCGATATAACGAAGTCGGATTCCTACTACTAAAAAGTTATTTGCAAAAATAACTTAAAGGAGACCGATATAACGAAGTCAGACTCCTACTACTAAAAAGTTATCTGCAAAAATAACTGAAAAGAGACCGATATAACGAAGTCAGACTCCTACTACTAAAAAGTTATAAAAGCAATCCCTGAAAGAGATCTGACAAAGATCCAAGAAAGAGGATTACAAAAATAACTTAGAAAATAACGACGTAAAGAAGTCGCCCTACTACAAAGCGAGTTACAAAGGAAACCCCTGAGAAAACCGGAACAGGACTACCAAAACAACATGGAAGACTAACTTGAAGAAATCGATTATAGATCGACAGAAATACGAGCAAGAGCAAAGAAACCGAGAAACAAGTTAGACCCACATAACCACAACCACAAAGGATTCAAGCTACAAAAGTACAAAGCAAATCCTAAAAAGTCGAGTTGCAAGGTTCCAACATTCTCAGAAAACAGAAGAGATACCAAATCAAGCACAAAAAGCATGATATAGTCTACAAAAAGTTATAAAAGCCTTGGAGGCCACCGAAACCTACCTTAAAAAGCTAAGCGAGCTACCTTTTGTTTTTCAAAAATAAAAGTTGCTAGGCAAGCAACAAGAAAGTGTCAGCAGTTAACAAAACATAAAGAGTTTAAAAAGCCCACAAGCCGGGCCAACTATATAAATATCCAGAACGAATGAAGCTAAGGGTCAGAAGACTTTTTAGCAGGAGATGGAGGGCGAGTCTGGAGAAGAACAGCATCCACAGTACCGTCATCTCGGTTTAAGATCTGGCAGTCAGGATTAGAGGCGGGAGGGTCGACCTCGGTAGGAACAACAGAAGTCGACACCTTAGCAGAGGACACAGGGGGAAGTTCGACATTATCATCATCCTCGTCATCAGGGACAATCTTGCCATCCTTGACAACATTATCCAGGCTGAAGAGGGTCAGGTCGGCCTCGGGAGCAATAACCCAAACTTGCTCCTTCAGGTTCTCATAAGCAGCAGTCACGCTGCTAACAAGATGACCTTGAAGTTCAGAATAATCTTCCCGGGCACTCTCCAGCTCCCCCCTCAGGCGCATCACCTCCCGATAGGACGTAACATAACTATCCTTATGCATCATTGCCGTGTCCTCGGCCAACCGCACAGAAGCTGCCAAAGAAAGGGAACTCGCCTTCTCGTTCTCTAGATCTTTTTCCAGCTTGGCCACCTTCACCTCGAGCTCCTCCTTTAGCCCCTTCATCCAGTCGAACTCTTGCTTTGCCTCCTCCATAATTGCTTTGGTGGCATGGAGAGGTAGGTTCTAAGCAGTTCGGTGCAGAGCAGCTCCCATATACGCCATCTTTATGCTGTTTCGGGTCATAAATTCCGAATGATGAAGGATGGACACATCATCCATAGAAAGGGCGCCATAGGGGCCGATTTGCTGATCTACAAATTCAATAGCATTAAAGTCGGGAGCATCGAGGTCGAAGGGCTCAACTGTTTTTTGTTTCTTATTGGGAGGAGCGACAGAAGGAGCAGCAGAAGTTGGAAGAGGGTCAGCCAGACGAACTCGGGGAGTAGGGATCACCTTCCTCATCCCGGGAGAACTCGGTATGGACTGCTTCACACGCACTTGGGAAGATCCCTCCCCGGCCGCCTTAGCCGAGATGTTTTTGGCAGCAGTCGCCTTCTGTGCCCTCTTAAAAGCCTTCATGGATTCATTATTCTTCATCGCCTCTGCAAATAAAACACAACAGTAAGAAATTAAGCTACAAGTTGGAAAGGCATTCACAAGCAATATAAACAGATAACAAAGGAAACGCAAAATACCCAGCTCAGTTTGAAGAAGAGAGGGATTGGTTAAAAATTTCTTTGTATCAAGATAGGGGGATTGACCCCAGTGTTCTTCCAAGACAGTCACAAAAGCTCGCTCAGCCTCATCCAACATTTCCCACATATATCTGGACACTCTCACATCTTTTTGCCATTCCAAGGGAAAGGCGGGCTCATCATTCTCGTCCAGGAAAAAGGGCCGAGCTCCTTCAACAGCTCGGACCTTGAAAAAATAGTTCTTAAAATCGCGAAGCGATTTATCAAACATGGAAAAGACCTTCTTTCCCTGGGAAGATCGGAAGGAGACCCACGCTGCCTTCTTTTTTACTACTCCAGGCTTTGTCAAGACAAATAGGTAGAAAAAGAGAGATTGCGAGGCAGGGATACCAAAACCATTACACAACAATTGAAAAATTTTAATGAAACCCCAGGAATTAGGGTGAAGTTGAGAGGGAGCAACATTACAAGACCATAACAGGTCGGTCTCAAACTCAGTAAAAGGAAGGGTGATACCCAGCTGACCAAAGAAGAAGTCATAAGCATAGAAAAAAGGGCGATCATTAACAACCCGAGTAGAGAAACAAACTCTCTCCTCAGAAGAGGGAGGGACAAGTTCATAATTCTTCTCATCACCAGGATTACTACAGACCCTATGAAACTGCCTAAGCTGCGCGCAAAACTCGGAATCAACCAAAGAGACACACATAAGAACCATTGAGTCCACCCAATCGGCCATGCCCTCAGGAACCTGGGAAGACATCTCTACAACGTTATTGCGAGAAGACATGAGGCCAACTAAATCCTACAATAAGAAATCAACTCGACAGACGAACAAACAGGAAAGGAAAACCCCAAGACTCAAACCAAAGCCCTGGGGCATCCTTTGGAGGCAGTAACAAAGCAAGGTTTCAAAGAAAATTCTACAGCTTACGAGCAAAGCAAGGTTTCAAAGAAAATTCTACAGCTTACGTCCCAGCACTCATCAAAGGAGAAAATAAGGTTTCAAAACAAAAACAAAGTAAAAAACACAAAGTCACTACCTTTCTACAGCCTATCAGCCAAAGCATTGTCAAAATCAAAAATGGCCAGCAGAAAATCACCAAAGACGCAAACTTTTTCAGAATCAAGCAAAACCACCATCGAAGGCACAAGCAGAAACAACAACAAACATGCAAAAGCCCCAATTTTTAGATTCTGGCAACAAGAAAAGAAAAAAGATTCACACCAAAAATGAAGAAATTCCATAACACATCAGGTACAGCAAAAGCAGAAAAGATTCAGACTTTCTCTGAGCAAAATTCAAAAAATAGACATATAAAGAAACAGAGGAAGAAAATTGAACCTAGAAAATAAAAAGGAAGCTGAAGAGAAGAAGCACCAGAGCCACCCCTCGAAGCGAAAAACTGTGCAGATAGAAGGAATCTGGAAATCACCCCTCTTCCTCATAAAGCAGTAGCAGAACAGGCGTTGTGGGAAGGAACTACGAAAGAAACAGAAAATGAGAGAGTAAAGGAAGAAGTTATGAAGAAGAGCGAAGAAGAGAAACCGTTTTTTGATTGAGAGATTCAAAATAAAAGCCAAGAGAAAACGGGGCAATTAATACCAATTAATGAAGGTATTAAACGCTCTCACATTCCTAAAAAACAAAGCGCTGATATAAAAGCGCGCGCTTTTAAAGGAAAACGTTCTACATTCAAAAAGAGTCTACAAAAGGAAGAAATTGACAAAATTCTTGAACTCGGTTTCACCAAAGATCGAAGTCAAAGGACTCGACCTCAAAAAAGAAGACTGAGCTCAAGCAGGGGCACTGTTCATACCCTGGGTCGAGTTACCCGACCCGGGATGATTGGCGACAAAGCGACCGACCTCTTCAGGTCAGACTACCTGACCACTTCTAAAGAGCTCGGCCAAATCGACAGGAAAGCCCAATAAAGGGCCCAAATAGAGGAACACGACCCAAATCCAAAAGGCAATCCCAGCCTATAGAGATAAAGGCGGTTCCCTTGAAAATAAGCTGACTTCATCCAAAACAGGATAAGATAAGATAAGATAACTAACTTATCTTATCAGAAAGGTCAGCCCACACTACTATAAATACACTGGAGCACCCAGGTATAACTCATACTCTGATTCTACATAAAACCTGCTTAATACCCGTGCTAACTTAAGCATCGGAGTCTCTTGCAGGTACCCCCCACCCTTCGGTGACCAAGGATCAGCAGTGCTGTAAATCCAACAAGTCGGATACAACCACTCCGGCCGCCATCAGCCAGCCGGACACGTTATCTCCGACCAGTACAGAAGATCTCCTCCGAGATCGACCTCCAGTTTCCGGTAACCCTCGGAACAATTGGTGACAAAGCGACCGACCTCTTCAGGTCAGACTATCCGACCTCTTCCTAAAAAAGGTCGGCCAAATCGACAGGAAAGCCCAAAAAAGGGCCCAACTCAAGGAATACGACCCAAATCCAAAGGCAGCCCAAGCCTATAGAGACAAGGGTGGTTCCATTGAAGATAAGCTGACCTTGCCAAAAGATAAGATAAGATAAGATAACTAACTTATCTATCTAAGAAGGTCATCCCACACTATTATAAATACAATGTAGCACCCAGGTATAACTCATACTCTGATTCTACTAAAAAACCTGTTTAATACCCATGATAACTTAAGCATCGGAGTCTCTTGTAGGTACCCCCCACCCTCCGGTGACAAAGGATCAGCAGTGCAGCCAGTCCAACAAGTCGGACACGACAGCTTCGGCCGCTACCCCCAGTCGAACACGTCATCTTTGACCAGTACAGCAGATCTCGACCGAGATCGACCTACAGTTTCAGGTAATCCTCGAAACATTGGCACCGTTGCCAGGGACCTGGAAGTCATCCCATCACCATGGTGGACGACCATGACAACGACCATGATTCAGATCTAGAGGATAGAACGCCGCACAAAAACGCGGACGCTACACCAAAAGATACTCCGGACCCTAATGGGGACAAAAACTCATCAAATCCGTTAGAGGTGCTTCAAGATCGTTTAAAGCAACTTGAGAAAGAAGCCCAACACCAGCGAGAAGCAGGAAAGGATCTACAAAGAGAGATAAGGCGACGCCAGGAATCGGAGGATAAACTTCTAAAAATCGAAGCCGATCTTAATGCCAAAACTACTCGATCCACCCCTGAGGACAACTCTCGCAAGGATCAAGATCCATTCACTAGGGAGATCATGAAGACCAAAATCCCAAAAGACTTTAAACTTCCAGATATGACTTTGTACGATGGCACCACAGACCCCAACCATCACCTCAGTAATTTCAGAAGTAGAATGTACCTCACCGACGCCTCAGATGCAGTTCGTTGCAAAGCTTTTCCAACAACCCTTACCAAAATTGCCATCAAATGGTTTGACAACCTACCTCCGAAATCTATCTCAAGCTTTGACGACTTAGCTAAAAAGTTCCTGGCCAGATTTTCAATCCAAAAAGATAAGGCTAAGCACGCCCCTAGTCTCTTAGGAATCAAGCAAGGAGACCGAGAAAGCCTTCGCAACTACATGGAAAGATTCAACAAAACATGCCTAGACATACAAAGCCTACCAACAGAGGCCGCTATCATGGGCCTCATCAACGGCCTACGGGAGGGACCTTTTAGCGAATCTATATCAAAGAAATACCCCACATCTCTGGATGAGGTGCAAGAGCGGACGGAGAAGTACATCAACATGGAAGAAAATTCCTGACTTGGAGAAGCCTCGAGATCCGGTTTCACCTACCGAGATAAAGATAAAGAATCCAAGAGGAAGGAAGATCGAACGGGGGAGAAAATAAAAAAGTATCATAATTACACCCCTCTTCGGGTGTCCCTTGTGAATATTTACAAAGAAGTCTGTAACACAGAAAAGATACCCCCAGCTCGACCACTCAAAGGCAAAAGAGGAGGAGGAAATCGGAACGAATACTGTGAATATCATCGAGTCCAAGGACATTCCACCAATGAATGCTTCGACTTAAAAAATGTCATAGAAAAATTAGTGAGAGAAGGAAAACTTGATCGGTTTCTGGCCACCCCAGATGATGAGCAAAGAAAGAGAAGAAGGGATGAAGATGTCAGACGAGCTGAACGATCACCTCGTACACCAGAAAGACACGTCCACATGATACACGGCGGATTTGAAGGAAGAGGAATCTCCAAATCATCTCGTAAAAGATATTTCAAAGAAGTATATCATGTCGAGGGGAAGGAAGGAGAGCCCGACATCCTTGCAATTACGTTCATCAAAGAAGATGCATCCGGTATCATCTCGGGACACGACGATCCCAAGGTCATCACCATCATACTAGCAAACGCAAATCTCCACCGCACGCTGATAGACCAAGGGTGCTCCACCGACATCTTATTTAAAACGGCCTTTGACAAGCTTGGTTTAGTAGAAAAGTAGCTTAGAGCATATCCAAACAGCCTGTTCGAACTGGGAGACACCCCAGTGCAACCACTTGGTTACATCTCGCTACACACAATGTTCGGAAGAGGAAACTAATCCGAACACTCAAAATAGACTACATAGTGGTCGACGTGAGTTCAGCTTACAACGCCTTAATAGGTCGGTGATGCCAGGGCATTTTGGCCAGTTTCACTAACCTTTTTTTTACTATTCTAGGGTAGTTTCATGCATTTTCTTAGGAAATAAGCAAGTTTTGGGTAGAATTTCACTTACATCTTGATTCAAGCAAACATTGTGAATTTTATATGATTTCATGAGAATTATGCATGAATTTAATGACAAATTGGATTATGCATGACTCATAACTTGGATTAGAGCTTTGATGCACTTTATTTGCTTGATTTCAGGATAAAGGAAGCAAGGAAAAGCCACGTTAGTAGCCACGTTAGTCTAACTAACGTGACCACTAACGTGGAATGGGAGCTAGCTTGCAACGTTAATGAGAAAAGTGATCGCCAATAACGTCTTCGAAGCCATCATAGCCCACGTTAATTACCATGTTAACTACATTAACGTGGTAGTTAACGTGGAGGAAAAAGAAGCTCCAAGCGTTAGTGGTAAAAGTGAGTGCCACTAATGCTCCAAAAGGGCAATTGGCCACGTTAAGAGTCACGTTAACTCAGTTAACATGAACTCTAACGTGGAAGGAACGAGGAATCGCCAACATTAGTGACACTCACCTTTGTCACTAACGTTGGACTAAGCCACTATGAGCCACGTTAGTTACCACGTTAATGTAACGTTGGACTAAGCCACTATGAGCCACGTTAGTTACCACGTTAATTACATTAACGTGGAAGATAACGTGGAGGAAAGGGATGATGAGCCAACGTTAGTGACACTCACCTTTGTCACTAACATTGGAGATGACAAACAACACCACGTTAGTGGTCACATTAATGTAATTAACGTGAGACACTAACGTGGGAAAGGGGCGTTTTGGAGCGTTAGTGAAAAAGGTAGGTGTCACTAACGCTCTCGAAGATTTGGCAAGCCTACGTTAAAGGTCACGTTAACTATACTAACGTGAACTCTAACGTAAGAAGAAAGGGGTACTCTCAACGTTATTGGGAAAGGTAAACCCCAGTAACGTTTGCGAAGGGCCAAGAGGCAACGTTAGTAGTCACGTTAGTGCCACTAACGTTGAAGTTAACGTGGACCAATTTGGGTTAGGAACATTAGTGAAAAAGGTGATTGTCACTAACGTTCTCGACCCCACATTTTCACTTAACGTTAACACCACTAACGCCCTAAGCTAAAGTCCATGCCTACTGCACACTTTCTCTGCAAGTGAAGCTGAGCCCACTAAAGATGATAACTGCTTCAACTCAAGATCCAAAGGCCCATATCCAAGACTTGAAGAGCCAACTAGAAGATCAGAAGAGTAGTATAAATAGGAGTAGTTTTGAACTAGAGAAAAGCTTTTGGGATTGAGAGGACTACTCTCTGTATAATTTTACTTTCTCTGCAACTTCTAGTTTTACTTTCAGAATTCATTCTCCATCTTTGTTTTCCATTCCCAGAGCCATGAACAACTAAACCCCTTTCATTGGGTTAGGGAGCTCTGTTGTAATTTGATGGATCAATAATAGTTTTCATTATTCTTCTTCTTTCTTTTCTCTTGATTTTACTAGAAAGCTTTCAATCTTCATCCAATTGGGTAGTTGTCTTGGAAAAGAAGCTATTCATACTTGGATCTCTTTGGAACCTTGGAAAAGAAGCTATTCATACTTTATTTCCAGCATTTACAATTTCTGCCATTTACTTTCCCGCCATTTAATTTCCTGCAATTCTCAAATCAAACTCTGCTTAGCTCAACTAGAACATTCCTCCAATTAAAGTTGCTTGACCAATCAATCCCCGTGGGATTTGACCTCACTCTATTGTGAGTTTTTACTTGACGACAATTCGGTATACTTGCCGAGGGAAATCTGTTGAGAGACAAGTTTCCGTGCATCAAGTTTATGGCGCTGTTGCCAGGGATTGATTTTGCATCAACAATGATTAAATTGGTGGATAACTAGATTGAGCAGTCTTTTTTCTTTTGTTTGATTTAATTTCATTTGAGTAATTTACTTTCAGTCTTAGTTATTTCCTTCCCTTTACCCCTTACCCGTTTGTGGTGTTATCCGCATCTTTTTTACTATTTAGTTCATTGACCCACTAACTGTTTGATATATTGCATCACTCACACTAACAGCATTTCTGCAGAAAACACTGTCTGCATCTATCTTTCTTGCTTGTGACTTGTGGGTTGTATGACAGGTAGAAGAATCAGGGCTTCAACTTCCTTTGATTCTGAACCTGAGAGGACCTTCCTTAGATTGAGGAGGGAAGCAAGAGGAAAGAGAGTCGTTAGTGCTAAGGAAGAGGAGCAGTATTTTGAACCAGACATGGATGAGAATATGGAAAACCATCATGAAGAAGTGGCTCACAACCATGGTAGAGAAGGCCCAGTGCATCATGCTGGGCAAGAGAGAAGAGTTCTGGGATCTTACATCAATCCTAACCCAGAAAACTGTGGAAGTAGCATCCAAAAGCCAACTATACATGCCAACAACTTTGAACTAAAGCCACAGCTCATCACCCTTGTTCAAAACAACTGTTCATTTAGAGGAAGTGTTCAAGAAGATCCCAATCAACATCTAACCACCTTCCTGAGGATATGTGATATTGTGAAGTCTAATGGTGTTCATCCTGACACCTACAAACTGCTTCTATTCCCCTTCTCACTCAAGGACAAGGCATCTAAATGGCTGGAATCCTTCCTGAAGGAGAGCTTAACAACTTGGGAAGATGTGGTGAACAAGTTCTTGGCGAGATTCTATCCTCCTCATAGAATCAACAGGTTGAGAGCTGAAGTTCAAACTTTCAGGCAACAGGATGGTGAGACTCTCTACGAAGCATGGGAGAGATTTAAAGACTTGACAAGAAGGTGCCCGCCAGATATGTTTAATGAATGGGTGCAGTTACACATTTTCTATGAAGGTCTTTCTTATGAATCATAGAAGGCAGTAGACCACTCATCCGGGGGATCTCTAAATAAGAAGAAGACCATTGAAGAAGCCACAGATGTCATTAAGACTGTACCTGAGAATGACTACTTCTATGCTTCTGAAAAAGGCAACACTAAAGGAGTGATGGAGCTAAACAACGTGGATGCACTGCTAGCTCAAAACAAAATGATCACCAAGCAGCTGGCTGACCTTACCAAAAAGATGGAGAGGAATCAAGTAGCAGTAATCACCACCTCAATAGCAGCTCAAGAAGGAGTGAATGAAGAAGTAGAGGGTGATCAGGAACAAGCCAACTACATTGGAAATCCACCTAGGCAGAACCATAACCCATACTCCAAAACCTATAATCCAGGTTGGAGGAACCACCCAAACTTTGGGTGGGGAAATCAGCAAGATCAAAGCCAAGATCAGAGACGTCACAACCCCAACAACAATGTGGCTCACCAACATTCCACACAGAGATCATATCAGCACCCACCTAACAACACACCTCAACACTCATATCAAAACCAAAATGGTCATTCTTATCCATCCAACCCCAACCCACCATCATCCGAAGACAGACTCTCAAGGATTGAGACTCTACTTGAAGTCATATGTAAAGAAGTCCAGGACAGTAAAGTATTCCGAGAGGAAGTGCGGTCCAATATGCAGAATCAAGATGCTGCCATCAAGAAACTTGAGACACAAATTGGCTACCTATTTAAGCAAATTCCCAGTCATAACCTGTGCAGCAATACTGATCCAAATCCAAGAGAGGAATGTCTGGCTATCACCCTCAGAAGTGGGAAGGAATTGAAGGAAATTTCCAAGAATTCACAAGAGAAGAACTCAAATGAAAAGGAAAAGGAGCGAGATGAAGTCCAAATTCCCATTCCTAGTTCATAGCAAAAAGGAGAAATACTGAATCCAGACGTCCCAAAAGTTCCATACCCTCAGCAATTAAAGAAGAAGGGGGACGGCAACCAGTTCTTAAGATTTTTGGAAATCTTCAAGAAACTACAAATCAACATACCCTTTGCTGAAGCAATAGAGCAAATGCCGCTCTATGCCAAGTTCTTAAAGGAATTAATGACTAAGAAGAGAAGCTGGAAGAGCAATGAGACCGTGATACTAACCGAAGAATGTAGTACCATCATTCAGCACAAACTACCCCAGAAATTGAAGGACCCTAGGAGTTTCCAGATCCCTTGCATTATAGGAGAAATCACAGTAGAAAAGGCTCTGTGTGACTTAGGAGCCAGCATAAATCTGATGTCAGTAGCTATGATGAGAAAAATGAGGATTGAGGAGGCTAAGCCAACAAAAATGGCCCTACAACTAGCAGACCGATCATTCAAGTTTCCTCATGGCATAGTAGAAGATTTGCTGGTAAAGGTAGGAGATTTCATCTTCCCAGCAGACTTTGTAGTGCTGGACATGCAGGAGGAAGCCAAAGCCTCCATCATCCTGGGTAGACCGTTCTTGGCCACTGCTGGAGCTGTCATTGACGTTCAAAAAGGTGAACTCACCCTGAGATTACACAATGAAAAGATGACACTCAATGTGTTCAAGGCCATGAGTTACCCACCAGAACCATTGGGAGAATGTATGAGGTTGGATTCACTGGAAGATGCAGTACAGGAGATTTTTGAAGAAGAAGAACTTGAAGGGTTAACAGAGGAGGAATCAACATCTAGCGAAGAGGCTGCAACAGCAGAGATTCATATACAGGGTACACCAAAGGAAGAGAATGAAAAGATAGAAGCACCCAAACTTGAACTCAAAGCTCTGCCACCCACTCTCAAATATGCATACTTAGGAGAGAGTGAAAGTTACCCAGTGATCATAAACTCATCCCTCAGCCGAGATCAAAAGGATGAATTACTCCAAGTATTGCGAAAGCATAAGGATGCCATTGGATGGACCCTCGCTGACCTGAAAGGAATCAGTTCGGCCATATGCATGCATAAGATACTGTTGGAAGATGATGCCAAACCATCCATTCAACCCCAGAGGAGGCTGAATCCAGTCATGAAGGAAGTGGTACAGAAAGAGGTTATGAAGTTATGGCAGGGAGGGGTAATCTACCCGATCTCTGACAGCCCATGGGTCAGCCCCGTGCAAGTTGTCCCAAAAAAGAGAGGAATCACTGTAGTCCCCAATGAGAAGAATGAACTAATCCCTACAAGGACCGTCACAGGATGATGGATGTGCATAGACTACAGGAAACTCAATGAAGCTACAAGAAAAGATCATTTCCCCCTTCCTTTCATGGATCAGATATTGGAAAGACTTGCAGGACACGCATATTACTGTTGTCTCGATGGTTATTAAGGATATAACCAAATAGTGGTTGATACGAGAGACCTAGAGAAAACCTCATTCACTTTCCCATATGGATTGTTTGCCTACAGGCGCATGCCATTTGGGCTATGTAATGCACCTGCAACTTTCCAACGCTGCATGCTCTCCATTTTCTCAGATATGATAGAAAAATTTATTGAAGTCTTTATGGATGACTTTTCGGTATTCGGAGATTCCTTCACTTATTGCCTAAATCACTTGGCCCTGGTATTAAAAAGATGTCAAGAGACTAACTTGGTCTTGAACTAGGAGAAATGTCACTTTATGGTGACAGGGGGAATAGTTCTTGGCCATAAGGTTTCTAACCAAGGTGGTGCGCAGAAATTGTGATTACACTTTGATTATGTAAAATTTATCGCTCTTTCTTTCCCTGGTAATGGCGCCAAAAACATGATGCCAATACCATGGTTTACAACTTCGCACAACTAACCAGCAAGTGCACTAGGTCGTCCAAGTAATACCTTACGTGAGTAAGGGTCGAATCCCACGGAGATTGTTGGTATGAAGCAAGCTATGGTCACCTTGTAAATCTCAGTCAGGCGGATATAAAATAGTAATGGGGTTTTCGAAAATAATTAATAAAGTAGTGATAGAAATACTTATGTAAATCATTGGTGAGAATTTCAGATAAGCGAATAGAAATGCTTTCGTTCCTCTGAACCTCTGCTTTCCTGCTATCTTCATCCAATTAGTCTTACTCCTTTCCATGGCTGGCTTTATGTAATGCATCACCATTGTCAATGGCTACTTTCGGTCTTCTCTTGAGAAAATGATCCAAATGCCCTGTCACGGCACGGCTAATCGTCTGGAGGCATCACCCTTGTCAATGGTTACATCCTATCCTCTCAGTGAACATGGTCAACGCACCCTGTCACGGCACGGCTATTCATCTGTCAGTTCTCGATCATACGGGAATAGGATTTACTATCCTTTTGCGTCTGTCACTACGCCCAGCAATCGCGAGTTTGAAGCTCGTCACAGTCATTCAATCATTGAATCTTACGAAGATTCTGGAATGCCGCCATCAATCTAGCTTATACCACGAAGATTCTGGTTAAGAGATCTAAGAGACACTCATTCAATCGAAAGTAGAACGGAAGTGGTTGTCAGGCACGCGTTCATGGGGAATGATGATGATTGTCACGTTCATCACATTCAGGTTGAAGTGCGAATGAATGTCTTAGAAGCGAAATAAGATGAATTGAATAGAAAACAGTAGTACTTTGCATTAATCTTTGAGGAACAGCAGAGCTCCACACCTTAATCTATGGAGTGTAGATACTCTACCGTTAAAAATACATAAGTGAAAGGTCCAGGCACGGCCGAATGGCCAGCACCTCTGATCTAAGAACCAGGCGTCCAAAGATGTCTAATACAATAGTAAAAGGTCCTATTTATAATAAATTAGTCACTAGGGTTTACAGAAATAAGTAATTGATGCATAAATCCACTTCCGGGGCCCACTTAGTGTGTTCTTGGGCTGAGCTTGAGTGTTGTACATGTAGAGGTCCTTCTTAGAGTTGAACGCCAGCATTTGTGCCAGTTTGGGTGTTCAACTCTGGTTTTGGATCCTTTTCTGGCGCTGGACGCCAGAATTGGGCAGAGAGCTGGCGTTGAACGCCAGTTTGCATCGTCTAAACTTGGGTAAAGTATGAACTATTATATATTTCTGGAAAGCCCTGGATGTCTACGTTCCAACGCAATTGAAAGCGAGCCATTTTGAGTTCTGTAGCTCCAGAAAATCCACTTTGAGTGCAGGGAGGTCAGAATCCAATAGCATCAGCAGTCCTTCTTCAACCTCTGAATCTGATTTTTGCTCAAGTCCCTCAATTTCAGTCAGAAAATACCTGAAATCACAGAAAAACACACAAACTCATAGTAAAGTCCAGAAATGTGAATTTAACATAAAAACTAATGAAAACGTCCCTAAAAGTAACTAGATCCTACTAAAAACATACTAAAAACAATGCCAAAAAGCGTATAAATTATCCGCTCATCACAACACCAAACTTAAATTGTTGCTTGTCCCCAAGCAACTAAAAATCAAATAGGATAAAAAGAAGAGAATATACTATAAATTTCAAACTATCAATGAAACATAGCTTCAATCATATGAGCGGGACTTATAGCTTTTTGCCTCTTGAATAGTTTTGGCATCTCACTTTATCCATTGAAGTTCAGAATGATTGGCATCTATAGGAACTCAGAGTTCAGATAGTGTTATTGATTCTCCTAGTTTAGTATGATGATTCTTGAACACAGCTATTTTATAAGTCTTGGCCGTGGCCCTAAGCACTTTGTTTTCCAGTATTACCACCGGATACATAAATGCCACAGACACATAATTGGGTGAACCTTTTCAGATTGTGACTCAGCTTTGCTAAAGTCCCCAATTAGAGGTGTCCAGGGTTCTTAAGCACACTCTTTTTTTGCTTTGGACCTTGACTTTAACTGCTCAGTCTCAAGTTTTCACTTGACACCTACACGCCACAAGCACATGGTTAGGGACAGCTCGGTTTAGCCGCTTAGACCAGGATTTTATTCCTTTAGGCCCTCCTATCCACTGATGCTCAAAGCCTTGGAATCCTTTTTATTTGCCCTTTCCTTTTGGTTTTAAGGATTATTGGCTTTTTGCTCTTGCCTCTTGGTTTTAAGAGCTTTTGGCTTTTTCTGCTTGCTTTTTTTTTTCTAATTTTTTTTCGCCTATTTTATTTTTTTTTCTGCAAGCTTTGTTCTTTGCTGCTTTTTCTTGCTTCAAGAATCATTTTTATGATTTTTCAGATTATCAAATAACATGTCTCCTAGTCATCATTCTTTCAAGAGCCAACATATTTAACATTCTTAAACAACAACTTCAAAAGACATATGCACTGTTCAAGCATACATTCAGAAAACAAGAAGCATTGTCACCACATCAATATAATTAACTAAGTTCAAGGATAAATTCGAAACTCATGTACTTCTTGTTCTTTTGAATTAAAACATTTTTCATTTAAGAGAGGTGATGGATTCATAGGAAATTCATAACTTTAAGACGAAGTTACTAACTACTAATGATCATGTAATGAAGACACAAATATAGATAAGCACATAACATAGAAAACGAAAAACAGAAGAAATAAGAACAAGGAATGAATCCACCTTAGTGATGGTGGCATTTCCTTCTTGAGGAACCAATGATGTCCTTGAGCTCTTCTATGTCTCTTCCTTGTTTTTGTTGCTCCTCCCTCATTGCTTTTTGATCTTCTCTTATTTCATGAAGGATGATGGAGTGTTCTTAATGTTCTACCCTTAGTTGTCCTATATTGGAACTCAATTCTCCTAGGGAGGTGTTGATTTGCTCCCAATAGTTTTGTGGAGGAAAGTGCATTTGAGGCATCTCCGGGATCTCATGGTGATGAGCTTTATACGCCTCTTGAGCTCCATGAATGGGCTCTCTTGCTTGCTCCATCTTTTTCTTAGTGATGGACTTGTCCTCTTTAATGAGGATATCTCCTTCTATGTCAATCCCAGCCGAATTGCATAGGTGGCAAATGAGGTGAGGAAAGGCTAACCTTGCCATATTGGAGGACTTGTCAGCCATCTTGTAGAGTTCTTGAGGTATAATCTCATGAACTTCCACCTCTTCTCCAATCATGATGTTATGGATCATGATGGCCCGGTCTATAGTAACTTCAGACCGGTTGCTAGTGGGAATGATTGAGCATTGAATGAACTCCAACCATCCTCTAGCTACAGGCTTGAGGTCCAATCTTCTTAGTTGAACCGGCTTGCCTTTGGAGTCAATCTTCCATTGAGCTCCTTCTACACATATGTCCATAAGGACTTGGTCCATGTTTAGGGGTGTGCGTTCTCTTCCATGTTTGGCAAGTTGAACGCCAACCTCACATTTTCTGGACTAAAATCTAAGTATTTCTCCCGAACCATTGTAACATAGTTCTTTGGATCCGGGTTCTTACTTTGATCATGGTTCTTGGTGATCCATGCATTGGCATAGAACTCTTGAACCATTAGGATGCTGACTTGTTGGATGGGATTTGTTAGAACTTCCCAACCTCTTCTTTGAATTTCATGTCGGATCTCCGGATACTCATTTCTTTTAAGTTTGAAAGGGACCTCAGGGATCACCTTCTTCTTGGCCACAACATCATAGAAGTGGTCTTGATGAGCTTTGGAGATGAATCTTTCTATCTCCCATGACTCGGATGTGGAAGCTTTTATCTTCCCTTTCCCCTTTCTAGAGGATTCTCCGGTCTTAGGTGCCATCAATGGTAATGAAAAAACAAAAAGCTTATGCTTTTACCACACCAAACTTAGAATTTTGCTCTCCCTCGAGCAAGAGAAGAAAGAATAGATGAAGAAGAAGAAAAAAACGGAGGAGAGGGAGAAGGGGTTGTGTTTCGGCCAAGAAGAGAAGAGAGGGTTGTGTTGTGTGAAAATGAGGAAGAATGGAAGGCTTTATATAGGGGAGGGAGGGGGTTAAGTTTCGGCCATGTAGGGTGGGTTTGGGTGGGAAATTGATTTTGAATTTTGAAGGTAGGTGGAGTTTATGAGGTAGGTTTATGGGGAAGAGTGGATGGATGTGAGTGGGGAAGAGGTGATGGGGAAGAGGGATTGAGGTGATTGGTGAAGGGTTTTGGGGAAGAGTGTTTATGGGATTGTGTGAAAGAGGGGTGAGAAGAAGTGAGTGGAGGTAGGTGGGGATCCTGTGAGGTCCACAGATCCTGAGATGATCCTGTGGGGTCCACATATCCTGAGATGATCCTGTGGGATCCACAGATCCTGAGGTGTTCAAGGAATTACAACCTTGCACCAAATTAGGCATGTAAAATGCCCTTGCACACAACTCTGGGCGTTCAGCGCCAGGTTGGTGCCCATTTTGGGCGTTCAACGCCCATTTACTGGCCATTTCTGCCGTTGAACGCCAGAACCATGCTTGTTCTGGGCGTTCAGCGCCAGCTCCTCTCTAGGGTGCATTTCTGGCGTTCAGCGCCCAGATGATGCCCATTTTGGGCGTTCAGCGCCCAGACACTGCCCATTTTGGGCGTTCAGCGCCAGAACCATGCTCTGTTCTGGCGTTGAACGCCAGGCAGATGCTTCCTCCAGGGTGTGATTTTTCTTCTGCTGTTTTTGATTCCGTTTTCAATTTCTATATTTATTTTGTGACTCCACATGATCATGAACCTATAAAGACATATAACTAAGAAAAATATTGTTAGATAAATAAAAATTGGGTTGCCTCCCAACAAGCGCTTCTTTAATGTCAATAGCTTGACAGTGGGCTCTCATGGAGCCTCACAGATGTTCAGAGCATTGTTGAGACTCTCTAACACCAAACTTAGAATTTGGATATAGGAGTTCAACACCAAACTTAGAGTTTGACTGTGGTGGCTTTGTTTGACTCTGCTTTGAGAGAAGCTTTTTCTGCATCCTTTCCATGGATGCAGAGAGAGATCCTTGAGTTGTAAACACAAGGTTGTCCTCATTCACTTGAAGGATTAATTCTCCTCTGTCCACATCAATCACAGCTCTTGCTGTGGCTAGGAAAGGTCTTCCTAGGATGATGGATTCATCCTCTTCCTTTCCAGTATCCAGGACTATGAAATCAGCAGGGATGTGAAGGCTTTCATCCTTTACTAACACGTCCTCTACTTGTCCATAAGCCTGTTTTCTTGAATTGTCTGCCATCTCTAATGAGATTTTAGCAACTTGCACCCCATAGATTCCCAATTTCTCTATTACAGAGAGGGGCTTGAGGTTTATTCCTGAACCAAGGTCAAACAGAGCCTTAAAGATCATGGTGCCTATGGTACAAGGTATTATGAACTTTCCAGGATCCTGTTTCTTCTGAGGCAATGTCAGTTGATCCAGATCACTTAGTTCATTGGTGAACAAGGGAGGTTCATTTCCCAAGTTTCAATACCAAATAATTTGGCATTTAGATTCATGATTGCACCAAGAAACTTGGCAGCTTGCTCTTCAGTAACATCCTCATTTTCTTCAGAAGAGGAATACTCATCAGAGCTCATGAATGGCATAAGGAGGTTCAATGGAATCTCTATGGTCTCTATATGAGCCTCAGAGTCCTTTGGTTCCTCAGAGGGAAGCTCCTTATTGACCACTGGACGTCCCAGGAGGTCTTCCTCCTTGGGATTCACATCCCCTCCTTCCCTTACAGGTTCGGCCATGGTGCTTATGTCAATGGCCTTGCACTCTCCTTTTGGATTCTCTTCTGTATTGCTTGGGAGAGTACTAGGAGGGATTTCAGTGATCCTTTTACTCAGCTGGCCCACTTGTGCTTCCAGATTTCTAATGGAAGACCTTGTTTCATTCATGAAACTTACAGTGGCCTTGGATAGATCAGAGACTAAGTTTGCTAAATTAGAAGTATTTTGTTCAGAGTTCTCTGTCTGTTGCTGAGTGGATGATGGAAAAGGTTTATTATTGTTAAACCTGTTTCTTCCACCATTATTAAAGCCTTGTTGAGGCCTTTGATCCTTCCATGAGAGATTTGGATGATTTCTCCATGATGGATTATAGGTGTTTCCATAAGGTTCACCTAAGTAATTCACCTCTGCTATTGCAGGGTTCTTAGGATCATAAGCTTCTTCTGCATAAGAAGCTTCTTGAGTACTGTTGGATGCGGCTTGCATTCCATTCAGACTCTGAGAAATCATATTGACTTGCTGAGTCAATATTTTGTTCTGAGCCAATATGGCATTCAGAGTATCAACTTCAAGAACTCCCTTCTTCATAGGCGTCCCATCACTCACAGGATTCCTCTCAGAAGTGTACATAAACTGGTTATTAGCAACCATGTCAATGAGTTCTTGAGCTTCTGCAGGCGTTTTCTTTAGGTGAATGGATCCACCTGCAGAAGTATCCAATGACATCTTTGATAACTCAGATAAACCATCATAGAATATATCCAGGATGGTCCAGTCTGAAAGCATGTCAGAGTGACACTTTTTGGTCAACTGTTTGTATCTTTCCCAAGCTTCATAGAGGGATTCGCCATCTTTTTGTTTGAAGGTTTGAACATCCACTCTAAGCTTGCTCAGCTTTTGAGGAGGAAAGAACTTGGCTAAGAAAGCTGTGACCAGCTTATCCCAAGAGTTCAGGCTATCTTTGGGTTGAGAGTCCAACCACACTCTAGCTCTGTCTCTTACAGCAAAAGGGAAAAGCATGAGCCTGTAGACTTTAGGATCTACTCCATTAGTCTTAACAGTATCACATATCTGCAAGAATTTAGTTAAGAACTGAAAAGGATCTTCAGATGGAAGTCCATGAAACTTGCAGTTCTGCTGCATCAGAGAAACTAATTGAGGTTTCAGCTCAAAATTTATTGCTCCAATGGCAGGAATGGAGATGCTTCTTCCATGTAATTTGGAATTAAGTGCAGTAAAGTCACCAAGCATTCTCCTTGCATTATTGTTGTTAGGTTCGGCTGCCATCTCCTTTACTTGTTCGAAATTTTCAATAAGGTTGTCTCTGGATTGTTGTAATTTAGCTTCTCTTAGTTTCCTCTTCAGAGTCCTTTCAGGTTCTGGATCAGCTTCAACAAGAATGCCTTTTTCTCTGTCCCTGCTCATAAGAAAGAGAAGAGAAAAAGAAAAGAAGAGGAATCCTCTATGTCACAGTAAAGAGGTTCCTTATTGTTAGTAGAAGAAAAGAAGAAGAGAAAAATCTGAACTCAGAAAAAGAGAGAGAGAGAGGGTTCGGATTTTTGGTGGGTGAGGGAGAGATGTTAGTAGATGAATAAATAAATAGAATAAGATGAGAGAGGGAAAATTTTGAAAATAATTTTTGAAAAAGAGTTAGTGATTTTTGAAAATAGTTTTTGAAAAAGGTTAGTAATTTTCGAAAATTAAGATTTAAAAATTGAAATAATTAGTTAATTAAAAGGAAATTTTGAAAAAGGGGGGAGATATTTTCGAAAATTAGAGAGAGAGAGTTAGTTAGGTAGTTTTGAAAAAGATGAGAAACAAACAAAAAGTTAGTTAGTTGGTTGAAACAAATTTTGAAAGGATAAGGAATTGGGAAGTTAGAGAAGAGATTTTGAAATCAAGTTTTTTTTTTTTAAAAAGTAAGATAAGTAGATATTTTTGAAAAGATATGATTGAAATTAGTTTTTGAAAAAGATTTGATTTTTAAAAATCACAATTAATGACTTGATTCACAAGAAATCACAAGATATGATTCTAGAACTTAAAGTTTGAAACTTTCTTAACAAGTAAGTAACAAACTTGAAATTTTTGAATCAAAACATTAATTGGTGATGTTATTTTTGAAAATTTGATATAAAAATAAGAAAAAGATTTTTGAAAAATATTTTTATAATTTTCGAAAATAACTAAGAAAAATGAAAAAGATTTGATTTTTGAAAAAGATTTTGAAAAAGATAATATTTTTAAATTGAAAATTTGATTTGACTCATAAAAACAACTAGATTTTAAAAATTTTTGAAAAAGTCAAATCTAATTTTCGAATTTATGAGAGAGAAAAAGGGAAAGATGTTTTTTTGATTTTTGAATTTTTAATGAAGAGAGAGAAAAACAAGAAAAATGATGCAATGCATGAGAATTTTAGATCAAAACATGTGATGCATGCAAGAATGCTATGAATGTCAAGATGAACACCAAGAACACTATGAATGTTAAGATGAACACCAAGAACATATTTTTGAAAAATTTTTAATGCAAGGAAAACATGCAAGACACCAAACTTAGAATTCTTTAATGCTTAGACACTAAGAATTCAAGAATGCATATGAAAAACAAGAAAAGACACAAAACATGCAAATGCAAAGATCAAACAAGAAGACTTACCAAGAACAACTTGAAGATCATGAAGAACACTTATGAATGCATGAATTTTCGAAAAATGCAGGATGAATATGCAATTGACACCAAACTTATAACATGACTCAAACTCAAACAAGAAACACAAAATATTTTTTATTTTTATGATTTTATGATTTTTTTTTGTATTTTCTTTTAATTTTTTCGAAAATCATTTTCAAAAAGAAAAATAAGGATTCCAAAATTTTTAATATAAATTCCAGGAATCTTGCCATGTTAGTCTAAAGCTCCAATCTGAGGGTTAGACAAGGCATAATAGCCAGTCAAGCTTTAGCAGAACTTTACATTCAACAGCCAATTTGCTAAGAAAGATAAAGAAGCTCTTCTCTTGAGTCCAAAAGAATTGAGGCATGGCTTTACAGCCAACCAGGCTTCATCATGCTTCATGAAACAGTAGAATTCATTCTTAAAAATTCTGAAGAAAAATATATTTTTGAAAACATTTTTTTTTCGAAAACAGATGAGAAAATTTTTGAAAGATTTTTGAAAAATTTTTGAAAAGAAAACAAAAAGAAAATTACCT
Organism: Arachis hypogaea; assembly: GCF_003086295.3. Classification (NCBI taxonomy): domain Eukaryota; kingdom Viridiplantae; phylum Streptophyta; class Magnoliopsida; order Fabales; family Fabaceae; genus Arachis; species Arachis hypogaea. The sequence goes on along the minus strand of NC_092055.1, from coordinate 55,864,815 downwards.
AATCTGAGCAACAAGATGAACCGTCAGTTGTCCAAACTCGAACAATCCCCGGCAACGGCGCCAAAAACTTGGTGCGCAGAAATTGTGATTACACTTTGATTATGTAAAATTTATCGCTCTTTCTTTCCCTGGTAATGGCGCCAAGAACATGATGCCAATACCATGGTTCACAACTTCGCACAACTAACCAGCAAGTGCACTGGGTCGAATCCCACGGAGATTGTTGGTATGAAGCAAGCTATGGTCACCTTGTAAATCTCAGTCAGGCGGATATAAAATAGTAATGGGGTTTTCAAAAATAATTAATAAAATAGTGATAGAAATACTTATGTAAATCGTTAGTGAGAATTTCAGATAAGCGAATAGAGATGCTTTCGTTCCTCTTAACCTCTGCTTTCCTGCTATCTTCATCCAATCAGTCTTACTCCTTTCCATGGCTGGCTTTATGTAATGCATCACCATTGTCAATGGCTACTTTCGGTCTTCTCTCGGAAAAATGATCCAAATGCCCTGTCACGGCACGACTAATCGTCTGGAGGCATCACCCTTGTCAATGGTTACATCCTATCCTCTCAGTGAACATGTTCAACGCACCCTGTCACGGCACGGCTATTCATCTGTCGGTTCTCGATCATACTGGAATAGGATTTACTATCCTTTTGCATCTGTCACTACGCCCAGCAATCACGAGTTGAAGCTCGTCACAGTCATTCAATCATTGAATCCTACTCGGAATACCACAGACAAGGTTTAGACTTTCCGGATTCTCTTGAATGCTGCCATCAATCTAGCTTATACCACGAAGATTCTGGTTAAGAGATCTAAGAGACACTCGTTCAATCGAAAGTAGAACGGAAGTGGTTGTCAGGCACGCGTTCATGGGGAATGATGATGATTGTCACATTCATCACATTCAGGTTGAAGTGCGAATGAATATCTTAGAAGCGAAATAAGATGAATTGAATAGAAAACAGTAGTACTTTGCATTAATCTTTGAGGAACAGCAGAGCTCCACACCTTAATCTATGGAGTGTAGAAACTCTACCGTTAAAAATACATAAGTGAAAGGTCCAGGCATGGCCGAATGGCCAGCCCCTCTGATCTAAGAACCAGGCGTCCAAAGATGTCTAATACAATAGTAAAAGGTCCTATTTATAATAAACTAGTCACTAGGGTTTACAGAAATAAGTAATTGATGCATAAATCCACTTTCGGGGCCCACTTGGTGTGTGCTTGGGCTGAGCTTGAGTGTTGCACGTGTAGAGGTCCTTCTTGGAGTTTAACGCCAGCATTTGTGCCAGTTTGGGCGTTCAACTCTGGTTTTGGATCCTTTTCTGGCGCTGGACGCCAGAATTGGGCAGAGAGCTGGCGTTGAACGCCAGTTTGCGTCGTCTAAACTTGGGCAAAGTATGGACTATTATATATTGTGGGAAATCCCTGGATGTCTAATTTCCAACGCAATTGGAAGCGCGCCATTTCGAGTTCTGTAGCTCCAGAAAATCCACTTTGAGTGCAGGGAGGTCAGAATCCAACAGCATCAGCAGTCCTTCTTCAACCTCTGAATCTGATTTTTGGTCAAGTCCCTCAATTTCAGTCAGAAAACACCTGAAATCACAGAAAAACACACAAACTCATAGTAAAGTCTAGAAATGTGAATTTAATATAATAACTAATGAAAACGTCCCTAAAAGTAACTAGATCCTACTAAAAACATACTAAAAACAATGCCAAAAAGCGTATAAATTATCCGCTCATCACAAGGCATTGAGGTAGATAGAGCTAAGGTGGAACTCATTGAAAACTTACCCCCACCAAGTGATGTCAAGGCAATTAGGAGCTTTTTAGGGCATGCCGACTTTTACAGAAGGTTTATTAAAGATTTTTCAAAGATAGCCAAGCCCTTAAGCAATCTCCTTGTATCTGATGCACCATTTGTCTTTGATGAAAAATGCATGCTAGCATTCGAAAACTTGAAAAAGAGGCTGTCCTATGCCCCTATCATTTTCCCACCTGATTGGAACTTACTATTTGAACTGATGTGTGATGCATCTGATTTTGCAGTAGGGGCAGTGTTAGGGCAGAGGAAAGATAACTTAGTCCATGTGATATACTATGCCAGCAAAGTCCTCAATGACACTCAAAGAAATTACACCACCACTGAAAAGGAGTTGCTGGCAATAGTTTTTGCATTTGACAAGTTTAGATCATACCTCATTGGTGCCAAAGTGATTGTTTTCACAGACCACACAGCACTTAAATACTTGTTTGCCAAGCAGGAGTCAAAACCAAGACTGATAAGGTGGATCTTATTGTTGCAGGAATTCAATATTGAGATTAGAGACAAGAAAGGTGTGGAGAACAAGGTAGCCAATCACCTATCCAGGATCCCTCATGACAAAGGTGGAACACATGATACAAGTGTAAATGAATGTTTCCCAGATGAGCAGTTAATGACGGTTCACAAAGCACCCTGGTTTGCAAACATTGCCAATTTCAAGGCAACTGGGGCTTTACCTCCAGAGATCAACAAACATCACAAGAGAAAGCTCATCAATGACGCAAAGTATTTTGTTTGGGATGAACCATATCTCTTCAAGAAGTGTTCAGATGGAATCCTGAGAAGATGTGTTTCAGAAGAATAGGGACGAGAAGTCTTGTGGAACTGCCACGACTTGTGCTATGGAGGCCATTTTAGAGGGGATAGAACTGCAGCCAAGGTGTTACAAAGCAGATTCTTTTGGCCTACCCTTTTCAAGGATGCCAAAGAACTAGTAAAGAACTGCAATGAATGTCAAAGAGCTGGAAACTTACCCAAAAGAAATGAGATGCCACAGAATTTCATCTTAGAACTGGAACTATTTGATGTGTGGGGAATCGATTTCATGGGACCATTCCAACCTCATATGCAAACAAGTACATCTTGGTAGTAGTGGATTACGTTTCCAAGTGGGTAGAGGCTATTGCAACCCCAACGAATGACAACAAGGTAGTCATGAACTTCCTCAGAAAGAACATCTTTAGCCAGTTCGGAGTCCCCCGAGCACTCATCAGTGATGGAGGGAGCAATTTTTGTAACGGACCGCTAGAAGCGCTCCTCCTACGATACGGGGTGAAACACAAGATTGCCACGCCTTACCACCCCCAAACAAGTGGGCAAACTGAGATATCTAACAGAGAGCTAAAAAGGATTCTGGAAAAGACTGTAGGAGCATCAAGAAATGATTGGTCAAAGAAGCTGGATGATGCTCTTTGGGCATACAGAACGGTATTCAAAACACCAATCGGGATGTCCCCATATCAACTGGTGTATGGAAAAGCTTGTTGATGAGCGGATAATTTATACGCTTTTTGGCATTGTTTTTAGTATATTTTAGTTAGTTTTTATTAGTTTTTAAATAAAAATCACTCTTCTAGACTTTACTATGAGTTTGTGTGTTTTTCTGTGATTTCAGGTATTTTCTGGCTGAAATTGAGGGACCTGAGCAAAAATCTGATTCAGAGGCTGAAAAAGGACTGCAGATGCTATTGGATTCTGACCTCCCTGCACTCGAAGTGGATTTTTTAGAGCTACAGAAGCCCAATTGGCACGCTCTCAATTGTGTTGGAAAGTAGACATCCTGGGCTTTTTAGCAATATATAATAGTCCATACTTTGCCTGAGATTTGATGGCCTAAACAGGCGTTCCAAATCAGCTCAAGAATTATGGCGTTTAACTCCAAAACTGGCACAAAAGCTGGAGTTAAACGCCCAAACTGGTACAAAAGCTGGCATTTAACTCCAAGAAAAGTCTCTACACATGGAAGCTTCAATGCTCAGCCCAAGCACACACCAAGTGGGCCCGGAAGAAGATTTCTGCATTAATTACTGATTTCTGTAAACCCTAGGCTACTACTTCTCTATAAATAGGACCTTATACTATTGTATTTACATCTTTGGACGTTTAGTCCCTAGACCTTGGAGGCTGGCCATTCGGCCATGCTTACACCATTATAACTTTTGTATTTTCAACGGTGGAGTTTCTACACACCATAGATTAAGGTGTGGAGCTCTGCTGTCCTTCATAAATTAATACAAAGTACTATTGTTTTTCTATTCAACTCAAGTCTATTTCTTCTCCAAGATATTCATTCGTTCTTCAACTTGATGAATGTGATGATCCGTGACACTCATCATCATTCTCACCTATGAACATGTGCCTGACAACCACCTCTGTTCTATTAGCAATGGCTTGAATGCGTATCTCTTGGGTTTTTAATCTAAGATTGGAACTTTCATGGTATAGGCTAGAATTATTGGCAGCCATTCCTGAGATCCGGAACGTCTAAACCTTATCTGTGATATTATGAGTAGGATCTGGGAAGGGATGACTGTGACGAGCTTCAAACTCGTGATTGTTGGGCGTGTGACAGACGCAAAAGGATTAATCGATCCTATTCCAACATGATCGAGAACCGATAGATGATTAGCCGTGCGGTAATAGCGCATTTGGAACATTTTCACTGAGAGGATGGGAAGTAGCCATTGACAACGATGATGCCCAACATAAATCTTGCCATGGAAAGGAGTATGAATGATTGGAAGAAGGCAATAGGAAAGCAGAGGTTCAGGAAGAACAAAGCATCTTCATACGCTTATCTGAAATTCTTACCAATGAATTTCATAAGTATCTCTATCTTATTTTATGTTTTATTTATCTTTTAATTATCAATTCTCCATCACCATCTGAATTAGCCTGACTGAGATTTACAAGGTGACCATAGCTTGCTTCAAGCCGACAGTCTCCGTGGGATCGACCCTTACTCACGTAAGGTTTATTACTTGGACGACCCAGTGCACTTGCTGGTTAGTTGTGTGGAATTGTGGCAAAGTGTGATTCACGTTTAAGAGCTCTAAGTCCTTTGGCGCCATTGTTGATGATCACAATTTTGTGCACCAAGTTTTTGGCGCCGTTGCCGGGGATTGTTCGAGTTTGGACAACTGACGGTTCATCTTGTTGCTTAGATTATGTACTTTTCTTTTTATTTTTTAGAATTTTTGAGAATGAATTCTAGAGTTTCAAGGTGATGTTCTTATCATCACAAAAGCTTATTGATTCTCATCATTTTAGCTGCTGAATGTAATGTCCTGCTGAAGCTTGGCCAACCATGTCTAATCTTTTTAGACTGAAGCTTTAGACTAACATTGCATGATTCCTGCAATTCTTGTTAAATTTTTTTATTCTCTTTATTTTCTTTTCCATATAAGTTTCAAAAATCACAAAAAAATTATAAAACCATAAAAACCAAAAATATTTTATGTTTCTTGTTTGAGTCTAGTGTCAATTTTTAAGTTTGGTGTCAATTGCATGACTTTCTTCTTCTTGCATTTTTCGAATTTATACATATTGTTCTTCATTGATCTTCAAGTTGTTCTTGATGATTTCATTGCTCTGATCTTTAAATTCTCTTGTTTTGTGTGTTTTGTTGTTTCTCATATGCATTCTCAATTTGTTAGTGTCTCTTATATGAAAATTTTTAAGTTTGGTGTCCTGCATGCATTGTTTATTTGATCTTAGTTGCATTTTTTATTGTTGTTTCTCATCATCAAAAATTCAAAAATATTTTAAAAAATGTGTCTTTTCAAGTCAATAATACAGAGAATTGAAGATTCAGAACATTCACCAGAGGAATCAAACAGAAAAAGCTGGGCGTTCAAAACGCCCAGTGAAGAAGGAAAACTGGCGTTTAAACGCCAGCCAGGGTACCTGGCTGGGCGTTTAACGCCCAAAAAGGTAGCATTTTGGGCGTTAAACGCCAGAATGGATGCCATTCTGGGCGTTTAACGCCAGAAGGACACAAGAGGGAAGATTTTGCTTTTAATTCAAATTTTTTTTAAATTTTCATAATTTTTCAAAATCAAATCTTTTTCAAATTACATCTTTTCAATCATATCTCTTCAAAATCAATTTCTTTTCATTTTTTTAATTTTCGAAAATCCTTGTTATAATTAAAGATTTACTTCAAAATTTTCAAGTTGTTACTTGCCTATTAAGAAAGGATCAAACTTTAAATTTTAGAATCATATCTTTTAATTTCTTGTTAGTCAAGTAATCAACTTTAATTTTACGAAAAAAAAACTTTCTTTTTCTAAATTGATTTTCAATCATATCTTCTCAATCATATCTTTTCAATCACATCTTTTTCAAAATTAACTCTCAATCATATCTTTTTAATTTCTAATTTCAAACTCTTTTCAAAAATCACTTAATTTCTTTCCTAATCTTAATTTTCGAAAATCTCAATCAAAATTTCAAAATTTCTTTTAATTATTTCAAAATCTTTTACTTTAATTTTTGAAATTTCTTCCTTCTATTTAAAAGACTAACACTCCTCCTCAAGGTACAATTCGAACTCCCTCCTTCTTTATATGTTCGAATTCTCTTCCATCTACCTCCTCCTTCTATTCTTCTTTTCCTCTGACACCTCAAGAAATCTCTATACTGTGACCTAGAGGATTCCCTACATTCTTGTTCTCTTCTCTTTCATATGAGCAGGAACAAAGATAAAGGCATACTTGTTCAAGCTGATCCTGAACCTGAAAGGACCTTGAAGAGAAAGCTAAGAGAAGCTAAAGAATAATTCTCTTTAGAGGGCCTAACAGAGCTTTTCAAGGAAGAAGAAACCATGGCAGCCGAAAACAACAATGCCAACAATGCAAGGAAGGTGCTTGGTGACTTTATTGCACCTACTCCCGACTTCTATGGGAGAAGCATCTCAATCCCTGCCATTGGAGCAAACAACTTTGAGCTTAAGCCTCAATTAGTTTCTCTAATGCAACAGAATTGCAAGTTTCATAGACTTCCATTGGAAGATCCTCATCAGTTCTTAGCTGAATTCTTGCAAATCTGTGACACTGTCAAGACCAATGGGGTTGACCCTGAAGTCTACAGACTCATGCTTTTTCCTTTTGCTGTAAGAAACAGAGCTAGGACATGGTTGGATTCACAACCTAAAAAAGCCTGAACTCTTGGGAAAAGCTAGTTAATGCCTTCATGGCAAAGTTCCTTCCACCTCAAAAATTGAGCAAGCTTAGAGTGGAAGTCCAAACCTTCAGACAGAAGGAAGGTGAATCCCTCTATGAAGCTTGGGAAAGATACAAGCAATTGATCAGAAGATATCCTTCTGACATGCTTTCTGAATGGAGCATCATAGGTATTTTCTATGATGGTCTGTCTGAACTATCCAAGATGTCATTGGATAGCTCTGCTGGAGGATCTCTTCATCTGAAGAAGACGCCTGCAGAAGCTCAGGAACTCATTGAAATGGTTGCAAATAACCAATTCATGTACACTTCTGAAAGAAATCATGTGAATAATGGGATAGCTCAGAAGAAAGGAGTTCTTGAGATTGATACTCTGAATGCCATATTGGCACAGAATAAAATATTGACCCAACAAGTCAATATGATTTCTCAGAGTCTGTCTGGAATGCAAGCAGCAACAGGCAGTACTAAGGAAGCTTCCTCTGAAGAAGAAGCTTATGATCCTGAGAACCCAACAATGGAAGAGGTGAATTACATGGGAGAACCCTATGGAAACACCTATAACCCTTCATAGAGAAATCATCCAAATCTCTCATGGAAGGATCAATAGAGACCTCAACAAGGTTTCAACCACAATAATGGTAGAAGAAACAAGTTTAGCAATAGCAAGCCTTTTCCATCATCTTCTCAGCAACAGACAGAGAATTCTAAGCAAAGCCACTTTGACTTAGCAACCATTGTCTCTGATCTAATCAAAACCACTCAAAATTTCATGACTGAAACAAGGCCCTCCATTAGAAATTTGGAGGCACAAGTGGGTCAGCTGAGTAAGAAAATTACTGAACTCCCTCCTAGTACTCTCCCAAGCAATACAGAAGAGAATCCAAAAAGAGAGTGCAAGGCCATAACCACAACCCACACGGCCGAACCTGGAGAGAAGGAAGAGGTAGTGATCTCCACTGAGGAAGACCTCAATGGACGTCCACTGACCTCCATAGAGTTCCCTAAAGAGGAACCATGGGAATCTGAGGCTCACACTGAGACCATAGAGATTCCAGTGAATTTACTTTTGCCATTCATGAGCTCTGATGAGTATTCCTCCTCTGAAGAGGATGAAGATGTTACTGAAGAGCAAATTGCTAAGTACCTTGGAGCAATCATGAAGTTAAATGCCAAGTTGTTTGGTAATGAGACTTGGGAGGATGAACCTTCATTGCTCATCAAAGAACTAGATGACTTGACTAGGCAAAAATTACCTCGGAAGAGACAAGACCCTAAAAAATTCTCAATCCCTTGTACCATAGGCACCATGACCTTTGAGAAGGCTCTGTGTGACCTAGGGTCAAGCATAAACCTCATGACTCTCTCTGTAATGGAGAAGCTAGGGATCATTGAGGTACAAGCTACAAGAATCTCACTAGAGATGGCAGACAATTCAAAGAAACAGGCTTATGGACTTGTAGAGGATGTCTTGGTAAAGGTTGAAGACCATTACATCCCTGCTGATTTCATAATCCTAGAGACTGGGAAGTATATGGATGAATCCGTCATCCTTGGCAGACCCTTCCTAGCCACAGCAAAAGCTGTGATTGATGTTGACAGAGGAGAATTGATCATTCAAGTGAATGGAGACTCCCTTGTGTTTAAAGCTCAAGGATATCCCTCTGTCACTGATGAGCGGATAATTTATACGCTTTTTGGCATTGTTTTTAGTATATTTTAGTTAGTTTTTATTATGTTTTTATTAGTTTTTATTTAAAATTCACTTTTCTAGACTTTACTATGAGTTTGTGTGTTTTTCTATGATTTCAGGTATTTTCTAGCTGAAATTGAGGGACCTGAGCAAAAATCTGATTCAGAGGCTGAAAAAGGACTGCAGATGCTGTTGGATTCTGACCTCTCTACACTCGAAGTAGATTTTCTGGAGCTACAGAAATCCAATTGGCGCGCTCTTAATTGCGTTGAAAAGTAGACAACCTGGGCTTTCCAGCAATATATAATAGTCCATACTTTGCCCGAGATTTGATGGCCTAAATTGGCGTTCCAAGTCAGCTCAAGAATTCTGGCGTTTAAGTCCAAGACTGGCACAAAAGCTGGAGTTAAATGCCCAAACTGGCACAAAAGCTGGCGTTTAACTCCAAGAAAAGTCTCTACACATGGAAGCTTCAATGATCAGCCCAAGCACACACCAAGTGGTCCCGGAAGAAGATTTCTGCATTAATTACTTATTTCTGTAACCCTAGGCTACTAGTTCTCTATAAATAGGACCTTTTACTATTGTATTTGGACACACATCTTTGGACGTTTAGTCCCTAGACCTTAGAGACTGGCCATTCGGCCATGCTTACACCATTATCACTTTTGTATTTTCAACGGTGGAGTTTCTACACACCATAGATTAAGGTGTGGAGCTCTGCTGCCCTTCATAAATTAATACAAAGTACTATTGTTTTTCTATTCAACTCAAGTCTATTTCTTCTCCAAGATATTCATTCGTTTTTCAACTTGATGAATGTGATGATCCGTGACACTCATCATCATTCTCACTTATGAACATGTGCCGGACAACCACCTCTGTTCTACTAGCAATGGCTTGAATGTGTATCTCTTGGGTTTATAATATAAGATTGGAACCTTCGTGGTATAGGCTAGAATTATTGGCAGCCATTCCTGAGATCTGGAACATCTAAACCTTGTCTGTGGTATTCTGAGTAGGATCTGGGAAGGGGTGACTGTGACGAGCTTCAAACTCGCAATTGTTGGGCATGTGACAGACGCAAAAGGATCAATGGATCCTATTCCATCATAATCGAGAACCGACAGATGATTAGCCGTGCAGTGACAGCGCATTTGGAACGTTTTCACTGAGAGGACGGGAAGTAGCCATTGACAACGGTGATGCCCAACATAAAGCTTGCCATGGAAAGGAGTATGAATGACTGGAAGAAGGCAATAGAAAAGCAGAGGTTCAGGAGGAACAAAGCATCTTCATACACTTATCTGAAATTCCAACCAAAGAATTACATAAGTATATCTATCTTTATTTTATGTTTTATTCATCTTTTAATTATCAATTCTCCATCACCATCTGAATTCGCCTGACTGAGATTTACAAGGTGACCATAGCTTGCTTCAAGCCGACAGTCTCCGTGGGATCGACCCTTACTCATGTAAGGTATTACTTGGACGACCCAGTGCACTTGCTGGTTAGTTGTGTGGAATTGTGACAAAGTGTGATTCACGTTTAAGAGCTCCAAGTCCTTTGGCGCCATTGTTGATGATCACAATTTCGTGCACCAGTCACCATGGAGAGGAAGCATGAAGAGTTTCTCTCAATACAGAGTCAAACAGAGCCCTACAGTTAAACTCTAAGTTTGGTGTTGGGAGGCCACAACCAAACTTTAAGTTTGGTGTTAAACCCCCATATTCAAACTCTAAGTTTGGTGTTGGGAGGTACCAACATTGCTCTGAACATCTGTGAGGCTCCGTGAGAGCCACTGTCAAGCTATGGACATTAAAGAATCGCTTGTTGAGAGGCAACCCAATTTTTACTTATCTATGTTAAATTTCTATTTTCTTTTGTTATTTTATGTTTTCTGTAGGTTGATAATCATGTGAAGTCACAAAAATAATTGAAAAAAAGCAAAAATAGAAGGAAAAATAGAATGAAAAACAGAACACCCTGGAGGAAAAACTTACTGGCGTTTAAACGCCAGTAAGGGTAGCAGAATGGGCGTTAAACGCCCAGTCTGGCACCATTCTGGGCGTTTAACGCCAGAAATGGGCACCAAACTGGCATTTAACGCCAGGAATGGGCAAGAAGCTGGTGTTAAACGCCAAAAATGGGCAGCAAACTGGCGTTTAACGCCAGGATTGGCAGTAAGGGGCGTTTCGCACGCCACATGGTGCAGGGATGAGAAATCCTTGACACCTCAGGATCTGTGGACCCCACAGGATCTCCACCTACCCCACCTCTCTCTCTCTTCTTCACCCATTCACCAATCACCTCAATACCTCTTCCCCAAAAACCCCTCACCTATCAAATCCCACCATTCTCTTCACCACTCACATCCATCCTTCATAAAACCCCACCTACCTCACCATTCAAATTCAAACCACTTTCCCACCCAAACCCACCCATAATGGCCGAACCATACCCCCCTCTCCACTCTTATATAAACCCATTTTCACTCCTTCATGTTCACACAACATACACACTATTCCTCCCCCTTGGCCGAAACACAAAGCCCCCTCCATCTCCTCTATTTCTTCTTCTTCTACTCTCTTCTTTCTTCTTTTGGTCGAGGACGAGCAACCTTCTAAGTTTGGTGTGGTAAAAGCTAAAGCTTTTTTTGTTTTTCCATAACTATTTATGGCACCTAAGGCCGGAGAAACCTATAGAAAGAGGAAAGGGAAGGCAAAAGCTTTCACCTTCGAGTCATGGAAGATGGAAAGATTCCTCTCAAGGGTGCATCAAGACCACTTCTATAAATTTGTGGCCAAGAAGAAGGTGATCCCCGAGGTCCATTTTAAGCTCAAAAAGGGCGAATATCTGGAGATCCGACATGAGATTCGAAGAAGAGATTGGGAAGCTCTCACCAACCCCATTCAACAAGTCAGAATCTTAATGGTTCAAGATTTCTATACCAATGCATGGATCACCAAGAGCCATGATCAAAGTGTGAACCCGGATCCTAAGAATTGGCTTACAATGGTTCGAGGGAAATACTTAGACTTTAGTCTGGAAAATGTAAGGTTGGCATTCAATTTGCCTATGATGCAAGGAGATGCACACCCATACATTAGAAGGGTCAACTTTGATCAAAGGTTGGACCAAGTCCTCATGGACATCTGTGAAGAGGGCACTCAATGAAAGAGTGATTCAAGAGGGAAGCCGGTTCAACTAAGAAGGCATAACCTCAAGCCCGCGGCTAGGGGATGGTTGGAGTTCATCCAACGGTCAATCATTCCTACTAGCAACCAGTCTGAAGTTACTATAGACCGGGCTATCATGATTCATAGCATCATGATTAGAGAGGAAGTAGAAGTTCATGAGGTTATATCCTAAGAACTCTACAAGGTGGCGGACAAGTCCTCTACTGCAACAAGGTTAGCCTTCCCTCACCTCATTTGTCACCTCTGCAATTCAGCTGGAATTGACATAGAGGAAGACATCCTCATTGATGAGGACAAGCCCATCACTAAAAAAAGGATGGAGCAAACAAGAGATCCCACTCATGGACAAGAGCATGAGGAAACTCCTCATCATGAAATCCCTGAGATGCCTCAGGGGATGCATTTTCCTCCACAAAACTATTGGGAGCAAATCAACACCTCCCTAGGAGAATTAAGTTCCAACATGGGACAACTAAGGATGGAGCACCAAGAGCATTCCATCCTCCTCCATGAAATTAGAAAAGACCAAAGAACCATGAGATAGGAGCAACAAAGGCAAGGAAGAGACATTGAGGAGCTCAAGCACTCCATAAGATCTTCAAAAGGAAGAATAAGCCGCCATCACTAAGGTGGACCCGTTCTTTAATCTCCTTGTTCTTTATTTTCTGTTTTTCGTAAATTGTGCTTTATGTTTATTTATGTTTGTGTCTTTATTACATGATCATTAGTGTCTAAGTGTCTATGCCTTAAAGCTATGAAAATGAATCCATCACCTTTCTTAAATGAAAAATGTTTTTAATTGAAAAAGAAAAAGAAGTGCATGAATTTCAAATTTTAAAACAGTTTAATTATTTTGATGTGGTGACAATACTATTGTTCTTCTGAATGAATGCTTGAACAGTGCATATTTTTGAATTTGATTGTTTATGAATGTTAAAATTGTTGGCTCTTGAAAGAATGATGGAAAAGGAGAAATGTTATCTGATGATCTGAAAAATTATAAAATTGATTCTTGAAGCAAGAAAAAGCAGTGAAAAGCATGCAGAAAAAAAAGGATATATGCGAAAAAAAGAGAGAGAAAAGAAAAAGAAAGAAAAAGAAAAGCAAGCAAAAAAAGCCAATACCCCTTTAAACCAAAAGGCAAGGGTGATAAAAAGGATCCAAGGCTTTGAGCATCAGTGGATAGGAGGGCCCACAGGAATGAAATCCTAGCCTAAGTGTAACAACCCTGATTTTCAAGTATGCGAGATCTTTTCCGAAGGCACGGATTTCTCCGGAAGATCAGTAAAGGGAACACCTCTGATATATCATCAAGTACCTCAATCCTCATTGTCATTATGTCATCTTTAAGATAGAACCTTTTATGAGGCAAGCTCAATAACGCAGTTACGAAGAAACTAGTTTTTGAACTGTATCGGTTAAGAGTTTCGATTATGTTTTTTGTAAATAGTCTCAGTTTAACGAACCGGACTCGATTTATGAGAGAAGAGAGATAATAGGATGATATTATCATTATATTAGTATTAGAAGCTTCTTGAATGCTATTATAAGCTTACCTGGTCTGTTTTAGTTAAAAACAGAAAACCGGTTTAACCGGGTTCACAATTTACTGGTGCAGCTTAGCACGAGCACTCTCTGATGACTTTAGCAATGCTAAGACCTCATTATTCATGTTTTATTCCCATAATAAATATGTTACTAGTGTCATTTACGCTAGTAGCTCATAAAATAATTTTTAGAGATGTTTTTACAAGTGTTTCGATACATCTAGTTTTAGTAGTTGTAAACCTGAGATATTTTAATATTATTTTAATCCACCTCTAAGCCAACCAATCACAACTAACCCTACACCCCCAAAACCCTCAAGGCTGGCTCATTTTCACTTTGTGGCCGAAAATAGGTAGAGAGAAAAAGAGAGAAAAGTTCTTAGTTCCAAATCTTCAAAGCTTGATTTCTGCTGAACTAAAACTCAAATCAAAATTCCAATCCGACCAAAATGATCCTCTCTTCTTTCTCTACATAATCATATGACTTATCAAGGCTGGAATCAAGGTGAGTTGGCTGCACCATCTCTCTTTTGATTCGGTTTCAAGGAAACATGGTTAAATATGTGTTTTCTTGATGTGATTTAGGAGGAAAAAGTGCTTAAGGACCACCTGAAAGTCTAACCGAATTAGGAGCAGCAAAACCAGGTAGGGTGTCACGAAATTAATCTTGATTATTTGTGTTTGAATTGTGTGAATGTTGTATGATTTGGCTGTGCTAAAAATTGGTTGCATATATGATTGATTCTTGGTGAAAATTTGGTGAAATTTTGATGAAATTTGATGAAATTCAAGCTTTAAAGTTCATGTTCTTGGGCAGCTGGAAAAACGAAACCCTAAGCTTAAATTGAGGTTCAATTTGTGTTGAAATCATGTAGAAAAGATGAGGTTTTAATGGCGGCTAATTTATTATGAATTATAGTAAAAATCGGTTGCTGAAAAGACTGAAAAACGGGTAAAAACAGAGAAGGAATCTGAAGAATTTATGAAGAACATGAAGAACACTTTGAGTGTGGTGAAGAACAATGAAGAACACCTTTTTGATTCATAAAAGGGCAAGGAAGTAATTAAATTTGGTGTTTGGGGGGTTATTTGGTAATTTCTGAAAGTTAGGGTGGTAAAAGTAGAAATATTAAAAGTTACGGGTGGTAAAAAGTAAATTTTAAAGGTTAAAAGTAAAAGTAAGTTAATTTTCGAAAATTTAATGATAAAATAATAAAAAATAATAAAATATTAAATAATAATATTTAATTAAAAATAATATTTTAATAAAAATAATAAAATAATGCGAAAAAGGCAATTTTCTGTAAAAGCTTTAGAAAGACAACTTTAAGTGCAGAATCTCATAATTACTTTCATAAAACACTTAGGGAGTGGTAAAAACATATTAGTGAGGCAAAGATAAATAAAAGATAAAAAGTTGAAGAAAAGATAAAAATCGAAGAAAAAGTCTGTAAAGTTTTAATGACAGAAAAACATACAGAGACTAGTGAACGAACTAGGGCAACATAGTTAGTCCTGGAATTGCGAATAGGGTTAGGTATTATGTGAAAAGTTAAACTGTTTCAGTATAGACTTAATGAACCTATACTTGGAACAGACTAACTATTCATACCGAAATTTACATAAGCTTTAAATACATATGTTAAGTAGAGAAATCAAAGCAGAGTAAAGAAACACAGAGAACAGAGTAACCAGAGAAGAATAAAAGGATACAGAGAAAAGAGTAATCAGAGCAAAGTAAAAAGACAAAGAGAAAAGAGTAATGTGATAAAGAGAAATGGTTTGAGTTAAGATGTTGTAAAAGTAAAAGCTGTAGAGTTTGTATAGCGTGATTGAACAGAGAAAGAAAGAGGTACTGCATAAGAATGTGAAAGTGATGATGAATAATGAGAATGTTAATGAATGATGATAATGAGAATGATTATGTAAGAATCTGCTGCAGAAAGGCAGTCAAATAGATGGTGGTACGACCACTGAAAACGCTTTCTTGGGATACCTTGCTATAATGCTTTGCTGTAAGACAGAGGTTGCTTACAGAGGTATCGAGATGAGGGTGCTCCTGTAAGACAGAGGTTGCTTAGAGTGAATGTGTTGTTGCTCCTGTAAGACAGAGGTTACTTACAGTGAGTATATTGTTGCTCCTGTAAGACAGAGGTTGCTTACAGTGAGTCTGTTGGGCGTATATCGGCTAATAAGTGCCGCTCTGCAAGACAAAGGTTGCTTGCAGTGGATATTGCCAACTGGAAAGCCTTATCCAGACAGAGGTTGCTGGGTAACGTCGGGAGCGGGTATGTAACTGACAAATGAGCTCATTACCTGCACTAGGGCTAGACATGCATCATTCTCTATTGCATTCCTTTCTGTGTGTGGTCTATTTCTTTATGTTTGTCTGCTTGCATGCTATTTCTGTGTTTTATTGTATTCTTTTGTTTGTGTTCTACTTTCTGTTGTCTCTACTTTCTCTTTCTATCTTTATCTTCTGTTTACTGCTTTGTTATATTATATTATTTGTCTGCTAATCGACCCCAAGTAAATGAACATAACTAATAACCCCGACCCTACTAAGAACTCCCCAGTTCTTACCCCTTTTCTCTCCCTTCCCCCTCCAGATGGAAGCAAGAGTATCCTTCCGTTGTTCGTTGATGATCGTTCCGTAAAGAGAATTCCACCCTAGGTAGTCTTCTGAATACAGATTGAACTCCATTATCTGTTTTTACGTATATACCATGGGACCAGCCGACATCTATGCCCCGTTTATCTATGAACTTTAACCTAAGTCCCCCGTACGACGTTGCTGTTATGCGGCCACTCAATAAAGTACTAGAGGTATATTCTAAGACGATGTATGATCGTGCAGAGGAGTTTTAGAAGATGTTCCACCTTTTGATGACGTTCCACATGCCTTGAGTTTTGAAGACTTAGAATGTATTTTCCCTCGCTTTAGTGGTATAGAGGGACTAGGTGAGTATAGAGTCTAGGCTAGCCTGGGCGCCAGCTTAGGGACTTCTTGAACAGGTCAGGACCTGGGATGTTGTATGTATACATATGTATATAGTTATTATCTAGCTATATCTAGGGGTGTCCTAACCAAAGATCTTTACTCTAATAAAGGCTGGATAACCGAATGTTATTAACTGCTTGTGATATATTTATGTGAGATTGTTTATAACCGTTTTATCTGTTATTATTTGTGAATTGATTATGAATGATTTTGTTTATTAATCCAAACATTTTAAAAAAAAAGTACCTTGCAAAATAACTACATTTTTAATGACGAGTCAGGCTCATATAATAATTAATTGATAATAATTAGGAAGACAAGTTGGTAGTGCTCAGTTTCTAGTATGATCATGACGTACCAGAAATCGGGTCATTACAATTTGGTATCAGAGCAGTTCGTTCCCAGTAGAGCCTGGGGAGTGGACTGACTATGCTTCATTGCATACTCTGCTTGTGTGTCTCATGCCGTTAGGGTATTTTTAAGATACATTTGGCATGAATGTCTATGAGCACTCATTTTGGAAATGTTCATACTTAACTTGAGATATTAAGACTGATCACCTTAATATTGATTGTTTGGTGTGGATAAGACCTCAATGACTGTGAATAGGCATGGTTTAATCGAGCTCCGAATGAAGAATCGATGTGAGCCACAGCTATCTTCATAGCTGTTATGATCTCCATGGCTATGGCTGTGTGAGATTTGGATGCTGTAAGGAACGGACCTATCTCTTTGTCAGGATGGCTTGATAAAAATAGATTGTTTGAAGATGGATTCTGCACCTGGCTGAAATTTTGAGGGCAAAATTTTCTTTTAGGGAGGTAGAATGTAACAACCCTGATTTTTAAGTATGCGAGATCTTTTCCGAAGGCACGGATTTCTCCGGAAGATCAGTAAAGGGAACACCTCTGATATATCATCAAGTACCTCAATCCTCATTGTCATTATGTCATCTTTAAGATAGAACCTTTTATGAGGCAAGCTCAATAACGCAGTCACGAAGAACCTAGTTTTTGAACTGTATCAGTTAAGAGTTTCGATTCTGTTTTTTGTAAATAGTCTCAGTTTAACGAACCGGACTCGATTTATGAGAGAAGATAGATAATAGGATGATATTATCATTATATTAGTATTAGAAGCTTCTAGAATGATATTATAAGGTTACCTGGTCAGTTTTAGTTAAAAACAGAAAATCGGTTTAACCGGGTTCACAATTTACTGGTGCAGCTTAGCACCAGCACTCTCTGATGACTTTAGCAATGCTAAGGCCTCATTATTCATGTTTTTTTCCCATAATAAATATGTTACTAGTGTCATTTACGCTAGTAGCTCATAAAATAATTTTTAGAGATGTTTTTACAAGTGTTTCGATACATCTAGTTTTAGTAGTTGTAAACCTGAGATATTTTAATATTATTTTAATCCACCTCTAAGCCAACCAATCACAACTCACCCTACACCCCCAAAACCCTCAAGGCTGGCTCATTTTCACTTTGTGCCCGAAAATAGGTAGAGAGAAAAAGAGAGAAAAGTTCTTAGTTCTAAATCTTCAAAGCTTGATTTCTGCTGAACTAAAACTCAAATCAAAATTCCAATCCGACCAAAATGATCCTCTCTTCTTTCTCTACATGATCATATGACTTATCAAGGCTGGAATCAAGGTGAGTTGGCTGCACCATCTCTCTTTTGATTCGGTTTCAAGGAAACATGGTTAAATATGTGTTTTCTTGATGTGATTTAGGAGGAAAAAATGCTTAAGGACCACCTGAAAGTCTAACCGAATTAGGAGCAGCAAAACCAGGTAGGGTGTCACGAAATTAATCTTGATTATTTGTGTTTGAATTTTGTGAATGTTGTATGATTTGGCTGTGCTAAAAATTGGTTGCATATATGATGGATTCTTGGTGAAAATTTGGTGAAATTTTGATGAAATTTGATGAAATTCAAGCTTTAAAGTTCATGTTCTTGGGCAGCTGGAAAAACGAAACCCTAAGCTTAAATTGAGGTTCAATTTGTGTTGAAATCATGTAGAAAATATGGGGTTTTAGTGGCTGCTAATTTATTATGAATTATAGTAAAAATCGGTTGCTGAAAAGACTGAAAAATGGGTAAAAACAGAGAAGGAATCTGAAGAATTTATGAAGAACATGAAGAACACTTTGAGTGTGGTGAAGAACAATGAAGAACACCTTTTTGATTCATAAAAGGGCAAGGAAGTAATTAAATTTGGTGTTTGGGGGGTTATTTGGTAATTTCTGAAAGTTAGGGTGGTAAAAGTAGAAATATTAAAAGTTACAGGTGATAAAAAGTGAATTTTAAAGGTTAAAAGTAAAAGTAAGTTAATTTTCGAAAATTTAATGATAAAATAATAAAAAAATAATAAAATATTAAATAATAATATTTAATTAAAAATAATATTTTAATAAAAATAATAAAATAATGCGAAAAAGGCAGTTTTCTGTAAAAGCTTTAGAAAGACAACTTTAAGTGCAGAATCTCATAATTACTTTCATAAAACACTTAGGGAGTGGTAAAAACATATTAGTGAGGCAAAGATAAATAAAAGATAAAAAGTTGAAGAAAAGATAAAAATCGAAGAAAAAGTCTGTAAAGTTTTAATGACAGAAAAACAGACAGAGACTAGTGAACGAACTAAGGCAACATAGTTAGTCCTGGAATTGCGAATAGGGTTAGGTATTATATGAAAAGTTAAACTGTTTTGGTATAGACTTAATGAACCTATACTTGGAACAGACTAACTATTCATACCGAAATTTACATAAGCTTTAAATACATATGTTAAGTAGAGAAATCAAAGCAGAGTAAAGAAACACAGAGAACAGAGTAACCAGAGAAGAATAAAGGGATACAGAGAAAAGAGTAATCAAAGCAATGTAAAAAGACAAAGAAAAAAGAGTAATGTGATAAAGAGAAATGGTTTGAGTTAAGATGTTGTAAAAGTAAAAGCTGTAGAGTTTGTATAGCGTGATTGAACAGAGAAAGAAAGAGGTACTGCATAAGAATGTGAAAGTGATGATGAATAATGAGAATGTTAATGAATGATGATAATGAGAATGATTATGTAAGAATCTGCTGCAGAGAGGCAGTCAAATAGATGGTGGTACGACCACTGAAAACGCTTTCTTGGGATACCTTGCTATAATGCTTTGCTGTAAGACAGAGGTTGCTTACAGAGGTATCGAGATGAGTGTGCTCCTGTAAGACAGAGGTTTCTTAGAGTGAGTGTGTTGTTGCTCCTGTAAGATAGAGGTTACTTACAGTGAGTATATTGTTGCTCCTGTAAGACAGAGGTTGCTTACAGTGAGTCTGTTGGGCGTATATCAGATAATAAGTGCTGCTCTGCAAGACAAAGGTTGCTTGCAGTGGATATTGCCAACTGGAAAGCCTTATCCAGATAGAGGTTGCTGGGTAACGTCGGGAGCGGGTATGTAACCGACAAATGAGCTCATTACCTGCATTAGGGCTAGACATGCATCATTCTCTGTTGCATTCCTTTCTGTGTGTGGTCTATTTCTTTATGTTTGTCTGCTTGCATGCTATTTCTGTGTTTTATTGTATTCTTTTATTTGTGTTCTACTTTCTGTTGTCTCTGCTTTCTCTCTCTATCTTTATCTTCTGTTTACTGCTTTGCTATATTATGTTATTTGTCTGCTAATCGACCCCAAGTAAATGAACGTAACTAATAACCCTGACCCTACTAAGAACTCCCCAGTTCTTACCCCTTTTCTCTCCCTTCCCCCTCCAGATGGAAGCAAGAGTATCCTTCCGTAGTTCGTTGATGATCATTCCGTAAAGAGAATTCCGCCCTAGGTAATCTTCTGAATATAGATTGAACTCCATTATCTGTTTTTACGTATATACCATGGGACCAGCCGACATCTATGCCCCGTTTATCTATGAACTTTAACCTAAGTCCCCCGTACGACGTTGCTGTTATGCGGCCACTCAATAAAGTACCAGAGGTATATTCTAAGACGATGTATGATCGTGCAGAGGAGTTGTACAAGATGTTCCACCTTTTGATTACGTTCCACATGACTTGAGTTTTAAAGACTTAGAATGTATTTTCCCTCGCTTTAGTGGTATAGAGGGACTAGGTGAGTATAGAGTCTAGGCTAGCCTGGGCGCTAGCTTAGGGACTTCTTGAACAGCTCAGGACCTGGGATGTTGTATGTATACATATGTATATAGTTATTATCTAGCTATATCTAGGGGTGTCCTAACCAAAGATCTTTACTCTAATAAAGGCTGGATAACCGAATGTTATTAACTGCTTGTGATATATTTATGTGAGATTGTTTATAACCGTTTTATCTGTTATAATTTGTGAATTGATTATGAATGATTCTGTTTATTAATCCAAACATTTTTAAAAAAAAAGTACCTTGCAAAATAACTACATTTTTAATAACGAGTTAGGCTCATATAATAATTAATAGATAATAATTAGGAAGACAAGTTGGTTGTGCTCAGTTTCTAGTATGATCATGACGTTCCAGAAATCGGGTCGTTACATTAAGCGGCTAAACCAAGCTGTCCCTAACCATGTGCTTGTGGCGTGAAGGTGTCAAGTGAAAATTGAGACTGAGCTGTTAAAGTCGAGGTCCAAAGCAAAAAGAAGAGTGTGCTTAAGAACCCTGGACACCTCTAATTGGGGACTCTAGCAAAGCTGAGTCACAATCTGAAAAGGTTCACCTAGTTATGTGTCTGTGGCACTTATGTATCTAGTGGTAATACTGGAAAACAAAGTGCTTAGGGCCACGGCCAAGACTCATAAAGTAGCTGTGTTCAAGAATCAACATACTTAACTAGGAGAATCAATAACACTATCTGGATTCTGAGTTCCTATAGAGGCCAATCATTCTGAACTTCAAGGAATAAAGTGAGATGCCAAAACTGTTCAGAAGCAAAAAGCTAAAAGCCCCGCTCATCTAATTAATACTGATCTTCATAAATGTTTTTGGAATTCATTGTATATTCTCTTCTTTTTATCCTATTTGATTTTCAGTTGCTTGGGGACAAGCAACAATTTAAGTTTGGTGTTGTGATGAGCGGATAATTTATATGCTTTTTGGTATTGTTTTTAGTATATTTTTAGTATATTTTAGTTAGTTTTTATTATGTTTTTATTATGTTTTTATTTGTTTTCTGTGATTTCAGGTATTTTCTGGCTGAAATTGAGGGACCTGAGCAAAAATCTGATTCAGAGGCTGAAAAAGGACTGCAGATGCTGTTGGATTCTGACCTCCCAATTGGCGCGCTCTCAATTACGTTGGAAAGTAGACATCCTGGGCTTTCTAGAAATATATAATAGTCCATACTTTGCCTGAGATTTGATGGCCCAAACAGTCGTTCCAAGTCAGCTTAAGAATTCTGGCATTTAACTCCAAAACTGGCACAAAAGCTGGAGTTAAACACCCAAACTGGCACAAAAGCTGGCGTTTAACTCCAAGAAAAGTCTCTACACATGGAAGCTTCAATGCTCAGCCCAAGCACACACCAAGTGGGCCCGGAAGAAGATTTCTGCATTAATTACTGATTTCTGTAAACCCTAGGCTACTACTTCTCTATAAATAGGACCTTATACTATTGTATTTACATCTTTGGACGTTTAGTCCCTAGACCTTGGAGGCTGGCCATTCGGCCATGCTTACACCATTATCAGTTTTGTATTTTCAACGGTGGAGTTTCTACACACCATAGATTAAGGTGTGGAGCTCTGCTGTCCTTCATAAATTAATACAAAGTACTATTGTTTTTCTATTCAACTCAAGTCTATTTCTTCTCCAAGATATTCATTCATTCTTCAACTTGATGAATGTGATGATCCGTGACACTCATCATCATTCTCACCTATGAACATGTTCCTGACAACCACCTCTGTTCTACTAGCAATGGCTTGAATGTGTATCTCTTGGGTTTCTAATCTAAAATTAGAACCTTCGTGGTATAGGCTAGAATTATTGGCAGCCATTCCTGAGATCAAGAACGTCTAAACCTTGTCTATGGTATTCTGAGTAGGATCTGGGAATGGATGACTGTGACGAGCTTCAAACTCGCGATTGTTGGGCATGTGACAGACGCAAAAGGATCAATGAACCCTATTCCAACATGATCGAGAACCGACAGATGATTAGCCGTGCGGTGGCAGCGCATTTGGAACATTTTCACTGAGAGGACAGGAAGTAGTCATTGACAACGGTGATGCCCAATATAAAGCTTGCCATGGAAAGGAATATGAATGATTGGAAGAAGGCAATAGGAAAGCAGAGGTTCAAGAGGAACAAAGCATCTTCATATACTTATCTGAAATTCCTACCAATGAATTACATAAGTATCTCTATCTTATTTTATGTTTTATTTATCTTTTAATTATCAATTCTCCATCACCATCTGAATTAGCCTGACTAAGATTTACAAGGTGACCATAGCTTGCTTCAAGCCGACAGTCTCCGTGGGATCGATCCTTACTCACGTAAGGTTTATTACTTGGACGACCCAGTGCACTTGCTGGTTAGTTGTGCGGAATTTTGACAAAGTGTGATTCACGTTTAAGAGCTCCAAGTCCTTTGGCGCCATTGTTGATGATCACAATTTCGTGCACCACTTGTCATTTACCATTGGAGCTGGAACACAAAGCCCTCTAGGCTTTCAAGCTACTAAATTTTGATAGTGTTGCTGCTGGTGAAAAGAGGGTCTTGCAGCTACAGGAAATGGAGGAGTTCATATCTCAAGCCTATGAAAATGCCAAGATTTATAAAGAAAAGGCAAAGAGAAGGCACGACCTCCATCTGGCACCCAAGAGCTTCGAAAAAGGACAGCAAGTGCTCCTCTACAATTCGAAATTAAGACTTTTCCCTGGAAAACTCAAATCAAGGTGGTCAGGACCCTTTCTTGTCACAAAGGTCTCGCCGTATGGACACATAGAAATCATGGAGGAAAGTTCAAAGAGGACGTTCACTGTGAACGGACAAAGGCTCAAGCACTACATGGGCAACATGGGGGAAAGCCCCAAAATGAAATATCATCTCAACTGATGGAGAAATTGTCGAGCTAGCGACGCTAAAAGAGCGCTTCGTTGGGAGGCAACCCAGCCTAAGGTAGTTTCCTTTTCGTGATCATCTCAATAAAGGATATAAGCAGTTTCCCTCGTATTGTGAGGAGCCAAGTTTGGTGTTGCACACCAAACCAATCCAAGAGTGAATGTGTAATTCTAAGTTTGGTGTTCCGCCAAAGATTTCAGTTAGAATCACATTACACATCTTCAAAGGCAAGTTGCTAGCTCCAACCAATCAGGGAAACCGCTTAACAATAGTTTAGTTTCTATTTCATAGTTGTTTTATCAATAAAAGCACATGAGGTTCTGCATTAGGTAATGAACTAGGTTTGGTGTTCACACACCAAATTAAGTCCAGAAATTTACAAGCATACATGTAAGCTAACTATTCCTCAAGTGCTTGGGGAACAAGCAACTTCCAATAACTTTGCAGGAATTCAATCAACCTTCTAGAAAAACAGTGCACCACCATCCAAGGAGGCGAAAAAGGACGTAGAAGCTATGGATGATGACAACAAAGAGATAACCAGAAGGCACCACCAAAAGGTTGTATTGCTACTTGATCCCATATGCTTGGAGATGTTAAAAAAAAATTGGAAGTCTGAATGTGCCCCTGATTAATAGTTACTCTTTAGCTTAAATCACTAGAATTTAATATTTGCTTTCATTGCCTTTGTCATATGTGTGCTGGTTCAAGTTACCTGTCTTCATTTTCACCTTGCTTACTTGTATGCTTGTCCCTTGAGTCAAATAAAAAGAGATGTTATGAAAGACGAGAGTGATGATAAATTGTGGAGTAGGTTCTTAAGCTTGTGGTGTAGTAATCACTTAGCTAAGTTGGTTCACCAATAAGGTAGGAAGGCAACTATCTGTCCTGAAGTCATATGCTTGAAACACACCCCATGAGACTAGCTAAATAATAAGATCCTAATAAGAAAAAGGAAAAGAACAATAAGAGTTGAAAAAGAAAGAAAAGTAATAAGAAATAAGGCTAGGCACCAAGGGCTTGAATCTTGAGGGATGTGTCTGTGGTGCTCTTGTACCAAGGATCTGCTTGGATGAATAAGTTCTTAGGAGTGCTTCATCACTTGGTAACTTGGGTTAACTAACCTGGGATTATCAACTAAAAATCCACTATCAAGAGCAACCTTGCTACAGAACATTTAGTAACCCAAAGAGGTGCTGGACACCAAGGCCTCAAGGAAAGAAAATAACAAACCATGTGCCTGTGGTGTGCATGTATGGGGGAGAGAGACTTGAGAGAGTAAGTCCTTAGGGGTGTTTCAACACCTAGCACCTTGAACCAACTGGTTCGGGAGTGTTGGCTGAAAGCTTATTTTAAAGAGTCACCCCCTCACAGAGCACTTAGCTTAAGGATGCAATAAACCTTGAAAAAACAAAGGGATCAATAAATAAAAGTCTCAAAGGGTGCAATCAAGTGAGTATTCCAGGGCATGATAAAGGTCTGAAAGCCAATAAAGGAATGAACCTAAGTTGCTATGCATGAAACCCCATAAAACCAAGGACATGACTTCCACAATAATGATTCATTCCTCTCGTCATTTCATTCATCATTCTCATGTTTCAGTACTTGCTTAGGGACAAGCAAGCTTTAAGTATGGTGTTGTGATGCCAGGGAATTTCGGCCAGTTTTACTGACATTTTCTTTACTGTTTTAGGGTAGTTTCATGCATTTTCTTAGGAAATAAGCAAGTTTTGGGTAGAATTTCACTTACATCTTGATTCAAAGCAAACATTGTGAATTTTATATGATTTCATGAGAATTATGCATGAATTTAATGACAAATTGGATGATGCATACCTCATAACTTGGATTAGAGCTTTGATGCACTTTATTTGCTTGATTTCAGGATAAAGGAAGAAAGGAAAAGCCACGTTATTAGCCACGTTAGTCTAACTAACGTGACCACTAACGTGGAATGGAAGCTAGCTTGCAACGTTAATGAGAAAAGTGATCGCCAATAACGTCTTCGAAGCCATCATAGCCCACGTTAATTACCACGTTAACTACATTAACGTGGTAGTTAACATGGGGGAAAAGGAAGCTCCAAGCGTTAGTGGTAAAAATGAGTGCCACTAACGCTCCAAAAGGGCAATTGGCCACGTTAAAAGTCACGTTAACTCAGTTAATGTGAACTCTAACGTGGAAGGAGCGAGGAATCGCCAACGTTAGTGACACTCATCTTTGTCACTAACGTTGGACTAAGCCACTATGAGCCACGTTAGTTACCACGTTAATTACATTAACGTGGAAGCTAACGTGGAGGAAAGGGATGATGAGCAAACGTTAGTGACACTCACCTTTGTCACTAACGTTGGAGATGGCAATTAACTCCACGTTAGTGGTCACGTTAATGTAATTAACGTGAGGCACTAACGTGGGAAAGGGGCGTTTTGGAGCATTAGTGAAAAAGGCAGGTGTCGCTAATGCTCTCGAAGATTTGGCAAGCCTACGTTAAAGGTCACGTTAACTATACTAACGTGAACTCTAACGTAAGGAGAAAGGGATACTCTCAACGTTATTGGGAAAGGTAAACCCCAGTAACGTTTGCGAAAGGCCAAGAGGCAACGTTAGTAGTCACGTTAGTGCCACTAACGTTGAAGTTAATGTGGACCATTTTGGGTTAGGAACGTTAGTGAAAAAGGCGATTGTCATTAACGTTCTCGACCCCACATTTTCACTTAACGTTAACACCACTAACGCCCTAAGCTAAAGTCCATGCCTACTGCACACTTTCTCTGCAAGTGAAGCTGAGCCCACTAAAGATGATAACTGCTTCAACTCGAGATCCAAAGGCCCATATCCAAGACTTGAAGAGCCAACTAGAAGATCAGAAGAGTAGTATAAATAGGAGTAGTTTTGAACTAGAGAAAAGCTTTTGGGATTGAGAGGACTACTCTCTGTATAATTTTACTTTCTCTGCAACTTCTAGTTTTACTTTCAGAATGAATTCTCCATCTTTGTTTTCCATTCCGAGAGACATGAACAACTAAACCCCTTTCATTGGGTTAGGGAGCTCTGTTGTAATTTGATGGATCAATAATAGTTTTTCATTATTCTTCTTCTTTCTTTTCTCTTGAATTTACATAGAAAGCTTTCAATCTTCATCCAATTGGGTAGTTGTCTTGGAAAAGAAGCTATTCATACTTGGATCTCTTTGAAATCTTGGAAGAGGAATGAAGGGATCATGCTAGAAATGCTTTCTCATGTTGGACCAAATTGGGGGTTGGGCGGATATGGTGACATATAATTCTCCCAATACTTTGATTTGGAAATACATGTGGTACAATCAGTGACCACACTTCATCTCTTCTCATGAGCAATTATTCCAAGGAATTGGCTATTGATCAAGATTTGAGAGATTGAATTACCAAGGAATTGGAATTCAATCACTTAAGATTGCCAAGGAGATCAATCAATGCATTGATTGAGGAAGAGATGAAAATGAACTTGATCTGGAGAATGCAACATCTCCTAAGCCCAATGAATCCCCCATTTCTAATCTTACCCATTCTCTTTACTTTCTGACATTTACTTTCATGCTAAATTCCCCATTCCCCATTTAAGATTCTGCAATTTACTTTCCGTCATTTATATTCAGCTCTTTATTTCCAGCATTTACATTTTCTGCCATTTACTTTCCCGCCATTTAATTTCCTGCAATTCTCAAATCAAACTCTGCTTAGCTCAACTAGAACATTCCTCCAATTAAAGTTGCTTGACCAATCAATCCCTGTGGGATTCGACCTCACTCTATTGTGAGTTTTTACTTGACGACAATTCGGTATACTTGCCGAGGGAAATCCGTTGAGAGGCAAGTTTCCGTGCATCAGTCGGACAACATTGAATCAACTCGGCGCAATAGTCTCAACTCCACATCTGTGCATGAAATTCCCAACTACAGAAGGGATAGCTACAATAAAAGCAGATCAAAAGATGGCACGCCATTGTTATAACGAAAGTCTAAACCTCAAAGGCAGAGGAGAAGAGTTCCATACAATTAAGCTTGGTGGAGCTCAGAGATGAGAAGAACTTCGTCCACAGCCCGAAGGTGAAGTAGAGAAAGTTCAAATCGGAGACACCTCGGACAAAACAACTAATATTGGCACGATCCTAAGAGGGGGCGTAAAAGAATTACTAGTACAGTTCTTACGATATAATGTCGATCTCTTCGCATGGAAAGCCACAGACATGCCAGGCATAGTCCCCAAGCTAATGTGTCACAAGTTGGCGGTCTATCCAAGATCTCGGCCGGTACAGCAGAGACGAAGAAAACTTGGGCCAGAACGATCCTAAGCTGTGGAAGAACAGGTACAGGCACTACTGGAGGCAGGATTCATAAGAGAAGTCAAGTACCCACTATGGCTAGCTAACGTCGTCTTGGTGAAAAAATCAAATGGGAAGTGGCGAATGTGCACCGACTACACCGATCTCAACAAAGCATGCCCAAAAGATCCTTATCCACTCCTAAGTATCGACACTTTGGTGGTTGCCTCATCCGGATATAAATACCTCTCGTTTATGGATGCATATTCCGGATACAATCAAATCCCCATGTATCCACCAGATCAAGAAAAGACCTCGTTTTTAACACCAAAAGCAAATTACTGCTACATCGTGATGCCTTTTGGTCTCAAGAATGCGGGAGCTACTTATCAAAGGCTAATGAATAAAGTCTTTTCAGATTATATCAGAAAAATCATGGAAGTCTACGTGGACGACATGTTAATAAAGACACAAAGTGAAGAGACATTATTGTCTGACATGGCCCAAGTGTTCAACACTATAAGGAAGCATGACATGCAACTCAATCCTGTAAAATGCACCTTTGCAGTAGAAGCAGGCAAATTCTTAGGTTTTATGCTCACACAAAGAGGAATTGAGGCGAATTCGGATAAATGCCAGGCTATACTCAACATGAAGAGCCCAACTTGCGTCAAAGAAGTGCAACAACTCAATGGGAGATTGGCAGCCTTATCCAGATTCTTAGCAAGATCAGCGATAAGATCTCTCCCCTTCTATGATACTTTAAGGAAAGGAAAGAAGTTCGAATTGACAATGGAGTACGAGCAAGCCTTCCAGGATTTCAAAAGTTTCCTGGGACGACCACCTATCCTTACTCGACCACGAGAGGAAGAGCCACTCGTATTATACCTCGCGGTAGGATGTTGGGCAGTAGCCTCAGCACTAGTTCAAGAAGACGACAAAGGGCAACAACCTGAATACTTCATTAGCAAAGCGCTGCAGGGATCTGAGTTGAACTACCAAAAAATAGAAAGGTTTGCCTACGCTCTCATACCAACATCTCGACGACTTCGCCCGTACTTCCAGGCTCACACCATTAAGGTTCGGACCAACCAACCCATAAAAGGGATATTGCAGAAAACAGATCTAGCAGGCAGAATTTTACAATGGGCAGTCGAGTTATCCGAGTTCAACCTTCAATATGAAGTTCGGACAGCCATCAAATCACAGTACTTAGCCGACTTCATTACAGAATTCACTAACACCCTGAAAACCCCCACAGAATGGAACCTCTACGTGGACAGTTCCTCAAATAAAACTGGAAGCGGTGCGGGCGTGATAATGGAAAGCAACCAAGGAACCCAAGTGGAGCTTTCCCTTAAATTTGGGTTCCCAGCCTCAAACAACCAGGCAGAATATGAAGCGTTACTAGCTGGTTTGAAGATGACTAAGGAGGTGGGAGCTCAAAAACTCAATATCTTCAGTGATTCACAAGTAGTCACCTCACAAATAACATGGAGCTACCAAGCCAAAGACCCCACCTTGAGAAAGTATTTGGATAAGACCAAGGAACAGCTCGGACAACTCGGGGAATATAAGATCCACCACATACCCCGCGAACAAAATACCCGAGCTGACGCACTCTCAAAGCTAGCCAGCACCAAACCAGGGGGCAACAATAGAAGCCTCATCCAGGAAATGCTACAGAACCCGTCAGTCTCGGAAGAGGAAAAAGTCCTAGCCATAACAGGTCAAGATCAAGGATGGATGACCCCCATAATTAATTACCTCAAAACAGAAACACTCCCCACAGATGAAAAGGAGGCAAAGAGATTAAAACGGGAGGCACAGTACTACACTATCATAAACAAAACCCTATAAAAAAGAGGGATTTCAATACCATTATTAAAATGTGTGCCGACCTCCAACACAAGGGAAGTTTTAGAGGAAATACACAGTGGCATTTGTGGCAATCATCTCGGAGCACAAGCTCTCACCAAAAAATTACTCTGGGCGGGGTTTTATTGGCCAACTCTACAAAAGGAAGCTACAGAGTTTGTAAAGACATGTCCACCATGCCAAAAACATGCCAACTTTTACATCGCCCTGCCGGAAGAACTCATCAACGTAACCTCACCTTGGCCATTTGCAAAATAGGGACTCGATCTTCTCGGACCCTTTCCCCAGGGATCGGGACAAGTTTAATTCCTCATAGTGGGGGTAGACTATTTCACAAAGTGGATCGAGGCAGAGCCCCTAGCCAACGCCACTGCTCAAAGGAGCCGGAAATTCCTATATAGGAACATCGTCACAAGGTTTGGGGTTCCATACTCCATCACTACAGACAATGGCACCCAATTCAAAGACGCAGGCTTCAGAAAGTTAGTAGCCGACTTGAACATAAAGCACCAGTTCACCTCTGTCGAACATCCCCAAGCCAATGGTCAAGCCGAAGCGGCCAACAAAGTCATATTAGCTGGGGTGAAACGGAGACTGCAAGATGCAAAGGGAGCTTGGGCCGAAGAACTTCCACAGGTCCTATGGGCATATCGAACAATGCCACATTCGACCACAAACAAATCACCATTTCAATTAGCATACAGAGTGGAGGCAATGATCCCAGTGGAGGTCGAGGAAGGGTCGCCTAGAGTAGTCCACTACAATGAAGAAACCAACTCTCAACTTCAAAGAGAAGAGCTCGACCTACTTCCAAAAATCCAAGAAAGAGCTCGGATTAGGGAAGAAGCGCTAAAGCGCTGAATGGCTTCGAGATATAATCAAAAAGTAGTGCCAAGAGGTTTCGCTGAAAATGATCTCATCCTAATCCGAAATGATATCGGAACAACTCGACCCGGATAAGGAAAGCTGGCGGCAAACTGGAAAGGACCCTACCGAGTCATAGAAGTACTTGGGAAGGGCTACTACAGATTATCCGAACTCGACTGGCGAGAGTTCCCCAGATCGAGGCACGCCTGCAACTTAAAAAGGTACTATAGTTAGAAATAAAGGATACCAGCATGAGATGCACTCTTTTTCCTGAAAAGATTTTTTAATGAGGCACCATGTTGAGATCCAGAAATTATCCAATTCAAAAGGATAAAAAATCTATATGTACATATTTTCATTGTCTTTTAAATAAAATATATTAGATGATTCTACAAGTTTTCAAGACGCGTTAATCTGAAACATTCATCGTCCGATTATAAAGCAACAGATTAGAAAAAAGTGAAAAATAAATTCACTGTCCAATCACGTTAAAGACCAAGATAGATGAAAACCAAATTCATCTAAAGGTCGACTAAATGAGGATTTAATCCACTTTCTACAAATCGGCAAAGATGAAAACAGAATAATGCAAGAAGTTATCGAAAGTGATCCGGAGAAAGGACCTGACGAGGTCTTAATGGATTGCTAAATAATAACTTAAAGACTGGCCGACATTAAAAAAGTCGGACCGAGTCAACCCAAGTTATCAGCAAATCCCTGGAAAGAGGTCTGGCCAACCCTATAAAAGAGGAATTGCTATATCCAAGAAAGAGGATTACAAAATAACTTAGAAGAGATCGACATGACGAAGTCGGTCTCCTACGAAAAACAAGTTATAAAAGTAATCCCTGAAAGAGACCTGACAAAGGTCCAAGAAAGAGGATTACAAAATAACTTAGAAGAGATCGACATGACGAAGTCAGTCTCCTACAAAAAACAAGTTATAAAAGTAATCCCTGAAAGAGACCTGACCAAGGTCCAAGAAAGAGGATTACAAAAATAACTTGGAAAAGGATGACGTAAAGAAGTCGGTCTCCCACAAACAAGTTATAAAGATAGTCCCTGAAAGAGACCTGACAAAAGGTCCAAAAAAGAGGACTACAAAAATAACTGGAAAGAGGACCAACATAAAGAAATCGGGTATGGATTGCTAAAAATAAATACAAGTAAGATCGAGAAAACCGAAATGACAGTTGAATCCACACATCCACAACCTCAAAGGATCCAAGCTACAAGCAATAAGTACAAAGCAATCCAAAGAGGCCGAGCAGCAAGGCTCCAGCATTCTCAAAACCCAGAAAGGTGCCAAGACAAGTGCAAACAAGCATGATATAAAATACAATATTATAACAAGCTTCAGGGTCAGGCCCAAAAGCTTGAAAGTTGTTGTTTTTTCAAAATAAAAAGTTGCTAAACAAGCAACCAGGAGGAGTATCAACAGTCAGCAAAATATTCAAACTACAAAATAAAGAGTTTAAAAGCCCACAAGCCGGGCTATCTGCACAAACATCCAAGAAAAATCAGCTAAGATCGGGAGCCTTCTCGGCAGCATTAGTACGGGGAGAAGGAGGGCGAGTCTGAATAGGCACAGCATCCACGGTACCATCATCCCGATTCAAGATCTGACAGTCCGGATCAAAAACGGAATGACCGACCTCAACTAAAGGAACTGTACAAGTTGACATTTTGGCAGAAGGCACAAGGGGAGGTTCGACATCGTCATCATCCTGGTCATCAGGGACAATCTTTCCATCCCTCACAACATTGTCCAGGCTAAAAAGAGTAAGGTCGGCCTCGGGAGCAATAATTCAAACATGCTCCTTCAGGTTCTCGTAAGCAGCATTCACACTGCCAACAAGATGACCCTGGAGCTCGGAGTAATCAGCTCGGGCATTCTCCAGCTCCTCCTTCAAACGTATTCCCTCCCGATAGGATGTGACGTAGCTGTCTTTATGCCTCAATGCCGTGTCCTTGGCCAATCGCACAGAAGCCACTAGAGCAAGGGAACTCGCCTTCTCATTCTTCAGATCCTTCTCCAGTTTGGCCACCTTCACCTCAAGCTCCTCCTTCAAGCCCTTCATCTGATCGAACTCCTGTTTTGCCTCCTCCATAAAAGTTTTGGTGGCATGAAGAGGAAGATTTTGAGCAGTTCGGTACAGGGCAGCTCCCATATGTGCCATTTTTCACACTACTCCGAGTTATAAAATCCAAATGACAAAGGAGTGATACATCATCCATAGGGAGGACACCATAGGGACCGATCTGCTGATCTACGAACTCGACAGCATCAAAATCAGGGGCATCAAGGTTGAAAGGCTCAATTGTTTTTTGTTTCTTGTTGGGAAGAGCACCAGAAGTAGCAGCGGAAGACTGTGGAGGGTCGGCCAGGCGAACCCGAGGAGTGGGAATCACCTTCCTCGGCCCAGGAGAACTCGGCACGGGCGGCTTCACCTGAACTTGAGAAGATCCCTCTCCCGTCGCCTTGGCCAAGATATTTTGAGCAGCAGCAGCCTTCCTGGCCTTTTTGAAGGCCTTCATGGAATCATTGTTTTTTGACATCTCTGTAAATACAGAACCAACCACAGTAAAAGGTCACAATCACAAAAAGAGGAAGCAAACTAAGAAACAAGTACAGAAACAAGTCAGACAATACCCAAAACAGTTCGAACCAGGGACGGGTCATTCAAAAACCTTTTTCTATCAAGATGGGGTGGTTTTCCCCATAAATCTTCAAGAACAATAACAAAAGCCCGCTCAACCTCGTCAATCATCTCTCGTGTATAACGAGACACTCTCACATCCTTCTGCCACTCTAGAGGGAAAGCAGGCTCGTCATTCTCATCAAGAAAAAAGGGGCAGACCCCCTCAACAGCACAGACTCTAAAGAAATAATTCTTAAAGTCCTTAAAAGACTCATCGTACATGGAAAAAACTTTATGACCCTGGGCAGACCTGAAAGAAACCCAGGAAGCTTTCTTTTTGGAAGAGGCACCAGGCTTGGCAGAAACAAAAAGATAAAGGAAAAGAGTTTGAGAAGGTGTTACGCCTAACTCTTGGCAAAGCAGCTGAAAGATCTTCATAAAACCCCAGGAATTTGGATGAAGCTGGGATGGGGCAATGTTACACGACCACAACAAGTTGGTCTCGAAAGCAGTAAATGGAAAAGTAATGTCCAATTGGCTGAAGAAATATTCATAGGCATAGAAGAAAGGACGCTCCCCCCCGACCGAAGTAGGAAAACAAACCCTCTCGTCAGAGTCGGGCGCTACAAGCTCATAATCCCTCTCCCGGGCACTACTACCACAAATCCTATGACGTTTCCTCAGCTCTACACAAAAATCAGCATCCACCACAGAGACACACATTAAGACAAGGGAGTCCAGCCAATCAGACATCCCCTCGGGAACTTTAGAAGACATCTCTACAATGTTATTGCGAGAAGACATGAGGCCAACTAATCCTACAATAAGAAAAGAAGATTGGATAACTAAAAAATATCTCGGATGAGGGGGATAACAACTTGACTAATATGATACAGAAGAACAAAACAGAAAAGGAAAACCCCAAGACTCAAGCCAAAGTCCTGGGGCATCTTTGGAGGTAGTAACAAAGCAAGTTTCAGGAAAAATCTACAGCTTACGTCCTGACATCTTTCAAACAAGAAAAGAAGATTTCAAATAACAAACATTTTGAAAAAGAAAGTCAAAACACAAAAAGTCATCAAAGCCACTACCTTTTTACTGTCTATCAGCAAAAAGCATCGCCAACATCAAACATTCCAAGCGGAAATTGTCAAAGGCACAACTTTTTTTCAGAATCAAACAAAACCATCATCAAAAGCACAAACAAAAACGGTGATAACATGCAAAAGCCCTACAAGCATTAAACAACAGAAAAGGCGAAAAGGTTCATGCAAAAAGGCAAAGAAACTCCCAGAACACACATTACAACAGCAATCAGGCACAGCAAAAGCAGAAAGATCCAAACTTTCTCCAAGAAAAATCAAAACTTTCTCAAAATCAGACATGAAAAAGTGACATGGAAAAGAGAAAGGAAGAAAAATTAAACCTGGAGAAATAGGAGAAAACCTCAAAAGAAAGCTGAAGAGCAAAAGCGGCAGGCGAAAGAACCACCCCTCGAACGGAAAAACTCGCCAAAAGTAGGAAACGGAAGATGAGATCCAGAATCACCCCTCTTCCACAGAAAGCAATAGCAAGCAGGCGTCGCAAGGAGAAACTATGAACTCTAGGCGAAAAACAAAAAGAAAGAAAAATAAGGGAGGTTACGAAGAAGAGAAACCGTTTCGAAATTGCAAAATTCAAAATAAAGCCAAGGGAAACGGGGCAATCAATACCAATTAATGAAGGTATTAAAAACCCTCGCATGTTCCCAAGGACAAAGCGCTGATATAAAAGGGCGCGCTTTTAGAGGAAAACGTTCCACATTCAAAAAGGTTCTACAAAGAAAGGAATTGACTAAATGCTTGAGTTCAGCTTCACTAGAGAAGGACCGAAGTCAACGACTCGACCTCGAAAAAGAAGATCGAACTCAAGCAGGGGCACTGTTCATACCCTGAGTCGAGCTATCCGACCCGGGATGATTGGCGACAAAGCGACCGACCTCTTCAGGTCAGACTATCCGACCTCTTCCTAAAAAAGGTTGGCCAAATCGACAGGAAAGCCCAAAAAAGGGCCCAACTCAAGGAATACGACCCAGATCCAAAGGCAGCCCAAGCCTATAGAGATAAGGGCAGTTCCATTGAAGATAAGCTGACCTCGCCAAAAGATAAGATAAGATAAGATAACTAACTTATCTATCTAAGAAGGTCATCCCATACTATTATAAATACACTGGGGCACCCAGGTATTACTCATACTCTGATTCTACTAAAAAACCTGTTTAATACCCATGCTAACTTAAGCATCAGAGTCTCTTGCAGGTACCCCCCACCCTCCGGTGACAAAGGATCAGCAGTGCAGCCAGTCCAACAAGTCGAACACGACAGCTCTGGCCGCTACCCCCAGCCGGACACGTCATCTCCGACCAGTACAGCAGATCTCGACCGAGATCGACCTACAGTTTCAGGTAACCCTCGGAACAGAGACCATAGAGATTCCATTGAATTTACTTCTACCATTCATGAGCTCTGATGAGTATCCTTCCTCTGAAGAGGATGAAGATGTTACTTAAGAGCAAGTTGCTAAGTACCTTGGAGCAATCATGAACTAAATGCCAAGTTATTTGGTGATGAGACTTGGGAGGATGAACCTCCCTTGCTCACCAAAGAACTGGATGACTTGACTAGGCAGAGATTACCTCAGAATAGACAGGATCCTAGAAAGTTCTCAATAACTTGTACCATAGGCACCATGACCTTTGAAAAGGCTCTGTGTGACCTAAGGTCAAGTATAAACCTCATGCCTCTCTTTGTAATGGAGAAGCTAGGGATCCTTGAGGTACAAGCTGCAAGAATCTCACTAGAGATGGCAGACAATTCAAGAAAACAGGCTTATGGACTTGTAGAGGATGTCTTGGTAAAGGTTGAAGGCCACTACATCCCTATTGATTTCATAATCCTAGACACTGGGAAGTGTATGGATGAATCCATCATCCTTGGTAGATCCTTCCTAGCAAAAGCTGTAATTGATGTTGACAGAGGAGAATTGGTCCTTCAAGTGAATGAGGAATCCCTTGTGTTTAGAGCCCCCACATTCAAACTCTAAGTTTAGTGTTGGGAGGCCATCATCATACTCTGAGTATCTGTAAGGCTCCATGAGAGCCCACTATCAAGCTATTGACATTAAAGAAGCGCTTGTTGGGAGGCAACCCAATTTTATTTAATCATATCTATTTATTTTCTATTGTTATTTTATGTTTTCTGTAGGTTGATGATCATGTGAAGTCACAAAAAAAAATTGAAAAAGTAAAAACAGAATGAAAAATAGTATTAAAAATAGCACACCCTGGAGGAGAAGCCTACTGGCGTTTAAACGCCAGAAAGGGGAGAAAAGCTAGCGTTAAACGCCAGGATTGGCAGTCAAGGGAGCGTTTACATGCCACATGGTGCAGGGATGAGAAATCCTTGACACCTCAGGATCTGTGGACCCCACAGGATCCCCACCTACTTCATCTCTCTCTCCCTCCTCTTCACACCTTCCCATAACACCCTTCCCCAAATACCCTTCACCAATAACCTCAATACCTCTTCCCCAATTACCCCTCACCTATCAAATCCTACCTTCTTCTGCATAATTTCTTCACCAATCCACATCCATCCATCATAAAACCCCACCTACCTCACCATTCAAATTCAAACCACTTTCCCTCTCAAACACACCCATACATGGCCGAACCCTAACCCTCTCTCCACTCCTATATAAACCCATCTTCACTCCTTCATTTTCACACATCACAAACACTACTCACCCCCTTGGCCGAACCACTAAACCCCCTCCCTCTTCTCTATTTCCTCTTCTTCTACTCTTTTCTTTCTTCTTTTGCTCGAGGACGAGCAAACCTTCTAAGTTTGGTGTGGTAAAAGCATTGCTTTTTATTTTTTCATAACCATTTATAGCACCAAAGGCCGGAGAAACCTCTAGAAAGAGGAAAGGGAAGGCACAAGCTTCCACCTCCGAGTTATGGGAGATGGAAAGATTCATCTCAAGGGTGCATCAAGACCGCTTCTATGAAGTTGTGGCCAAGAAGAAGGTGATCCCCGAGGTCCCTTTCAAACTCAAAAAGGGTGAATATCCGAAGATCTGACATGAGATTCGAAAAAGAGGTTGGGAAGTTCTCACCATGTCGGAATCTTAATGGTTCAAGAGTTTTATGCCAATGCATGGGTCACCAAGAACCATGATCAAAGTGTGAACTCGGACCCAAAGAATTGGCTTACAATGGTCCGGGAAAAATGCTTATATTTTAATCCAAAAAATGTAAGGTTGGTATTCAACTTGCCCATGATGCAAGGAGATGCACGCCCCTACACTAGAACGGTCAACTTTGATCAAAGGTTGGACCAAGTCCTCATAGACATTTGTGAAGAGGGCGCTCAATGGAAGAGAGATTCAAGAGGGAAGCCGGTTCAACTAAGAAGGCATGACCTCAAGCCCGTGGCTAGGGGATGGTTGGAGTTCATCCAACGCTCAATCATTCCCACTAGCAACCGGTCTGAAGTTACTATAGACCGGGCTATTATGATCTATAACATCATAATTGGAGAGGAAGAAGAAGTTCATGAGGTTATATCCCTAGATCTCTACAAGGTGGCAGACAAGTCCTCTACTTTGGCAAGGTTAGCCTTCCCTCATCTCATTTGTCACCTCTGTAATTCAGCTGAAATTGACATAGAGGAAGACATCCTCATTGATGAGGACAAGCCCATCACTAAGAAAAGGATAGAGCAAACAAGAGATCCAACTCATGGACAAGAGCATGAGGAAATTTCTCATCATGAAACCCCTGAGATGCCTCAAGGGATGCATTTTCCTCCACAAAACTATTGGGAGAAAATCAACACATCCCTACGAGAATTAAGTTCCAACATGGGACAACTATGGGTGGAGCACCAAGAGCATTCCATCCTCCTCCATGAAATTAGAGAAGATCAAAGAGTCATGAGGGAGGAGCAACAAAGGCAAGGAAGAGACATTAAGGAGCTCAAGGACTCCATAAGATCTTCAAGAGGAAGAACAAGCCGCCATCACTAAGGTGGACCCGTTCTTTAATCTCATTGTTCTTATTTTTCTGTTTTTCGTTCCCTATGCTTTATGTTCTATCTATGTTTGTGTCTTTACTACATGATCATTAGTCTCTTAGTGTCTATGCCTTAAAAGCTATGAATGTCCTATGAATCCATCACCTTTCTTAAATGAAGAATGTTTTTAATTACAAAAGAAAAAGAAGTACATGAATTTCGAATTTTAAAAATAATTTAATTATTTTCATATGGTGGCAATACTTTTTGTTTTCTGAATGAATGCTTGAACAGTGCATATTTTTGAATTTGTTGATCATGAATGTTAAAATTTTTTGCTCTTGAAAGAATGATGAAAAAGGAGAAATATTATTTGAGAATCTGAAAAATCATAAAATTGATTCTTGAAGCAAGAAAAAGCAGTGAAAAGCTTGCAAAAAAAAAAAGCCAATAGCCCTTTAAACCAAAAGGCAAGGGTAAAATAAAAAGGATCCAAGGCTTTGAGCATCAGTGGATAGGAGGGCCCACAAGAATAAAATCCTGGCCTAAGCGGCTAAACCAAGCTGTCCCTAACCATGTGC
This sequence comes from Arachis hypogaea, assembly GCF_003086295.3. Classification (NCBI taxonomy): domain Eukaryota; kingdom Viridiplantae; phylum Streptophyta; class Magnoliopsida; order Fabales; family Fabaceae; genus Arachis; species Arachis hypogaea. Next base: position 55,825,963 of record NC_092055.1, on the reverse strand, counting down.
TTGTGGCGTGAAGGTGTCAAGTGAAAGGCTTGAGACTGAGCGGTTAAACTCGTGGTCCAAAGCAAAAAGAGTGTGCTTAAGAGCTCTAGACACCTCTAATTGGGGACTCTAGCAAAGCTGAGTCACAATCTAAAAAGGTTCACCCAGTTATGTGTCTGTGGCATTTATGTATCGGGTGGTAATACTGGAAAACAAAATTCTTAGGGTCATGGCCAAGACTCATAAAGTAACTGTGTTCAATAATCAACATACTGAACTAGGAGAATCAATAACACTATCTGAATTTTGAGTTTCTATAGATGCCAATCATTCTGAACTTCAAAGGATAAAGTGAGATGCCAAAACTGTTCAGAAGCAAAAAGCTAATAGCCCCGCTCATCTAATTAATACTGATCTTCATAGATGTTTTTGGAATTCATTGTATATTCTCTTTTTTTATCCTACTTTGTTTTTAGTTGCTTGGGGACAAGCAACAATTTAAGTTTGGTGTTGTGATGAGCGGATAATTTATACGCTTTTTGGCATTATTTTTAGTATGTTTTTAGTATATTTTAGTTAATTTTTATTATGTTTTTATTAGTTTTTATTCAAAAATCATATTTCTAGACTTTACTATGAGTTTGTGTATTTTTTCATGATTTCAGGTATTTTCTAGCTAAAATTGAGGGACCTGAGCAAAAATCTGATTCAGAGGCTGAAAAAGGACTGTAGATGTTGTTGGATTCTGACCTCCCTGCACTCGAACTGGATTTTTTGGAGCTACCAAGGCCCAATTGGCACGTTCTCAATTTCGTTGGAAAGTAGACATCCTGGGCTTTCCAGCAATATATAATAGTTTATACTTTTCCCGAGATTTGATGGCCCAAACTGGCGTTCCAAGTAAGCATAAAAATTCTGGCGTCAAAACGCCAGAACTGGCATAAAAGCTGGAGTTAAACGCCCAAACTGGCACAAAAGCTGGCGTTTAACTCCAAGAGAAGTCACTACACGTGAAAGCTTCAACGCTCAGCCCAAGTACACACCAAGTGGACCCAGAAGTGGATTTCTGCATCATTTACTCATTTCTATAAACCCTAGGTTACTAGTTTTCTATAAATAGGACCTTTTGGTATTGTATTTTCATCTTTCAACCAATCTTTTAATCATGCTTTGATGATTGAACCCTCTTTGGGAGGCTGGCCATTCGGCCATGCCTAGACCTTCTTTTATTTATGTATTTTCAACGGTGGAGTTTCTACACACCATAGATTATGGTGTGGAGCTCTGCTGTTCCTCGTGAATTAATGCAAAGTACTATTGTTTTTTTATTCAACTCAAGCCTATTTCTTCTCTAAGATATACACTCGTTCTTCAACCAGATGAATGTGATGATCCGTGACACTCATCATCATTCTCACCTATGAACGCGTGCCTGACAACCACTTTCGTTCTACTTGCAATAGCTTGAGTGCGTATCTCTTAGCCTCCTTATTCATGACGCATGGTTGCCTCGCCTGACAACCGAGCCTTCCATTCCATGAGATCAGAGTCTTTGTGGTATAGGCTAGAATCAATTGGCAGCATTCTTGAGATCCAAAAAGTCTAAACCTTGTCTGTGGTATTCCGAGTAGGATCTGGGAAGGGATGACTATGACAAGCTTCAAACTCGCGAGTGTTGGGCGTACTGACAGACGCAAAAGGATCAATGGATCCTATTCCAACATGATCGAGAACCAACAGCTGATTAGCCGTGCGCTGACAGCGTATTTGAACCATTTTCACTGAGAGGACGGGAGGTAGCCATTGACAACGGTGAAACCCAACATAAGCTTGCCATGGAAGGGAGTATGAATGATTGGAAGAAGGTAATAGGAAAGCAAAGATTCAGAAGGAACAAAGCATATTCATACGCTTATCTGAAATTCTCACCAATGAATTACATAAATATCTCTATCCTATTTTATGTTTTATTCATCTTTTAATTATCAATTTTCCATAACCATTTGAATCTGCCTGACTGAGATTTACAAGATGACCATAGCTTGCTTCAAGCTGACAATCTCCGTGGGATCGACCCTTACTCACGTAAGGTTTATTACTTGGACGACTCAGTTCACTTGCTGGTTAGTTGTGTGGAGTTGTGAAAAAGAGTTGAGATTACAATTGTGCGTACCAAGTTGTTGGCGCCATTGATGATCACAATTTCGTGCACCAGTCATATGGTGGTCTGGATGAATTGTTCACATAATTGGCTTGTTCCCAGCCACCTTTAGATTCTGGTGCATTCCCTTCTTGTTGAGGGGTTTGATCTTGAATGACTGAGGCTTGATTGGCCTCCATCCTTTTGGTTAGAGCTGCTATTTGAGCTACAGTTGCCTTGTTCTAAGCTAACAAAGCATCTACAGAGTTGAGTTCTTGCACTCCCTTCTTCTGAGTCCTTTTTGAAGCATAGAAATACTCATTTTCCACTACAGTCTCAATGACATCTATGGCCTCTTCAATGGTTTTCTTTTTGTTGAGTGAGCCTCCTGAAGAATGATCCACTGCCTTCTTTGCTTCATAGGATAAACCCTCATAAAAGATATGTAGTTGTACCCACTCATTGAACATTTCTGGTGGGCATCTTCTTGTCAGATCTTTGAATCTCTCCCATGCCTCGTAGAGTGTTTCTCCATCTTGTTGTTTGAAGGTTTGCACCTCATCTCTCAGCCTGTTGATTCTTTGTAGAGGGTAAAATCTTGCAAGGAATCTGTTCATGACCTCCTCCCATGAAGTTAGACTCTCCTTGGGGAATGATTCCAACCACTTTGCTGCCTTATCTCTGAGTGAGAAAGGGAACAAGAGTAGTTTGTAGATATCAGGGTGTACCCCGTTGGACTTTACAGTATCACATATCCTCAAGAATGTGCTGAGATGTTGATTAGGGTCTTCTTGGGCACTTCCTCCATATGAGCAATTATTCTGAAAAAGTGTGATGAGCTGAGGCTTCAGCTCAAAATTATTGGCATGAATGGTTGGCTTTAGGATGCTGCTGCCACAATTTCCTGGGTTTGGGTTGATGTAGGAGTCTAAGACTCTCCTTTCTTGCCCAACATGATTTACTGGGCCTTCTCTGGCATGGTTGTGAGCTTCTTCTTCATGTTAGTTCTCCATATTCTTCTCCATGTCTATTTCAAAATATACTTCCTCTTCCTCAGCACCAACGACTCCCTTCCCTCTTGCTTCCCTCCTTAATCTAAGGAAGGTCCTCTCAGGTTCAGAATCAAAGGAAGTTGAAGCCCCACTTCTTCTACCTGTCATACAACCAACAAGGCAAAAAGCAAGAAAGAAAATGAATGAAGAAATTACTCTTGTTAGAGTGGTTGTTAGTGTGAGTGGTGCAATTAATCAAATAGTTAGAAGAGTGGAAATATGGATGATGAATAAGAATAATCAAAGAAGAAAGAAATAGAACTCAAAATAAAAAAATATATAAAATAAAAAAATATAAAAGGCGCTAAATAAAAGAAACTAAAATAACAAGGAATTTAAATTGCTTAATCTAGCTCTCCAATCAATTTAATCACTGTCAAATTTAAGCCAATCCCCGGCAACGGCGCCATAAAACTTGATGAGTCCAATTCACACCCCATTCAAAAATTAGTGAATTAGTTCTTTTGGCAAGCGCACCAAAATTATCGTCAAGTAATAACCCACAGTGGAGTGGGATCATATCCACAGAGATTGGCAAATTCGAGCAGTTTTAATTAATTGATGAATTAGTCAAGCGGATCAATAAGATTGTGAAGTGCAGAATTGTAAATGACATAAATGTAAATGACTAGAATATAAAGAAAAGCAATAAGGTGCAGAAATAGAAATGGAAGAATGTAAAGTGCAGAATCATAAATGACTTGAATGTAAATGGGAATGAGGAATTGCTGAATGTAAAATTAAGCTGTAAAGAAATGGATAGATAAAAATGGGGGAATTTATTGAGATTGGGAGATGTTGTCTCTTTGGATCAAATCTAGCTTATATCTTCTTCAATCATGCAACTCATTGACCTCTTGGCAATCATGATTGATTGAGCCCCAATCCCTTGGTAACTCAATCTCTCAGATCCTGATCAATAGCCAATTCCTTGGTCTAATTGCTCATGAAGAGAGATATGCTTGGTGCCTGATTATACCACACACCATTATAGGTCCAAGTAGAGGGAGGATTATATGTCACATATCTAAACACCAAAAGCCAGATTCTACTCAAGTATGAGAAGGGATTTCAAGCATGGTTTCATGTTTCCTTTCCCAAGGTTCCCATGAAACCCAATTGCATTCAATCTCTTTTCCAAGATAATTGAACACTAAGCATTAAGAACGAAATTCTTTCTAGAAAATCAAAGAGAAGATGAAGAGAAGAAGAATTTCACTATTATCAATCCATCAAGTACAACAGAGCTTTCTCTCTCAATGAGAGGGAAGTTAGTTACTCATAGCTCAAAAAGTACTCAAAAGTGAAGTGTAAAAGTGGATCTAAAACAGACTGCTTAACCCCTTCTTCAGTACTCCTTGGGGGTATTTATACTACTCCTAGTAAAATAAAAGAATTACAAAAGTGAAAAAGGAAAATTACATTTTGGAGGGAAAAGAAAACACTCAATAAGCGTGACTTCCTAGCTGGCGTGTGGCTGGCGCTTTACTGGCGTGTCACGTGCCCTTCATTTCTAGCTTGGCGTGCCACGCCCAATCCTTCAAGTGGCACGCTCATCTCTCTATCAACCTTGGCGTGCCACGCCTTCGAACTCAAGTGGCACGCTATAGTGGAATTCTTGTGTTGGCGTGCCACGCCTTCGAACTCAAGTGGCACGCCTTTTGCCTTTTTCCACTTTTCTTTGCCTCTGGAAACTTGAACTGGCATGCCACGCCCAGGGTCTGGCGTGCCACGCCCTTGCTCTATGCTTGGCTAAGCTTCTCTGGAAAGTTGCACTAGCGTGGCACGCCCCTTTGTGAGTGAATGGTTCCTCTGTTTGGCGTGCCACACCATGAACTCAAGTAGCATGCCCCAATACTTCTTTGCTCTCTGAATGGCCCAGGCGTGCCACGCCTGGGATTCAAGTGGCACGCCTAAGTGAAGACTAGTGAGTGGCGTGCCATGCCTTCGATACCAAGTGGCACGCCCCATGTAATTGGCCTCCTTCATCCTCTCTGGAAACTTATACCAGCATGCCACGCCTAAAGGCTGGCGTGCCACGCTCATGATCTTGCCTTGGTTCCAGTAGTTGGCGTGCCACGCCTCACCCTTCAAGTGGCACGCCAAAGTGACATGCTTGGGTTGGCATGCCACGCCTTCGACAACAAGTGGCACGCCCAGTCCTTGCTTTTGTTTCCTTTGTGCATTGGCGTGCCACACCTGGTTGCTCAAGTAGCACGCTTAAGTGAGGGTGAGAGTATTGTACCAGCGTGCACGCCATGCTGTTCAAGTGGCACGCCCATGGATTTGTGAACTCTTCAAGCTTGGCGTTCCACGCCTGGGTTCTCAAGTGGCACGCCCAAGTGACTTCTTGGAGCTGGCGTGCCACGCCTTTGATACCAAGTGGCACGCCATAGTGAAGGTTCTTCTTGGAATGGTGCGTTGGCGTGCCACGCCCCTTTGCTCAAGTGGCACGCCCATAGTAGTTGATGGGCCAGGCGTGCCACGCCCAACCTGGCGTGCCACGCCCTTTTGTGTCCTTCATTGTTGCTCTCTGAAATTTTGTACTAGCGTGCCACGCCCAGTCCCTGGCGTGCCACGCCCACATGCATGCTTTGATCTCGCCTTTAGAATTTAGTACTGGCGTGCCATGCCTAGCTCTTGGCGTGCCACGCCAGTGCATTTTTGTGGCGTTTGCTCCCAAGTGGCACGCCAGTTTCACACGCCCAGCTTCTTCTTTGTCTTCTACCCATTTTTGAAACCTTTTTCAGTGAAATTTAGCACAACTCATCTCAAAGTAGTGTACCATAATATTCATCAAATAATGCATGAATTGTACTGATCAAATGAGATTTATGCTCTTTTATGGTCTTCTTTATGCAAGAAAGAAGGGTAGATGATGAAAGTCATCAAATATATTGACAACCCCCCCCCCAAAATTCTAAACAATATAAACCACAAAATTGGGGTTTATCATGGGTGTTCTATAGAAGTGAACTGGTGCTTGATTTTTTAGGTCAGCTACCATGTTCCTGAAGTCTGTGTCGGTGAACTGAGTCCCATTGTCCGTGTAATGGAATAGGGAACCCCAAACCTTGTGATGATGTTTCTATACAGGAACTTTTGACTTCTTTGGGGGGTGGCGGCTGCCAATGGCTCTGCCTCAATCCCTACAATGAGGAATTTGACTTGCCCTGATCCTTAGGGGAATGGCCCGAAGTGGTCGAGCCCCCACTTTTTGAACGGCCAGGGTGAGGTGATGCAAATGAGCTCTTCAAGTGGGGTGATGTGGAAGTTGGCGTGCTTCTGGCATGGGGGGCACGTTCTGACGAACTCGGTCGCTTCCTTCTGTAAGGTAGGCCAATAGAAACTGGCTTGGAGTACCTTTTTGGATAGAGCTCATGCCTCGAGGTGATTGCCGCATATGCCGCTGTGAACGTCCTCCAGGACCACTTTTGAAGCGGAAGTCGGGACGCACTTTAGAAGGCGTGTTGAAATTCCTCTGCTGTACAGGACATCGTGTATCAAGGTGTAATATTGTGCTTCCCGTATGAGCCGTTTTGCATTTTTCTTTTCTGTGGGAAGTGTTTTGGACTTGAGGTAGTTGATTATAGGGGTCATCCACCCCTGGTCCTGGTCTGATATGCTTAAGACCTTCTCTTCCCTTAAAGTTGATGGGTACTGTAGGGTCTCTTGGATGAGGCTTCTGTTGTTGCCTCCTGGTTTGGTGCTGGCTAGCTTTGAAAACACGTTAGCTCGGGCGTTTTGCTTCCGAGGGATATGTCAGATCTGATATTCTCTGAGGTTCTCGAGCTGTTCTTTGGTCTTGTCTAGGTATCTTTTCATAGTGGGATCCTTTGCCTGGTAGCTTCCTTTTATCTGCAAGGTGATTACTTGTGAATCACTGAAGATAGTAAGCTTTTCGACTCAGACCTCCCTAGCCAGCTTCAGACCAGCCAGTAGGACTTCGTACTCTACTTGATTATTTAAGGCGGGGAACTCGAATCTTAAGGAGAGTTCAAGCTGGATCCCTTGGTCGCTTTCTAAGATAACTCCTGCTCCACTTCCGGCCTTGTTTGATGAGCCATCAATGTAGAAGTTCCATTTTACGGGGGTCCCCAGGGTGTTGATGACAAGTCATCTTATGCTAGCTTCTCAAGCATTTTTCACTTGTTTTATTAGGTTTTATGCACTTTCTTGCATAATAAGTAAGTGATTTGGAGTGGATTTGCATGTTTATGTCAATTCAATCAACCATCATTTATTATACACAAAATCATAGGATTCATGTTCGAATTAGTTAATTTTATGATTAATGCAGAGATCTTGTGAATTTTTTGATGCTTTGATTGGTTGTTTTGATTATTTGTGGGTGAAGAAATGATGAAGAAAAGAAAGAACCAGGAAAGCATGCCTTATCAAAGCGTGACCCATGACATTAAAGCGTGGCGATCATCCAAAGGAGCAAGGGCCAACGCTCGAAGACCCAACGGAGCGCCCAATGATGCACCAAGAAACCAGGGCTGAGGGAGCAACAAAGAGATGTAGCGCTCTCTATTTGAGCGGAGCGTTCACAAAGTGAGCACTAGTTGGGAACACACCAAGGTCAGCGCTCAAATGGAGTGAGCGCTACGTTCAAATTGATTGAACGTTTTCGCGCATAATGGAGAGACCAAGCAAGGGCGCTACGTTGAATGTCCCAACTGAGCACTACAAGGAAACTCAAAAACAAGGCCAGTGCTCGAATCAGTGAGCACTACGTTAACTCCTTCTACCTTTTTCGGGCATGGCTCAAAAGAAAAGCAAGGCACAGCACTCAAAGTGGAGTAGCCAGGGTTCGAAGAGGGATCAAAGCGCCCCAAGGAAGCATGAGAGCGCTACGTTTAAAACTCCCCACTGAGCGCTACACAAGAAGGCTTAGCATGAGGAAATTGCAAGCATACAAGGAAACCCACAAAGTGAAACAGCCAAGGCTCGAAGAGGGAGACCAAGGCAAGCAAGGGAGCGCTACGTTCTCTTCTCTTCACTGAGGACTAAGGAAATTGGCATAAAGAGGGGCAATGACCAAGGTTCGAAAAGGGAACACAAGAAGCATGTGTAGCGCTCAGTTCACTAACCAAACGGAGCGCTTCACTGGAGCTAGCACCCTTGGTCCATCCTCAATCAAAAGCCATCTTGGATCTACTTCTTGACCAATTTGAAAAGCCCACTCCAAGTTCTAAAAACCAAAAATAGAAACTGTATAAATAGGAGTTAATTTGATTTGTAAAAGACCGTTTTGCTCTTTTTTTTTTTGTTTTACCTTTAGCTCAATTTTTAGTTTTCAAGTGTTTTGAATTTGGGATTTGGGAATTGAGATCTGAGTTCTTCTTTCTGCATTCTCATTTCTTCTGCAACTCCTAATTTCTGTTCTTGGAATTTGAATTGAGATTGAAGAGCTTCATTGATTCTAAGTTTGAGAATCATCTTTTACCTCTCTTCTCAATTGTTCTAAGGATTGGATCTGAGTTTAGTTTTCTGTTTTCATTTTCTTCTTTCGCAACTTCTACTTTTCTATTTTGGGAATTGGAAAATTGGATCTGAGTTTCATTTACTGCCTTCCTTTTTATTTCTTCTGCAATTACTTTTTTGCTTGATCAAGAGAGCAATTGAGATCTAGATCTACTTCCTAATCTCTTTGCTCTTCTTCGATCTTCAATTCTCTTTAATAATTTCACAATTGAATCAAGTTTTCTTGCTATTTTGGTTCTTGAAGAAATTTTCCATTTCTGTTCTTGCTACTGAGCTCCAGATTCGAAGTCTTGCTTCTCAGAGCCTTCTGATTTGCTTTATCTTGCAATTTCTTTTTCAATTCCAAGTCCCAACACCCAAATCATTTTACTCTTCAAGCAATTTACATTTCTCAGCAATTTAGATTCAGCTCTTTTACATTTCTTGCACTCTAAGTTTCTGCAATTTACTTTTCTGGAAATTTAAGTTTCAGCTTTTTTACTTCCTTGTTCTTTAAGTTACTTGCAATTTACCTTTTCTGCATCTTTAGATTTAGTCAATTTACCTTCTGCACTCTATTTTTCTACTCAATTTACATTCTGCACTTCTATTTACTTGCAATTTAGCTTCTGTCACTCAAAATCACTCCATTCTTCAACTGTTCGCTTAACTTAATTCATCATCTAATTAAAATTGCTCAATCCATCAATCCCTGTGGGATCGACCTCACTCTTGTGAGTAATTACTACTTGGTGTGACCCGGTACACTTGCCGGTGAGTTTTGGTGTGGAATCTGATTTCCACCCATCAAGTTTTTGGTGCCGTTGCCGGGGATTGATATAGATTGACAATGATTAAGTAAGGTGATAATCTAGATTAAGCATTTTCTTTTTCTTTTTTACTAAGGATACTAACTGTTTGAATTTTTACTAAAGCTAACTCTAACTTCACTCTAGCAGTAGAATTTTTAATTCTGGTTTCTGGTTTTGTGTTTATGTCAGGAGGAAGAAGTGATGAATCCACACTGATGAGCGGATAATTTATACGCTTTTTGGCATTGTTTTTATGTAGTTTTTAGCATGTTTTAATTACTTTTTAGTATATTTTTATTAGTTTTTATTCAAAATTCACATTTCTAGACTTTACTATGAGTTTGTGTGTTTTTCTGTGATTTTAGGTATTTTCTGGCTGAAATTGAGGGACCTGAGCAAAAATCTGATTCAGAGGCTGAAAAAGGACTGCAGATGCTGTTGGATTCTGACCTCTTTGCACTCAAAATGGATTTTCTTGAGCTACAGAAAACCAATTGGCGCTCTCTAAATTGCGTTGAAAAGTAGACATCCAGGGCTTTCCAGAAATATATAATAGTGCATACTTTGCTCAAAGATAAATGACGTAAACTGGCATTTAACGCTAGTTCCATGTTCCATTCTGGCGTTAAACGCCAGAAAAAGGTTACAAGTTGGAGTTAAACGCCCAAAACAGGTTACAACCTGGCGTTTAACTCCAGAAACAGCCTAAGCACGTGTAAAGCTCAAGTCTCAGCCCCAGCACACACCAAGTGGGCCCCAAAAGTGGATTTCTGCACTATCTATCGTAGTTTACCCATTTTCTGTAAACCTAGGTTACTAGTTTAGTATTTAAACAAATTTTAGAGATTTATTTTGTACCTCATGACATTTTACATGTTTCATTTTGTATTTCTGACAGCATGAGTCTCTAAAACCCATGGTTGGGGGTGAGGAGCTCTGCTGTGTTTCGATGGATTAATGCAATTACTACAGTTTTCCATTCAATAACGCTTGTCTCTATTCTAAGATATTCACTCGCACTTCACCCTGATGAATGTGATGATCCATGACACTCATCATCATTCTCAACCTATGAATACGTGCTTGACAACCACTTCCGTTCTACCTTAGATTGAGTGTGTATCTCTTAGCCTCTTGGTTCATGATTAGAGTCTTCGTGGTATAGGCTAGGATTATTGGCGGCCATTCCTGAGATCCAGAAAGTCTAAACCTTGTGTGTGGTATTCCGAGTAGGATCTGGGATGGGATGACTGTGACGAGCTTCAAACTCACAAGTGCTGGGCGTAGTGACAGACGCAAAAGGATCAATGGATCCTATTCCAACATGAGTGAGAACCGACAGATGATTAGCCGTGCGGTGACAGCGCATTTGGACCATTTTCACTGAGAGGACGGATGGTAGCCATTGACAACGGTGATCCACCAACATACATCTTGCCATGGAAGGAGACCTGCGTGTGTGAAGAAGAAGACAGTAGGAAAGCAGAGATTCAGAAGACAGAGCATCTCCAAAACCTCAATCTGTTCTCCATTACTGCATAACAAGTACTATTTAATTTATGCTTTTTACTCTTCATAAATATAATCACTCTTATCATTGATTTCCTGACTAAGAATTACAAAATAACTGTAGCTTGCTTCAAGCCGACAATCTCCGTGGGATTGACCCTTACTCACGTAAGGTATTACTTGGACGACCAACTGCACTTACTGGTTAGTGGTACGAGTTGTGAAAAGTGTGATTTACAATTCGTGCACCAAGTTTTTGGCGCCGTTGCCGGGGATTGTTCGAGTTTGGACAACTGACGGTTTATTTTGTTGCTTAGATTAGGAAAAATTTATCTTTTTAGTTTAGAGTCACTAAAATTGCGTCTTCTATTATTGTTTTTGGTTGAAAATTTCTTTAAATCCTTATTTCCTCTTTTTAAATTTTTTGAAAATCTTTATAAACAAATAATTGAGTTTTTCTGTTTGAGTTTAGTTTCATATTTTAAGTGTGGTGTCAATTGCATTTTTTATTTTCTTTTAACTTTTTGAATTTGTGTTCATTGTTCTTTCTTGATCTTCAAGTTGTTCTTGCTATTTTTCTTGTTTGATCTTTAGTTTTTCCTGTTCTGTGTATTTTCTTATTTTTCTTGTGCGTTTTCAAATTATCAGTATTCAAAAAAATATATATATATATTAAATACCTTTTTTAAAACATGTTAAATTTATAGCTCAGTTGGCTAGAGCGTTGTGCTTATGTTCTTGGTAATTGGGTATCTTCCTTTCAAAACTTTTTCAAAAATAATTTTTCTTTGATTAATTCTTGTGTCAACTTTTAAGTTTGGTGTTCTTTTGTATTTTTCTTTAATTTTAGAAAATTTATTTTTAGTTTTCTTAAAGTTTTAAGTTTGGTGTTCTTTTTATGTTCTTGAGTCTTTGAATTTTATTCTTGTTGTTCTTAGTGTTCATCATGATCTTCAAAGTGTTCTTGGAGTTCATCCTGACATTCAAAGTTTTCTTATTTGTTTTCTTTATTTTGATCTAAAAACTCTATGTTTGGTGTCATTTTATTGTTTTTCTCTTTCCTCATTAAATTCAAAAAAATATCTTTTCTCTTTATTTTAAGTTAATTTTCGAAATTTACATAAGAATTTCAGATTTTTATTTTAAAATTTCTATTTTATCTTATCTTAGTTTAAAAAAAAAATTCAAAATTCAAATCTTTTTCAAAAAAATCATATCTTTTTCAAAAACTTATCTTATCTTATTTCAAATTTCAAATTTCAACTTCCAAAATTCAAAAATCAAATTTTAAAATTCAAATTTCAAAATTCAAATTTCAAAATTTAAAATTCAAAATTTAATTTTCAAATTTAAAAATCAAATCTTTTCAAAATTTAAATATTTTTCAAATCCTTATCTTATATTGTTGACTTTTTCGAAAATTCAAAATTCAAAATTTAAAATTTCAAAACTTTTTAATTTAAATTCCTTATCTTCTCTTACCTAGCTTATCTTATCTTTTCTAATCTCAAATCTTAAAATCAAATCTTTTTCATATCTTTTTATTTTATTTTATTTTATTTTCTTACAAGTATCTTTAATTTTAAGTCATATTTTTTTCAAAATTTCCTAACCAATTTCTCTCTCTTCATTTTTTTCGAAAATCCTCACCCACATTTTTTTCAAATCTTTTTAATTAATTAATTTAGTTTTCAATTTTCTTTTATTTCTTTTTCTTCAAATTTTCGAAATTATAGTCAATTTTTCATTTATTTTATTTTATTTTATTTTATTTTAATTTTGATTTTCAAAAAAAATATTTTATTTGCAATTCGCATCATCTCCCTTTCTCCATCATGGACCTAAGTGGAAATGAAGAGTCCAGAAGGACTCTGGGGTCATATACTAACCCCATTACTGCTGCATATGGGAGTAGCATCTGTATACCTCCCATCAAAGCAAGCAGTTTTGAGATAAATTCTCAGCTCATTGTCATGGTGTAGCAAAATTGCCAGTATTCCAGTCTTCCACAGGAAGAACCTACTGAGTTTCTGTGCAGTTCTTGTAAATTGCTGACACAGTGCGTGACAAGGAGGTAGATTAGGACGTATACAGGCTGTTGCTGTTTCTGTTTGCTGTAAAAGATCAAGCTAAGAGGTGGTTAAATAACCAACCCACAACAAGCATAAGAACATGGAAACAGTTATCAGACAATTTCCTGAATCAATATTTCCCTCCAAAAAGGATGACACAGCTAAGGCTGGACATCCAAGGCTTTAAACAAGAGGATGATGAATCCCTTTATAACGCCTGAGAGAGGTACAGAGGGATGCTAAGGAAATGCCCCTCTAAAATATTTTCAGAGTGGGTGCAGTTAGATATCTTCTACTACGGGCTTACAGAAAAAGCTCAGGTATCTCTAGACCACTCAGCTGGTGGATCTAAACACATGAGAAAGACTATTGAAGAAGCTTAAGAGCTTATCGATATAGTTGCTAGAAATCAGCATCTGTACATAAGTAATGAGTCCTCCATAAAAGAAGAAGCCAAGGCAGTATCAACTGACTTTAGTCCTCAAGAACAGTGTTGCTGAACTCAATCAGCAACTATCTTCTATAACAAGGCAGTTAGCAGAAGTTAAGGAGATGCTACAAGAAACCAAAAATGCTAACAAGGATATGGAATCACAATTGAATCAGACAAAACAACAATTATCAAAATAGATAACAAAGGAGTGCCAAGCAGTTCAATTAAGAAGTGGAAAAACATTAAATACCTCAACTCAAAGCAGCAGAAAGCCAAGAAAAGAACAGCTGACAGAGGATGAGCAACCTGCTACCCAAAATCCCTCTGAGGATAGTAAGAGCCCAGAGAGGAATAAGTCTGGCGTTCAAACGCCAGAAAAGGGTGAGAATCTGGCGTTCAATGCCCAATCCATGTTCAGTTCTGGTGTTCAAACGCCAGTGAGGGATCAGACACCTGCAAGTGTTGATAATAACTCCCTCAAGAAGGCTTCTCAACCTGCCTCTGTAGGAAATAAACCTGCAGCAACTAAGGTTGAAGAATATAAAGCCAAAATGCCTTATCCTCAGAAACTCCACCAAGCGAAACAGGATAAACAATTTACCCACTTTGCAGACTATCTCAGGACTCTTGAAATAAAGATTCCGTTTGCAGAGGCACTTGAGCAAATACTCTCTTATGCTAAGTTCATAAAAGAGATCTTAAGTCATAAGAAGGATTGGAGAGAAACAGAAAAAGCTTTTCTCACTGAAGAATGCAGTGCAGTCATCCTAACAAGCTTACCAGAAAAGCTTAAGGATCCTGGAAGCTTTATGATACCATGCACATTAGAGGGAGCTCTATGTGATCTTGGGGCAAGCATCAACCTAATCCCTGCATCCACTATCAGAAAGCTTGGCTTGACTGAAGAGGTCAAACCAACCCGGATATGTCTTCAACTTGCTAATGGCTCCATTAAATACCCATCAGGCATAATTGAGGACATGATTGTCAAGGTTGGGCCATTTGCCTTCCCTAGTGACTTTGTATTGCTGGAAACAGAGGAGCACAAGAGTGCAACTCTCATTCTAGGAAGACCATTCCTAGCAACTGGACGAACCCTCATTGACGTCCAAAAAGGGGAGATAACCCTGAGAGTCAAAGAGCCATGAGGGAGGAGCAACAAAGGCAAGGAAGAAACATAGAGGAGCTCAAGCACTCCATAAGATCTTTAAGAGGAAGAACTAGCCGCCATCACTAAGGTGGACCTGTTCTTTAATTTCCTTGTTCTTATTTTTCTGTTTTTTCGAATTCTATGCTCTATGTTTTGTCTATGTTTGTTTCTTTATTACATGATCATTAGTGTCTAGTGTCTATGTCTTAAAGCTATGAATGTCCTATGAATCCTTCACCTTTCTTAAATGAAAAATATTTTTAATTGCAAAAGAACAAGAGGTACATGGATTTTGAATTTTATCTTGAAATTAGCTTAATTATTTTGATGTGGTGGCAATACTTTTTGTTTTCTGAATGAATGCTTGAACAGTGCATATTTTTGATATTGTTGTTTATGAATGTTAAAATTGTTGGCTCTTGAAAGAATAATGAAAAAGGAGAAATGTTATTGATAATCTGAAAAATCATAAAATTGATTCTTGAAGCAAGAAAAAGCAGTGAAAAATAAAGCTTGCAAAAAAAATTAGCAAAAAAAATAAAGAAAAAAGAAAAAAAAGCAAGCAGAAAAAGCCAATAACCCTTTAAACTAAAAGGCAAGGGTAAAAAGGATCCAAGGCTTTGAGCATTAATGGTAGGAGGGCCCAAAGGAATAAAATCCTGGCCTAAGCGGCTAAATCAAGTTGTCCCTAAACCATGTGCTTGTGGCGTGAACGTGTCAAGTGAAAAGCTTGAGACTGAGCGGTTAAAGTCGTGGTTCAAAGCAAAAAAGAGTGTGCTTAAGAGCTCTGGACACCTCTAACTGGGGACTCTAGCAAAGCTGAGTCACAATCTTAAAAAGTTCACCCCAGTTTTGTGTTTGTGGCATTTATGTATCCGGTGGTAATACTGGAAAACAAAATGCTTTGGGTCATGACCAAGACTCATAAAGTAGCTGTGTTCAAGAATCAACATACTGAACTAAGAGAATGAATAACACTATTCGAATTCTAAGTTCCTATGGATGCCAATCATTCTGAACTTCAAAGGATAAAGTGAGATGCCAAAACTGTTCATAAGCAAAAAGGCTACTAGCCCCGCTTATCTAATTGGAACTAAGTTCATTGATAAGTTTGGAATTTATTGTATTTTCTCTTCTTTTTATCCTATTTTGTTTCTAGTTGCTTGGGGACAAGCAACAATTTAAGTTTGGTGTTGTGATGAGCGGATAATTTATACCCTTTTTGGCATTATATTTACATAGTTTTTAACATGTTTTAGTTACTTTTTATTATATTTTTATTAGTTTTTATGCAAAAATCACATTTCTGGACTTTACTATGAGTTTGTGTGTTTTTCTGTAATTTCAGGTATTTTCTGGCTGAAATTGAGGGACCTGAGCAAAAATCTAATTCAGAGGCTGAAAAAGGACTGCAGATTACTACTGCTTTCTATTCAATCACGCTTGATTCTATTCTAAGATACTCACTCGTACTTCAATCTGGAGAATGATATGATCCGTGACACTCATCATTATTTTCAATTCTATGAACGAGTGCCTGACAACCACTTCCGTTCTATCTGAGCTCAACGTAGTCATTGGGCGACAGCTTGAGTGCGTATCTCTTGGGTCTCTAATACACAGACCGAGTCCGTGGGATTAGTATCTTCGTGGTAGAGGCTAGAACCAATTGGCAGCCATTCCTGAGATCCGGAAAGTCTAAACCTTGTCTGTGGTATTCCGAGTAGGATCTGGGAAGGGATGATTGTGACGAGCTTCAAACATGCGAATGTTGGGCGCAGTGACAGTGTGCAAAAGGACAAACGTCCTATTCTGACGCTAGCGGGAACCGACAGATGATTAGCCGTGCGATAGCTGTACTTGGTATTTTTCATCCGAGACGAGAAATCTGACAGTTGATTAGCCGTGCAGAGATTGTACCTGGTATTTTTCATCCGAGCAGATCATACAACTTTACATGGAAGGGAGCATGCATGATTGGAAGAAGACAATAAGAAAGCAGAGATTCATAAGCAACAAAGCATCTCCAAACGCTTATCTGAAATTCCCACCAATGAATCACATTAGTATCTCTATCTTATTTTATGTTTTATTTATCTTTTAATTATCTAAACCTCATTACCATTTGAATCCGCCTGAATGAGATTTACAAGATGACTATGGCTTACTTCAAGCCGACAATCTCCGTGGGATCGACCCTTATTCACGTAAGGTTTATTACTTAGACGACCCAGTGCACTTGCTGGTTAGTTGTGCGGCGTTGTGAAAAGTGTGAATCAAGATTTCCCACAACAATCGTCCAATGTTGTATGAATTAGAATGAAATTCAGTGGTGGTACTTGTTTGATTTAATGATTAGCTCAATAATAAAAGCTGCATAATAAAATGTTCCTTGAAGTGTGAATTAGGTTGCTGCTATAAAGCCTTTTATTAATGAATATCCCCTTGAGAATGATCAAAATAAGAAAGAAAAAGAAAAGAAAAGCCAAGAATTGGCAAAGAAACAAAAAATAAGGCTAGACACCAATAGCTTGGACCTTAGTACATATGCCTGTGGTGCTTTTGTACTAGGATATGCTTGGACAATTAGGTTCTGAGGAGTATTTTAAAACTTGGCCACTTGGATTAACTAATCTGGGATTGCCAACCGAAATTCCATTATCAAGAGCAACCTAGTTACAAAGCATTTAGTGATCCAAAGAGATGTTGGGCATCAATGTCCTAGGAAGAAATTGTGAGCCAAGTGTCTGTGGTGAAAAAGTGTTGAGCAAAAATTGAGCCAAAAGGCTGCTGCAACACTTGCCACCAAGCTTTCATTAATAAATAAGCTTTCTAAGCAAAAGAAAGAAAGAAAAAGCTAACAGGGATCAATCAAAAAGCAAGGCATTATAGCAGCAACTCTAGTGAACCATCAAAGAAACATTCCATATCAGATAGCTAAGAATAATTGAGCTACATTTGTCTACATAAAACCCAATGAGCCAAGTTCAATTATCTGCTATATAAGGACATGTATGCTTCTCTGTTTCATTTCATTTCTTCTTATGTTTAGTGCTTGCTTGGGAACAAGCAAGATTTAAGTTTGGTGTTGTGATGACAAGTCATCTTATTCTAGCTTTTCAAGCATTTTTCACTTGTTTGATTAGGTTTTATGCACTTTCTTGCATAATAAGTAAGTGATTTGGAGTGGATTTGCATGGTTATGTCAATTCAATCAACCATCATTTATTTGACACAAAATCATAGAATTCATGTTAGAATTAGTTGATTTTATGATTAATGCAGAGATCTTGTGAATTTGGTGATGCTTTGATTGGTTGTTTTGATTACTTGTAGGTGAAAAAATGATGAAGAAAAGAAAGAACCAGGAAAGCGTGCCTTATCTAAGCGTGACCCATGATATTAAAGCGTGGCGATCATCCAAAAGAGCAAGGGCCACCGCTCGAAGACCCAACGGAGCTCCCAATGATGCACCAAGAAACCAGGGCTGAGGGAGCAACAAAAAGATGTAGCGCTCTCTATTTGAGCAGAGCTTTCACAAAGTGAGCACTAGTTGGGAACACACCAAGGCCAGTGCTCAAATGGAGTGAGCGCTGCATTCAAATTGATTAAACGTTTTCGTGCTTAATGGAGAGACCAAGCAAGGGCGCTACGTTGAATGTCCCAACTGAGCGCTACAAGGAAACTCAAAAACAAGGCCAATGCTCAAATCAGTGAGCGCTACGTTAACTCCTTCTACCTTTTTCAGGCATGGCTCAAAAGAAAAGCAAGGCACAGCACTCAAAGTGGAGTAGCCAGGGTTCAAAGAAGGATCAAAGCACCCCAAGGAAGCATGAGAGCGCTACGTTCAAAACTCCCCACTGAGCGCTACACAAGGAGGCTTAGCATGAGGAAATTGCAAGCATACAAGGAAACCCACAAAGTGAAACAGCCAAGGCTCGAAGAGGGAGACCAACGCAAGCAAGGGAGCACTACGTTCTCTTCTCTTCACTAAGCACTAAGGAAATTGGCACAAAGAGGGGCAATGACCAAGGCTTGAAAGGGGAATACAAGGAGCATGTGTAAGGTTCAGTTCACAAACCAAACGGAGCGCTTCACTAGAGCTATCACCCTTGGTCCATCCTCAATCAAAAGCCATCTTGGATCCACTTCTTGACCAATTTGAAAAGCCCACTCCAAGTTCTGAAAAGCAAAAATAGAAAGTGTATAAATAGGAGTTAATTTGATTTGTAAAAGACCTTTTTGCTCATTTTTTTTGTTTTACCTTTAGCTCAATTTTTAGTTTTCAAGTGTTTTGAATTTGGGATTTGGGAATTGGGATCTGAGTTTTTCTTTCTGCATTCTCATTTCTTCTGCAACTCTTAATTTCTGTTCTTGGAATTTGAATTGAGATTGAAGAGCTTCATTGATTCTAAATTGAGGATCATCTTTTACCTCTCTTCTCAATTGTTCTAAGGATTGGATCTGAGTTTAGTTTTCTATTTTCATTTTCTTCTTCTAAAACTTCTACCTTTCTATTTTGGGAATTGGAAAATTGGATTTGAGTTTCATTTACTGCCTTCCTTTTTATTTTTTCTGCAATTACTTTTCTGCTTGATCAAGAGAGCAATTGAGATCTAGATCTACTTCCTAATCTCTTTTCTCTTCTTCGATCTTCAATTTCTCTTTAAGAATTTTACAATTGAATCAAGTTTTCTTGCTTTTTTGTTTCTTGAAGAAATTTTCCATTTCTGTTCTTGCTACTTGATGGCCTCGGAATACCGTCGGTAAGGAATTTCACAAGATTTTCGCGTTGCAAGTATAGTCCTCAACCGACAAATAATCCCTGGATCAAATTTAGAAGAAATTGGTTGTCACAAGTTCAACCCCAACAAAAATAACCGAAGTATTCAAACCTCGGGTCGTCTCACAAGGAATGGGCAAACATATGCTTCAACATTGGTTAGAATTCCTGGGGTTGTAAGTGGTGAGCAAGAAATTAAACTAAGAATCCTAACAAGCAAGTAATCTTTAAGTGCAAGAAACTAATTCAAATAACTAAAGCAAGATGTAAGCAATTCCGAACTCATAGGATAATATCTAATACAATTCTACTTTAAAACTAAACAAATAACTATAACTAACACAAAGAAGTTAGGAAATTGGATTCTCGAATAAGAATAATAGAAGCAACTCTTGGCTAAGCATGGAAATTAAGATCACCATCCTTGTCTCCATATTAAACATTGACAATTATGAGGTACCAACCCACTAAGTCTACTTCTCAAAAGCCTTAAGTCTATATTGTCTACTCCTAGACTTGAAGTACGTTAAATAGGTTTGCTCACATCAACCCATAAGTCCCAACCTATCTACTAATTAGATTAGTAGTGTGTTAGTGTCAATGGGTATCAAATTGATCACCAAGGGTTCTCAAATCACCAATTCAATGAGACCCAATGACTCAAGGTCACTCAATTCTCTTAGCTTATGCCAAGAGTAAAGAAAACTACTCCATAATCAAAGGAGACATTTCATCAAACACATGGTAAGCAATTATCAATATAGAATCGCTCAAACAACACAATTAATCATGAAAATCATCAATGCAAAAATAACAATTCAAGATCCACAAGATTCATAAAATGGGTATAAAATGACAAAAAAAAAAAGAAAACATAAATCTAACACAAGATCTAAACAAAATCATGCTAAGGAATTTAAATTAAGTAATCAAAACTAGTAATCCAATAAGATCCAATTCAGAATTCAACAAGGGAAGATCCAATCAAACTAGCTCTAGAGAGGAACAAGGGTTTCTCTCCCTAGAAGAAAAAAACCAAAAACTAACTAAGAATTATATCTACGTGTGAATGAATGATCCCCCCCTTTCCCCTAGCATCCTTGGGTCTTTTCCATGCAGAACCAGCTTGAATTTGGACCTCTTGAGCCTCAGAAATCGCCAGGCACGATTTCCTTTAATGAGTTCACGTGCAGCTCATCGCGCGTGCGCGCCATGCACGCGTGGGCGCCGATTGATTTTGTGATCCACGCGTGCGCGCCATGTGCGTGGGCGCGTCGGTGGGATTTCTCTAATCCGCGCGGATGCACCAATCTATGCGCGCCACTTCCAGATGTCCATATCCACGCGTGCGCGTGAAGTGCGCGTGCGCGTCCATGCTGAAATTTCCAAAATCCAAATCCTCATGCTCCTTCCTCTTGCACATGCTTTCTTTCTTTCTTCTAGGCCATTCTTGCCCTATAAATCCTGAAATCACTCAATAAATACGTCACGGCAACGAATGGTAATAAAAGAAGATCAAAATATCGCAATTCTAAGGCAAAATAAGCATATTTTTCATCATGAAGCAATATTAGGAAGAGAACACAAAACCATGCATTTCTTGCGAATAAGTGCGGAAAATATTGACAAAACCCCCCAAATTCTACACAATATAAACCACAAAATTGGGGTTTATCAAATCTTCCCATACTTAAACCAAGCATGTCCTCATGCTAAAAATAAAAAGACCAAAGATCATGGTAAGAAAGGGTTTATGAAGTGCAAACTACCTAAATGAATGCATGCAACTAATGTAAAAGCATCTATCTACTTGGTCAAGGGTAAATCTATCCTCCAAGAACACATATGAGCATACGGGGTGGAAATAACATGTAGTTCATAAATCCTACCAAATCGAACATCACTATGAAGTGCATATAACTTGCTAGATGAACGCTCGTGAAAGCTGGGAACAAGGAGTCGAGCATCGAATCCTCACCGGAAGTGTATCCACTCTATTCGCTCAAGTGTATAGGGTTCGTCACTCAATCCTCTCCTAATCATGCTTCCCAAGATTTGTCTTTCATCTAACAATCAACAATTACTTAATGCATACATACAAGTCTCATGAGGTCTTATTCATGGGTTGTAATGGGGCTAGGTGAAGGTAAGGATACATATGGTCAAGTGAGCTTAAAATTCGAATCCCTGATTAACCTAAGTTCTCACTAAACACATAGAACAACCTATACAACTCTAATACACTACCTAGCTACCCATGGGTTTCACCTTTTCGCATACCCATGGGAACAATTACTTTGTCTTGGGGCATTTTTTGTCCCCTTTCATTGCTTTCTCTTTTTCCATATTTTTGTTTCTTATATATATATATATATATATATATATATATATATATATATATATATATATATATATATATATATATATATATTTTAAACATTCTCCTATATACACATAAAATTTTTCTTTTTGGTCCCCTTTTCTTGAGGTTTCATGTACAAAAGTTTCAATGCGTATGGTTTAATCATTCAATACCTGAGTATGTTCCCAAATTCCAGAATTTTCAATTACAACTATAAATACACACCTTTACTACCCAAGTTCCCAAGTACATTGATGAGCGGATAATTTATACGCTTTTTGGCATTGTTTTTAGTATGTTTTTAGTATATTTTAATTAGTTTTTATTTAAAATTCACTTTTCTGGACTTTACTATGAGTTTATGTGTTTTTCTGTGATTTCAGGTATTTTCTGGCTGAAATTGAGGGACCTGAGCAAAAATCTGATTCAGAGGCTGAAAAAGGACTGCAGATGCTATTGGATTCTGACCTCCCTGCACTCAAAGTGGAATTTTTGGAGCTATTTAAGCCCAATTGGCGCGATCTCAGTTGTGTTGGAAAGTAGACATCTTGGGCTTTCCAGCAATATATAATAGTCCATACTTTGCCCGAGATTTGATGGCCCAAACAGGCGTTCTAAGTCAGCTCAAGAAATTCTGGTGTTTAACGCCGGAACTGGCATAAAAACTGGAGTTAAACGCCCAAACTGGCACAAAAGCTGGCGTTTAACTCCAAAAAAGGTCTCTACACATGAAAGCTACAATGCTCAGCCCAAGCACACACCAAGTGGGCCCCGGAAGTGGATTTTTACACTAAACACCCTTGCCTACTCATTTCTGTAACCCTAGGTCATCAGTTTACTATAAAAACTACTTTTAGTGATTCATCTTGTACCTCATGACACTTTACACGTTTCTTATTGTATTCTCTACGGCATGAGTCTCTAAACCCCATTGTTGGGGGTGAGGAGCTCTGCTGTTCTTCATGAATTAATGCAATTACTACTGTTTTCCATTCTATCACGCTTGCTTCTATTCTAAGATATTCATTCGCACTTCAACCTGATGAATGTGATGATCCGTGACAATCATTATCATTCTCACCTATGAACGCGTGCCTGACAACCACCTCCGTTCTACATGCAATCAAGCTTGAATGTGTATCTCTTGGGTTTCTAATCTAAGATTGGAACCTTCGTGGTATAAGCTAGAATTATTGGCAGCCATTCCTGAGATCCGGAACGTCTAAACCTTGTCTGTGGTATTCTGAGTAGGATCTGGGAAGGGATGACTGTGACGAGCTTCAAACTCGCGAGTGTTGGGCGTATGATAGACGCAAAAGGATCAATGGATCCTATTCCGACATGATCAAGAACTGACAGATGATTAGTCGTGCGGTGACAGCGTATTTGGAACATTTTCACTGAGAGGATGAGAAGTAGCCATTGACAACGGTGATGCCCAACATAAAGCTTGCCATGGAAGGAGCCTTACGTGCATGAAGAAGAAGATAGTAGGAAAGCAGAGATTCAGAAGATAAAGCATCTCCAAAGCCTTAACCTGTTCTTCATTACTGCATAACAAGTATTTATTTCATGTTCTTTTACTTTTTACAATCAAATCTGAGAATTATTGATATCATGACTAAGAGTTACAAGATAACCATAGCTTGCTTCAAGCCGACAATCTCCGTGGGATCAACCCTTACTCACGTAAGGTATTACTTAGACGACCCAGTGCACTTGCTGGTTAGTTGTGCGGAGTTGCAAAAGTGTGATTGTAATTTCGTGCACCATACACCCTCCCATTTGAATGATACACATCCTCACTTACCTAAGCTAATCAAGGATCCAAATCTAGGGACATTCATTGTTTTTCACTTAGGGTTGTTGATGTGCTCTATTTAACAACAAAAAGGGTTTATCATGGGCTCAAAATTGGTTAGCAATGGTAGATAAAAGGGTGAAGGCCGTTTGGGAAAAGTGACTATTGAAATGATGGTCTCAATCATGTAAATGCATTCATACACAAAGTGATGGACATATAGAATCAGACAAAGCAAGGATTGCAATTATAGAGAGAGAATAATGCACACAAGAATGGGAAAATAGTGGTTAGAAGATATAACCACACAATAGGCTCAAAACTCACATGCTTGTGTTCTTAGCTCAATCACTATGTTCCAAAATACATTCTTAAAGCAAGTTTATCGCAAAAATTTTTTTTTTTCCAAAATTGGTAGAGTACCCCAGAATCACAGTTTCTTGGGGAAGAAGTCATTATTTTGACCAAGTAACTCTATAGAGACTAACTATCATGCAAGGAGTATTTACAAGCAAGAATAACTACGCATGCAATGTACTAACTACTAAACAAAAGATAAATCCATGGGTGTTGAAAGGAAGAAATTGTTACCCATGGAGATCGGTCGAACAACCTCCCCACACTTAGAATTTAGCACGGTCCTCCGTGCTACCAACAATGCGCAAAGGACGGTCGGGACCGGAACCTTCACTATCCCCTTCATCAGAGCTCCCATCACTCGGGTTTGAGATGGATGTGAATATTTCGGATTCCTCCATGCTAGGGGTAACACAATGCAGAAGCTTCTTGATATAAGTGTATCGGCGTTGGTTGCGCCGCTCATATCTATCAATCTTTTGGTGTAGATCTTCTATCCTTTGATGGGTGGATCTTTGCCGTGGTGGTGACGATGAGGTGGAAGGGATAGTAGATGGAAGGGCTATATCAAGGCTTGGGTTGTTCATAGGAAGCTCTAAGTATTTCCCGCTTGGGACCACATCGCCCTTAGCTGGAATTATAGCCTTCGTGTCCATGGTTTCCCAAAGAACACCCACAGCAGCAACTAAATCAGATACCAATGCTGGAATGGCAAATTACCACGGGCATGGACTTAACCCATCGCTTGCTTAACAAGAAGTGGAATGTTCACCGGTCTTTCTGTGAGAACACACCAAACAAGCAGAGCGAGATCCGCCATGAAAGACGACTTGTGGGTGCTAGGTAGCACATAGTGGGATAGGATCTGGGCCCAAGCTCTAGCTTCTGCAGTGAGGAAACGTGCGTCAATGCACTTGGGCCTTATCCGGAGTCGAACATGGATCCAAAATGCCTCTGGTTCAGCAATGACTCGGAGAATCGAGTCCCAATCAAACCCAAACTTTTCTCGATGACGTAAGACCTCTTGGTAGCCATCCATGCCACTTGGTCTTGGTAAGATATTAAGCACTTACTGAATAGCCTCTTCTGAAATTGAGACTTGCTTCCGGCATACGTATACCGATTGAAGAGAGGGAAGATGGTAGTTAGTGTGGAACTCTCCCACCCACGAGAGGTTGACCTCTTGTGGTTTTCTCAGAAGAAACTCCCATCCTCGCCGTTCAATGCGGGGTAGAATATAAGGAGCAACCTTGTCCGGCAGGGCGAGTAGATGCTCGGCATGATAGTTCCTCTCAACCATAACGGGGAACACAAGTTCATAGAAGCAGTTGGGGAACCTTGAAGAATCCTTTTCCGGTTTTCTCTTCTCTTTTTCATCAATAGGAGCGGGTGCCTTCACCTTCTTAGATAGTGGTTTGGCTCCTAGTGTAGGGTGTGCCTTAGAAGTTGACTTTTGGGGTGCTCTCTTTATGGCCGGTCTCCTTGAAGCTTTCTCCTTACCTTTCTTGGTGGCCATCTTGAAAAAGGAAGGGGAAGAAGGAAAACATTAAACCCAAAGAGTCATCTCAACAAAAACATGCAAGTGAGAAGTAGTGCCCAAAAGGAGTTGTTCAACAAAATGATTATAGAGACATGGGTTACAACACTTGGCATGGGATGCAAGAGTAAGTAAAGCATGCAATATGGCATGATAAGAATAATCTCAAGCATCCATCACAAAGAGCAAGTTATATTCAATGAGTATCTAATTGGCACGCATAAAGCAAAGTGAACTCAACACACTTAGAAGAGAGCAAGTGAATGAGGATGGAGCACCAAATTGAAGGTATATGACTAAAATAAACCAAAATGGCATTTGTGCATTTCCTCGAACACTTGGCGTGCAGTTAACAAGTAATGAGCAATTATGAAAAACTCAATCAATTAGAGGCCCAAAATGAAATAACAATCATCACACAACATCACCTACTTACAAAGATAATGAAAAAAACAACACGAAGATCCATCAAAGCAAATTAAAATTCAAGTCCAACATCCATGGAAAAGCAAGAAAAAGGAAAAAGTAAACAAGCAAAAAGCAAGTAGTATAATCATGCAACTAAAAGAGAGACTAAGTGAACTAACATGAAACATCTAAGTAAAAGAAGAGATTATACAAAGAGAGTAAAAGAAGAGATATAGAAGAAGTAGAACCTTGAAAAATGTAAAAGAATAAAGTGGAGTTCTCTCTTTGTGAAAATGAGAAAGAGAGAGAAGAGATGTAGTGCCACCGGAGGTGGTGGTGGTCGATTATGGAAGAGGAGGAAGAGGGGAGAGGTGATGGAGGAAGAAGAAGAAGAAAGGAAATAAGAACAGAGGTGAGAAAAAGGGGAGAGATAGGGCGCGCCAGGTTTAAAACTGGGTCGCGCAAACGACGCACGCGCGCACGGTGCGCTAGCGCGTCAATGACGGTTGAGCAAGGGGCGCGTACGCGTCAAGGACGCATTCGCATGAGGACAATGGGGCTCCTGGCACAGAGTTGGCACAAACTAGGCCTAACTCTCTAGTTTTTGTACCAGAGTTGGCATGCAGCACAGTCGGCGCGGACGCGTGCCTGATCGAGTTTTCGACCGGCGCGCACGCACCAAGTACGCCTGCGCTTTAGTCACGGGCACAAAATAGGCACCAATTTGGCACAACTCTCTGGTTTTTTGTACCAGGGAGTTCAGATTGCACGATCGACGCGCGCGCGCAGTGCGCTTGTGCGTCGATGGCTAAGTGTGGGGGCACGCAGGCGTCACGCACGCTGGCGCGTGGGTGCCTGGCACGAAATAAGCATAAGGTGGGCACAACTCTCTGGTTTTTGTACCAGGAGTGTAAAATGCACCACCGGCGCGCGCGCAGTGCACGCTCGCGCGCAGATGGTCCTTTTTCACCTCTTGTTTTTTTTTTTTTTACAACATAAAAAGGGCTATTTTAACACATTCTTGGTAGGTGTTTAAGCTAGTAGTTAAAGAAGCACTCACAAATTTATGCACTATTCAAAACATACCATTCTCTCTACTTCAACAATTCATCCATACCAAAATGATGAAATTTATCTAAACATCCAAGTTATCCAACAAGAACAATAAAACTAGCATTCCTAAGCAATTAACAACATCAAGAAATCACAAAATTCACAAGAAGGTATACACAAGGAAGATCTTACCACGGTGGGGTGCCTCCCACCAAGCACTTTTCTTTAACGTCCTTAAGTTGGACGGTCCTTCGATCAAGCTTCCTCTCCTTTTGGTGCATCCTCTAGCAGGAGCACTTCCATTTCTCTTGGTGACTTGTAGCCATGGTACTTCTTCACTCTATGTCCATTCACCTTGAAAGTTGTGTCATTTTGAGGGTCAAACAATTCTACCACTCCATAGGACTTTATCTCTTTCACCTTGAAGGGTCCTTCCCATCTAGAACGAAGCTTGCCAGGCATAAATCGCAGCCTCGAGTTGTAGAGGAGAACCTCATCACCTTCTTGAAAATCCTTCCTTCGGATGTGGTGATCGTGAAAGGTTTTAGTCTTCTCCTTGTATATCCGGGCATTCTCATATGCCTCCATCCTCAAGCACTCGAGCTCCTCTAATTGTAATTTTCATGGCCACACCCGCCTTGGTGAAATCCATGTTACACTGCTTTACCCCCCAATAGGCTCTATGCTCAATTTCCACCGGAAGGTGGCATGCCTTACCATAGACGATCCAGAAGGGACTCATCCCTAACAGAAGTTTGTAGACCGTCCTATACGCCCATAGTGCATCTCCTAACTGGAGTCTCCAATCCTTCCTTTGTGGATTTACCACTTTCTCTAAGATTCTCTTAATCTCCCGGTTGGACACTTCCGCTTGTCCGTTGGTCTGTGGGTGATAAGTAGTGGCAACTTTATGCAATACCCCATAGCGTTTGAGCAGTGCCTCTACTTTCTTGTTACAAAAGTGGGATCCTTGGTCGCTCACGATTGCTTGTGGCGACCCGTAACGGCATACAATGTGATTTCTAATAAAAGAAATGACGGTATTGGCGTCGTCAAGGTGGGTAGGTATTGCTTCTACCCACTTTGACACGTAGTCAGCCGCTAACAGAATATATAGATAACTACTTGAGTTGGAACACGGTCCCATAAATTCAATGCCCCATACATCAAATATCTCACAAAACAACATAGGTTGCTGATGAGCGGATAATTTATACCCTTTTTGGCATTATTTTTATATAGTTTTTAGTATGTTTTAGTTACTTTTTATTCAAAGATCACATTTCTGGACTTTACTATGAGTTTGTGTGTTTTTCTATAATTTCAGGTATTTTCTGATTGAAATTGAGGGATCTGAGCAAAAATCTAACTCAGAGGCTGAAAAAGGACTACAGATGCTGTTGGATTCTGACCCTCCTACACTCGAAATCGATTTTCTCAAGCTATAGAAGTCCAATTGGCGCGCTCTCAATTGCGTTGGAAAGTAGACACTCTTGGGAATTCCATCAATATATAATAGTCCATATTTTTTCCGAGATTTGGCGGCCCAAACCGGCATCCAAAGTCAGCCTAAAACTTTCTGGCGTAAAACGCCAGAACTGGCACCTTTTTTGGCGTTAAACGCCCATTCTGGCACCCAGGGTGGCGTTTAACGCCAACTTTGGGCATATGAACGTGAAAGTTTGAAAGCTCAGCACAGGCACACACCAAGTGGGTTCCAGAAGTGGAATTATGCACTATCTGCACTTAGTTACTCATTTTCTGTAAACCTAAGTTACTAGTTTAGTATAGAAATTACTTTTAGAGATTCATTTTGGTAACTTATGACATTTTTACAGTTCATATTGTACCTCTGATGGCATGAGTCTCTAAACCCCATAAGTGGGGGTGAGGAGCTCTGCTGTGTTTCAATGGATTAATGCAATTACTACTGTTTTCTATTTAATCACGTTTGATTCTATACTAAGATACTCACTTCTACCTCAAAATTGAGAATATGATGATCCGTGACACTCATAATTATCCTCAACCCTATGAACGTGTGCCTGACAAACCACTCCGTTCTATTTGAGCTCAACGTAGTCATTGAGCGATAGCTTGAGTGCATATCTCTTGGGTTTCTAATCCACGGGCCGAGTCCGGAGGTTAGAACCTTCGTGGTATAGGCTAGAATCATTGGCAGCATTCCTGGGATCCGGAAAGTCTAAACCTTGTCTTTGGTATTCTGAGTAGGATCTGGGAAGGGATGACTGTGACGAGCTTCAAACCTGCGAATGTTGGGCGCAGTGATAGTGTGCAAAAGGACAAGGGTCCTATTCCGACGCTAGTGGGAACCGACAGATGATTAGTCGTGCGGTGACAATGCATATCGATTTGTTTTCATCCGAGAGGACCATATAGCTTGCCATTGAAGGAAGACATCCGTGTTTGGAGAAGAAGACTGTAGGAAAGTAGAGATTCAGATGACAGAGCATCTCCGGAACCTCAGCCTGTTCCCCATTACTGAATCACAAGTACTATTTATTTCATGGTATTTATTTTCATAAATATAACCACTATTATCATTAATCTCCTGACTAAGATTTACAAAATAACCATAGCTTGCTTCAAGCTGACAATCTCTGTGGGATCGACCCTTACTCACGTAAGGTATTACTTTGACGACCCAGTGCACTTGCTGGTTACTTGTCCCGGATAGAACCAGTAGTAGAAGCATCCCTCCCTCCTACTGAGATCTCTGAAACCTTCCCGGATGAGCAACTCTTTGCCATTCAGGAAGTACCATGGTTTCCAGACATTGCAAACTATAAAGCTGTGAGATTCATACCCAAAGAGTACAGCAAAGTACAAACAAAAAAATTGATTTCTGATGCAAAATACTACTTGTGGGATGAACCATACCTCTTCAAGAGGTGCGCAGACGGAATGCTCCATAGATGTGTGCCTAGAGAAGAGGCATAGAAAATCCTATGACATTGCCATGGATCACAATATGGAGGACATTTCGGAGGTGAGCGAACAGCCACCAAGGTTCTCCAGTGTGGCTTTTACTGGCCTACCCTCTATAGAGACTCTCGAGAGTTTGTACATAACTGCGACAGTTGCCAGAGAGTTGGTAATCTACCTCACGGTTATGCCATGCCTCAACAAGGGATCTTAGAGATTGAGTTGTTTGATGTATGGAGTATTGACTTTATGGGGCCTTTCCCACCATCATACTCAAACACTTATATTCTGGTGACAGTAGACTATGTATCTAAATAGGTAGAGGCAATTTCAACACCCACTAATGATACTAAGACAGTGATGAAGTTCCTCTAGAAGCATATCTTTAGTAGGTTCGGTTTCCCTAGGATACTAATCAGCGTTGGAGGCACTCATTTCTGCAATAAATAGCTTGACTTTGCTCTAGTCCGATATGGAATTAACCATAAAGTGGCAACTCCATATCATCCACAGACAAATGGGCAGGCTGAAGTCTCAAATAGAGAACTAAAACGAATCCTAGAGCGGACTGTAAATGCCCATAGAAAGGATTGGGCAAGAGGTCTGGATGATGCTCTGTGGGCATATAGAACAACATTCAAGACTCCTATAGGGACCTCTCCATACCAGCTTGTGTATGGAAAAGCCTGTCATCTGCCAGTGGAACTGGAACACAAGACCTACTGGGCAACCAGGTTCCTAAACCTTGATACTAAGGTAGCTGGAGAGAGGAGATTACTCCAGTTGAATGAGCTGGAAGAATTTAGACTCAATGCTTTCGAAAATGCCAAAATTTATAAGGAGAAAGCAAAAATATGGCATGACAAAAGGCTATCATCTAGAGTCTTTGAGGCAGGACAGAAGGTCCTGCTGTTTAACTCAAGGCTCAGATTGTTCCCTGGGAAATTTAAATCCCGGTGGAGGGGCCCATATGTGATTATAAGTGTGTCACCATATGGCTACGTAGAACTTCAAGATATTGATTCTAACAAAAAGTTCATTGTTAATGGACAAAGAATCAAACATTATCTTGAGGGCAATATTGAGCAAGAATGCTCAAAGCTGAGACTAAGTTAAAAGCTTAGTAAAAGTCCAGCTAAAGACAGTAAAGAAGCGCTTGCTGGGAGGCAACCCAGCCATTATCAATAATTAGATGTTTGTAATAGTTAGATAAGTCTTTTTAATTTTGTTTTCCTTGTTAACTAATATATTTTCAGTGAAAAAGTCAGGAAAATGGAGGTTCAAGACATAAAACAGAGAAATCACAGAGGAAAGGAGTTTACTGGCGTCAAAATGCCAGTAAAGAGGCAATCTGGGCGTTAAACGCCAGAATGGGTATCGTTCTGGGCATTTAACACCAGTGAAGGTATCATTCTGGGAGTTAAACGCCAGAATAGGCAGCATTCTGGGCGTTAAATGCCATAATTGGTAGCATTCTGGGCGTTTAGAAAAATGCCCAGTGAAGAAGGATTTCTAGCGTTTAACGCCAGCCTGGCTGGGCTTTAAATACCCAAAATGGCCACCAGATGGGTGTTAAATGCCATAATGGATATCATTCTGCGCGTTTAACACCAGAACAGACAGGGGAGAGGTAATTTCGTTTTCAATCCAAATTTTTTCGAATTTTCTTATTTTAATTCAAAATTTTCTGCATCTAAACATTACAAACATTCAATTTCTAACTTCCATTAACAAAAATTCATAATCTTATAAATTTCTTTTAATTCTCCTTCAAATTATTTTCAAATCTTTTTCAAAAACTCATTTAACTTCCCAATTTCTTTTTAGATCTTTTCAATTCATTCATATTATCTTTTATTTATTAGATACATAAACAAAAGTTTAGATTTAACTTCCTCATATCTTCTTTATATCTCTTAAATTTTGAAAACAATCTTCTCTTTTGCATATCATGTTTATCTTTTATCAATCATATCTTTCAATCATATCTTTTTCTTTTTAAATTTTTGAAACCATACCCTCCCTCCCCTCTATTTATACATTCGGCCATCACCCCTCCTCCATCATTCGAATCATTCTCCCCATTTACTCATCTTCTTTCTGTGCTTTTGCTTGAGGACAAGCAAACCTCTAAGTTTGGTGTGATTTTTCGTGATCACTAACTAAGATCATGGCCCCTAAAGGAAAACAAACCACTCCAAGAGGCAAGAAATAAAACAATCCAAAACCACAATGGATGCATGAGAGGTTCTGCACCAAAGAACATGTAGATCATTACTTCAAAATAGTGTGCAGAAGATTAGTGATCCCATAAGTCAAGTTCGATCTGAAAGAAAACGAATATCCGGAGATCCAAGAGCAGATTCGAAACAGAGGTTGGGAAATCCTAGCTAATCCTGAGATGAATGTGGGAAGAAACATGGTCCAGAAATTTTATGCAAATCTGTGGCTGACAGATAAGTAAAGAATGGAGGGAACCGCCTTCCACACTTTTCAAACCATGGTCAGAGGGAGGATTATCTACTTCCATCTTGACAAAGTGAGAGAAGTCCTCAAACTTCCTCAACTACAAGATGATTCAGAATCCTTTAACAGGAGAATGGCTAAAGATAAAAAGTTGGATTAAGTTCTAAAGGACATATGCCTCCCTGGAACCAAGTGGATAACCAATTCAAAAGGTATCCCAATCCAACTGAAGAGAGGAGACCTCAAGCTAGTTGCTAGGGCTGGCTGGATTTCATTGGGCGATCCATACTTTTCACCAGTAATCGCTCTGAAGTCACTGTCAAAAGAGCAGTGATGGTCCACTGTATTATGCTAGGAAAAGAAGTGGAGGTCCATCAATTAATTCCTTGTGAAATTTACACAATTGCAAACAAGGAATCCACTGAAGCCAAATTGGCCTACCCAAGCTTGATCAGTCTGTTATGTAAAGATGCGGGAGTACAAATAGGTGTTGATGAGTATATCCCAGTCAAACACTCAATCACCAAAAGGGTGATGGATGGACCTCAAGTTCAAGACAACTTCATCAAAAGGAAGGCGCATGAGCTCCTCCCAGAAATTCCTCAATTTGTCTATTGGGCCTGCTTAGAAGTATCTGTCAACAAGCTGCAAGAATCTATGGATCAACTCAAAGAAGAGCAGCAGAATCAGAGTAGCATGCTCTGCAAACTACTCAGAGAACAAGAGAAGCAAGGGCATGAGCTACATGAACTAAAGCGCCAGAAGCTGTCTCTTGAAGAGCCAGGCGTCCTACAAATTGAAGGAGCACTTGTCTCTCCCAATGCAGGTTGTTGAGTCCTAACTCTGTGATAACTTTTGTTATTACAGATCTATTTTAAGAGTCACATAAGCATTAGTATTACAGTCATTTATTTTTATGTCTTTAATTTCCTTTCTTTTATTATTATCTGTCTGCTTTTATGTTTATTTTATATCTTATTTTTATTTCATGATCATTATTGTCTAGTGTCTATGCCTTAAAGCTATGAATGTCCTATGAATCCATCACCTTTCTTAAATGAAAAATGTTTTTAATTGCAAAATAACAAGAAGTACATGGTTTCGAATTCTATCCTGAAATCAGTTTAATTATTTTGATGTGGTGACATTACTTTTTGTTTTTTGAATGAATGCTTGAACAATGCATATTTTTTGAATTTGTTGTTTATGAATGTTAAAATTGTTGGCTCTTGAAAGAATAATGAAAAAGGAGAAATGTTATTGGTAATCTGAAAAATCATAAAATTGATTCTTGAAGCAAGAAAAAGGAGTGAATAGACAAAGCTTGCGGAAAAAAAAAGAAAGAAAAAGAAAAAGCAAGCAGAAAAAGCCAATAGCCCTTTAAACCAAAAGACAAGGGTAAAAAGGATCCAAGGCTTTGAGCATTAATGGATAGAAGGACCACAGGAATTAAATCCTGGCCTAAGCGGCTAAACCAAGCTGTCCCTAACCATGTGCTTGTGGCATGAAGGTCCAAGTGAAGAGCTTGAGATTGAGTGGTTAAAGTCGTGGTCCAAAGCAAAAAGAGTGTGCTTAAGAGCTCTGGGTACCTCTAATTGGGGACTCTAGCAAAGCTGAGTTACAATCTGAAAAGGTTCACCCAGTTATGTGTCTGTGGCATTTATGTATCCGGTGGTAATACTGGAAAACAAAGTCCTTAGGGTCACGGCCAAGACTCATAAAGTAATTGTGTTCAAGAATCAACATACTGATCTAGGAGAATCAATAACATTATCTGAATTCTAAGTTCCTATAGATGACAATCATTCTGAACTTCAAAGGATAAAGTGAGATGCCAAAACTGTTCAGAAGCAAAAAGGCTACAAGTCCCGCTCATCTAATTGGAACTGAGCTTCACTGATATTTGAAATTTATTGTATATTCTCTTCTTTTTATCCTATTTTGTTTTTAGTTTCTTGGGGACAAGCAACAATTTAAGTTTGGTGTTGTGATGAGCGGATAATTTATACCCTTTTTGGCATTGTTTTTATATAGTTTTTAGTATGTTTTAGTTACTTTTTATTATATTTTTATTAGTTTTTATTCAAAAATAACATTTCTGGACTTTACTATGAGTTTGTGTGTTTTTCTGTAATTTCAGATATTTTCTGACTAAAATTGAGGGATTTGAGCAAAAATCTGATTTAGAGGCTGAAAAAGGACTACAGATGCTGTTGGATTCTGACTCTCCTGCACTTGAAATGGATTTTCTCGAGCTACAGAAGTCCAATTAGCACTCTCTCAATTGCGTTAGAAAGTAGACTTCTTGGGCTTTCCGGAAATATATAATAGTCCATACTTTGCTCGAGATTTAATGGTCCAAACCGGCGTCCAAAGTCAGCCTAAAACTTTCTGGCACCCAGGGTGGCGTTTAATGCCAACTTTGGGCATATGAACGTGAAAGCTTGAAAGCTCAGCCCAGGCACACACCAAGTGTGTCCCAGAAGTGGAATTATACACTATCTGCACTTAGTTACTCATTTTCTATAAACCTAAGTTACTAGTTTAGTATAAAAACTACTTTTAAAAATTCATTTGGTAACTTATGACATTTTTACATTTCATATTGTACCTCTGACGGCATAAGTCTCTAAACCCCATAGGTGGGGGTGAGGAGCTCTGCTGTGTTTCAATGGATTAATGTAATTACTACTGTTTTCTATTCAATCACGCTTGATTCTATTCTAAGATACTCACTCGTACCTCAAAATGGAGAATATGATGATCCGTGACACTCATCATTATCCTCAACCCTATGAATGCATGCTTGATAACCACTCCGTTCTATTTGAGCTCAACGTAGTCATTGAGCGACAGCTTGAGTGCGTATCTCTTGGGTTTCTAATCCATAGATCGAGTCCGGAGGTTAGAACCTTCGTGGTATAGGCTAGAATCATTGGTAGCATTCATGGGATCCAGAAAGTCTAAACCTTGTCTGTGGTATTCTGAGTAGGATCCGGGAAGGGATGACTGCGACGAGCTTCAAACCTGCGAATGTTGGGCGCAGAGATAGTGTGCAAAAGGACAAGGGTCCTATTCCGATGCTAGTGGGAACCGACAGATGATTAGCCGTGCGGTGACAGCGCATATGGATTTGTTTTCATCCGAGAGGATTATATAGCTTACCATTGAAGGAAGCCATGCGTGTTTGGAGAAGAAGACAGTAGGAAAGTAGAGATTCAGACGACAGAGCATCTCTGGAACCTCAACCTGTTCCCCATTACTGAATCACAAGTACTGTTTATTTCATGTTATTTATTTTCATAAATATAACCACTATTATCATTAATCTCCTGACTAAGATTTACAAAATAACCATAGCTTGCTTCAAGTTGACAATCTCCGTGGGATCGACCCTTACTCACATAAGGTATTACTTAGACGACCCAGTGCACTTGCTGGTTAGTTGTGCTGAGTTGTGAAAAGTGTAATCACAATTTCGTGCACCAGTTGCTGAGGCATCTCATCCCATTGGGCCGTGTTTCCCGACTTCTAACACTAATGGCAAGACACACAGAACCAGTTAGCATCCTTGAATAAGGTTGGCTACCAGAATCCACAATCCAACACCTTTTTAGCTGTCCTTTGTGGGCCAAAGTGGCCACCACACTCAGACGAATGGCAAGCTTCAAGAATAGGTTAGAGTTCAGATTCCGACACACATCTTCAAATTACATGGTCTACTCCCCTCTTCCACAAGTGAGGGTCATCCCAAATGTAGTATTTGGAGTCACTCCTCAACTTGTCCCTTTGGTTTTTAGAAAAGTTGGGAGGGAAGATTTTTGCAACCAAGTAGTTCGCCATTGGTGCAAACCAAGGAAAGCTATCCGACACAGCATGCAAACTATCCAATGGGAATGAGTCATTGATCAGAAATGGGTCAAATTTTAAATTCTCAAGGCGGCTTAAATGATCCGCAACCAAGTTTTGAGATCCACAATGATCCCTAATCTCATTGTTGAATTCTTGCAAAAGCAAGATCCAACGTATGAGTCTAGGTTTTGACTGATTCTTTGTCAATAAGTACTTCAAAGCTGCATGATCCGTGTATACCACTATCTTGGACCCTAGCAAATAAGATCTGAATTTATCTACAGCATGAACAATAGCTAGGAGTTCCTTTTCTGTAGTGGTATAGTTGGATTGTGCTGCATCCAATGTTTTAGAAGAGTAAGAAATGACATAAGGGACTTTACCATCGTGTTGTGCAAGCGCGGCACCTACAGCATGGTTTGACACATCGTACATTATCTCAAACGGTAGCGTCCAGTTAGGGCCTTGCACAATCGGTGCTGTGGTAAGAACTCTCCTTAGCTCTTCAAATGCACTCACACATGCACTGTCAAACTCAAAGTCCACATCTTTTTGGAGTAGGCGCGACAATGGTAAAGCAATCTTGCTGAAATCCTTAATAAAGCGCCTGTAAAATCCTGCATGTCCCAAAAGCAAGCAGACCTCCCTCATAGATGACGAGTGAGGTAAAGTGGTGATAACATCGATCTTGGCCGGGTCTACAGAGATGCCTTCATGAGATACTACATGCCCTAACACTATACCTTGTTTTACCATAAAGTGACATTTTTCAAAATTTAAGACAAGGTTAGTATCAACACATCTAGCTAAGACCTTGGCCAAGTTCTCTAAGCAACAATCAAATGAAGTTCCATAAATACTGAAGTCATCCATAAAGACTTCCAGACAATTCTCCATTAGATCGGAAAAGACACTTGTCATACACTGCTGAAAGGTAGCAGGTGCATTGCATAGTCCGAATGGCATTCTTTTATAGGCAAAGGTGCCAAAAGGACAAGTGAATGTGGTATTTTCTTGATCTTTAGGAGCAATGTGAATCTGGAAGTAACCAGTGAATCCATCAAGAAAGCAATAATGGGATTTACCCGCCAAATGGTCCAACATCTGATCAATAAAGGGCAAAGGGTAGTGGTCCTTCCGTGTAGCGGCGTTCAATCTTCTATAGTCGATGCACACTCGCCACGCATTTTGTACTCTCTTGGTGACCACTTCACAATCATCCTTTTTAACCGCAGTGATGCCCGATTTCTTGGGAACAACCTGGACCGGGCTCACCCACTCACTGTCAGAGATTGGGTATATGATACCCGCATCAAGTAGCCTAGTGACCTCCTTCTTTGCCACATCAAGGATGGTTGGGTTGAGCCTCCTTTGCGGTTACCTAACTGGCCGAGCTCCCTCTTGGAGGAATATGTGATGCATGCACTTGCGGGGGTCAATCCCCACAATATCGGCTAGGCTCCAACCAATTTCCTTCTTGTACTTTCTCAGAACATCTAGGAGCTTCCCTTCTTCTTCACTAGAAAGTTCACTAGCAATAATGACCGGAAACTTTTGGTTGTCCTCTAAGAAAGCATTCTTCAGATGAGATGGAAGAGGTTTTTGTTCACTCTTTGCCTCAAGATGAGGTTTCTTTTCATCAAGCTCATGGGATTCATTCTCAACAACTTTCTCTTGTTCATCCTCTTGGTCATCCGTTCCTTCAACAATAGGGTAGCATAACTTATTGTGGTCTTTTTCTCGCACTTTCGCTACCACTTCATCGATTACATCACATCGGAGGACGGAATGCTCTTCGGGAGGATGCTTAATGGCATCTTCCAAATTGAACCTAATAGTCTTGTCTCCGACCTCAAAGGAATATATGCCGATGAAGGCATCTAACTTGAATTTAGAGGTCTTAAGGAAGGGTTTACCAAGTAGAACAGAGGATGAGCTTCTATTTTCTGTTGGAGGCATTTCAAGGATATAAAAGTCAACCGGAAAGACCAAGTCCTTGATCTCCACAAGTACATCTTCTGCTATTCCCATCACAGTGATCACACTTTTATCGCCTAAGGCAAACTTTGCCGTCGATTTCCTTAATGGAGCTAAGTTCAACCGCACAAAAATGGAGAGCGGCATGATGCTTACGCAAGCCCCTAGATCACACATACAGTCATGAAAAGTGTGCCCGCCAATACAACAAGACACCAAACAAGGCCCAGGGTCACCACATTTTTTTTGGAATAGGTTTCATCAAGGATGAAATTGAACTACCCAAGGATAATGTCTCCAACTCTCTTATCCTATCCTTGTGTGTACACAAGTATTTTAGAAATTTGGCATACTTTGGAATTTGTTGGATAGCATCAAGAAGTGGTATGGTTACCTCAACTTTCTTGAACACTTGAAGCATGTTTAAATCGAATTCCAGAGTCTTCTTTGCTTTCTTCACCAAGGAAGGGAATGGGATAGAAATGGACTCATCCACTATAGCTTTCCTCTTGGGTTCTTTAAGGCTTACTCCTTCTTCATCATGCCTTTTGTCTACCTCCTCCTCTTCATGTGGAGCTTCAACGACCACCTCTTCCTCATGGATGTCTTTCATGACCCTAGGAGGTATCTGATGTGTGAACTTTTGTTGATATAGAATTTCCTCAATTGGATGAATTCTCGTTGCAAGTATAGTCCTACACCAACAAAGAATCCTCACATGCAAAAATGTTGGTTGTCACAAAGAACCAACCCCAAATAAGAATTAACCGAAATATTTAGACTCCGGGTTGTCTCACGAGGATTGCAATGAAGTGGTCAATTATTGGCTATGAGAATGCAATGGAGTTTGATTGATAAGACGGTAAGAAATTAAATGAGCAAGAATTTAAA
This sequence comes from Arachis hypogaea, assembly GCF_003086295.3. Lineage (NCBI taxonomy): Eukaryota > Viridiplantae > Streptophyta > Magnoliopsida > Fabales > Fabaceae > Arachis > Arachis hypogaea. The sequence goes on along the minus strand of NC_092055.1, from coordinate 55,786,914 downwards.
TGACAAGACGCGTAAATCAAGCAAGTAATTAAAGGAAGCAAGATAAAGGACTCTTGGCTAAGACTTTGGTAATTGAGATCACTATCCTTATCAACAATTCAAATATTGATAATTATGAGGAACCGAACTCATTAGGTCTACTCACTAAAGCCTTAAGTACGTAATGTCTACTCCTAGGCTGGGAGTACGTCAAATGGCTTGATCAACATCAATGCATAAGTCCCAACCCGGCTACTAATTAACTTAGTAGTAGGCTAGAGTCAATGGTTATCAAATTGATCCCCAAGGGTTCTAGAATTACCAATTCAATGAAGCCCAAGGACTCAAGATCACTCAATCCCCTTAGCCCAGGCCAAGGGTCAAGAGAACTACTCAAAAATAATAGGAAGCATTATATCAAACACCTAATGTGCAATAAAAGTAAACATCACCGAATGCTAAAATTAAGGAGACCCATAACAATCATAAGTGAGAAATCAATAATAGCAAGCAAGATCAACATAAAAGAAACATAAAAACATGAAATCGCATAAAAAGGAAATTAGATCTAACAATGTTCATCAACATACAAGAGAGAAAAATGAGAAATTAACATTACAACTAAGGAAATCAAAATGTAGAATTGAGAAATTGTAAAAGAAACAATATGAAATCAAGTAATTGATTCAAGATCCAACACCATTTAACCTAATCCTAACCTAATTCTAGAGAGGAGAGGGAGCTTCTCTTTCTAGAAAACTAACTAAAGGCTCATGTTGACTAACTAATTGCTCCCCCTTACTTGGACTTCAATTCTGCATGAAATACACTTAGAAACAAGTTGGATTTAGGCATGGGCAGCTCAGAAATTGCCCCCATCATTTTGCCTTTAAGTGGGTCATGTGAGAGTATCGGCGCGTACGCGCCATGTGCGCGTGCGCGTCGATTGGCTGTTTCTTCATCCGCGCAGACGCGTCATGCACGCGTGCGCGTCTCTATGCGAAACCACTTCTGCGTGTGCGCGCCCATCGATGCATTCCCAATTCTTGTTTCTTCATGCATTCTCCACTTTGTATGCTTTTTTCCTCAATTCTTCCATCCAATGCTTGCCTTATGAACCTGAAATCACTTAACAAACACATCAAGGCTTCGAATGGAATTAATGTGAATCAAAATCATCAAATTAAGGGCCTAAAAAGCATGTTTTTACACTTAAACACAATTCAAGGGAGAATTACAAAACTATGCCATTTCATTGAATAAATGTGGGAATAGGTGATAAAATCCCCTAAAATAAGCACAAGATAAACCACGAAATCAGAGTTTATCAAATCTCCCCACACTTAAACTAAGCATGTCCTCATGCTAAAATCAAGAAAGAAGCAAAGGGGTATCAACATTTATTCAATGCAAACTAACTAAATGCAATCTATCTATATGCAACCTATTTACATGAATGCAATGGCTTAGTTAAAATAAATCAATCTCCAAGAATACGCATACAAGCACAAGGGCTAAGGCAATAGCAATCAAAGCAAACCCACAATTGAGTTGAATCATTAAGAGATTTCACAAACTTGCAAGAAAAGATGATCAGGGGTGGAAACATGTAATTGAGCGATCGAATCCTCACCGGATGTGTATCCGCTCTAGGCACTCAAGTGTATGGGGTTGATTCACTCGATTCTCCCCTAATCATGCTTTCCAAGATTTGTTTTTCATCTAACAATCAATAATTACTTTATGCATGCATACAAATATCATGAGGACTTTTCCATAGGTTGTAATGGGGCTAAGGTCAAGGTAGGGTGTATATGGTCAAGTGAGCTAGAATTTTGAATCTTTGATTAACTTAAACTTCCCACCTAACCTATGAAAACCTATACAATTCTAAACAAACCTAACTACCCATTCTTCACTTTTACATGCACTCATGTATTCTCTTTTGATCACCACACATATACATTGATTTTTATTGAACCTTGATCTTTGGGACATTTTTTCCCCTTTTATTGCATTTCTTTTTCCTTTTTTTTCAAACTAAAATATATACAAGAATATCAATGCATATGGTTTACACATGGTTAATATATAAGTGTCTACCCAATTCCCAAAATTTTTCAACAAAAACACACACACACTTTTATCTTTACCCAATGTTCCCAACTTTTCCAAAATCAAATGATGAACATTCTCACTAGCCTAAGCTAATCAAAGATCCAAATTAAGGACATTTATTGTTTTTCACTTAAGCTTGTAATGTGCTTCAATTAAGAATAAGTGGGTTAAGCATAGGCTCAAAATTGGTTAACAATGGAAGATAAAAGGTAGGCTATTTGGGTAAGTGAGCTGTTTGAACAATGGCCTCAATTATATAAATGCATGTATACACAAAATAATGGACATAAAGAATCAAACAAATCAAATATTACAATCATAGGAAGAGAATAATGCACACAAGAATAAAAATAAGTGGTTATATGATGCAACCATATAATTAGGCTCAAATTTCACATGCTTGTGTTCTTAGCTCAAAACATGATCCACAAAGTGTATTAATCAAGCAAGTTCTAAAAAAAATTTTCAACCAATTGGAGTGGTGCTCTAGAAATGGAATTCTTGGAAATTTTCATCATATTGACTAAGCTTATTCTAATGCAATGTTGTCATTTAGAAAATTTTAAAAATTTTCCCTAGTTTATCCTCTTTTCAATCAAAACACAATTCTTATACAAAAAGGGTCAACTAGGTTTTAACAATCCAAAATATTTTTCTAATCACAATCAAAAGCCAAAATGCAATATATACATATATAATAAAGGTGCGCAACAACCAAAATAAGGATATCCACAATAGAAAATATGTACAATAATCCCAAAATGATCTCAAAGATAAAGTGCAAAATAAACTAAAGTAGCAGAACTAGAAGATAAATGTCTGAAAGTTCACCACACAAATGCTATCCACCGGTCACGAACGGTGACCTCCCCACACTTTAGGATGAAGCATCGTCCTTGAAGCTACTGCTGAAGCTCGGGATGGGGGTCAAAAGTCATGTCGGGCTGTGGCTTAGGCTCAGGCTATGGTTGTGGTACTGGCTGTGAGTCCTCAGGGGGCTGCTGAACCTCTGTGGTGGCCTGTGTCACTGGTGGTACCTCCTGCTGAGTCAGCTAATCAACATGCTCCTCCTTCTGATCCTGCTCATCGGAGGCGGGAGAGTCTGGTAGAGGAGGTAGCTCAATACCCTGTGATACGAACACCTGGTCTATGCGATCGAGACGTCGCATGATACGACGCTCGCTATGCTCCATGAAGCGAAACAGGCGTTACACTAACAGGTATGTCATCTCAGGTGCTGGCAGTGGTAGCAAGGGTGCTGCGGCTACTGAAGTAGAGGAGGGTCTTGCTGCTGCTGCTGATGATGAAGGCTGAGCTGCCTCCACCACTACTCTGGCTCAAGAACGGCATCTGGGTGGAGGCTTCTCGTGCACCCACCCACCCCATGGAATAGTAACCTCCTTGTCGTCGACATCTGGGGGTGGTGGTGTCACATCATCATCCTCCCATGGAACATCGGCTAGCTCAATCATGCTGGTGACCAATGTAGGAAATGGCAAGAGGCCACGGATATGCGCGCGCCACATGCTCTGCCTGATCAACCGGGGGAAGTCTACCTCCTTCCCCTCCATGACACAGCCAATAAGAACTAGTATATCCATCAGAATCTCTGAAAAGTGAGTGGTGGGCAAGACATAATGGGCGAATATATGCTGCCAAGTCTTAGCCTCTCTCGACAGATAAGTGAATAGCATCCCCTTGGGCTTCTTGTTACCAGAATCCATCACCCAAGGGGCGTTCGGTGTGGCAATCACGCGCTTCAGCGCCTCAAAATCAAAAGTCATACAGTGGATAGCTATCTCTGCCTACTGATAGGCGCATGGGTTGTCAGTACGAGGTCGGCAAAGAAATGCCTCCCCAATAGCTGCCTCGGTGATCAAAATCTCCCTACCCCTCAGGTGGATTGAATCAAGAGTGGCACGAAAGAAGTTGTAGTAGAACTCCCTCACCCACGAAGTGTTTATCCTCCCCAAATCTCTATCAACAAAGTGCAAGCCCAATTCCAGAATACAGGTGTTTTCGGCGCGTCTCACATCATTGGGAAGGACCAGTTTCTTCCTAATGTTCAGATTCGTCTTCCGGTATTTGGGGAAGAGAAGCTCACAATAGAGATTGGAAAACTTGATTGGGTCAGTGGATGGTAACAATTGATTCTCTTTATCCACTTCATTCAGCGGATTCTTAGCATAATTGGCATAGGGAGAAGGGGTAGAGGCTTTAGAGCGCTTCCTCTTCTTTGAGGTAGTAGCTATGGCTTTTTCTTTATCTGACATCCTGAAAAATAGATGTGATATGATATAAGCAGCTAGCCAAGTAGATGTATAGCACTCAAGGTAAGGCATACTCATGAAGTGAGTGAAGAAAAGAGAATTCTAGGAATGCAAGTAAAAAATTCAGAATTCAAATCAAGTCACAAACCAAGAATTCAAACCACAATTGCACAATGCTTATTCATTGAGCTTAAGAAACGCCATATTCAAAAGAATGATTAAAGGAGTTATGTTCAAAACAAAAGGAAGAAATCAGTTGGTTAATCAAGTTAGAGTTAGAAATTAGTTCAAAAATCAGTGATATGACGGTTATCGGCTCAATTAAAAGAAGTGTGTAAAATATAGGTGCAAGCATACTCACAACCATGAAATGCACATAGTTATTGATGATGGAATATGATATTGCCAAAAAGCAACCAATATGAAAACAAGTCATCAATCAATGTAAAGATCACCAGGGTTGTATCAATTGGTGTTGGTAAAATTGAAACTTTGAAAAACAAGTCAATCAAGAAACATTCAACACCAAATTCAATGAGGCATAAAAGTCACAAGTTGAAACAAGAATGGAAAACCTCCTGATCCATGTGACTTAATGCAAATTAGGCATGAATATAATGAATCAAATCAGCCACATAGATTAAAAACCTCAAACTTGTGAGTTTATGCAAAAGAGGCACAAAATCTCAAAAGAGTTTCAAGTTATGGTCAATCTGGAAATTTATTCAAACTACTCAATGCATAGAAGTAAAGCAGCAATATAAACAAACAAAGAATATGATAGGCATGACCAAAACTTGTAAACAAGTTCTTGAGGAGTTTTCAAAACCATTTAGCAATCAAAATTTTACTAATACAGAATCTCGTCGAATAGAAGCTTGTTGCACCAAATAAAACAATGTTATTTCATGAAACATGGTTAGGAAAAATTTGGCAGCATTTTCAGCAGTAATAATTTACTATTTCCCAAACTCAATCAATCAATTCAGATTCCATACAAATTCATTAACTAGTAAAAACACAAAAAAAAATCATGTCTGAATTCATGTGAATCCAAAGAAATAAGCCAATCCTTCAGCAACTAAACATCAAAAAGCAATTTAAACCAAACCAACAGCATCAAGCAGCATTCTTTTCGTTTGTTGGACAAATAACAGAAAAATAATGGCCTAAAAACATACCACCAAAACAGCACAAGGAACAATAGTAATTGATTTAGTCAGCATTCCTTTCATTGAATTCAATAATCAATCACAAGTAGGCAGCATGAGTTTAAACAATTAAGCAACACTGAATTAAACAATGAAGTTCAAATTGAAACAGGAACTTAGCAGTAATAAGATCTTAAATTCAGAATTTGGTCAAGACTATCACTGCATGAGCAATCCAGCACTGGTGCCGTCCAATTAACAGCCATCCACAAGGATAAAGCAACAATAAGACTATGCAGCAGTATCAACAGATCAAATGAGCACAGGGCAAATAAATGAAACAGAACATTTCCAAACAGCAGCATTATTCAAAACAAACCTAAATTCACTATCCAGCTCAGATTCTCTAACCACCTAATCAACTAACATGCATTTCTAACTAAACGAAGTTAACAAAAATTACTAACTAGCTGTAGTAACGAATTGAAATAAAGCAGGGGAAAGGCAGAGACCTGGGGTGCAGAAAGTTGATGGAGAGAGGAAGATAGAGTGGAAATGTGACTGGACAAAGGTTGATGGTCGCGGTGAAGGCTTGCCGGTGACAATGGAGGTCATGGCGGTAGCGGCAGCGGAGACCTGAGAGTGAGTGAGAGAGGAAGATGGAAAGAACGAGGGAGGGAAAGAAGAGAAGGGTGCACGGCGGTTGATGGTGGTATAGTATGGTCGCCGAAGGTGACTGGGTGATTGGTGGTTGAGGAGTTCGAAGGTTGAAAATGGAGGGAGAAGAAGAGGGAGAGATGTTGGGTGGAGGGAGAAGGGGTGCGCAACTGCGCTAGGGCTCTCGCGTCCCTGGGGTAAGTGGAATTTTGAATCCGCGCGCGCGCACCATGCGCGTTCACGTGGATGGGAGAATAAGGAAGTGGCGCGGGAGCGTCATATGCGCCTGCGCATGGATGCGATATATGGGAATGGGCGTAGACGCGTACGGTGTGCGTCTGCGCGGGTGAGCTGGGCCAGAGGCACAAAAGGAGCCCAAAGTTGGCATAACTCTCGGGTCTTTGGCCTGGGTGATACAAAAACGAATCAACACACACGTGTAGATGAGTTGAACGATGATGGGACGCGGAGGCGCCAGGTGCGACTACACTTGGTGAGGGAAACACAAAGGGACGCAGACGCGCCATGTGCGCATCCACGTGGGTGGAGGCGTAGAGTTGGCCCAAAAATGGCACAACTCTCTGGTCCTTGGCCCAGAAAGCTCAAATGCACAGCCGACGCGCGCGCGCACAGTGCGCTTGCGCGTGGCTCTCTCTCTCTCTCTCTCTCTCTCTTTTTTATTCAAGAGCACCAAGAAGAGCTCAAAATCCTCCTAGCCGTCTCTAAGACTCAAAAACCAACTTAAATACAAAACCAACCATTTTTTTTGAATTTTTGGGAATTTTCAAACAAATCGAGGAAACTTGCAATCCAAGTAAAAACTCAAATTCAAAGAATCATCCCTAATTAAGGGATAGAATTTATAAACACCTTAGCAAGCAAAGCAAAATACACTAAGAAGTAAAGAAACTGTATACAATGGAACTCAATTCATTCATTCATTATATCTACAATAGAATGGAAAGAGTTTACCATGGTGGGGTGTCTCCCACCAAGCACTTTTGGTTTAAGTCCTTAAGTTGGACATTTGGAAGGTTCCTTGTCAAGGTGGTTTATGCCGGTATTCATCCTTGAACCTCCAATGCTTGTCATTCAATCGGTCGTCAGAATCTCCAACCATCTTCACCGAACTTGGGTGACTGAAGAGAGAACTTTTGCGTGGTCTAGAAATTCGCAGATAAATCCTCGTTGCAGGTATAGCTTCTAAACCAACAAAAGTCCTTTCTTACAAACGTTTTGGTTGTCACAAGTAACAAACCCCTTTAAAATTGATAACCGAAGTATTTAAACCTCGGGTCATCTTCTCAAGGAACTGCAGGGAGGTATGTTCTTATTTTTGTTTATGAGTTTTGTAAATTGGGGGTTTTGAAAGTAAGAAGCAAGTAATTTAAATGACAAGTGAAATAAATAAATAACTATAAAATAAACTCTTGGCAAGGTATGAAAATTCGGAAGTCCTATCCTAGTTATTCTTATGAGAATTGAGTTTAACCCCACTTAGTTAACCTTTACAAAAGCAAGGGAAAGTCAAGTGGACTAATTATTTTAGATTCCCAAGTCCTAGCCAACTCCTAAGGAAAGACTAGAGTTAGTGGAATTCCAGTTAATTAGAGGAATTAATTAACAATCACGATAAGTTTAATAACTCAAGAGCCTCCAGTTAATCAATTAAAGCCAAGAATATAAAAAGCCAAATAAGAATCATAAATCTGAAATACCTTAATTTATATTAAATAAAGAAAATCTTAACATGAATGGTTCATAAGCCAATTTGGCAACAAAAGTAATTAAAGAAAAGAATTAAAGTATCTGAAAGTAAAAGAGAAATATAAAGTAAAAGGAATATTGAACCTGATAAAGAGTTGAAATACTAAGTCCTCTAAGAGGAATCCTAATCCTAAAACCTAAGAGAGAGGAGAGAACCTTTCTCTCTAAAAACTACATCTAAATTATGAAAAGTGAATAATTGGAGACCCCCTCATGAATGGATGCATTCCCTCACTTTATAACCTCTAATCTATGCTTTCTGGACTTAGATCTGGGCCAAAAAGGGTTCTAGAAATCGCTGGGAGCATTTTCTGCAGTTTCTAGTGCGTGACGTCTGTCACGCGTCCGCGTGGGTCACGCGGTCGCGTCATCTGGGAGTTTTCCTTGTCACGCGTTCGCTTTGGTCATGCGTATGTGTCATCTGCGTTCTGCTCAAGGTGCGCGTCCGCGTCAGTCACGCGTTCGCGTCGCTTCCATTTCGTGCTAGGCGCGCGGCCGCATCATCCATGCGTTCGCGTCGCTGCCTGTTTTCCTCAAAAACTCCATTTTGTGCTTTCCTTCTATTTTTGTATGTTTTCTTTCCATCCTTTAGATCATTCCTGCCTTAGGAGATCTGAAAATACTCAACACACAAATCACGGCATCGAATGGTGATAAAAGGGTAATTAAAATTAATATTTTTAAAGCCTAGGAAACATGTTTTTCACATATATCACATAATAAGGAAGGAAAAGTTAAACCATGTAACTTACATGAATAAGTGAATGAAGGATTGAATAAATCACTTAAAGTGAGTACAAAATATATCATAAAATATAGGTTTATTAACCTCCCCACACTTAAATAATAGCATGTCCTCATGCTAAATCCAAGATAAAGAATAAGGTAAGGTTAAAGTGGTGGAATCTCATGCAATGCATTCTATTCTAAATGCAACTACCTAAATGAATCATGCAATTCTAATTATTATTCACTTGTATATAAAGCTTACATGTAGTTAGGTTAATTCATATCCTCAAGGAATCATATATGCATAGCCAGATCCTAGATAATGTTAAAGCACCTTTACAATTGAGATGGGTAAAAATATTTTACAAACTTGCAAGACAATTAACAATTAAGCAAAGATATATGGTGATGAGCTATTGAACCCTCATTGGATTTTGTGTTTACTCTCTAGTCACTCAGTGTTTATTGGGTTAATCACTCTATTCTTTTTCTATCCTTACTTTCTATAACTTTGTTCTTCATCTAACCAATCAACAAATATGGAATACAGACATACAAAAATCATGAGGTCTTTTTCAAGGTTGTAATGGGGCCAAGGTAAAGGTGAAGGCATATGTATAAGGCTAAGTGAGCTAATAAGCGAATCCTTGATTAGTCTAAGATCTCACCTAACATACATACTTTATAAATCAAAGTTTCTTAACCTATTTGTCCAAATTTTTCCTCTTTGTATTGCAAACTCATGCATTAAATTTAATTTTGTTCCATGTGCATTGATTTTTTTTTTATTTTGCAATTGGGGAATTTTTGTATCCCTTTTATTTAAATACTGAAATTTTTTTTTCAATGCACATGGTAATTCAATTGTTTTGATTTCACATGAGCATGCTTTCCAAATTTTGTTTTTGAAACAACTCATTCTTTTTAAATTCCTACTTTGTTTCTATCATCCCATGTTCCCATAAAAATTCCCCACACTTAAATAATGCACAATTTATATCTTAGGCTAACCAAGGATTTAACTTGGGATTCATATTTTATTTTTCTGCTTAAGGCTAGTAATGTAGTTATAGAACAAGAAGGGATTAAAAGGCTCAAGGGGGCTAACAAGGGTGATGTAAAAGGTAGGCTAATTTGGGATAAGTGAGGAAAAATTTAAATGATGGCCTCAATCATCTCTTTGGTATGTATCTATATTCTATATTGGACATATAGATTAAAACAAAGTAAAGAACATCAGAATGAAAAAGAAGGGTAAAACACACAGGAATAAAATTTATGGTTTGAATGTAACCATACAGGGCTGTGTGTTCTCCAGCTCAAAAATCTTATATCAGTTATATATGTCATGCAAGTAAAAATTAAGAGTTCCCATTATTCTCAATGTAAATCATAGGGTGGCCCTTAAAATCTTAGTGCTCCTCCTTGATGAAATGTTGTTAACTAACTAACATGTAATGCTATATATACAAGGTGTGTGAATTGTTTGATTATGTTAAAGTCTCTAGTTTACGCCTTTTATTTTCAATTAAATCAAACTATTATATGCTAAAAGGGTAAACTTTATACTAATTAATCCACATATTCTATAACTAATAAGTTTAGAATTGCAAACTAAACTAAATGTCTAAGGTATAAACTAAGGTGAAAAATGCAGAAATAAAGTAAAAATACAACAAAAGAATAATATGTAAGTGCTGAAAAATAAAAATAAAGATAAAAATACAGAAAAATAAACAAAATAAGATAAAAAGAGTCTGTAGTGGTTCACCAAAAAGATATGCCAGGGATGGCTACCTCCCCACACTTAAAATAAAGCATCGTCCTCGATGCTCACTCAAGCTGGGTGTGAAGAAGTGCCATCACCGGAAGGATGGGCTGCTGGAGTCTCTGAGGTGGCCTGAAGGTCTGCAGATTGGATGAGGGTAGGAGGATCTGTCTGCTGCAGTGGAGGCTCTGACTGTATAGGAATCTCTGGATCTGCAGCCTGTATCTGGTGTGGCTCCTCATGCTATGGTGCAGCCTGCTCTGGGCCTGCCTGCTTAGCCTGGGCATGTGTCTCCTCCTCATGATCGCTCACCTCCACCTCAGATGTATCAGAAGGGGTGTTAGGCTCGGAGGGGATGTCACTGCTGGATCGGATCATCAACTTTAGGTGCTCATAGCACCGCTTTTTGCGACGCTCCATACGATCCAAGCGGGCGAAGAGTCGATGCATCAAATGATAAATGGGCTCAGGGGCAGGTGGATGTGCAGTGGATGAGGCTGGTACAGCAGTGGAGGCAGAAGGGGCAACTGAAGATGTGGCTGCCTCAGTAGAAGCGGTGAGGAATGGAGGTCTGTAGCCCAAAGCCTGAAACTTCCTGCTGTGAGGAATGATCTTCTTGTAGTCTGCCGCAGGTGGCTTCTAATCAGCAAGCTCCCAAGGCACGTCAGCTCGACGGCCTAGCTGGGTGACCAGATAAGGGAAGGGGAGAGTGCCTCTGACATGGACCCTGGCCATGTAATACCGGATGAATCGTGGAAGATACAGGTCCTTACCCTCAAGCACACACCAGATGAGGGTGATCATAGCAGCAGGCAGCTCCGTCTCATGAGTGCTCGGCATAACAAAGTTGCTCAGAATCTGGTGCCAGAGCCGAGCCTCATCATTCAGATATATCATCTTGATTCCTTTAGGCATTGCTGTATTCTTTCCCATGACCCAGGGGACAGTAGGATCAATGGCTATTCTTTGCTTGACAGCATCCCAGTCAAATCTCATAAACCGTATATCCTCTTCAGCCTTTTGGTAACCGTCAGGCTGATCTGACTTAGGCTGAAGCTAGAGGATATCCTCAATAGCTTCCTCAGTGACCAGTATCTGTTTGCCTCTGAGGTGCACTGCATCCAGGAAAGTCTTGAAATAGTTACAGTAAAACTCTCTAACCCATGAAGTATTGACCTTTGTCAAGTTTCTCTCCAAGAAGAACCAGCCTCTCTGTTTGATCTGATAGGAGGTGTACTGCTGTAGTTCATCTGGAATTTTCAGAGTTCTTTCCAGGTACAGGTTCCTGGAGAAGAACATGAAAGAGCAGTGTAACAGCAGCATGAAACAGTAAAGAACAACATATGAACAGTAATAACATCAAAGCCAGACCAAAATTGCAGAATAGGTAAAACAAGCAACAAGTACGGCGCAATTATCAGGCCTAAATCCACTAACCACATCCTAGCTACCGAACCACCTAGAATCCACTACAAACATGCATCTCTAACTAGCCTAATTTGAACATAATTGGAACAATAAGTAATTAACTACGAATGAAAGAAAAGTGGCATTCGCCGGAACCTGGTATGCGTACGAACTAAGGTAGGGATCAGAGAGATGGCGGTGGTAAAGTGGCGGTGCTGGGAAGGGGCACGGTGGCACGGTGGCGGAACAGGGCGGCGCGGTGGTGGAGCAGGTTGGGTTGGAGGGTGGGTTTTGGGTTGGGTGAGGGGTTATGATGGTGGGAGGGGCGGCGAGGGTTGTGGGTTAGAGGGGGTTGGAATGGGAGGCGGCGCTGGTGGCGTGGTGGTGGTGGCTGGCCGCGGTAGGGGGGTAGCGGTGGTGGAGGGAAGAAGAGAAAGAAGAAGCAGAGGTGAGGAAGAATGAGGGAGGAGTGTCGGTGGTGTGGTACGGTGGTGGCCGGCGGTGGTGGTCGGGGATGGGTGGTTGGGCGCGGTGGTGATGTTTGGGGAGGGTGGGTTGTAGAGACGAGATGAAGAAGAAGGGGGTATGGGGGGCGCGACGGGTAGGGTTTTGCCTGATAGAGGGTTAGTGATTTTGAATCCACGCGAATGCGTGGAGCACGTGATCGTGTGGCTAGGATGAAATAGGGTTGACGCGGTCGCGTGATTGACGCAAACGCGTGGAATGAGTAAAAGATGGATGACGCGGACGCATGAGGCACGCGGTCGCGTCGCTGGAAATTGTGCTAGACGCACACTTCCAGCATCGTTTCAGCGCAACTCTCTGTCTCCATTTAGGGGGCCATAATATCCACGCGACGTGGACATGTCGCTCACGCATTCACGTGGGATGAGCTTTTGCAAATGACGTGTTCGTGTCAGGGATGCGAACGCGTGGGCCGTTTTGTGCTAAACACACACCAGCCGCACGATTCCAGCCCAGATTTCTGGGCGTTGGATTTTTACGCCGATTTCCAGATCACGCGTTCGCGTGAGTGACGCGGACGCGTGAGAGGTATTTTTCGCACTGACGCGAACGCGTTAGCGACGCGGTCGCGTGGAACAATTTGTGCTAAAGGCACGCCTCCAGCCACGCTTTCGCGTGACTTTCTGTTCACTTTCCTTTTCTTCCTAATGCACTTGTGACGCGGACGCATCAACGACGCTTACGCGTCGCGTGCTTTTTTTTTATGCAATTTTGCAGTATGCAATGCTAATGAAAATGCTACGAATAATATCCAGGTTCAATGAAAATAAAACAGTATAAAAATAAACAAAACGAAATAAAACTGAAACAGGAACGATCATACCATGGTGGGTTGTCTCCCACCTAGCACTTTCAGTTAAAGTCCTTAAGTTGGACATTGGATGAGCTTCCCGTTATGGTGGTTTATGCTTAAATTCATCCAGAAATATCCACCAATATTTGGAAAGCCAACAGCCTCCGGGGTCCCAAACTAGGCATGTAAAGCTTCTGAGTAGCTTCAAACAGATTCTCAGGCTCCCGGGGTGACGAATGTCAGAATAGATTCCAGGATCCCAAACTTTGCTTTTAAATCCACCTTCGTCTTGATCTATATTCTTCCATCTGGGTAGTTTAGAAATCGTATTCTCACCAAGATGACTAAACGTCTTCCGAGACCCATTCAATTGAACTTGGTACCAATCCGTGCACTTCGAACTGAAGCGTGGAACCTTATTGAATCTTGAGCACCAGCTCTAAGCACGAGCCATTTTCCTCTTACTCTTAAAGCCGCAGAGAGCTCTAAGCTGGCCATCTGTTCCAAGCAAACCATATTCAAGTGGAAAAGTAAAGATAAAGGTTAAGGATTGTACCCACTTGAAGCTTGTATTAGGTGGTAATGGCCTTGGGATAGGTGTTTCCAGTGGTTCTGTAAGCTCTACTCCCATGTATTCTTCTGTGAATTCCTCCACTTCTTTGCAAAATTCTTCAACTGCAACTGCGTCCTGATCAAAGTCTTTTATGTCTTCCTCATCACTCAAGTCATACGTTGGAGGTTGAGAGAAATCCACTTCGACATCATCTTCGTATTCACTTGGATAAGGTTCTTCAGGCTCCTGGAGTTCAGTTGTGGATGTAAGTTCATGACTAGGAGAGCTTAATTCATGATCGTCATTGCCTGTGGAATCAATTTCTTGGTCTATTCCGTCCAATTTTTCACAGGGTATATGCTTTGGAGATTGTGCACTATCCTCCTTAGCATCCATTCCGAGCTTCTCGGCAGAATCTTTTACAGTTCTTGATTCCTATAGAGGTTCAGCGTCTCCTAAATCTTCAACCATTTGTTCCTCTACAGCTACCATGGCTTCCTCCACCTGTTCTAATACAAAGCCATGCTCCTCATTGTCCACTGAAGTTTCTAGGGTCTCCTTCATGCTACGCTCTTCTGTTGATTCTCCACATGCAGCCATGGGAGTACTTTGAGCACTAAGATGTCGGGAAGCTATTATATTTACTACCTCGGTTAAGGCAGTAGTGAGTTCCAATACGCCCCTTTGCAAATTCGCTTGCCCTTGAAGAAGAACACGAAGTTTGTCATTCATTGGAGGTTGGGTGGGTATGAGGGTTCATTGGTTGGGAGAGAGGGTTCAAAATAAGAATGTGGTGGTTCTTGGGAGTAATTGGATTGAGATTGTGGTGGGTAAGGGTCATACGATGGTGAATGGTGAAAAGGAACTTGTGAGTGTGGTGGTTCAAAGCTATGTTGAGAGGATGGTCTATAAGCACAGGGTGGGGCTTGTTGGTATTTACAAGGGGTCCACTATATCTATCAGCTTGGTATGCATTGTAGAGTGGTCCTCGTCCATGATATCTTGGAGGGTGTTGTTGCCTAAAGGGTTGATCAGGTCCTCCTGGCTCCATCCATCTTTGATTGCTTAGACCTTGATGCATATTCCTGTTATAGCTTCCACTATTTTCAACAGATTTAGAACCAAACTCAAAGCGAGAGGGGTGAGAATTCATAGTAGCTAGTAGAAATAAAAGGGAAAAACAAAAACAAATAAGCATGTAAAAGAAAAAATATTAACAATAACCAATAATAAGGCACACGTTTGTAGTTCCCCGGCAACGGCACCATTTTGAAGAGAGAACTTTTGCGTGGTCTAGAAATTCACAGATAAATCCTCGTTGCAGGTATAGCTTCTAAACCAACAAAAGTCCTTTCTTACAAACGTTTTGGTTGTCACAAGTAACAAACCCCTTTAAAATTGATAACTGAAGTATTCAAACCTCGGGTCGTCTTCTCAAGGAACTACAGGGAGGTATGTTCTTATTATTGGTTATGAGTTTTGTAAATTGGGGGTTTTGATAGTAAGAAGCAAGTAATTTAATTGACAAGTGAAATAAATAAATAACTATAAAATAAACTCTTGGCAAGGTATGAAAATTCAGAAGTCCTATCCTAGTTATTCTTAGGGTTAAGTATGATTTTGGTCCCTAACTTAGGGGCTGAAAATTTTTTTCGTCCCTCGCCTTTTTTTTACTCCAAAATGGTCCCCAAAGTTTCAATTTTTTTTAAAACCATCCTTCGGACCAAAATTCCCCTATCCCTTCTTCCCCAAATTTATGCAAAGCACCAGCACCACCACAACCACCACCACCCACCACCTACAACCTACCACCACCACCACCACCACCACCACCACCACCACCACCATCATCATCATCAGAACTCAAAATCAGAACAAAAACAACCACCACCACCACCACCCCCCATCCACTGCCACTCCATCACCAGCATCCATCACACCAACCAAAACATCAGAAAATCAACATCATCATCGTCATCCTCATCAAAAGCCAGAACTCAGAAAATCCAGAAAAAATCAAACAATAATACTCAGAATTAGAAAATCATCATCATCATCATCAAGAACCCAGAATCAGCAAGAAGAAAAAGAAGAAGAAGAAGCGGCGGGCGGCGAGCAACGGCTCGGCGGTGGTGTCGGCGGGAAGAAGAAGAAGAAGAAGAAGAAGAAGTGGTGGGCGGCGGGCAACGGCTCGGCGGTGGTGTCGACGGAAAGAAGAAGAAGAAGAAGAAGAAGAAGAAGAAGAAGAAGAAGAAGCGGCGGGCGGCGGGCAACGGCTCGGCGGTGGTGTCGGCGGGAAGAAGAAGAAGAAACAGGCGGCGGTGCGGTGGCGGGAAGAAGAAGAAGAAGCGGCGGGCAGCGGGCAACGGCTCGGCGGTGGTGTCGATGGGAAGAAGAAGAAGAAGAAGAAGAAGAAGAAGCGGCGGGCGGCGGGCAACGGCTCGGCGGTGGTGTTGGCGGGAAGAAAAAGAAGAAACGGGCGGCGGTGTGGTGGCGGGAAGAAGAAGAAGAAGCGGCGGTGCGGCGGCGGTACGGCGGCATGGCGTCTCTCCGCCTCCCCCCCCCACCTTTCTCCCCCTCCCCCTCCCCCTTTCTTTCTTTCTTGGCCCCTCCCCCACTTTTCTTTCTTTCTCTCTTGGCCCCCCCACCCCGCTTCTGTATCCCCCTTTCTTTCTTTTTTCCTTTTTTTATTTATTTTATATTTATTTTATTTTATAATTTTTTTAATAAAGGGTAATTTGGTAATAAAAAAATATAATTGGTAAAAAGGACGATTTTAAAACAAACTGAAACCTTGGGGACCATTTTTGAACGAAAAAAAGGCGAGGGACGAAATAAATTTTCAGCCCCTACGTTGGGGACCAAAATCATACTTAATTAGTTAACCTTTACAAAAGCAAGGGAAAGTCAAGTGGACTAATTAGTTAGATTCCTAAGTCCTAGCCAACTCCTAAGGAAAGACTAGAGTTAGTGGAATTCCAGTCAATTAGAGGAATTAATTAATAATCACGATAAGTTTAATAACTCAAGTGCCTCCAGTTAATCAATTAAAGCCAAGAATATAAAAAGCCAAATAAGAATCATAAATCTGAAATACCTCAATTTATATTAAATAAAGAAAATCCTAACAGGAATGGTTCATAAGCCAATTTGGCAGCAAAAGTAATTAAAGGAAAGCATTAAAGTGTCTGAAAGTAAAAGAGAAATATAAAGTAAAAGGAATATTGAACCTGATAAAGAGTTGAAATACTAAATCCTTTAAGAGGAATCCTAATCCTAAAACCTAAGAGAGAGGATAGAACCTCTCTCTCTAAAAACTACATCTAAATTATGAAAAGTGAATAATTGGAGACCCCCTCATGAATGGATGCATTCCCCCACTTTATAACCTCTAATCTGTGCTTTCTGAACTTGGATCTAGGCCAAAAAGGGTTCCAGAAATCACTGGGAGCGTTTTCTGCAGTTTCTGGTGCATGGCATCTGTCACGCATCCACGTGGGTCACGCAGTCGCGTCATTTGGGAGTTTTCCTTGTCATGAGTTTGCTTCGGTTACGCGTACGCATCATCTGCGTTCTGCTCAAGGCGCACGTCCGCGTCAGTCACGCGTTCGCGTCGCTGCCTTTTCGTGCTAGGCGCGCGGCCGCGTCGTCCATACGTTCGCGTCGCTGCCTGTTTTCCTCAAAAACTCCATTTTGTGCTTTCCTTCCATTTTTGTATGTTTCCTTTCCATCCTTTAGATCATCCTTTTTTCCATTCAAGATTCAAGACCATTTAACCTATTCCTAACCTAATTCTAGAGAGAAGAGGGAGCTTCTCTCTCTAGAAAACTAACTAAAGGCTCATGTTGACTAACTAATTGCTCCCCCCTTGCTTGGACTTCAATTCTGCATGAAATACACTCAGAAGCAAGTTGGATTTGGGCCTGGGCAGCTCAGAATTCACCCCAGCATTTTGCCTTTAAGTGGGTCACGTGAGAGTATCGACGCGTACGCGCCATGTGCGCGTGCGCGTCGATTGGTTGTTTCTTCATCCGCGCAAACGCGTCATGCACGTGTGCATGTCTCTATGCGAAACCACTTCTGCACGCGCGCGCCTTGTGCCCGTGCGCGCCCATCGATGCATTCCCAATTCTTGTTTCTTCATGCATTCTCCACTTTATATGCTTTTCTCCTCAATTCTTCTATCCAATACTTGTCTTATGAACCTGAAATCACTTAACAAACACACTAAGGCATCGAATGGAATTAGAGTGAATCAAAATCACCAATTTAAGGGCCTAAAAAGCATGTTTTTACACTTAAACACAATTCAAAGGAGAATTACGAAACTATGCTATTTGATTGAATAAATGTAGGAAAAGATGATAAAATCCCCTAAAATAAGCACAAGATAAACCCCAAAATCGGGGTTTATCAGTATCTCCTCCAATGTAGTCCCCGACCGTAGAGTGATGGTATTGAGACCGCCCTTGGGGTTTGGAAGGGGTTGGGAAGGAAGGCTAGAAGAGCTTGAGGGTTGGTTGATGTTGTTGGAGGAAGACATGGACATCTTCGAAATCATGTCGGTAAGATTGGCCAATTGAGCGCCCATGGTATCGAATTGAGCCTTGTAGCTCTCGTTCTGTTTCTCCATAGCGGCTCTAAGCTCATCAAATTGATTGGTGGAAGATGAAGAGGATTGGTTGGATTGTTGTCTATGGT
This sequence comes from Arachis hypogaea, assembly GCF_003086295.3. Taxonomy (NCBI): domain Eukaryota; kingdom Viridiplantae; phylum Streptophyta; class Magnoliopsida; order Fabales; family Fabaceae; genus Arachis; species Arachis hypogaea. Next base: position 55,768,496 of record NC_092055.1, on the reverse strand, counting down.
GTTGTGCTTGGTATTTGGTGTAGTGCTTTGGTTTTGGTTGTGGTGATTTTGGTTGGCTTGGTGGTTATTGCTATTATGGTGGTATTGAGATGAAGATTAGTTGTTGTTGTAGTGAGAAGAAGAGTTGTTCCATCTTTGGTTTTGATTGCTCCCTTGTACATTATCCCTCCACCCTTGATTTTGATTACTACCATGAGAGTAGTTGTTTTGGCCTTGAGAAGGATAGGACGGACGGTTGTTGTAATTCACATTGGCCACGACAAGGGCATGCTCCTCGTGAATTTGATGGCATTGATCGGTGTAATGTGTGGTGCTAGAGCACCAACCACAAATTCTAGGAGGGCCTTCAAGTTGAGCAACTTGGGGTGGGGCTTGGATGGCTTGGATGGAATAGTACTCCTTTTGAACTTTTTGTATTTGCGTGAGGATAGTAGTCATATCCCCTAACGCTTTGGTCAAGCTTGCTTCGAATGGTGACGGTTCTACCACGCCCTTGAGAGGATTACTTCTCACCCTTACGTGTTATGTAGCCTCGGCAACATCATTTATCAAGCTCCAAGCTTCTCCTTCCGTCTTGTTTTTTGAAAGGGAACCACCACTAAAGGCGGTGAGCAATCTTCTATCTTCCACACAAAGACCTCCAGTGAAGTAACTAATGAGCAAGTGAGTGTTCAATCCATGGTGTGGACAAGATTCCAATAGCCTCTTGAACCGAGTCCAATACTCATACAAACTCTCTTGGTCCTTTTTCATTATGCCTGAGATCTCCTTCTGGATGTAGTCGGTTTTCTCCGGTGGGAAGAATTTATCTAGAAACTCTCTTCTCAAGAAATCCCAATTGGTCACAATCTCATCCGGTTGTGAATAAAACCATGTCTTTGCTTGCCCTTCAAGAGAGAAAGGGAAGGCAAAAACCATAGTAGCCACCTCATCGGCTCCATGCCTTCGAGCCGTAGAACAAGCAACTTAGAAATCTTCTAGATGTCGGATGGGATCTTGACCCGGCAACCCATGATACTTAGGAAGTAGGTTTATCAAGCTACTCTTCAACTCAAAGTTTGGATCAAGGTTGGGATACCTTGCTTGCAAAGGTTGAAGTATGATATCCGGAGCTCCTTGCTCATGCAAAGTGATCCGTCGTGGCTCTGCCATGTATGGCTCACCTGTAGGATGCAAAGATGTATTAGTAGTGCCAGCAGAAGAATTGGAAGTAGCGGACTCCAACTCATTCTCGGTACTGTCTAGTGATTCGGTATGTTCCTCAAAAGAGGCCGCAGTACTAGCCGTGTAGTCCAACCGCCGTCTAGCTTGCTGAGTGTGTAACAAAGTTCTTTCAATCTCATGGTCAAACTCGGCTAAGCTAGAATTCGGTTGAGACCGAGTCATCAAACTTGGGAGTCATAGCACACAAACAAAAGAAATCTAAACTATAGCTATATTGAAAGCAAGTAAACTATCTACAATATTCACATATTCACATAACTAATATCAAGGCATATGTTGCAACCACTGATGACAAGTCATCCTAGCCTATTTTAACTAGTCTTTTTCTTTTGTTTTCATTAGAATTATGCACTTTCTTGAACCATAAGCAAGCTAATTGAGTAAATTTTCATGTTTCCCTTAATTGAATCAACCGTGTATGAATTCATGCCATTTCATGAGGTTTTATGCTATAATTGTTGCATATTATGATAGAATGAATATCTCATGATTTTAAGCATAGCTTTGATGTGTTTGGTTGATTAATGATAGGTGAAGAAAGCTTGGAGAAAGGTTGAAGCAAGAAGGAATGGCTAGGAGTGAAGAGAGGACAATGGAATAAGTGAAATTGAACCAGGAAGCAAAAAGATGGACCTAAAGTTAGCATCAAACTTTTGCACAAACTTTTGGTTGAAAAGTTAGCCCCAACATTAGCCCCCTAACTTGGAGGCTAACGTTGGAACTTGAAAATCACTCCCTGCGTACCAAAAGTTTGCGCCAACTTTTGCCCCCTAACTTTGAGGCTAACGTTGGCACATGAAATTCACCCCTGGGCACCAAAAGTTTGCGCCAACGTTAGCCCCCTAACTTGGAGGCTAACGTTGGAACTTGAAGAAAACCTCCCTGGACACCAAAAGTTTGCGCCAACGTTAGCCCCCTAACTTGGTGGCTAACGTTGGCACATGAAAATTACAAGGAGGAGCAAAAGTTTGCGCCAACGTTAGCCCCCTAACTTGGTGGCTAACGTTGGCGCCACAAGTACACAAGGTAAGGCCAACGTTAGGGCCAAAGTTAGACCCCTAACTTTGGCACCAACGTTGGTATCAGCAAAGTGGTGTTAGCTGATATGAAAAGTTGGAGCAAAAGTTAGACCCCTAACTTTTGCTCAAACTTTTGGTCCAACTTTTGCAAACCTCAAACCCGGTAAAATTGGTTCGTTTTGGTTCCTCTTCAAACTCCAAGAGCAATCAACCAAGGCCTCTTTCAACCCAATTCCACCAAGAGCAAAGGCCCAACTCAAGGCTTGAAGATCATTGGAAGAAAGTGTATAAATAGGATAGAATTCAAGTTCTTCGGGGAGCTTTCTTTTGGAATTTTCATAATAGTTTTCGGAGAGCTTTTGATATTGAGTGATCTTTAATTTCTTTGTCTTGGGGAAGGAGAATACACTTCTCTTCCTCTCAGTTTTATTGCTTTCAATTTCAATTACTATTGTCTTGGATCTTGGGTTGAAGAATTGAAGAAATTCTGTTTCAATCTCATCCTTAGATCTCTCTGTTTATTTACTGCAATTGAATTTCCGTTTCTGTTACTTGATTCTCATCTACTTTCCTTGCAATTTACAATTTCCTTTGCAATTGTTCTTGTTGGATCTAAGAAGGCATTGAGATCTAGACTTGGTTTTCTAGTCTCTGGGTCCTGAGATCTAAATTCCCAATTTACATTTTGTTGCTTGCTTTCAATGTTCATTTACTTTACTGCTTCAAGATCCGATTCAACCCAAACCCTCTTCTACTTCTCTGCTTGATGCAAATTTACTTTTCCTTGTTTAAATTCAGCAAATCCAATCCCTAATACCCTTTACAATTCCAGCCATTTACATTTCTTGCATTTTAAGATTCAGCAATTTACATTTCTTGCATTCTAAGTTTCTGCTATTTAATTTCTTGTTCTTTAAGATTCAGCATTTTAATTCCCTGTTCTCTTTACTTCCATGCAATTTAATTTCTGCAAATCACAAAACACTCAACCAATTCTTGATTCGCTTGACTAAATTAACCACTAAGCTAAAATTGCTCAATCCTTCAATCCCTGTGGGATCGACCTCACTCCCGTGAGTTTTTATTACTTGATACGACCTGGTACACTTGCCGGTTAGATTTGTGTGTTTTGGGAGAAATTTATTTTTCACCAAAATATTCATCAAGTTTTTGGTGCCGTTGCCGGGGATTGATTAGATTGACAATGATTAAGTGAGGTGGTGATCTAGATCAAGAACTTTGCCTTTAATTTTGATTAACCCACTAACTGTTTGATTTTTTGCTTAAACTAACTAACACCTCAATATAACAGTAGATTGAAGTGTCACTGGTTTTGTGCATTTCTCATGCTCTACTTGTATGTCAGGTACAAGAAGAACCATACCCAATTTTCATGAACAAGACGAAAGAACTCTCAGGAGGTTAAGAAGAGCTGAAAGAGGGAAAAATATTGTTGGAGAAGAGGAATCAGACGAAGAATTCCAAGAGATGGAGGAACATTCAACCAATCCACCAGGTGGAGAAGACAACAACAATGACAACCCACCCCAGAGGAGAGTTTTGGCTTCCTATACCTTTGCAAATCCTAGACATTGTGGGAGCAGCATCTTGGCTCCAAATGTCAATGCTAACAATTTTGAACTCAAGCCACAACTCATCACTTTGGTTCAGAACAATTGCTCTTTTGGTGGAGGACCACTTGAGGACCCACACCAACATTTATCCACTTTCTTGAGGATATGCAACACTGTCAAAACTAATGGAGTGCCCCCTGACAGTTACAAACTGATGCTATTCCCATTTTCTCTCAGGGACAAGGCCACTCAATGGTTGGAATCCTTTCCAAGGGACAGCATCAACAACTGGGATGATTTGGTAACTAAGTTCCTTGCAAAATTTTATCCACCTCAGAGGATTATAAGGTTAAAGGCTGAGGTTCAAACATTTACACAAATGGAGGCCGAACCCATCTATGAGGCATGGGAGAGGTACAAGGCTCTGATCAGGAAATGTCCCCCTGCCATGTTTAATGAGTGGGAGAAGCTTCAGAACTTCTATGAAGGCTTAACACTGAAATCCCAGGAAGCTTTGGATCATTCAGCTGGAGGTTCCTTGCAACTCATGAAAACTGCAGAGGAGGCTCAAGAACTCATTGATATGGTGTCCAACAACCAATATTTCTTTGCTCATCAAAGAGGCTGCCAACCATCACAAAAGAGAGGAGTAATGGAGCTAGAAGGAGTGGATTCAATCCTGGCTCAAAACAAATTAATGCAGCAGCAAATTCAACAACAATTTGAGCAAATGGCCAAGAGGATTGATAATCTCCAAGTTGCAGCAGTTAATACTAGCCAACCATCAACCACATGGGGACAGAGTGAAGAAACTCAAGAAGAACAACAACAAGAGCAAGTACAGTATATACACAACCAAGGACCAAATGAAGTGTATGGTGATACATACAATCCATCCTGGAAGAACCACCCAAACCTCAGATGGGGAGATAACCATACCCAAACCCAACAACCATGGCAGAGGAACTCAAACCAACATAACCCAAGAAGCAACCAAAACTACAACCAGCAGCAGACTAACCAAAACCCCTACAGAAAACCTCAAAACAACTACCCCAACCTCAACCAATACCAATCTAATAACCAACCCACCAACCAAAATGCCTACCATCCACAACCCACATTTCATAACCCACCTCAAGTATCACCTGAAGCCCAAAGAATCATTCACTTGGAGGCCATGATAGACAAAATGTTGAAACACCAGGAAATGGTAACCAAGAATCAGGAAGCCTCCCTGAAGAGCCTAGAGAGACAGATGGGGAAACTCTCCAAGCAAGTATCTGTTGAGAGACCTTCAAACTCACTGTCCAGTGACACAATTCCAAATCCCAAGGAGGAATGCAAGGCAATACAATTAAGGAGTGGGAGAACATTGATAAGCAACAATGACACTACAAAGAAGCAAGCAGAGAACATCAAAGAACCAACAGAGGATGAGAATCAAACAAAGGCAGATGAAGCTAAGGAGTAAGTTGTGATGCCAAACAAAAGCACTGAGAAACTTAAAGAGAAGGACAACCAGCCACATAGCTCAAAGGAAGTAGCTCAGGGACAGCAGCAAATAGGAAAGAGCATCACACCTCCACTGCCTTATCCCCAGAGGTTCAACAAAGAGGTTAAAGACCAGCATTTTCACAAGTTCCTTGAGACCTTCAAGAAGCTGGAAATTAATATTCCCTTGGCTGAAGCACTTGAGCAAATGCCCCTATATTCCAAGTTTCTGAAGGATCTTATCAACAAGAAAAGAAGTTGGCATGAGAAAGAAACCATGGTGATTACTGAGGAATGCAGGGCCTTGATTCAAAAGGAGCTTCCTCCCAAGCTTGAGGACCCAGGGAGCTTCCTGTTGCCTTGCACCATTGGGGAATTGACCATCACTAAAGCAATGTGCGATCTCGGAGCAAGTATTAACTTAATTCCATCTTCCCTGGTGAAAAATCTGCATATAGAAGAGGTCAAACCAGTACAAATGTCTCTGGAGCTGGTAGATAAGTCAATGGTATACCCCAGGGGTATAATTGAAAATCTTTTGGTCAAGGTGGATAGCTTTATATACCCTGCTGATTTTGTGGTTCTAGAATCAAACGATGATGATGGTGACTCTGTTATACTGGGAAGGCCATTCTTGGCCACTGCTAGAGCTATCATAGATGTAGAGGAAGGGGAATTAACTCTCAGGATGCATGACCAGAGTGTCACTCTGAAGGTATTACCAGAGGCACAATTTAGCAAGGAGAAGAAAGACTATATGAAAAATGACCAGGAAAGTCACAGCAACATCCCAATGATAAGGATTGTACAGACTGATGAAAAAGCCCAACAGGATATTAGAGTATTGGCCACTGAAAAGAGAGGTCCCCAAGGAAAACCTATGGCCAGAAAAGAAAGAACAACAAAAGGAAAGATGAAACGCAGAAACAAAGCAAAAAGGGGTTGGAAGAACAGAAAGATTCCAACAGAGGGGCTTTCCAAAGGTGACAAAGTGCAACTGATATATCAACAGCTGGGGGCAAATCAACAAACCGAGGATTACTACACTGTCAGCAACATACTATCATTAGAGCACGCTGAAATTGAACACCAGAGAACAAAGAAGAGGATCACGGTCAGAGGAGACAAATTGAGGCCCTACAAGCACCAACCACCATAAAAGAAAGCCTCAATGTCAAGCTAATGACAATAAAAGAGCGCTCCATGGGAGGCAACCCATGCTTTAAGATTCATGTCATTTTAAATTCAATAAGTTATGATCAATTGAGCATGAATTCTTTTCTCTTTTCATGAACATGTCCATTGACTGCATGCACTATTTTGAAACATATGCTAAGTTTGGTGTGCCTTCAAGCACACTAAACCAATGTTACATATAATTCCATTTTTCATGTTTGGAGTATCTTGACAAAGCATATGGCCAAACACTAAGTTTGGTGTCCACATAGCTTCATGAAAAGTAGAAACTCATGCATCAATAATCATACAATTGTGGTTTTCCAAAATCTTATAAATGAAAAAATTCTTTTCCGGAAATGAAGGCATTAATTGTGATGTACCCTTTGACAAGAAACAAGTTTGGTGTTCATCAAACCTTGGTGCACCGATTTAGGGATACAATTGATCCTTCATGAAAAAAAAAAGGAGAAAAAGAAAATATGATGAAAACAATTCTTATGAACATTTAACATTTGAATATCACTAATTGGAGGAAGATACTCACTTTCTTTATATATGACCAAACATTAAGTTTGATGTCCTCAAAGGAGAGTGTCACGGTTCAAATGATATAAGAATTGATGGTTCACATAGTATTAATAAAAAGAGCATTCTTGCCACGGTTGGATAAAACTAATGTATGTTGTCTTGTTGTGGTGACTAGGAGGTCAAAGAATCTTCAAAGAAAAAGACAAGACAAAGGAAAGCATAGCATGAGGACAAAATCCCATCACATGCCTCGAAAAAGAAATCTGCCACTCCTTGAGAATGATCATGGCAAAGGCAAGGGAAGGAGCAAACTTTGTCTTCATTCATCCTTACATGCATACCTTTGATCTCCATAAGTCTAATTGCATCCCAGCCCTTCATTGCTCATTTAAAAGCATACCACCTTCAAGCCATGCACATGACCGAATCACTCCAACCTTGGAAACTTCACTCCCTTCATGACTCCTCAACATAACAAGCTCTGTGCAACATTTCTCTCACTTTAAACTCCAACCATTTAAAATTCTCTTCATCATTTCTTGTCATAGCAAGTTCGGTCTCAATTTCTTTTTGCTCCAAACACACATCAAACTCTCCAACATTCTTCACACTCCTTCTCAACCAACCAAGTGACCATGGCCTCCTCCTCAAGAACCAAACGAAGAAAAGGGAAAGATCCTATAGTGGAGGAAGACACACATGAATATGACCAACGGAGATTCAAGTCTTGGTTTCATCAAATGCAAATTCAATGGATGAACGAGAAAAGAATCTATCCTGAAATTCCATTCTTGTTGCCGGATGATAGATGTCAAGAAATGAAGGACAAAATTCGGAAGAGGAGGTGGGAGGAACTTGCATCACCAGCCATCCGAATCAATGCCAATATCATAAGAGAGTTCTATGCAAATGTCCCAAGGCTTGACTGCGTGAGCCCCCAACGTACAAGAGCTATGTGCGGGGGGTGGAAGTAGACTTTAGCCCGGATGCAATAAAGAAAGTCTTGAAACTAAAGTCAGTCCGCTTTGATGAACCGGGATACCAACAAAGATTGAATGAGGATCAGGATTATGAGGAGATTGCGAGAGACATTTGTTTTGAGAACTCAGAGTGGGAAGGAGATAACAAGAACAGATATAAGTTCCTGAAGAGATGTAACCTCACCCCGGAAGCAAAAGGATGGTATGAGTTGATGAAAAGATCAATTCTGGGCACAGTGAACACCTCAGAAGTTAACAGGGAGAGAGCCGTGATGCTGCATTGCATCATTGTGGGAGGAGAGATAAGAGTTCATGAAATCCTTGCAAAAGACATTCAAAAGCTGGCTGAGAAGAATTCGGCCGGATCTTGGTTGTACTATCCGAGTCCCATTTGGAGGTTGTGTGCAAAGGCTAAAGTTCCAATGGAAGAGGAAAATCCAATGTGGTTAAGCCAAGGCATGCCCATAACCATTGAACGAATGATGATGCCCCTTGAAGCACATCAAAGCCGAAGACCACATGGAAGAAGGGAAAGAGAAGAACCAATGGAAGAAGATGAGCCACACATAGAAGAAGAGCCACAAGAGGAGGAGGAACAGCCACACTTTTTCCCACATGGCAATATGGATATGACTCAAATGCAAGAAGCAATAGGAAGATTGTCACAACAGTACATGAGAATCCAAGAAAGGCAAGAGGAATACCATTCTCTGTACATGAAAAACCAACAAGCACAAGAAGAAAGGGAGCTAAGAATAATGAACAAACAAAGTGAATTCGAGTCAAGATTCCTTGTGATGCAAGAAGAACATGCCTTTCAATCTCATGAATCTTTTGGGAAGTTGGAACAAATGCAAGCTGAAAATTTGAGGGCTCTCAAAGAGTTCACAACACTCCAAGATGCATGGTATGAAGTGCAAGCCGATTACAACATCAATAGCCAAATCAAACTGAACTATATTGGAGAACATTTGCACAACATGGATCTGGCTTTCCCAACTTTTGATGAATTCTTCAAAAAGAGAAGTGAGGTAGAGGTAAGCAATGCTATGAGACTTGAAGATAGAGTGGAGGAGGCTATGAATAAGGCTGGCTTTTGGCGAGGTCAACAGGCACCAAACACGGATGGTGGGAACACTAGCAGCCAAGTGTATGAAAGGAGAAAGAAAAGGCATGACAAATGAAAGGTGGACTTGCTCCTTGTTCATCACTACAAAGAAAAAAGCATGCATTCTATCTGTTCTAAGTTGTCTTTGCATTTTTAAGTAGTTCTTTTTAATTAAAAGTCTTTGCATTATGTTTGTTTCTTTTAAAATAAGTAGGCTAGTTTATGTGTGTGCTTGTGTGTTTATTTTCACTTGACAAGAAGCATGTGTTGTCCCCTGCATCTTTAAGTTCAATAAAAGAAAAAGTTTGAATGTGAAGCAAGATAGTCTCTGTTAGATAGAAGTAGAATAAAAGTAAGTGGTGGTATGTGTGTGATTGTATAATAGCTCACTTTTAGTGAATAAAGAGCCAGGATATCTCCTTCTAAGTAAAGAGTGGCCTACTGTCTATGAATCTCAATTAAATAAAAAATTCCTTGGTTAGAAAGAAAAACAAAAAGAAGGAAAGAAAAAAGATAGCCAAAAAGTGGCAGAACAAAAGGAAACAAAAAGAAACAAAGCTGGACACCAATAGCTTGAACTTTAAAATATATGCCTGTGGTGTCTTTGTACTAGGATCTGCTTGGATTAGTAAGCTCTTAGGAGTGCATCAACACTCGGTGACTTGGGTTAACTAATCCGGGATCATCAGCTGAAAGTCCACTATCAAGAGCAACCTAACTACAAGGCATTTAGTAACCCAAAGAGGTGCTGGGCATCAATGTTTTAAGAAGGAATGTGAGCCAAGTGTCTATGGTGAATAATGTGTCAAGTATAAAGAAAAGAAAATGAACTTGCTACACATGACACTCAAATAAAGCTTATAAACAAAGTAATAGCCAAGGATAAAGGAATAATGAAAGGTCATAGCAGTATGTTACTTGAAGCTTGAAGGAGACTTTCTAGGCCTAGGAGTCAGTAAGAAGTGAGTATTTACATATCCACACAAAACCCCATGAACTATCAATAATACTCTGCTAGCATGAACATCCTCTTCCATTTCATTCTTTCTTCTCAATAAATCTTTTCTTGCTTGGGGACAAGCAAGCTTTAAGTTTGGTGTTGTGATGACAAGTCATCCTAGACTATTTTAACTAGTCTTTTTCTTTTGTTTTCATTAGAATTATGCTCTTTCTTGAACCATAAGCAAGCTAATTGAGTAGATTTTCATGTTTCCCTTAATTGAATCAACCATGTATGAATTCATGCCATTTCATGAGGTTTTATGCTATAATTGTTGCATATTATGATAGAATAAATATCTCATGATTTTAAGCATAGCTTTGATGTGTTTGGTTGATTAATGATAGGTGAAGAAAGCTTGGAGAAAGGTTGAAGCAAGAAGGAATGGCTAGGAGTGAAGAGAGGACAATGGAATAAGTGAAATTGAACCAGGAAGCAAAAAGCTGGACCTAAAGTTAGCATCAAACTTTTGCACAAACTTTTGGTTGAAAAGTTAGCCCCAACCTTAGCCCCCTAACTTGGAGGCTAACGTTGGAACTTGAAAATCACTCCCTGGGTACCAAAAGTTTGCGCCAACGTTAGCCCCCTAACTTTGAGGCTAACGTTGGCACATGAAATTCACCCCTGGGCACCAAAAGTTTGCGCCAACGTTCGCCCCCTAACTTGGAGGCTAACGTTGGAACTTGAAGAAAACCTCCCTGGGCACCAAAAGTTTGCGCCAACGTTAGCCCCCTAACTTTGTGGCTAACGTTGGCACATGAAAATCACAAGGAGGAGCAAAAGTTTGCGCCAACGTTAGCCCCCTAACTTGGTGGCTAACGTTGGCGCCACAAGTACACAAGGTAAGGCCAACGTTAGGGCCAAAGTTAGACCCCTAACTTTGGCACCAACGTTGGTATCAGCAAAGTGGTGTTAGCTGATATGAAAAGTTGGAGCAAAAGTTAGACCCCTAACTTTTGCTCAAACTTTTGGTCCAACTTTTGCAAAACTCAAACCCGGTTCAATTGGTTCATTTTGGTTCCTCTTCAAACTCCAAGAGCAATCAACCAAGGCCTCTTTCAACCCAATTCCACCAAGAGCAAAGGCCCAACTCAAGGCTTGAAGATCATTGGAAGAAAGTGTATAAATAGGATAGAATTCAAGTTCTTCGGGGAGCTTTCTTTTGGAATTTTCATAATAGTTTTCGGAGAGCTTTTGATATTGAGTGATCTTTAATTTCTTTGTCTTGGGGAAGGAAAATACACTTCTCTCCTCTCAGTTTTATTGCTTTCAATTTCAATTACTATTGTCTTGGATCTTGGGTTGAAGAATTGAAGAAATTCTGTTTCAATCTCATCCTTAGATCTCTCTGTTTATTTACTGCAATTGAATTTCCGTTTCTGTTACTTGATTCTCATCTACTTTCCTTGCAATTTACAATTTCCTTTGCAATTGTTCTTGTTGGATCTAGGAAGGCATTGAGATCTAGACTTAGTTTTCTAGTCTCTGGGTCCTGAGATCTAAATTCCCAATTTACATTTTGTTGCTTGCTTTCAATGTTCATTTACTTTACTGCTTCAAGATCCGATTCAACCCAAACCCTCTTCTACTTCTCTGCTTGATGCAAATTTACTTTTCCTTGTTTAAATTCTGCAAATCCAATCCCCAATACCCTTTACAATTCCAGCCATTTACATTTCTTGCACTTTAAGATTCAGCAATTTACATTTCTTGCATTCTAAGTTTCTGCTATTTAATTTCTTATTCTTTAAGATTCAGCATTTTAATTCCCTGTTCTCTTTACTTCCATGCAATTTAATTTCTGCAAATCACAAAACACTCAACCAATTCTTGATTCGCTTGACTAAATTAACCACTAAGCTAAAATTGCTCAATCCTTCAATCCCTGTGGGATCGACGTCACTCCCGTGAGTTTTTATTACTTGATACGACCCGGTACACTTGCCGGTTAGATTTGTGTGTTTTGGGAGAAATTTATTTTTCACCAAAATATTCATCAACCACTCCCCGGCAACGGCGCCAAAAATTTGATGGCCTCGGAATACCGTCAGTAAGGAATTTCACAAGATTTTCGCGTTGCAAGTATAGTCCTCAACCGACAAATAATCTGCGGATCAAATTTAGAAGGAATTGGTTGTCACAAGTTCAACCCCAATAAAAATAACCGAAGTATTCAAACCCCGGGTCGTCTCACAAGGAAAATGGGCAAACATATGCTTCAACATTGGTTAGAATTTCTGGGGTTGTAAGTCGTGAGCAAGAAATTAAACTAAGAATCCTAACAAGCAAGTAATCTTTAAGTGCAAAAAACTAATTCAAATAACTAAAGCAAGATGTGAGCAATTCCAAACTCATAGCATAATATCTAATACAATTCTACTTTAAAACTAAACAAATAACTATAACTAAGACAAAGAAGTTAGGAAATTGGATTCTCGAATAAAAATAATAGAAGCAACTCTTGGCTAAGCATGGAAATTGAGATCGCCATCCTTGTCTCCATATCAAACATTAATAATTATGAGGTACCAACCCACTAAGCCTACTTCTCAAAAGCCTTAAGTACGTATTGTCTACTCCTAGACTTGAAGTACGTTAAATAGGTTTGATCACATCAACCCATAAGTCCCAACCTATCTACTAATTAGATTAGTAGTGGGTTAGTGTCAATGGGTATCAAAGTGATCACCAAGGGTTCTCAAATCACCAATTCAATGAGACCCAATGACTCAAGGTCACTCAATTCCCTTAGCTTAAACCAAGAGTAAAGAAAACTACTCCATAATCAAAGGAAACATTTCATCAAACACATGGTAAGCATTAGTAAAAGACATTTCCAAAATGCAATTAAATTGAGATTAACAAGTACCCACTAATAATTATCAATATAGAATCGCTCGAACAACACAATTAATCATGAAAATCATCAATGCAATAATAACAATTCAAGATCCACAAGATTCATGAAATGGGTATAAAATGACAAATAACAAGAAAACATAAATCTAATACAATATCTAAACAAAATCATGCTAAGGAATTCAAATTAAGTAATCAAAACTAGTAATCCAACAAGATCCAAGTCAGAATTCAACAAGGGAAGATCAAATCAAACTAGCTCTAGAGAGGAATAAGGGTTTCTCTCCCTAGAAGAAAAAAACCAAAAACTAACTAAGAATTATGTCTAAGTGTGAATGAATGATCCCCCCTTTTCACCCTAGCATCCGTGTGTCTTTTCCATGCAGAACCAGCTTGAATTTGGGCCTCTTGAACATCAGAAATCGCCAGGCACGATTTCCTTTAATGAGGTCACGTGCAGCTCATCGCGCGTGTGCGCCATGCACGCGTGCACGCCGATTGATTTTGTGAGCCACGTGTGCGCGCCATGTGCGCCTGCGCATCGGTGGGATTTTTCTAATCCGCGCGGATGCGCCAATCTACGCGCGCCACTTCTAGCTGTCAATATCCACGCGTGCGCGTGAAGTGCGCGTGCGCGCCCATGCTGAAATTCCCAAAATCCAAATCCTCATGCTCCTTCCTCTTGCACATTCTTTCTTTCTCTCTTCTAGGCCATTCTTGCCCTATAGATCCTTGAATCACTCAACAAATACGTAATGACATCGAATGGTAATAAAAGAGGATCAAAATATTGTAATTATAAGGCAAAATAAGCATGTTTTTCATCATAAAGCAATATTAGGAAGAGAACACAAAACCATGCATTTCTTGCGAATAAGTGCAGAAAATATTGACAAAACCCCCCAAATTCTACACAATATAAACCACAAAATTGGGATTTATCACTACTAAGCTCCAGATTTGAAGTCTTGCTTCTCAGAGCTTTCTGATTTGCTTTATCTTGCAATTTCTGGTTCAATTCCAAGTCCTAACACCCAAACCATTTTACTCTTCAAGGAATTTACATTTCTCAGCAATTTAGATTCAGCTCTTTTACATTTCTTGCACTCTAAGTTTCTGCAATTTACTTTTCTGGCAATTTAAGTCTCAGCTCTTTTACTTCCTTGTTTTTTAAGTTACTTGCAATTTACCTTTTCTGCATCTTTAGATTCAGTCAATTTACCTTCTGCACTCTATTTTTCTGCTAAATTTACATTCTGCACTTCTATTTACTTGCAATTTAGCTTCTGTCACTCAAAATTACTCCATTCATCAACTGTTCGCTTAACTAAATTCATCACTGATGAGCGGAAAATTTATACCCTTTTGGCATTGTTTTTACATAGTTTTTAGTATGTTTTAATTACCTTTTATTATATTTTTATTAGTTTTTATTCAAAAATCACATTTTTGGACTTTACTATGAGTTTGTGTGTTTTTCTATGATTTCAGGTATTTTCTGGCTGAAATTGAGGGTCCTGAGCAAAAATCTGATTCAGAGGCTGAAAAAGGACTGTAGATGCTATTGGATTCTGACCTCCTTGCACTCGAAGTGGATTTTCTGGAGCTACAGAAGCCCAATTGGCACTCTCTCTATTGCGTTGGAATGTAGATATCTTGGGCTTTCTAGTAATATATAATAGTCCATACTTTGCCCGAGATTTGAAAGCCCAAACTGGCGTTCAAAGTCATCCTAAAACATCTTGGATTAAAACGCCCGAACTGGGACCAGAATTGGAGTTAACCGCCCAAACTAGCACAAAAGCTGGCGTTTAACTCCAGGAACAACCTATGCATGAAAAAGCTTCAATGCTCAACCCAAGCACACACCAAGTGGGCCTCGGAAGTGGATTTCTGCACAATCTACACTTAGTTACTCATATTCTGTAAACCTAGGTTACTAGTCTAGTATAAAAAATACTTTTAGAGATTTATCTTTGGAAGATCTTTTTGATTTTTGGAAAGTTTAGTCCTTAGACAATGGAGGCTGGCCTCATGGCCATGCCTAGACCTTTTTCACTTATGTAATTTCAACGGTGGAGTTTCTACACCCCATAGATTAAGGTGTGGAGCTCTGCTGTTCTTCATGAATTAATGCAATTACTACTGTTTTCTACTCAATTCACGCCTACTTCTTCTCCAAGATATAATCTCGTACTTAATTCAGTTAAGTCAGAATGAAGGGGTGACCCGTGACAATCACCCAATCTTCGTTACTCGCTTAGCCAAGATCGCGTGCCTGACAACCACAAAGCGATCTACATGATGTTCAACGTAGTCATTGCACGACAGCTGGAGTATACTCTCTTGGATATCTAATACACGGACCGAGTCCGTGAGATTAGTATCTTCGTGGTATAGGCTAGAACCATTGGCAGAATTCCTGAGATCCGGAAAGTCTAAACCTTGTCTGTGGTATTCCGAGTAGGATCTGGGAAGGGATGACTGTGACGAGCTTCAAACTTGTGAATGTTGGGCGTAGTGACAGTGTGCAAAAGGACAATGGTCCTATTCCGACGCTAGCGGGAACCGACAGATGATTAGCCATGTCGTTACATCACATATCGATTTTTTTCATCCGAGAGGATCATACAGCTTGCCATGGAAGGAGGTAACGCATGGTTGGAAGAAAGCAATAGGAAAGCAGAAGTTCAGAAGCAACAAAGCAGCTCCAGACGCTTATCTGAAATTCCCACCAATGAATTACATAAGTATCTCTATTTTATTTTCTGTTTTATTTTTATTTTAATAATCAAAACCTCATAACCATTTGAATCCGCCTGACTGAGATTTACAAGGATGACCATAGCTTGCTTCAAGCCGACAATCTCCGTGGGATCGACCCTTACTCACGTAAGGTTTATTACTTGGACGACCCAGTGCACTTGCTGGTCAGTTACACGGAATTGTGAAGAAGTCTTGAAATAACGTTCTCCCACACCAAGTTTTTGGCACTATAGCCCGGGAACGAATAATCACGATTTCGCGTACCAAGTTTTTGGCGCCGTTGTCGGGGATTGTTCGAGTTTGGACAACTGACGGTTCATCTTGTTGCTCAGATTAGATAATTTTATTTTATTTTTAAGCTTTTTAATTTTCAAAAAATTCAAAAAAAATTATACAAATTTTTTTTTCTTCAGAATTGTTAAGAATGAATTCTAGAGTTTCAGATGATATGTGAAGCCTGGCTGGTTGTCAAGCCATGTCTAAATTCTTTTAGACCGAGGATTCTACTTATTATTGCAGGAGCTTTTTGATTCCCATCAATATGGCTGTTGTATGTAATGCTCTGCTGAGGCTTGGCTGGCCATTGGCCATGTCTAATCTTTTGGACCGAAGCTTTCACATAAAGCTTGGCTGGCTATTAAGCCATGTCTAAATTTTTGGACCGGAGCTTTAGACTAACATTGCATGATTCCTGGAATTCTTATTAAAAATTTTGTATCTTTTTATTTTTTTATTTTCTTTTTCCAACATAATTTTCGAAAAATCCAAAAAAATATTAATAAAACCATAAAAACCAAAAATTTTATGTTTCATGTTTGAGTCTTGTGTCAAATTTTAAGTTTGGTGTCAATTGCATCTTTTTAATTTTCGAGAAATTCATGCATGTGTTCTTCATTGATCTTCAAGTTGTTCATGATGATTGTCTTTGTTTGATCTTTACATTTTCTTGTTTTGTGTCTTTCCTTGTTTTTCATATGCATTTTTTATTTATTAGTGTCTAAAGTTTAAAAAATTTTAAGTTTGGTGTCTTGCATATTTTTCTTTTCTTAAAAATTTTAAAAAATATGTTCTTGTTGTTCATCATGATCTTCAAAGTGTTCTTGGTATTAATCTTGACATTCAAAGTGTTCTTGCATATTTTTCTTGTTTTGATTCATAATTTTTATGTCATGTTTCATTTTGATGTTTTTCTCTTTCCTCATTAAAATTCAAAAATTAAAAAAAATATCTTTCCCTTATTCTTCTCATAAATTTTGAATATTTAAGTTTATTTAGTCAAAAACTTTTAAAATTTGGTTGTTTTTTGTTAGTCAAGTCAAATTTTCAAATTAAAAATTCTATCTTTTTTCAAATCCTTTTCAAAAGTCAAATCTTTTTTATTTTTTTATTATTTTCGAAAATTTTCAAAATTGATTTTCAAAATATTTTTCTTAATTTTGTTTCATATTTTCGAAATTATTGCTAACCTTTAATGTTTAGATTAAAAAATTTTCAAGTTGTTACTTGCCTATTAAGAAAGGATCAATCTTTAAATTCTAGAATCATATCTTTTAGTTTCTTGTTAGTCAAGTAATCAACTTTAATTTTCAAAATCAAATCTTTTCAAAATAAATTTCAATCATATATTTTTCAAAATCAATGTCAAAATCTTTTCTAACTTCTTATCTTTTCAAAATTGACTTTTAAATCTTTTTCAATTAACCACTTAACTTTTAGTTTGATTTTAAAAGTTTACTATTTCTTATCTTTTTCAAAACTACCTAACTACTTTTCTCTCTCTTATTTTCGAAAACTCCTCACCATTTTTTCAAAATTCCTTTTTAATTAACTAATTGTCTTAAGTTCTAATTTTATCTTATTTTCCTTCTTAATTTCGAACTCTAACTAATAATTAAAATAAAAATAAAAATATTTCTTTTTATTTTAATTTAAAATTCGAATTCTCTCTCTCTCATCTCTTTCTATTTATTTATTTATTTACTAACACTTCTCTTCTTCTTATAATTTGAACCATTTCTCCCTCTCTGTGTTTGAATTCTTCATCTTCTCTCTTTTTCATTCTACTCTTCTATTCTTCTACTCACATAAAGGAATCTCTATACTGTGACATAGAGGATTCCTATTTTTTTCTGTTCTCTTCTTTTTCATATGAGCAGGAGCAAGGATAAGAACATTCTTGTTGAAGCTGATTCAAAACCTAAAAGGACTCTAAAGAGGAAGTTAAGAGAAGCTAAGGCACAAAACTCTGAAGAGGACCTGACAGAATTTTTCGAAAAAGAAGAAGAGATGGCCGAACCCAACAACAATGGTGGAGATGCAAGGAAGATGCTTGGTGACTTTATTGCCCCCTCTTCTGACTTCTGTGGAAGGAGCATCTCAATTCCTGTAATTGGAGCAAACAACTTTGAGCTTAAGCCTCAATTAGTTTCTCTGATGCAGCAGAATTGCAAGTTTCATGGACTTCCATTGGAATATCCTCATCAGTTCTTAGCTGAATTCTTGCAAATCTGTGACACTGTTAAGACCAATGAGGTTAATCCTGAGGTCTACAGACTTATGCTTTTCCCCTTTGCTGTAAGAGATAGAGCTAGGACATGGTTGGACTCACAACCTAAAGATAGCCTGAACTCTTGGGAAAAGTTAGTCAATGCTTTCTTGGCCAAATTCTTTCCACCTCAAAAGTTGAGTAAGCTTAGAGTGGAAGTCCAAACCTTCAGAAAGAAGGAAGGTGAATCCCTCTATGAAGCTTAGGAAAGATACAAGCAATTGATCAGAAGGTATCCTTCTGACATGCTTTCAGAATGGAGCATCATATGTATATTCTATGATGGTCTGTCTGAATTGTCCAAGATGTCATTGGACCACTCTGCTAGAGGATCTCTTCATCTGAAGAAGACACCTGCAGAAGCCCAGAAACTCATTGAAATGGTTGCAAATAACCAATTCATGTACACTTCTGAAAGGAATCCTGTGAATAATGGGACAACTCAGAAGAAAGGAGTTCTTGAGATTGATACTCTGAATACAATATTGGCTCCGAACAAAATATTGACTCAGAAAGTCAATATGATTTCTCAGAGTCTGTCTGGTATGCAAGCTGCAACAGGCAGTACTAAGGAAGCTTTCTCTGAAGAAGAAGCCTATGAACCTGAGAATCCTACAATGGAAGAGGTGAATTACATGGGAGAATCCTATGGAATCACCTATAATCCTTCATGGAGGAATCATCTAAATTTCTCATGGAAGGATCAATAGAAGTCTAATCAAGGCTTTAGTAACAATAATGGTGGGAGAAATAGGTTTGGCAATAGCAAACCTTTTCCATCATCTTCTCAGCAACAGACAGAGAATTCTAAGCAAAGCCACTATAACTTAGCAACTGTAGTCTCTGATCTATCTAAGACCACTCTCAGTTTTATGACTGAAGCAAGGTCCTCCATTAGAAATTTGGAGGCACAAGTGGGTCAGCTGAGTAAAAGAGTTACTTAAATCCCTCCTAGTACTCTCCCAAGCAATACAGAAGATAATCCAAAAAGAGATTGCAAGGCCATAAATATAACCAACATGGTCGAACTTAGTGAGGAAGGAAAGGCAGTGATTTCCAGTGAGGAAGACCTAAATAGACGTCCACTAGCCTCCAAGGAGTTTCCTAATGAGGAACCCAAGGAATCTGAGGCTCATATAGAGACCATAGAGATTCCACTAAACTTACTGTTGCCATTCATGAGCTCTGATGAGTATTCTTCCTCTGAAGAGGATGAAGATATTATTGAAGAGCAAGTTGCTCAATATCTAAGAGCAATCATGAAGCTGAATGCCAAGTTATTTGGTAATGAGACTTGGGAGGATGAACCCCCATTGCTCATCAATGAACTAAATGATCTGGTTCAACTGAAATTACCTCAGAAGAAACAGGATCCTGGAAAGTTCTTAATACCTTGTATTATAGGCACCATAACCTTTGTGAAGGCTCTGTGTGACCTGGGGTCAGGGATAAACCTCATGCCTCTCTCTATAATGGAGAAACTAGGAATCTTTGAGGTGCAAGCTGCAAGAATCTCACTAAAGATGGTAGATAATTCAAGGAAACAGGCTTATGGACTTGTAGAGGATGTCTTGGTGAATGTTGAAGGCCTGTACATCCCTACTGATTTCATAATCCTAGATACTGGGAAGGAAGAAGATGAATTCATCATCCTTGGAAGACCCTTCCTAGCCACAGCAAGAGATGTGATTGATGTGGACAGAGGAGAGTTAGTCCTTCAATTGAATGAGGACCACCTTGTGTTTAAGGCTCAAGGATCTTCTTCTGTAACCATGGAGAGGAAGTATGAAAAGCTTCTCTCAACACAGAGTCAAATAGAACTCCCACACTCAACTTATAAGTTTGGTGTTGGGAGGCCAACATCAAGCTCTGAGTCTCTGTGAAGCTATTGACATTAAAGAAGCGCTTGTTGGGAGGCAACCCAATGTTATTTAATTATACTTATTAATTTTCCATTATTATTTTATGTTTTCTTTAGGTTGATGATCATGTGAAGTCACAAAATATAGATGAAAAATCAAAAACAGAATGAAAAACAGCATTAAAAATAGCACACCCTGGAGGACAGGTTTACTGGCGTTTAAACGCTAGTAAGGATAGCAGAATGGGCGGTTAACGCCCAGCCTGGCAGCATTCTGGGTGTTAAATGCCAGAATGGGCAGCACTCTGGGCGTTTAACACCAGAAAGAGCTGTCTGGCATCTGGCTGGCATTTAACGCCAGAAATGGACAGCAGAGTGGCGTTTAACGCCAGGAAAGGTAGCAGAGCTGGCGTTAAATGCCAGAATTGGCACAGAATGGGCGTTTAGATGCCAGAATGGTGCAGGGACTCAAATTTCTTGACACCTCAGGATCTGTGGACCTACAGGATCCCCACCTACCCCACCTCTTCTTTTCTCCTCTTCACACTTTTCCATAACACTCTTCCCCAAATACCCTTGACCAATCCTATCAAAACCTCTTCTCCAAACACCCCTCACCTATCAAATCCTACCCTCTTCCTCATATTCTCTTCACCACTCACATCCATCCATCATTACACCCCACCTACCTCACCATTCAAATTCAAACCATTTCACTCCCAAAACCCACCCACACATGGCCGAATACCCTCTCTCCCTTACCCTATAAATACCCCTCCTTATCACCTTCATCTTCACACAACATACACACTACTACTCCATCTCCTCCATTTCTTCTTCTTCTCCTCCTTTCTTTCTTCTTTTTTGCTCGAGGACGGGCAACCATTCTAAGTTTGGTGTGGGAAAAGCTAAAGCTTTTTGTTTTCCATAACCATTAATGTCACCTAAGGCCGGAGAAACCTCTAGAAAGAGAAAAGGGAAGACAATTGCTTCCACCTCTGAGTCATGGGAGATGAAGAGATTCATCTCAAAAGTGCATCAAGACCACTTCTATGAAGTTATGGCCAAGAAAAAGGTGATCCCCGAGATCCCCTTTAAGCTCAAAAAGAGTGAATATCCAGAGATCCGACATGAAGTTCAAAGAAGAGGTTGGGAAATCCTCACCAACCCCATTCAACAAGTCGGGATCTTGATGGTTCAAGAGTTCTATGCCAATGCATGGATCACTAAGAACCATGACTAAAGTGTGAACCCAAACCCAAAGAATTGGCTAACAATGATTCAGGGGAAATACTTGGATTTTAGTCCAGAAAATGTGAGGTTAGCATTCAACTTGCCAATGATGCAAGGAGATCCTCACCCTTTCACTAGAAGGGTCAACTTTGATCAAAGGTTGGACCAAGTCCTCATGGACATTTGTGTGGAAGGAGCTCAATGGAAGAGAGACTCGAGAGGCAAGCCGGTTCAACTAAAAAGGCTTGACCTTAAACCCGTGGCTAGGGGATGGCTGGAGTTCATCCAACGCTCTATAATTCCTACTAGTAACCGGTCTGAAGTTACTGTAGACCGGGCTATCATGATCCATAGTATCATGAATGGAGAGGAAGTAGAAGTTCATGAGATCATATCCCTAGAACTCTACAAGGTGGAAAACAAGCCCTCTACCTTGGCAAGGTTAGCCTTCCCTCATTTCATTCGTCACCTATGCAATTCAGCTGGAATTGTCATAGAGGAAGACATCCTCATTGAAGAGGACAAGCCCATCACTAAGAAAATGATGGAGCAAACAAGAGAGCCCACTCATGGACCTCAACAAGAGCATGAGGAAGTTCCTCATCATAAAATCCCTGAAATGCCTCAAGGGATGCATTTTCCTCCACAAAACTATTGGGAGCAAATCAACACCTCCCTAGGAGAATTGAGTTCCAACATGGGACAACTAAGGATGGAGCACCAAGAGCATTCCATCCTCCTCCATGAAATTAGAGAAGACCAAAGAGCCGTGAGGGAGGAGCAACAAAGGCAAGGAAGAGACATAGAGGAGCTCAAGCACTCCATAAGATCTTCAAGAGGAAGAACTAGCCGCCATAACTAAGGTGGACCCGTTCTTTAATTTCCTTGTTTTTATTTTTCTATTTTTCGAATTATGCTTTATGTTTTGTCTATGTTTGTGTCTTTATTACATGATCATTAGTGTCTAGTGTCTATGTCTTAAAGCTATGAATGTCCTATGAATCCTTCACCTTTCTTAAAATGAAAAATGTTTTGAATTGCAAAAGAACAGGAAGTACATGATTTCGAATTATATCTTGAAATTAATTTAATTATTTTGATGTGGTGGCAATACTTTTTGTTTTCTCAAAGAATGCTTGAACAGTGCATATTTTTGAATTTGTTGTTTATGAATGTTAAAATTGTTGGCTCTTGAAAGAATAAAGAAAGAAAGAGACATGTTATGGATAATCTAAAAAATCATAAAATTAATTCTTGAAGCAAGAAAAAGCTTGCGAAAAAAAATTTGAAAAAAAGGGAAATAGCGAAAAGAAAAAGCAAGCAGAAAAAGCCAGTAACCCTTTAAACCAAAAAGCAAGGGTAGAAAAAGGATCCAAGGCTTTGAGCATTAATGGATAGGAGGGCACAAAGGAATAAAATCCTGGCCTAAGCGGCTAAACTAAGTTGCCCCTAACAATGTGCTTGTGGCGTGAAGGTGTCGAGTGAAAGCTTGAGACTGAGCAGTTAAAGTCGTGGTCCAAAGCAAAAAGAGTGTTCTTAAGAGCTCTGGACACCTCTAGCTGGGGACTCTAGCAAAGCTGAGTCACAATCTAAAAAGGTTTGCCTAGTTATGTGTTTGTGGCATTTATGTATCCGGTGGTAATACTGGAAAACAAAATACTTAGGGTCACGACCAAGACTCATAAAGTAGATGTGTTCAAGAATCAATATACTGAACTAGGAGAATCAATAACACTATCTGAATTCTGAGTTCCTATAGATGCCAATCATTCTGAACTCCAAAGGATAAAGTGAGATGCCAAAACTGTTCAGATGCAAAAGGCTATAAGTCCCGCTCATCTAGTTGAAGCTAATCTTTAGTAATAAGTTTGGAATTTATTGTATATTCTCTTCTTTTTATCCTATTTTGTTTTCAGTTGCTTAGGGACAAGCAACAATTTAAGTTTGGTGTTGTGATGAGCGGATAATTTATACCCTTTTTGGCATTGTTTTTACATAGTTTTTAGTATGTTTTAATTACTTTTTACTATATTTTTATTAGTTTTTATTCAAAAATCACATTTCTGGACTTTACTATGAGTTTGTGTATTTTTCTATGATTTCAGGTATTTTCTGGCTGAAATTGAGGGATCTGAGCAAAAATCTGATTCAGAGGCTGAAAAAGGACTATAGATGCTGTTGGATTCTGACCTCCCTGCACTCAAAGTGTATTTTCTGGAGCTACAGACGCCCAATTGGCGTTCTCTCAATTGCGTTGGAATGTAGACATCCTGGGCTTTTGAGAAATATATAGTAGTCCATACTTTGCTCGAGATTTGAAGGCCCAAACTGGCGTTAAAAGTCAGCCTAAAACATCTTGGCGTAAAACGCCCAAACTGGCACCAGAATTGGAGTTAAATGTCAAAACTGGCACAAAAACTGGTGTTTAACTCCAGGAATAGACTATGCACGAAAAAGCTTAAATGCTTGGCCCAAGCACACACCAAATGGGCCCCATAAGAGGATTTCTACACTATCTGCACTTAGTTACTCATATTCTGTAAACCTAGGTTACTAGTCTAGTATAAAAACTACTTTTAGAGATTTATCTTTGGAAGATCTTTTTGATTTTTGGAACGTTTAGTCCTTAGACAATCGAGGCTAGCCTCACGACCATGCCTAGACCTTTTTCACTTATGTAATTTCAACGGTGGAGTTTCTACACCCCATAGATTAAGGTGTGGAGCTCTGCTATTCTTGATGAATTAATGCAATTACTACTGTTTTCTATTCAATTCATGCCTTTTTCTTCTCCAAGATATACTCTCGTACTTAATTCAGTTAAGTCAGAATGATGGGGTGACCCGTGACAATCACCCAATCTTCATTACTCGCTTAGCCAAGATCGCGTGCCTGACAACCAAAAAGCGATCTACATGATGTTTAACGTAGTCATTGCACGACAGCTGGAGTATACTCTCTTGGATATCTAATACACAGACCGAGTCCATGAGATTAGTATCTTCGTGGTATAGGCTAGAACCATTGGCAGCATTTCTGAGATCCGGAAAGTCTAAACCTTGTCTGTGGTATTCCGAGTAGGATCTGGGAAGGGATGACTGTGTTGAGCTTCAAACATGCAAATGTTGGGCGTAGTGACAGTGTGCAAAAGGACA
Source organism: Arachis hypogaea (assembly GCF_003086295.3). Classification (NCBI taxonomy): domain Eukaryota; kingdom Viridiplantae; phylum Streptophyta; class Magnoliopsida; order Fabales; family Fabaceae; genus Arachis; species Arachis hypogaea. Next base: position 55,743,971 of record NC_092055.1, on the reverse strand, counting down.
ATGGTCCTATTCTGACGCTAGTGGGAACCGACATATGATTAGCCGTGCGGTGACAGCGCATATGGATTTGTTTTCATCCGAGAGGATCATACAGCTTGCCATGGAAGGAGGTAACGCATGGTTGGAAGAAAGCAATAGAAAAGCAGAAGTTCAGATGCAACAAAGCATCTCCAGACGCTTATCTGAAATTCTCACAAATGAATTACATAAGTATCTCTATTTTATTTTCTATTTTATTTAATTTTAATAATCAAAACCTCATAACCATTTGAATCCGCTTGACTGAGATTTTCAAGGATGACCATAGCTTGCTTCAAGCCCACAATCTCTGTTGGATCGACCCTTACTCACATAAGGTTTATTACTTGGACGACCCAGTACACTTGCTAGTCAGTTACACAGAATTGTGAAGAAGTCTTGAAATCACGTTCTCCCACACCAAGTTTTTGGCACTATAGCCAGGGAATGAATAATCACGATTTTGCGTACCAATCACCTAACTAAAATTGATCAATCCATCAATCCCTGTGGGATCGACCTCACTCTTGTAAGTAATTACTACTTGATGTGACCCGATACACTTGCCGGTGAGTTTTGGTGTGGAATCTGATTTCCACCCATCAGGTGTTTGTGTATTCTGCGATGAAGTCGGCCAGGTATTCGGATTTAATGGTGGTACGAACTTCATACTTGAGGTCGAATTCGGATACCTCGACCGCCCATTGTATAATTCTTCCGGCTAAATCTGTTTTCTGAAGATGCCTTTCATGGGTTGATTAGTCCGCATCAGATTGTGTGGGCTTGAAAATATGGTCAAAGTCTTCTAGCGGTGAGTATGAGGGCGTAGGCGAACTTTTCTATCTTTTGGTAGTTCAGTTCAGCTCCTTGTAAAGCCTTACTGGTGAAGTAGATGGGTTGTTGTCCATTGTCATCTTCTCTAACTAGTGCTGATGCTATCACCCGACTTCCTACGGCGAGGTATAGTATCAGTTCATCTCCTTGTCGAGGTTGGGTCAGGATGGGTAGTTGCCCCAGGAATGTTTTGAAGTCTTGGAAGGCTTCTTTGCACTCTAGGGTCCACTCAAACTTCTTTCCTCTCCTTAGTATTGCATAGAAAGAGAGGGATCTTAGTGCCGATCCAGTTGGAAACCTGGACAGAGCCGCCACTCTTCCATTTAGCTATTGTACCTCTTTTATGCAGGTCGGGCTTTTCATGTTGAGTATGGCTTGGCATTTGTTCAGTTTCGCCTCAATTCCTCTCTGGGTAAGCATGAACCTAGTAATTTGCCAGATTCTAACGCAAAGGTACATTTTGTGGGATTTAGCCTCATCTCATGCTTTCTTATAGTACCAAATACTTCGGCAAGGTCGGGCAGCAGTGTTTCCTCTCTTTAGATTTTTACTAGCATGTCATTCACATAAACTTCCATCTGTTTCCCAATGTGGTCGGCAAATACTTTGTTCATAACCTCTGATATGTGGCCCCCACTTTCTTGAGTCCGAACGGCATTACTATGTAGTAGTAGTTTGCTTTCGGGGTTAGGAACGATGTTTTCTCTTAGTCGGGTTGATGCATTGGAATCTGGTTGTACCCGGAGTAGGCATCCATAAAGGAAAGATATTTGTATCCTGACGACGCATCGACCAGGGTGTCGATGTTCGGGAGGGGATAGGGGTCTTTTGGGTAGGCTTTATTGAGGTCGATGTAATATACGCACATCCGCCACTTTCCATTTAGCTTTGTTACCAATACGACATTGGCCACCCATAATGGTTTTTAACCTCCCTTATGAACCTTGCCTCCAGCAAGGCTCGCACCTATTCCTCCACGACTTGTGATCTCTTCTGGCCGAGCTTTCTGCGCTTTTATTGTATTGGTTGAGATTCGGGGGTACACTGCTAGTTTGTGGCACATTAAGCCGGGATCTATGCCAGGCATATCAGCGGCTTTCCAGGCGAAGAGGTTGGAATTCTCCCTTAGGAGCTTCACTAGCTGCTCCTTCAGATTTCCTCTCAGGTTTGCTCATATACTTGTTGTTTTGTCTAGGGTGTCTCTGACTTGTACTTCTTTAGGTTTGCCTTCTGGCTGAGGACCGAGTTCGTCGCGAACCCGGGCTCCTCCGAGCTCAATAGCGTTAGCTTCTTTTCCTCCAGGGTCACCCTTAAGGTTCACGCTTTCATTGTAGCAGTGTCGCACGAGCCTTTGGGCTCCTTTAATAGTGCCTATTCCTTCGGGAGTCAGGAACTTCATCCATAAGTGTGGAGTGGAAACTACTGCGGTGAGCTGGTTTAAGGTTGTCCGACCTATAAGGGCGTTGTATACGAAGTTCACATCGACTACGATGTAGTCTATGCTTAGCGTCCTAGATTGGGCTCCCTTTCCAAAGGTGGTGTGTAGTGGGATGTATCCAAGGGGTTGGATTGGAGCATCTCGTAGCCCGAATAAGCTATTGGGATATGCTCTTAGCTCTTTTTCTTGTAATCCGAGCTTGTCGAAGGCAAATTTAAATAGGATGTCTGCCGAGCTTCCCTAGTCGACTAGGGTTCGGTGGAGGTTGGCATTGGCCCGTATAATGGTAATAACCACAGGATCGTCATGCCCAGGGATGATGCCAGCGGCGTCTTTCTTGGTGAAAGAGCTTATGGGGAGGTCGGGCGACCTATTCCCTTCTCTGACATGGTATATTTCCTTAAGGTGTCTTGTGCGGGATGACTTTGAGATCCCTCCTCCTGCGAATCCTCCATTGATCATATGGATGTGCCTTTCCGGGGTGTGAGGGGGCGTTCAGCTTGTCCTCCCTCTTCGTTCGTTCTGCTGGCTAGGAATCGATCGAGTCTTCCTTCTCGGGCCAATTTTTCTATGATATTCTTCAAGTCGTAGCATTCGTTTGTGGGGTGCCCGTAGATTTTGTGGTATTCGCAGTACTCAGTCCGACTTCCTCCCCTTTTGTGTTTTATTGAGTGGGGGTGGTGGGATCTTTTCCGTGTTGCATATATCCCGGTAGACGTCCACTAAAGATACCCAAAGAGGGGTATAGTTATGGTATTTCCTGGGCATGTCTGTGGGTTGGTCCTCCTTTTTTCTTCTAGCTCTTTGCGCCGTCGTGTTTCTCTTTGCAAGTCTCGTTCGGCTTCCCGCTGTCTTTCGGCCCCTTGTTCAAGCTGTTTGAGGCGATCCTGTTGCTCACGAATGGCGTATAGGATTTCTGCGTTTTGAGCCTGTTTGTCTCCTTTGGAGTGGTTCGCTTCTTTCGGTGATGGTGGTGTGACATTCGCATTTTTTGTCGGTGTAACCTCTTCCAAGCCGGAGGTGTGGTCGTTGTTAGGAGGGCCATTTGCTATGATATTGGGATGATTTCCAGGTCCCCGGCAACAGCGTCAATGTTTCGAGGGTTAACTGAAATGTTGAGGTCGATCTTGGACGAGAACTTTTGGTCTGGTTAAACCTGTTGCGTCCGACTTGTTGGAGTTTGAGGTGCTGCTGGTCCTTGATCACTGGGGGCTGGTACCTGCAAGAGACTTTGATGCTTAAGTCAGTATGGGCTAGCTTTAGGCAGGTTTTTAGTAATTGGAGTATGAGTTATACTTGGGTGCTCCAGTGTATTTATAGTGGTGTATGACGATCTCCCTTCGAGATAAGTTTGTTATCTTATCTTATCTTTTTGTAGGTGAGATCGTATCTTTTGTCAACCGCGTCCTAGAAAGTGGTGGTTCTTTGTTTTAGGCCTCCTTGGGCCTCTGTGGCGTCTTTTCCGAGCTCTTTTGTGAAGAGGTTTGTAGCGGGCCAACCTTTCGTGAGGCGGTCCCTTTGTCTCCAACCAACCCGACCCTATAGCTCAGACTAGTGTATGAACACTACGGCTAGAGTTCTTATGACTACTATACTTATATATACCTATCTTGATTATTATTGTATTATGTTTAATGTTGTATCTTGTGTCTTTACGCTTTTAGTTATCGTGTGAACGCTTTGCGCTTTTCTGTTTCTGTTTTGAACTGTAATTCTTCATCGAACTTTGATAAACCACAATTTTATGGTTTATCTTGTGTTAAATTGAGTGGATTTTATTAACTTTTCCTACATTTATTCATTAAAATAGCATGGGTTTATGAATTCTTCATAAATTGTGCTTAAGAGTAAAACATATTTTTTTAGGCCTTTAAATTGATAGATTTAATTCACTTTAATCTCATTCGATGCTTTGATGTGTTTGTCGAAGTGATTTCAATTTTACAAGGCAAGTATTGATTGAAGAAGTAAGGAATTGAAAAAGCATGCAAAAGTGGAGAATTCATGAAGAAATGAATGATGTGTAGAGATGTCAGCCCTAACCTCTTCGTACTAAAGTGATCATAACTTGAGCTTCAGAGCTCCGAATAAGACGGTTCTAGTGGCATTAGAAAGCTAACATTTGTAATACCTAATTACCCTAAGCCTTACCTCATGCCGTAAAGTAAAGGTTAATCAAAGGTTACGACAATTCTAAGGCTTATACATAAAAATATATATAAAAATGAATTAATAATTCTAAAAGCCCGATGAAGAAATAAGCTCAAAAACTAAGAATCAAAAGCGCAACGCATTCACACGAAGCTACAAACTTAAAGCACAAGATAAGGATACAAGATAACGAGACATAAGTATATAAGAGAGTATAATAGTCATAAGGAACTAGCCTCAGCCCGCGGAGTTTAGGCCGACTAGTCAATATATAGACATACAAAGCTTTGAAGGTTAAAATAGCTTATACAAAATATGTCTCTCAAAGTAAGCCTCTAAGGCAAATATAAGTACAAAAGTGAGAGTACTATTCAAAATAACAAAAAGACTCCAAAATATGATAAGGATCCTCCACTCTGTCACCATCACATAACTCACCGAGGTAGGGTACGACCTGCATCTGAAAAACAACAACAAAGTATAGAATGAGAACCAGAGGTTCTCAGTATGGTAACGGTGCCCAGTAATGTAAGATGTAAGATCCTGGTACGCTAGAGGCAATCCTAGAGCTTCATACCAAACAGATATCCTAGCTTAGCAAAATAAATAACGTAAACCATATACAATAAACAAGGTTATCTAAGCTTAGGGGATTTCTAACTAGTACTAATCACACCGCTATATCCCACAGCCTTCGCCAACCTAACCTCCTCAATCCCAGTAGAAAACACAAGTAATACAGACAAGTAAAGCACAAGTAAAGTACTTGTATAGCAAATAGAATAATTAGCAAGTAACATGTGATTCATTTAGGCATAGCAGAAATTACGCGAATCAAACAAATAGGTAGAAGATGCATATGATGAATGCCTTTCCTATTGGCTCATGATATCACTAGTCGGTTTATAAATGCCAACCCGACACATTTTTTCGGACTAAAAGATTGTTTTACGCTTTCTTATGTAATCCTTAGTCATTAGCTTAGTATTTAATGAACTTTTACACGATCTACCATTTTTCTTTTTTTACATTGTAATTTTCTATCGTTATGAGTTTCTAAACCTCCTAGGTTGAGGGGAGGTGCCGTGCTGAGTTTTATGGATTAATAAAAGTATTACTGTTTCTCTTCAATCCGTGTTTGATTCAATTCTAAGATGTATCTTCGTTCTTCAACTTGATGAATGGGATGACCCATGACAATCATCTTCATTCTTCATACTAAGACCGCGTGCCTGACAACCACCCGTGTTCTTCTTGGGTTCGTGTGAATACGTAACTGGAAAGCATCGAACCACCAGCTTGATTATACATCTCTTAGACGGCTAATCTATGACTTCATTTTGCACTTCTCGAGACACCAGTTCAGCCGAGGTATGGGGAGATTAGGGTTTCTGTGGTAAAGGCTAGAACCCAAAGGCATAGCATTCTCTGATCCGGAAGATCCGACCTTGTCTATGGCGTTTTGAGTAGGATCATTAAGGAGAATGGACTACAGGAGCTTCACCCTCAATTAGAATGGATCCACACTAACCCTGGGTTTCAGATCTGGAGGAGCATTGGCGACCTCTCAACCGGCGACAATCACATATAACCTGCCATAGAAGAAATCATTCACAATTGAAGAGAACTCATTATTCCTTTTATGCAATTAAATAACATACCAATATCTCCTTCTCACCTGACTAAGATCTGCAAGATAACCATAGCTTGCTTCAAACCACAATATTCGTGGGATCGACCCTCACTCGCTCAGGTATTACTTGGACGACCCAATGCACTTGCTAGTTCAGTTGTACGAAGTGTGGGGATTCGTGCACCAAGTTTTTGGCACCATTGCCTGGGATTGTTCGAGTTTAGACAACTGACGGATTACCTTTTTCCTTAAATTAGGTATTGTCTTTAATTTTGTTAGAGTCTTTTATTTTATTTTTCTTTTTTTCGAAAAATCAAAAAAGTTTTTCAAAAATTTTTTTTTTGTTTCTTTGTTTAATCTTTGTTTTTTCTTTGAGTCTTTTGTTTATGTTCTTGGTTGAATTTTCGAATTCTTTGAGTCTATTTTCAAAAAAAATTTCAAAATTAGTGGCTTTTGTTTGATTCTTGTGTCAATCTTTAAGTTTGGTGTCTTCTTGTGTCTTTTCTTTAAATTTTCGAAAATTTTGTCTTTGGTTTTCAAAATTTTTAAGTTTGGTGTCTTTTGCATGTTCTTGTATTTTTTGAATTCTTTGAGTTTTGTTCTTAGTGTTCTTCTTGATCTTCAAAGTGTTCTTGTTTTTCTTCTTGTTTTGATCTTAAAATTTTTATGTTTAGTGTCTCTTTGTGTTTTTCTTAAAAATTTTTGCCTAGTAGGTTTCCTTAGATCTTAAAATTTTAAGTTTGGTGTCTTATTGTTGTTTTTCTCTTTCCTCATTAAATTAAAAAAATCAAAAAAATAAAATATCTTTTCTTATCTTTCATTGCAATTTTCGAAAATCACAAGCAATTTTTCAAATTTTAATTTCAAAATCATTATCTTATCTTCTCTTAGTTTTAAATTTCAAAATTCAAATCTTTTCAAAATCAAATCTTTTCAAAAAATCATATCTTTTTCAAAATCCTATCTTATCTTTTTATCTTTCTTCAAAATTCAAAAATCTAATCTTATCTTATTTCAAATTCAAATTTCAAATTTCAAAATTTAAAATTTTAAAATTGAAATTTCAGAATCAAACCTTTTCAAAAATCAAATCTTTTCCAAATCTTTATCTTATCTTATTTCAAATTCAAAATTCAAAATTTAAAATTCAAATTTCAAAATTTAAATTTCAAAATTTAATTTTCAAAATTTCAAATCTTAAATTTCAAATCCTTTTAATTTAAAACTTATCTTCCCTATCTTATCTTTCTTACCTAACTTATCTTATCTTTTCTATCTTATCTTCTTTTAAATTTTAAAATTAAACATTTTCAAATCTTTTTAATTCTTATCTTATCTTGTTGACTTTTTCAATTACTTTTAAATTTAAATCTTTTCTAATCTTCTATCTTATCTTAATTTCAAATCTTTCTTAATTAGTTACTTGTTTACTCTCTCTACTTTTTCAAAACTTCCTAACTAATTCTTCTCTCTCCTATTTTCGAAAATTCTCTTCTATCTCTCTTCTATTTTCGAAAATTTATCATTTAATTTTCAAATCTTTTAAATTCATTAACCTTTATTTTCAAATCTTTTTAATTCTTCTCCTCTCTTTATTCGAATTCTTCTTTTCCTTCTTCTATCTTCATTCTTCTTTCTCTTCTTTCTTCAAATCTCATAGGGAGTCCTCTGTTCTTGAACATAGAGCTCCTATTCTCCTCTTTCCTTGGTTTCTTTTTTTCTTGTTTATGACTAGGAACAAGGATAAAGAACCTCTCTTTAATCTTGATCCTGAACCTGAGAGGACTTTAAGGAGGAGCTTACAACAAGTTAAAGCACAACACTCCAGAAGAAATCTCTCAGAAAATTTCGAACAAGAAGCTGAAGATATGGCCGAACAAGAAGGAGAGGCAAGAAATGTTCTTGGTGACTTCACTATGCCTACCTCTGACTTTTATCGCAGAAGTATCTCTGTACCTGCCATTGGAGCTAACAAATTTGAGTTTAAGCCTCAGTTAGTCTCTCTTCTGCAACAGAATTACAAGTTCCATGGACTTCCACTGGAAGATCCACACCAATGGAGTGGATCCTGAGGTCTACAGACTTATGCTCTTTCCCTTTGCTGTAAAAGACAAAGCTAAGATATGGTTGGATTCTCAACCAAAAGATAGCCTAGACTCTTGGGAAAAGCTGGTCAATGCTTTCTTGGCTAAATTCTTTCCCCCTCAAAAGATGAGCAAAATCAAAATGAAAGTTCAAACCTTCATATAAAGTGAAGGTAATCCCTCTATGAAGCTTGGGAAAGATACAAGCAACTAATCAGGAGGTGTCCTCCTGACATTCTCTTAGAATGGTTTATCCTAGGAATTTCTATGATGGTGTGTCTGAGATGTCCAAAATATCATTGCACAGATCCGCAGGTGAATCACTCTACTTGAAGAAAATGCCTACAGAAGCAAGAGAACTCATTGAGATGGTTGCAAATAACCAATTCATGTACACCTCTGAGAGAAATCCTGTGAACAATGAGGTCTCTCAGAAGAAAGGGGTTCTCGAAGTTGATACTCTAAATGCTATATTGGCTCAGAACAAGATCTTGACCCAGCAGGTCAATATGATCTCTCAACATTTGACTGGAATACAAGCTGCAGCTGGCAGTACTCAGGAAGCTTCTTCTGAAGTAGAAGCTTATGATCCTGATCAACCCACCATGGAGGAGGTGAATTACATGGGAGAACCCTATGAAAACACCTACAATCCTTCATGGAGGAATTATCCTAACCTTTCATGAAAGGATCAACAGAAGCCTCAACAAGGCTTCAATAATAATCAAGGTGGAAGGAACCAAAACAGGTTCAACAACAGGCCACCATTCCCATCTTCTCAAGGGAACATAGAGAACCCTAAGCAGAGTCTTTCTGACTTAGTCATTCTAGTCTCCAGCCTCTCTAAGACCACTCATAGTTTCATAACTGAGATAAGATCCTCCATTAGAAATTTGGAGATACAAGTTGGTCAGTTGAGTAAGAGGATCCCTGAGACCCCTCCTGACACTCTTTCTAGTAACACTGAAGTTAATCCAAGAGAAGAGTGCAAGATCATCACCATTGAGGTTGAGGCCAAAACTGGAGAGACTGGAAGGCATTGAACGCCAGTGAGGAAGATCTCACTGGGAGTTCAACGCCTAAAATGGCTAAGAGCCTGGCACTAAACGCTAGTGACGAAGCCCTCACTGGGCGTTCAACGCCCCAGCAGGCAAGGAAGCTGGCATTAAATGCTAGCCAGGACATCCCTGCTGGGCGTTCAACACCCAAAATGGTAAGGAAACTGACGTTTAACGCCAGTAAGGGTATACAGCATGGGCGTTCAACGCCCAAAGAACCATCAAAGCAGTCATTGAACGTAAGTAAAGGCACACCGCCTGAGTGCTCAATACCAACTCAAGAAATCCCTATCCAAGAACTAAAGGAGGCCAAGGCTCATATAGAGACCATAGAGGTTCTTTTGCATGCACTTCTACAATGCATGAGTTCTGATGAACACTCATCCTCTGATGAGGATGAAGACACTAGGAAAGAACAAGTTGCTCGGTACCTAGGAGCTCTCATGAAGCTGAATGCCAAGTTGTTTAGTACAAAGCCTTTGGAGGAAGAACCTCCAGTGCTTTCCAAAGAACTCAAAGCTTTGGTTCAACAGAAGCTGCCTCAGAAGCTTCCAGATCCGGGACGCTTCCTAATTCCTTGCACCAAAGGCACCATAACCTTTGAGAAGGCTTTGTGTGACCTAGGGTCAAGCATAAACCTCATGCCACTCTCTGTAATGGAAAAGTTGGAAATCTTTGAGGTACAAGCTGCAAACATCTCACTAGAGATGGCAGACAAGTCAATGAAGAAGCCATATGGCTTAGTAGAGGATGTCTTGGTAAAGGTTGAAGACCACTACTTCCCTGCAAACTTCATAGTCTTGGATTGGAGAGGATGAAGATGATTCTATCATCATTGAAAAAATTTCCCTAGCTACTACAAATGCCATGATTAATATGGCAAAGGGAGAACTGATCCTACAGCTAGGGGAGGATCACATCTTATTTAAGATGCCTCATTCCAATTCTCCCTCTAATAAGCAAGAGACAATGGTGCAATACGTAGTCTTCCAACCATCTCTTTCAGTGTAGAGCTTTACTAAGCCCCCAGACATCAATTGTAAGTTTGGTGTTGGGCAGCCATTAACAAGCACTGAGAATAAAGGTACTAGGAAGAAAGTACCTAAAGGCTAGAGGGACAAAAAACTCCCCATTGAAGGCCTCTCACCTGGCATGAGAGTTTTCTTCACCAAGAAGCCAGTCATACCGCATACAGTGAGTCGTGTCCTGTCTCTAGAGCATGTGGAGCTCATTCATGAGCAGACAGGTAGAAAGTTCACTGGAAGGGGCAAAATTCTGAGCCCACACTCACCTCCGTAAAGAGCTAATCGTCAAGCTAGTGACGTTAAAGAAGCACTTGTTGGGAGGCAAGCCAAACTTAATTAATTATTTTTATTCTCCTTAATTTTATTTTTCTTTAATTTATTTATTTAGGTTCATGATCATGTGCAGCAGTCAGAACAGAGACAAAAAAATTTAGCAGTAAAAACAGAACACCCTAGATGGAGTGTTGCTGGCATTGAATGCCAGCCAGGGAGCAGATCCTGGGCATTCAATGCCAATGCAGAGGGCAGGGATTCTGAATTTTCAAGCCTCTCAAGATCAATGGGTCCCACAGCATCATTACCTACCCAACTTCTTCCTTCTTTCTTTCATACTTCTGCATACACTCTTCCTTATAAACCTTAGTCCAATCACATCCATATCACCTCCCCAAATCCATCATAACTTCCACCAACCCCCACCCACTTCAAAATTAAATTTCCCACCAATTTACACCACCCATGACCGAACCCAACCCTACCCCCTCCTATAAATACCCCTCTTACTAACCCTTCATACACGCACATCTCATGCACATCAAATCCCCTTGGCCAAATTGCTCTCTCCCTCCATCTCCTTCAATTTTCTTCTTCTTCTACTTTATTCTTCTCTTTTCTTTATTTTTGCTCGATGACAAGCAAATCTTTTAAGTTTGTGTGGGAAAAAATGTTGCTTTTTGCTTTTTATTATAACTTATGGCACCCAAGGTTGGAGAATCCTCTAGAAAGAAGAAAAGAAAGGCAGTAGCCGCCACCTCCGAATCTTGGGACATGGAGAGATTCATCACCAAAGCCCATCAAGACCACTTCTATTAAGTAGTGGCAGAGAAGAAGGTGATCCCTGAGGTCCCCTTTAGTCTCAAGAAGAATGAGTATCCGAAAATCCAAAGAGAGAACCGGAGAAGAGGTTAGGAAGTCCTAAAGGTTGGGATCTTAATGGTGCAAGAGTTCTATGCTAATGCATGGGTCACAAAAAACCATGACATTAGTGTGAACCCAAATCGCAAGAGTTGGAACACCATGGTCCGAGGGAGAATCTTAGATTTTAGCTCAAAAAGTGTGAGGTTAGCATTCAACTTGCCTCTGATGCAAGGAGACCCACATCCTTACACTAGAGGAGTCAACTTTGATCAAAGACTGGATCAAGTGCTCTCATACATCTGTGTGGAAGGAGCACAGTGGAAAATGAATTCCCAAGGCAAGCCCATTCTACGAAGAAGGCTTGACCTCAAGCCCACAGCTAGAGGATGGTTGGAATTCATCCAACGTTCTATCATCCCCACTAGCAACCGGTCATAAGTGACCCTTGAAAGAGTCATCATGATCCATTGCATCATGATTGAAAGTGAGGTGGAAGTACATGAGGTGATTCCTCAAGAATTGTACAAGATAGCCCACCAAAGCAAGGTTGGCATTCCCATACCTCATCTGTCATCTATGCAATTTAGCTGGAATTGTCATAGAGGGAAACATCTTTGTTGAGGAGGATAAGCCCATCACTAAAAGGAGGATGGAGCAAACAAGAGAGCATACACATGAGCTTGTGCAATCGCCTCAACATGAGATCCCTGAAATGCCTCAAGGGATGTATTTTCCTTCTCAAAGCTAATGGGATCAGTGGCATACTTCTGTGGGAGAATTAACCTCTAACATGAATCAATTGAGGATGGAGCATCAAGAGCATTCCACCATCCTCAATGAAATTAGACAAGACCAAAGGGCTATGAGGGAAGCACAACAAAGACAAAGGAGTGACATTGAAGAGATCAAGCAATACATTGGATCCTCAAGGAGGAGCACTAGCCGCCACCGTTAAGGTGGATTCGTTCTCTTAATCCCCTCTCCTTATGTCATTTTTTATATTTTCTGTTATGTTGTATTGTCTGTTCTCTTATTCTTATTGCATGATCACTTTTATTTATGTCTTAAAGATGTAAAATATTCCATATATCTCTCACCTTGCTTAAAAAGAAAATTTTATTTGAAAAGAATTGAGAGGTACATGAATTTCAAGTTTATAATAAGAATAGTTCAATTATTTTGATGTGGTGGCATTGCTTTTATTTTCTGAATGTATGAATAAACAGTGCATATTTGAAGTTAGAATTTTAGAATATTGGCTCTTGAAAGAATGATGAAAAAGGAAAAGTATTATTAGTAATCTAAAAAATCCAAAAATTGATTCTTGAAGCAAGAAAAAGCAGCAAAAAGAAAAAGAAAAAGCATGTTGTAAAAGAAAAAAAATAATATATGCATGCGAAAAATAATGAAATAGGCGAAAAAAATTAAAAATTAAATAAATAAATAAATAAATAGAAAAATCCAATAGCTCTTTAAACCAAAAGGCAAGAGCAAGGATCCAAAGATCCAAAGAGTGTGCTTAAGAACTCTGGACACCTCTATCTGGGGATTCTAGCAAAGCTGAATCACAATCCGAAAGGGTTCACCCAGTTAAGTGTCTGTGACATTTATGTATCCGGTGGTAATACTGGAAAACAAAGTGCTTAGGGTCATGGCCAGGACTCTAAAATGCTGTGTTCAAAAATAAAAAAGAACTAAACTAGGAGAGTCAATAATATTATCTGGATTCTAAGTTTCTAAAGATGCCAACACTTCTAAGTTTCTATGGATAGTGAGATGCCAAAACTATTCAGAAGCAAAAAGCTACTAAGTCTCGCTCATCTAATTGAAATTGAGATTCATTAAAAACTCAGAGATTTATTGTATCTTACTCTCCTTTCTATCCTACTTTGTTTTTGGTTGCTTGGGGACAAGCAATAGTTTAAATCTGGTGTTCTGATGAGCGGATATTTTATACGCTTTTTGCCATCATTTCCATATAGTTTTTAGTATGTTTCTTTTAAGTTTTATTAAGTTTTCATAGTTTTATAGGTTTTCAGGTATTTTCTGGCTGAAATTGTGGAGGTGGAGCAAAAGTCTGATTCAGAGACAGAGAAAGCACTACAGATGCTGTCCGGATCTGACCTTCTTGCATTCGAAAGAGCTTTTCTGGAGTTACAGAGGTCCAAATGGAGCGTTCTTAACGGCTATGAAAAGCTAACATCTAGAGCTTTCCATTAATTTATAATAGTTTATACTTTGTTTTAGAATTGAAGGCCCAATACTGGCATCCAACGCCAGCCTCCTACCCTTGTACAGGCATCCAGCGCCCACAAGCAGGAGACCAGCGTCCAAACGCCCAAAGAGGACACCCTAGCCAGCGTTCAACACCTTAGAGGCCTTCTAGCACGTGGATCTCATCAAAGCTCAGCCCAAATACTCACCAAGTTGGCCCCAGAAGTGGATTTTAGCGCTAAAAGACTATGTTATCCTTTCTTATGTAATCCTTAGTCATTAGCTTAGTATTTAAAGAACTTTTACACGATCTCCAAAGGAGAGATTTGCCATTTTTCATTTTTCACATTGTGTTTTTCTATCAGTATGTGTTTCTAATCCTCCTAGGCTGAGGAGAGAAGCCCTGCTGAGTTTTATTGATTAATAAAAGTATTCCTGTTTCTCTTCAATCCGTGTTTGATTCAATTCTAAGATGTAACTTCGTTCTTCAACTTGATGAATGGGATAAACCATGACAATGATCTTCATTCTTCAGACTCAGACACAATGCCTGACAACCACCCATGTTCTTCTTGAGTTCGTGTGAATACGTAACTGGAAAGCATCGAACCACCAGCTTGATTATACATCTCTTAGACGGATAATCCATGACTTCGTTGGGGACTTCTCGAGACACCAGTTCAACCGAGGTATGGGGAGATAAGGGTCTCTGTGGTAGAGGATATAACCCAAAGGCACAGCATTCTGTGATCCGAAAGATCCGACCTTGTCTGTGACATTTTGAGTAGGATCATTAAGGAGAATGGACTGCAGGAGCTTCACCCTCAATCAGAGTGGATCCATACTAACCCAGGGGTTCAGATCTGGAGGAGCATTCATGACCTCTCAACTGGCGACAATCACATACAGCCTGCCACAGAAGAAATCATTCATAATTGAAGAAGACAGTAAGACCAGAGTTAATCCAGAAGGACAAAGCATCTCCAAGCCTTAACCATCTTCTTATCATTGTAAATAGGTCAACCTAGTTCAGATCTCATTATTCCTTTTATGCAATTAAACAACATACCAATATCTCCTACTTACCTGAGTAAGATCTACAAGATAACCATAGCTTGCTTCAAACCACAATCCTCGTGGGATCGACCCTGACTCGCTCAGGTATTACTTGGACGACCCAGTGAACTTTCTGGTTCAGTTGTATAAAGTGTGGGGATTCGTGCACCAGTGCGCATTAGAGTGTGCTAGCGTTCCCAACAATAGGCACCTCCCTGTGTGTGCGTGCGCATACGCACGTTTTCAAAAATTCATAGGGTGTGCATGTGCACAAGGCTGTGCGTACGCACAAGTCAAAAATAGCCACTGATCAGAGCACGCGCCCAGTAGTGTGCGTGCGCACACAAACCAAATATCATAAAATTCTGCAACATCACAGAATTCAGATTCTTGTCACCAACTTCCAACGATCATATCTTTTTCTACAAAATTCTGATTTCCATGAAATCTGTACCGTCTTAAAGCTCTTTGAATTATCTTTAATTTCATACAAAATTTAATCAATTTTAAAAACTATAGCTCAAGATAAGATCCGCCAAAGTTGGCCTGAAATCCATTTTTACCAAAAACCTTAAAAACTCACTCTTACCAAAACTCTCAATTCCGAAACCAATTATACACAAGGCAACAATACCAAAACAACATAAAAGTCCATACCACTCATCTCTCCACTCAACCATTTGTAACAACCTAATTACCATAAGCCTTACCTCTAGCCGTAAAGCAAAGATTAATCAAAGGTTACAACAATTCTAAGGCTTATACATATCTCTATATATAGAAAGAAATAATATATTCTAAAAGCCCGACAAAGGATTAAGCTCAAAAACAAAATCACAAAAGCGCAAAATGTTCAGATGAAGCTAACGCATAAGATACAAGGTGTAGATGTAAAAGAATGGAACATATATAGATATAGGAGTATAATAATCATAGGGAACTAGCCGCAGCTTGCGAAGTTTAAGCTGACTAGTCACAAACAGAAAAATACAGAGTTTTGGAGTTAAACCAGCTTATACAACTTAGCTTTCATGTAAGCCCCTAAGGGCATAAAGTCTAAAACAAAAGGGTGAAAGAAAGTACTACAACAAAATAAAACAGAAATAAACTAGGAAGAAACCATACTCTGCTCTGCCACCATGTCCACAATTTCACCGAGGTAAAGTATGACCTGCATTTGAAAAACCACAACAACATATGGTATGAGAACCGGAGGTTCTCAGTATGGTAACAGTGCCCAATATGTAAGATGTAAGGCTCCGGGACGCCGAAGGCAATCCAAGAAATTCACATCGAATACGAATATTCAAGCTTAGAGTAAAATAAATAAATAAAAACCATAAACAATATACAGAGTTATCTAATCTTAGGGGATTTCTAACTAAAACTAGCCACACCGATGTATCCCATAGCCTTCACCAACCTAACCTCCGTGCGATCCCATCGCCACCGCCTACCTAACCTCCTCAACAGTAGACAATCACAGATAATGCAAGCAAGTAAAACATAGGTAGTATTCATATATAACAAGTAATTCAAGAAGTAAGTAAGCATATTATACAATTAGGCAAAACCAAGAAATCAAAGCAAACAAGCACATAAGAGATGCATATGATGAATGCCTGTCCTATTGGCTCGTGATATCACTTGTCGGTCCGTAAATGCCAACCCGACACATCCTTTAGGATGTAGCCTTTTCTGCCACGTCAGAGATATAGTGCCCTGCACACTCATGCAGCAGCAAATCTGCTATGCTAGAGATATAGTGCCCTGCACATTCATGCAGTAGAGAGTCTACTACACTAGGGATATAGGCCCTTCACACTTTCTGCAGCAGAGAAGGAAACAACCACAACAAATCATGCAGCAGAAAAATCTGCTACGCTAGGGATATAGACCCTGCACACTCTCAACAACATCTACTCATGTAGCAAAAAATCTGCTACGCTAGGGATATAGACCCTGCACATTCTCAACAACATCTTCTCATGCAGCAGAAAAATCTGCTACGCTAGGGATATAGGCCTTGCACACTCATATAATCCAATGATTTTGTCATTCCTTTCCAAGTTCTCAACTCATCATAACCATTCCATCACTAGTTTCCAAGTTTTCAAATTCATCTTAAGCGTTTTCTATTCTCAATCCACTTTCAATTATCATTTCTCAACATTCCAAGGATATAGTGCCTGGCACACTTTCCACATCTAACATCCATCAGGCTCATAATAACCATCATCAGTCCTTAATTCCATTCCGAATTTTTTAGTTCATCAGTCTCTCAATTCATTGCCTGTAATCACCAAGTTCACTACTCTTCTTTCACTCTCAACCAAACTCATCCCCAATGCACCAGAAACCTAAATATCCGTTCTCTGAATTTTCAAAGTAATACCCAAATTAAATCTCCTAGGACCTTTCCCATGTTTTGGTACCCGAAAATAAACCAAAGAGTCTTAAATAGGTGTCACAGAAGTTTACAAGCTTGTTGGGAAGGTGAAACAGTCAAAAACAAGATTTTAGTTGAAAAACAGGGCATGTGCGTACGCACAGGGATGTGCGCGCGCACGCCCAAGAAAGTTTTCAATGTGTGTATACGCATAGAGGTGTGCGTATGCACAGGAAGTAAAATTTTCAACTCTGTTCATCCGCACAAGGCGTACGAACGCCCTTAACAGAGTGCACCTTCCAACGTGTGTGTGCGCACAGGTTGCAAAACTTTGTTGGTTGTGTGCGCGCAAAGGTCGTGCTAGCACTCTAAACAGCAAGCCTTCCCCTGTGTATGCGTGCGCACAAATTCAAAAACTCACAGGGGTGTGCGTGCGCACAAGGCTGTGCGTGTGCACACAAACCAGAAATCACAAATTCTGCAGCATGCATAGAATTTCAAATTTTGACACCAAACTTTGAATGATCACAACTTCCTCTACAAGAATCCATTTCCTACAAACTTTACACCCATTTAAAGATTTTTCCATGAACTTTAATTTAAAGTAAATTCCAACAATTTTTGAAAACTGAGGCTCAAGTTATGATCCATCAACGTTCACCAAAAATCTGTTTTTGCCAAAAACCTCAAAACCTCAATTTTACCAAAACTCCCAATCCAAAACCAAACTAATCACACCCTAAGAAATATCAAAACAACATAAAATTCCATACCATTCCTCTCCCAACTCAACTATCCATAATATCTCAATTACACCATTCAACACCATCAAAAGTCTTAATCATCAACATCCAGAACCATCATAAACACTCATAATCATCATCAACAAACAACAACAACATCAACAACCACAACAAATCCTCATCAATTTCAATAATTATCACCAAACAATATCTAACATTACCCAAATTTATCAAAGTGTTTACTCCTCACATTATTCTCATAAAACTCACATCCTTCACCAATTGTCATTAACATTAATATTCACACTCCTTCTCAATTAAACATACAATTAAACATACACCCAAGCATCCAATCCTATCTTAAGGTCAACTAGTCTAAGGTTCACGAAACATTACATATTACATAAAAGAAATCGCAACCATACCTTGGCCGATTATCCTCCACACATGAAACTACCAAAAAGCCAAGACAACTCCAAAAAGCACCAAAGCTCTAACTAACAACACATATATCACCAAAATCAAAACCTAGAAACCACAACATACAATACTACAAGAGTTTATGAGCAACTTTACCTTGTCCAAAGAGGATTGGGGCAATTTCCAACAATTATCCGCTACTAGAGATCACCTAAACAACCAAAACCACAAAATCTACTCAAAGACCAAAACAAAAAAGTGTACAGAAACTAGGGCAGGAAACTGGAGCGTGAGCTTCTAGTTCTTACCAGATTTTCTTAGATAGAAATGAAGAGCTTGACAAGAGCTTCGCGTGGCTGTAAACGGCTGGTCAATCGAAGTTTCGTAGCTCAAGTTATGGCTCCCGGAAGGTGATGATGACAATGGGGTTTCACCCCCCACCATCACCATATCCGAGCTCTCTCTCTCTCTTTGTGCTGAAAGTGGCTCTTTTTTCCACGTAAGTGGAATATATATATGTTGGACTTGGGTCCGGTTTAACCCGCTTAGTGATTTTGGTCCATTTGGCCTAGTTTGGGCCAAAACCTTTAAGATTGGTGTCCGGTTTTCGATTCTAAATTATTTTTATCCTTTCAAAACAATAAATCAACTTTCAAAATCTTATTTTCCAAAATACGCGGTACTGGACAGACTAGAGATGGTACTGCCAGTTTAAGCGCCAGTACGCATTTTTTTACAAAAACTTTTCGAAAAGATACATTTTCCAACTCAGAAAAATTCATTGAAATCAAATTTCACCTTTATATTTTTAAATTAAAACTTATAAATTTTGAATCTACTCCGGGAACTTAAAAATTATTATTTTCACTAAAGCGATTAGGCCGGTTCTTACACCATCAATAATATCCTAATTTCACCATTCCAAACCATCAAAATCATTATTCATCAACATCCAAAAATCATCATAAACACTCATGGTCCTCCTCATTCATCGATAGCATTTCCATTAATCATCATCAATAGTCAACAATACCAACAACTCTCATTAACCATAATAAATCTCAACATTCATCATCAAATTTCTCAACATCAACAACCATCCACATATAATATCACTCCTCAACCATATCTACTCTGTACAACATTATATTTACCACTAAATCACAATTTACATTCAATTAACGTATACATTCAATTCAATCCTATCTTAAGGTCAACTAGCCTAAGTGTCCAGAGATATTACATATTACATAGAGGAAACCGAAACCATACTTTGGCCGATCCCCAATATGTGCAAAACACCAAAACTTGGATCCCACAAGCTTCCAAAAAGCCAAGGTAACTCCAACGAGCATCAAAGCTCGAACTATCATCATATATATATCAAAATCAAAACCTAAGATACACAAAACAACCAAACACAAGGGGTTAGTAAAACCTTACCTTACCCAACGAGGTTAGGAGTAAAATCCAACAATATTCCAATGCTAGATCACCCCTAAACAAACCAAATACAAAAATCTACTCAAGAACAAGAACCAAAAATGCACAAGAACTAGGGCAGGAAACTGGAGCTGGAGTTTTGATGTCTTACCAAAAATGCCTAGCTGTAATTGAAGAGCTCGACAAGGGCTTCGCGTGGTGATAAACCACATTTTTAGGGTTTATCAGGTATAGATTTTAAGGGTTATATCAATGATCTTCCACACTTATTTATATAAAACTGCATGATTTTGTGTTCATTTCCCCAATTTGCTTCATAGATGAAAACATGCTTCTTTTGCATCAAAATTGATATATTGTAATCCTCCTCTATTACCATTCGATGCCGTGATCCATTTGTTAAGTGGTTTCAGAAGTTCTACGGCAAAAATGGCTAAGAGGAGTGAAGGAAGCATGCATGAATGGAAGGAGCATGGAATAAATCAAAATTTTGGAATTTGGGCGTGGGCGCGCGCGCGCACCGTACACGTGCGCGCGGATGTGCAACCCCAGAGCCGGCGCAGTGGAGCCGAACGAGAAGCCGGGGCGCTTATATGGCTGGGCCATAAACCCTTGGATGCACGCGTACACTGCACGCTTGCGCGTGGGTCGCGAAAAACCCCAGGTGTGTGTGCGCATATGCGCCGATGTGCGCACGTGATATTTTAAGAAGAAAATGTGACCAGCAATTTCAAGGAGTCCCAGGCCCTGTTTTGGGACAGAATTTTGGAGAGAAAAGCATAAGAAGACCAAGGATTAGGGGAGTTAGGACAATTAGTGATAATTCTAGATATTTTGGGGTAGTTAGTTACATTTGGCTTTTAGAGAGAGAAACTCCAACTTCTCTCTAGGATTTCACTTTCTCCATTACAATTCTCCTTTGATTTCTTGGTGAGATCCATTGCTAATTCACTTTTACTTTGATACAAGTTGTAGATCTACTCTTCTTCTACTCTCAATTAGTGTTCTTTTGATTCTATCTCTTGGATCTAGATTTGTGACTTTGTTACTTTGAATTTTGATTAATGAATTGAGGAATTTCATTCAATTGCTTGATTGTTGATGATTGTTTGGATTAGATATCTTTAATTCAATTCTTTTCTCTCAATTACATCATGCTTTCTATGATTGCCTACCAATTGTTTGTGATAATGACAAACCTAGCTATGGAGTAAATTTCTCTTACTTGGATTAGGGGTTGAGTTATTGGAGACACTTGAATAATGGATATCAATTGTTGATTAGGAATTGAGAATTTGCTAATTGACTTGGAGTGCACTAAAGCTAGACTTCCCTAGGGTGAGACTAGGACTTGTGACTCAAATTAGTTACTCTCACTTGACTTTCCTCCATTATTAGGGGGTTAACTAAGTAAAGAAATAATCAACTCTTAACACAATTGAAGGAAACTATAATGATGGAACTTCCAATACTTACCCTTAGCCAAGGCTTTTTTCTCAATTAATTGTTGTTTACTTTTGCTAGCTTGAATTCTTGCACCAACTCTCAAAACCACAAAAGACTTCCTAATCAATGATGCGCATTCTAAGGTAAATCCTAGGGAGAATGACCCGGGATCAATACTCTCGGTCATAGATTTTAGAATTGTTTGATGCGATATTTGCGTGTTGGTTAGACTATACTCACAATTGTATTCATTGCTAATTTCTAACCGGCATAAGAATATTACGTCCATCACGTGGCCGCAAACGGCTCATCAATCGGAGCTCCGTAGCTCAAGATATAGCTTGAGGAAGATGGAGGTGAATAGTGCCAAGCTTTCTTCTCCCTCTCTTCTCAAACCAGCATGCCTCACTTTCTTTGTTGGTAAAAATGAGCTGATTTGGCTCATTAATGGATTTATATATGTTGGGCCTTGGGCTCGGTCCAACCCGTTAACGTTTTAGGTTCGTTTGGCCCACTTTGAGCCAAAACCCTTAAGATTAGCGCCCGGTTTTTAATTCTAAATTATTTTTCTCAAAACACGGTATCGGACAAACTAGAGCCGATACTGCTGGCTTAAGCACCAGTACACATTTTTACAAAAAATCTTTTGTAAAAGATATATTTTCCAACTCATAAAAATTCATTGAAATCAACTTTCACCTTTTTATTTTCAAAATAACATTTCTATATTTTTGAACATAATACAGGTAATTAAATATTTATTTTATTAAAGCGGTTTTATGTGAAAACTCCGATTCTTACAACATCTGGGGTTTCAAAATGATATGCAATTATCTTTAGTGGACGTTGTGTAACGGGACCTATGTACGCTTCCAAAGCCCACATACGCGACACATAAAAAACATGACTCACTTAATGAACACGTGGCCAGCGATTTTTGGAGCATTTTGGGAACAATCGAACTCATTTCTGATGCTATTGAACCAGGGACTGAGAGGGGAATAAAGCAAGTAGTCATTTTTTAGTTTTTGCCATGTTTTAGGTTAGATTTCTAGAGAGAGAAGCTTTAGTTTTTCTCTAGATATTAGGATAGTTTAGGTCAAATTTTCATAGATCTAAATTTTAATTCTTGTTTTAGTTCAACTCTCTTTATATTTCTTTACTCTATTGTCTTAATTCTCTTATTTTTTCTTGTTAATCTCTTGATTTTGTCAATTTTAGTTTTATGAACAATATTGTTAATTCCCTTTTCTTTTATGCAATTTAATATTTTATGTTTTCTTGTGGTTTAATTTAGTTGTTGTTATTGATTTCTTACAATTGGTAGTCTTAGAGTTTATTATTCTTGTAAATTACCATGCTCTTATTTTTATATACACCAAGTGTTTGAAAAAATATTTTGGCTTAGTTTTATGGTAGATTTTTAGCACCCTTTGTTTGGTATTGAGGACTTAGGTGCCTTGATGTCATTGATGTCCAATGTAATTGGCAATTTAGGGTTGTTAATTAGTTTTCGGATCAACTATGTCCATTTGATTTCTCCCTCTGATGTTAGAGGAAAGCTAAGTGAAATTAACTCTTTGTAATTGTCATGTTGTGGTCAATGATCTAGATAGCTAGGAAACCTTGAATCTTAATCCTTGTCAAAAGGGCCTTTTAGTATTTGATTTCTTTGTCTGATCTTTACTTTCTTGCACTTTTCATTTCTTGTTTCATGTTATCAAAACCTCAAAAATATCCCATAACCAATAATATGCACACTTCCTTGCAATTTCTTTGAGAGACGACCTGAGATCTAATACTCTCGGTATTCTATTGGTTTGACTTAAGTGACAAACAAATTAAACTTTGATTGAGAGTTATCTGTTAGTTTGGAACTATACTTGCAACGTGATTATTTCATGAAAACTCCGAACCAACAATTTTTCTTCGTCAAGTTTTTGGCACCGTTTCTGAGAAATTACGAATGTGCGCCTGTTATTGGTTATTGTTAATATGTTGATATTGTGAATAACTTGATTTTTGGTTTGTTTGCTAGTTTTTGCTAGTTTTAGGAGTTTGTTTTCTTTGTTTTCTTAGTAGCTTTTATTTTTATTCTCTCTTTCTATTATGAATTCTCACAATTTTGGCTATATGTTTGGTTCTAACTATATTGTAGGAAATGGGAATTTTAATGATGATATACATCAAGGATGGAGAAATCAAATGTGGGAGGAGTCTCAATCCTATGGACAATCTTCATGACAACAACCTCTTTCGGCATATTATGAGCATAATTCAACCCATGGTGCATACCAATCCAATGGTTATGGTGACATTTCTTGTGGTTATCAACCACAATTACCATATGCTTATGAACCCCCACCTTAACATTGTTCTCAACCATACTCACAAGCCCTATACCAGCAAACACCTCCATATGATCCTAACCCATATCCACCATACCAACAATCATATGAGCCATATGAACCATACTTAGAGGCACCACAATTTCAACATCAATACTCCCAAGAACCACCACCTCTATATACAACACCTCTATACTCTCACCAAGATGAACCACCTCCCATATATGAGAACTTTAAACCACATGATGAATCCTCCTTTCCAACACAATCCTCGATGGAAGAATATCCATATCCATCAATCCAAGAGCAACATACTCCTAATTAAGTTAGCCAAGTGGAACAAGAGCCAATGGATCATCTCATGGAAGCGATGGATCGGATTAAAGCAATCTTGTTCCCCAAGGAGAAAGATGAAGCCCAAAAGAGGCACGAAGCTATCATGGCTAATGATGATTGGACTTTTGACAGTTTAGAATTCACAAATGAAATCTCGTTGCAAGTATAGTTTCTAAACCAACAATAATCCTTTCATACTAAAATTTGTTTGTCACAAGTACAAACCCCTAAAATCTATAAACCAAAGTATTTAAACCTCGGGTCGTTCTCCCTAGGAATTGCAATAAAGTACCTTGTTATTGGTTATGAGGTATGTTTTGGGGTATTTGGATGAGAAACATGAAAAGTAAATGGAAATGAAATTCAAATAACAAAAGGTCTTGGCAACGTTTGGTGGTCAAAGATCTCCATCCGAATCACTAACCACAACATGAGACTTGGCAAGGATCAACCCCATTAAGTCATCCTCTAACTAATAAAGGAAAGTCAAATGAGCTATGTCAATCTTAGTCCATATGTCCTAGTTCTACACCAAATCATTTAGTGAGATCTAGCGTTAATGGCTCCCAATCGTCAATTACTTGGACATTAGTAACTCAGGAGTTCCTAAGTTACCTCCCCAAGCCAAGAGCATTAAAATCTACTCTAGCTTCTTCTCAAGTATTTTGACAAACACTTAGAAGGCAAAAGAATAAGGCATAGTAAATCAACAACAAGAGTAAAATCTAACAATAACTAAATGCAAAGAATTAACAACAACAACTAAAAGAAGCACAATTATTATGAATTACCTCAACTTGAATTGAAAGAAAATAGAAGGAAGAAGAGTAGATCTACAAAAAAAATATAAAAGCAACATAAAGGAAATTACAACAAAAGAATAGAAGAAGATGATTGCAACAACAAAGAATTAAGAAGCAAAAGTAGAGGGAAGCATGAATGAAAACCTAGATCTAAGAACTAATCCTAATCCTAATTCCTAATCCTAGAGAGAAGTGAGAGCTTCTCTCTCTAAAAACTAACTTTCCCTCTAAAACTAACCTAAACTAAACTAATGATCAAAAGTATGTTAATTCCCCTTTAATCCCTGGCTTAAATAGCATCAGAAATGAGTTGGATTGGGCCCACAAGGCTTCTAAAATCGCTGGCCACGAGTTGCGTCAGGTGAGTCATGTGCACCCATCGGCGTGTACACATACCGTGTGCGTGCGTGCCCCTATGTGCAGTGCAACTATAGCAAATCTTATATCATTTCGAAGTCCCAGATGTTAGCTTTCCAATGCAACTGAAACCGCATCATTTGGACTTCTGTAGCTCAAGTTATGGTCATTTGAGTGCGAAGAGGTGGGCTTGACAACTTTTGCAATTCCTTCATTTCTTCATGAGTTCTCCATTTTTACATGCTTTTCCTTCATCCCCTTGATCTAATCTTTGCCTCCTAAATCTGAAATCACTTTACAAACATATCAAGGCATCTAATGGAATCAAGGACAATTAAATTTAGCTATTTTAAGACCTAGAAAGCATGTTTTCACTCTTAAGCACAAATTAGGAGACAATCATGAAAGCATGCTATTTCATTGGATAAATGTGGGTAAAAGGTCATAAAATTCCCCAAAGTCAATACAAGATAAACCCTACAAATGGGGTTTATCAACCTCCCCATACTTAAGCCAAGCTTGTCCTCATGCTTAAACCAAGAAAGAAACAAGGGGTATCAACATTTATTGAATGAAGTCTAACTAAATGCAATCTACCTATATGCAACTATCTACATGAATGCAATTGCTTGGTCAAAATAAATCAATTCCCAAGAAGCATATATGCACAAGGGCTAAGGTCTAGTAAGTCTAATCCACAATTGAATTGAGTTATTAAATATTTTTACAAACTTGCATGAAAAGAGATGATCATAGGTGAAAACATGTAATTGAGCATCAAACCTTCACTGGGTGTGTTTGCACTCTATTCGCTCAAGTGTTTAGGGTTGATTCTCTCAATTCTGCTCTATTTCATACTTTCTAAGATTTGTTTTTCTTCTAACAATCAATATTTATTCAATGCATGGATACAAGTATCATGAGGTCTTTTCATAGGTTGTAATGGGGCTAGGGTCAAGGTAAGGAGGCATATTTGGTCAAGTGAGCTTAAAATTTGAATCTTTGATAAGCTTAAACTTCCCACTTAACCTATGACATCCTATACAATTTAACCTAACTACCCATTTTTCTCACTTTTTCACATACTTGATACGTAAAAAAATTAATTTCACGTAATTACCGGCAAGTATACCGGGTCGTATCAAGTAATAAAACTCACTAAGAGTGAGGTCGATCCCACAGAGATTGGTAGATTAAGCAACTTTAGTTAAATGGTAGATTTAGTCAAGCAAACATGCTTTTGATTTCATGAGATTTGTGATTTTTGAACATAATTGCAAAAATTTAAATGGCAAGGAATTTAAAGAACTAAAAGAAAGAAAGAAGATGAAAGTAAATAACTGAAACTTAAATTGCAAGAAACTTAAATGACATTAAAAATAAATTGCAAGAAAGTAAAGATTGCAGAATTTTAAAGAGCATAAGAGTAAATAGAAACAGAATGTAAATGACAAGAATAATAAATTGCAAGAATGTAGAAAGGAAATGGGGTAATGGGTATTCAAACAACTAAAGAGCAAAAGAAATGAGAATTGATGATGGAGAGGATCATTAGGGATCAGAGATGCAAATTCTCCTTAATTGATGTTGATCAATTCCTTCTCAATCATGGGTATAGATCCATGGCAATTTGTGGGTAATTGAGTCCCAATCTCTTGGTAACTCAATTTCTCTCAACACAACCAATTGCCACTCTCGTGATCTAATTGTTCATGAGAAGAGATGAATTTCAATTTCTAATCCAAGCCACACAACTTCCAGAATTTCAACCAAGGGAGGTTACATCTCACATACCAACCAAAGTGTATTGATCAAGGAAATCATGAAAGGATGAACTCTAAACTGAATTATGTAGCTCCTTTCTCAAATTCACTACATAATTCATATAGATTAATCCTTCTCTCGATGGTGATTGAATCTATGAAGAACAAGAGTTTCCTTTTAGATGAACCACTTGAATTGAGAAGGAAAAGAAAAGTTATCAACTCATTCAAATGAGTAGAGCTCCTCCCCCTAATGAAAATGGGGTTTAGTGAATCATAGCTCTAAATTCAACAAAAAATGCAAAAGTAAACATTAAAATTGAGTAGAGAAGAGTGATGAAGAATAGAGAAGAAGTTCTTGAAAACTAAAATTCAAAGTTACAAGAAAAACAAAATAGAAGACCGGTGAGAAAAAGTAAAGAGTAAAAAAATGCTAGTGTAATAGAAAAATATCGAAGTGTCAAAAAAAAAGTCCTCCTAAAAGTACTAAACTCTTCTCTATTTATACTACTCCTAAAATTCCTTCAGAGATCTTTAATTTGGGCTAGCAATGTGGGCTTTCTCTTTGTTGAATTCCTAGCTCAATGGAAGAAGTGTTGCTAAACAGGGGAGAAGGAGCTTGTTCATAATGTTCCTGGCCCAATGGCTTGGCGTTTTTGCCAATAACGTTAGCCTTAATACACTTTGGCAACGTGCAAGGTATTTTCCTGGGAGTGGCCATTGGTACTTGGGCGTTGTTAGCCCAAGTTGTTGCTAACAACTTGCTTTTCTTCTTCTTGACTCTACTTTTCATGCTTAATGTTTCCCAGAATTTGAGTTTCAATCCTCTGCTTTAATATGGACTATCATTCATCATTGGAAAGCTCTGAGTGTCTTCTTTCTAATGCACTTAGAATCATCTCAATTGGATTTTTCTAGCTCAAGTTATGCTCCATTGAAGAAGGCAAGGTCAAGTTGCCTTGGTTGTGGCGTTTTTGTCAAACACGCCAGTTCATTCCAAGTTGGCAACGTGCTAGTGCCCTTCCTTGGCCCAAATTCTCTGCCCCTTGGCGTTTTTGACGAACACGCCTTCTCCCCATTGGCTTGGCAACGTGTTCGAGCCTCTCTAGGCTCATTCATGCTTCCTTGGATGTTAACTCCTTGTTCTTATTTTTGGGGCTTAAAGTTGCTTATGGTTTAGCTTCAATTTTGTGCTCCACTATAAACTATTATATATGGTTGAAAAGCTCTGAATATCAGCTTTCCAACGCAACTGAAAGCACTCAAATTAGATCTCTGTAGCTCAAGTTATTCTTGTTTGAAGAAGACAGGGTCAGGCTGCCAAAATCGCGGGCGTTGTTAGCAAACACGCCTTTGCTCTTCCAAGTTGGCAACGTGTTCAGTTTCTGAGGCTCCAAATGAAGCCCGCTTTTGAAGCTTCAGACTAATGTCAAGCCCATACCATGATATATCGTTGGAAAGCTCTGGATGTCTACTTTCTTATGCCGTTGGAATCACCTCATTTGGAGCTTTGTAGCTCAAGATATACTCCATTGAAGGAGGTAAGGTCAGGCTGTCCAGCTCACCAGCGTTTTTGGCAAACACTCCTTTGTTCTTTCAAGTTGCCAACGTGCTAACTTATGCTTCCTAGCTCCAAGCATTGCTGCGTTTTTTATGAGTACGCCAATGCATTCCCAAGTTAGCAACGTGCTCTTCATTCCCAAGGTTGCCAAGCTTGCTTGTATGATGCGTAGACAATGAACACGCCTATGTATCCCAACGTTGGCAACTTGCTTGAGTGAGTGATCCTTGCTTGTTTGCTTCCTGGCATGTTTTCATCAAACACGCATGTGCACCCAACGTTGGCAACGTGCTTGATGTCTTGAGATTGCCCTCCAGGATTGCCTTCTAGCTTGGCGTTGCCTTGGAACACGTCCATGCTCTCCCAAGCCAACAACGTGCTCGAGCCTTCCTTATGGCACCAAGCTTTGCTTGCTACGTTGCCTTGGAACACGCCTATAGGAGCTGGCATTGGCAACGTGCATCTCCCTTTCCTGGGCCAAGTTTTCTAGCTCAGTGTTGCCTTGGAACACGCCAATGTATCTCTGGGTTGGCAACCTAACAACCTTCATTTCCTAGCCAAACCTTGCTCAGTTTGCTTCTTGGCATTGTTGCCAAGCACTCCAATGTAGCTCCAAGTTAGCAACGTGCATAGTGCTCACAGGAGACCACTTTCTTGCAAGGTTGTTTGTGCTTTTCCTGAAGTAAAGCTTCAATGGCGTTGCCAACTTGAATTCCAAGTTAGTAATGTGAACATTGCTCTTCTTGAAGGAGTTGTTAGCCACTTGCTTGCTTCATTCTTGCTTCAATGCCTTCTTGTTTCATCACCTATCATTAACAAGGGAAATTGCTTCAAAGTCTTACCAATCCATGCAATCAATTTCATGAGATTCATTCATACTCATTCATTTATGTATTCCTTGAATCATTTGCATGAATTTGGCTACAATTAACCTGGTTCTTGGTACTTGAGTGCATGGAGATGGAACTCATTAAAATGCTTGTTTATTTCAAAGAAAATGAATGAAATTAAGCTAAAACTACTTCAACTAACTAGCTAATATAGCAAAGATGCAAATGCATCAATACTCATGCATTTCCTTTTCATTCTACAACACTTATGCATTGACCCTTATTGAGGTTTGCTTTGGGGCATTTTGTCCCCTTTTTATTTCTTTCTTTTTCTTTGTTTCTTTCTTTTTCTATTTTTTTTCTTTTCTTTTCCATATTATTTTTTCTTTTTCTTTTCTTTTCATTTTCTTTTGTTTTTCTCATTTTTTTATTTCTTTCAAACTATATACAAGAACATCAATGCATAAGGTCTATATATTTAGTCAATACATGAGCATGTACCCGATTTCCAATATTTTCAACAAAAATACAAACTACCCTCTTTATTCAACCAATGTCCCAAGTTTCCCACACTTGAATGTTACACACACACTAGTCTAAGCTAATCAAAGATCCAAATAGAGGAATTTTACTATTTTTCACTTTAGAGCTTGTAATGTGCTAAATTAAAGAACAAGCGGGTTAATCGTAGGCTCAAATTGGCTAACAATGGAAGATAAAAGGTAAGGCTACATGGGTAAGTGAGCTAAATGAAATGATGGCCTCAATCATATAAATGCATGAATACACAAAATAATGGACATAAAGAATTAAACAAATCAAATATTACAATCATAGAAAGAGAATAATGCACACAAGAAGGAAAATAAGTGGTTATAAGATGTAACCACGCCATTAGGCTCAAATCTCACTTGCTTGTGTTCTTAGCTCAAAACAGGTTCCACAATATATATATGATTCAAGCAAGTTTTATGAAAAGTTTTCGCTCAAATCAATTGAGGTGCCTTATAGATAGAAATCTTGAAAAATCTCATTATTTTGACTAAGCTTATTGTGTATATATATGCGAAATTAAGAAAATGCAACAAAAATCCTAAAAACCTAAAATAAAATGCAAAAGTGTTGGATTTAGAAGTTTGTCACCCAAAATCGCCGATCGGTTGGACGACCTCCCTACACTTGAAGATTGTACCGTCCTTGGTGCATGCAAAGAAGAGCAAGGTGGGCGGGTTGCTACAATTGATGAGCTCCGTCAAAAGATTGTGCAGATGACTTGTTTGTTGCCCCATTTAAAAGCTTTTTCTTTTCCTCCTTTCTTGGTGGCCAACCTAAAAGGAAAGAAAAAGAAAGAAAATTAAGCCTACAAGAAAGATAGCAAAGCAAGTAGAACATAGGCGGGGCTAATGCCAAATAAGAGTAAGGTTCCCACTACATGTTAGCTACGCACGTAAGTGAGAAATTGATATAGGAAAAGGGCATATCAACTAATACTTGATGCAAGAGTAAAATCGAGGCATGAGGGACATGTTGAGCATCAAGTTCAAACAAGAATTGACACGAACAAGATTAGTGATAAGCATGAAAGCATTTGGTCCCATCCTAACTCAATGATAATGAGGCACAAAAATGAAGGATAATGAGTTAGGAAGGACTAAAGCACTAATCTTGTGTGTAGAACAAACATTACAATTAATGCTACAAGTCACGAAGCATCAAAATAATACAAAAGAGTCTCAACAATTGAGTAGAAAAGTTCAACACCATTATTAAAATGAGAAATTTGAAAAAAATAAAGTAAAAAACAGGCTATAAAAACAAAATGAAAATGCAAAGAATGGAAGTATGCGAATGCAGAGGACAAAAGAAAATGGAAGATGAGAAAAAAACTCATTTTTTTTAACGGCGCGGACGCGTCATGCACGCTTACGCGCCGATGCGCAGATTGGCCGAAGTGCGCGTACGCGCCAGGTGCGCGCATGCGTAGATGGAAAGTGTAGGCATGGGCGCAGACGTGTACAGTTCGCGTCCGCGTGGGTTGTGTTGGGCTAAAGGCTTAATGCTGGCCCAGGCTCAGCACAACTCTCGGGTTAGTGGCCTGAAAACCATCTCAACGAATTGGCGTGCACGAGATATGTGCGCGAGCACGCGCATTTGCAAAATATGGATATCGATGCGTAAGCGCGCAGTGCCTGTACGCGTACACGCGGTTGTGCCATTGGCCCAGTGCTAGCGCAAGATTGGCCCAACTCTCTGGAAAGAGTATGGGCCTGCGTATGGGTATGGACGCGCACGCACACAGCGTACGTACGCGTCCTTGACCCTTTTTTTTTCAGAAATACTATAAATAGCTAAAAATCTCCCTAATACTACCTACAACTCAAGATAAACAAAAATGCAAAATTATCAAAAAAATCTCAAGTGCAAACAAACATAACTTGCACTTTAAGCGACTAACAACCAAGATATTAAGACAAGACTACATGAAGAGAAAAAAAACTACCTACAATGGCAACTCAATTCACTTATTAATCTAAAATGCAAGAGGGTGGAAAGAGTTTACCATGGTGGGGTATCTTCCACCTAGCACTTTTGTTTGTTGTCCTTAAGTTGGACTTATGGGGAGCTCCTCTCAAGGTGGCTTATGCTTGAAGCTATCTTTGAACATCCACCAATGTTTGGTCCTCCATTGTGCACCAAGATTCCTTAGTTGTTGCACCAAGTGTTGATGGAGTTCTTCACAAGCTTGGGGCTCCCAAAATTGATTCTCTTTGTGCGATCTGGGATCCCACACTTTATTTTCACACCTGTCTTGAAGTTGATCAATATTCCATCCGGGTGGCATGACCTTAGATTTCTCAAAGAAGCTTCCAAAAAACTTCCTAGACCTATGCAATTTGGTTCCACACCAACCATTGCTCTTGAATTTTGAGCTTGCAACCGTCATGAGCTTAGAATGATGTTTCCAACCACTACACAACTCTTTCCTACTCTTAACTCCACAAAGAGCTCTAAGTTGATAATCATTTTCAATCAAACTATATTCAAGTGAGAAAGTAAAGCTTAGGGATAAGAATGTTACCCACTTGAATATTGTGTAGGATGGTGACTTAAGGAAGGGTGGACCTATTGATCTTGCAAGCTCCACTCCCCTGTGCTCTTCTTTGACTATTTCCACCTCTTCGCAAGCTTCTTCAAATTCAACCTTTTCCCCTTTTTCACTTGGCTTGGTGTTGTCTTCAAGAACTTCATCTTGCATAATGGGAGGTGATTCAGTTTTAGATAGGAATTCATTGATGAATGAATCCATCTCTTGATCAACCTTTTCATATTCTTCAATCTTGATATACACCATGCCAACTTTTTCCTCTAGGTAGCTCTCTTCTGATTCACTCTCTTTCTCATTGCTCACAAAGGGTATGGGAGGTTGTGCACATTCTTCTATAGTTTCAACTTCATATCCAATGGGAGAGGATTCAATTGTAGATATGAATTCATCCATGATTGAATCCATCTCTTGATAAACCTCTTTCAAGTCTCCAACTATGATATGCCTTGGAGGTTGCGCACCCTTCTCAACATCAATATCAAGCTTCTTGGAAGAGTGCTTCATGATGCTACATTCCCATGGACTTTCAACATCTCCTAAATCTTCAACCACTTCTTCCTTTTCTTCAATGATCATAGGCTCCTCCAATTGTTCTAACACAAAGTGGCATCCCTCATTTTCCACTGGAATTTTCAATCTCTCCTTCATGCTATGCTCTTCAATTGATTTTTCACATGTGGCTATAGAAGCACCTTGAGTGTTCAAGCATTGGTAGGCTAACGTATGCACTACCTTGGTCAAGTTAGTCACAATCTCTAGGGTGTTCCTTTGCATATCCAATTGTCCTTGAAGTAGCAAGGTGAAAGAATCATCTATTGGAGCTTGGGATGGATAAGAGGGTTCATTATTTTGGAGAGAGGGTTCATAGTAGGGAGGTGGTTCTTCTTGGTAAGGGTATGGAGATGGTGTGCATTGAGGTGGTTCATGGTAGTAATCTTGATAGAGTTGGGGTGGTTCTAAAGGTTCTTACTCATAATGGTCATGAGAATATGGTACGGGTGATTGGTCATACAATGGATGTGGGTTACAAGAAGGTGCTTGGTAAAATTGGGCTTGTGAGCATGGTTGGTAGTCATGTTGAGGATAAGGTTCATAGGCATATGGTGGTAATACTTGATTATCACAAAAAGAGTCACCATAGCCATCAAATTGACATGCATTAGGATGGTGCTTATACCTATAAGTATCCGGAGGTTGTTGCCAATAGGAGTGATCAATTCCTTGAGGCTCCTCCAATCTTGAAGTGTTCCATCCTTGATACATGTTATCATTATTGAAGTGCACATTTTCTACAACACAATTAGGACCAAACTCATAGCCGAAGTGAGAATTCATAGTGAAAAGAAAAAATAAAATTCCAAAGGTAATAAAAAAATAATTAAACAAGGTCCTAAACTAGCAAAAACTAACAAGCAATCCAAAAATCAAGCTATTCACAATATTCACATATATACAATAACCAATAACATAACACCATTGCAATTCCCCGGCAATGACGCCATTTTGATGATTGGACTTTTGACGGTTTAGAATTCACAAATGAAATCTCGTTGCAAGTATAGTTTCTAAACCAACAATAATCCTTTCATACAAAAATTTGTTTGTCACAAGTACAAACCCCTAAAATCTATAAACCGAAGTATTTAAACCTCGGGTCGTTCTCCCTAGGAATTGCAATAAAATGCCTTGTTATTGGTTATGAGGTATGTTTTAGGGTTTTTGGATGAGAAACATGAAAAGTAAATAGAAATGAAATTCAAATAACAAATGGTCTTTGCAAGGTTTGGTGGTCAAGGATCTCTATCCTAATCACTAACCACAACATGAGAATTGGCAAGGATCAACCCCATTTAGTCATCCTCTAACTAATAAAGGAAAGTCAAATGAGCTATGTCAATCTAAGTCCATAAGTCCTAGTTCTACACCAAATCAATTAGTGAGATCTAGCGTTAATGGCTCCCAATCGTTAATTACTTGGACATTAGTAACTCAAGAGTTTCTAAGTTACCTCCCCAAGCCAAGAGCATTAAAATCTACTCTAACATCTTCTCAAGCATTTTGACAAACACTTGGAAGGCAAAAGAATAAAGCATAGTAAATCAACAACAAGATTAAAATCTAACAACAACTAATTGTAAAGAATTAACAACAACAACTAAAAGAAGCACAATTATTATGAATTACCTCAACTTGAATTGAAAGAAAAGAGAAGGAACAAGAGTAGATCTACAAAAAAATATAAAAGCAACATAAGGGAAATTATAACCAAAGAATAGAAGAAGATGATTGCAACAACAAAAAATTAAGAAGTAAAAGTAGAGGGAAGCATGAATGAAAACCTAGATCTATGAACTAATCCTAATCCTAGAGAGAAGTGAGAGCTTCTCTCCTTAAAAACTAATATTCCCTCCAAAACTAACCTAAAATAAACTAATGATCAAAAGTATGTTAATTTCCCTTTTAATCTTTGGCTTCAATAGCATCAAGTGAGTCATGTGAGTTGCATTAAGTGAGTCATGTGCACCCATCGGCGCATACACGTACCGTGCGCGTGCAGACCTCTATGTGCGGTGCAACTATGACAAATCTTATATCATTTCAAAGCCCCAGATGTTAGCTTTCCAACGCAACTGAAACCGCATCATTTGAACCTCTGTAGCTCAAGTTATGGTCATTTGAGTGCGAAGAGGTCGGCTTGACAGCTTTTGCAATTCCTTCATTTCTTCATGAGTTCTCCATTTTTACATGATTTTCCTTCATCCCCTTGATCCAATTTTTGCCTCCTAAATCTAAAATCACTTAACAAACATATCAGGGCATCTAATGGTATCAAGGCAAATTAAATTTAGCTATTTTAAGACCTAGAAAGCATGTTTTCACTCTTAAGCACAAATTAGGAGACAATCATGAAAGCATGCTATTTCATTGGATAAATGTGGGTAAAAGGTCATAAAATCTGCTAAAGTCAATACAAGATAAACTCTACAAATGGAGTTTATCAGCTAATCTTGCAAAAATTACAGCCCATTTATACTTACAAGATTAATGCCACAAGCAAAGCATTTCCACGGATGAATATGGAGAGCCAACCGAAGAGCGGAGCATGAAGGAGATTTTAGAATCTTAACTTGAGAACAAGGAGATGGAGTATGTTTTACAACAAGTGGAAGAAGTGGAGATCCATGAGAATGAAGAAATGGTTGAGGATTTAGGGAAAATTGAACAAGAGGTGGATCTCAAAATTGAAGATAATTCCACACCAATAAGTGACATTGTTGATTTCATTAAGGATTCTTCCGTTGGATGTGAAACTGATATTGAGGAAGAATGTATACAACCTCCAAGACATATCTTGATCAACAAGGATGACGTGGAAGAAGTTGGTGAACACAAAGTGGAAATTGACGAAAGTTTCCAAAAGGTGGAGGTAATTCAAGAAGAGGAAAAAGGAGTTTCAATCACCTTGCCAAAGCCGGTTGGAGCCTCTCTCACTAAGCAACTGTCCATCATAGCAATTGAGTGGGTAAAATTGATATCTCTTAGCTTTATTGTCCCACTTGAATATGGGTTGTTTGAAATGGATGGTCAACTTAGAACTCTTTGTGGATTGAAAAGTAAGAGAGCATTGTGTAGTGGTTGACAAAATAATGTAGGCTCATTAAGGTTGAACCCTCAAGGCTTAGGTCCCATGGTTACAGGAATGATAAATTGAATGGATCTAGGAAGATAGTTTGGTTCCTAAATGAGAATTCTGAAGTGATGATACCCGAATGAAAACATGAAGATCAAGAAGAAAGGTTGTCAACAACTTTGGGGTCATGTTACTTGCTTGAGATTTCTTGGAAGCTTGGTGCGCCTAGTTTGGGATCTCATAGGCTATTGGAAATACAAACATTGGTGGGGATTCAAGGAAGAATTCAAGCATAACTCACCATAGCAAGGGCATCCCCAATTGTCCTACTTAAAGACAATAAATAAAAGTGCTAGGTGGGAGACACCCCACCATGGTAAACTCTTTCCATTTTCTCTTTTGTATATATTGGTAAATAAGTTGAATTTTTATTTTTAGTTAATTTTATTTAGTTTTAAGTTGTAGTTTATCATGTTTGATAATGTTTGGTATTACTTTGGTAGCTTGTTAGGTGCTCAAAAAGCTTAATATGTTAAAAAAAATTGTGTCTTGATGGTCCCGCGTATGCGGCCCTATTGTCGCGTACCCATCCCTCAATTTTCGGACCATATCGCGTACGCAGCACCCTTTCGCGTACGCGAGCAACCAAGACAGAGGCCACCTTCCACGTGCATATAGCTCGCGTACGCGAGCCTTTAAAAAAATCATGTCATGCATACACATACGTGGTTCTGCGTACGGATAACTCCCTTGTTCACATATTTTTCTTTTCTTATCTTCTCTCCACTTCTTTTCTTCTTCTCTCTTCTCACTTCTCCTTTCCTTCCTTCAACCTCCATCCACCACCATCTCCTTTAATTATCTAGTTAGTTGGTTAATTAGTTTCATGTTTTGTTATAGTAGTTTAGGTTGTTAGTATAGGCTAGAGTAGGTGAAAAAAAGTGTTAGATTATTGATTTGATTTGCTGATTTTGCTGTTTATTGCTGTTGTACTGACATATTGCTATTTTAGCACCATTGTTGTTAATGTTCATTGTTTAATTGTGATTGAGGTTATATTTTGTTGCTTGGTATTGAATTTTGAATGTTGGATATTTGTACATACCAACTGCTCATGACATTGCCTTCAAGAATGCTTTTGGATTTCTCAATTGCATGTTGTAGCTAGCCACCATGTAATTTGAATTCACTATCTATTGTTAGGCAATTGTGTTTAATTGAAGCATTTGTTGATAGGTGATACATGATTATGTTAACTTTTATTTACATCACCAAGTTTATGCATCAAAATTGTAGAATTGTGTAATTGGATTGTAACCTTACCCATTGACATCTCTTTGTGCTTTTCAAGCTATGTGGACCTTGCTTGCTATGTGATTGATTTTACCTTATATCACTCTTTTTCTAAGTTGCATAGCACCCATGTTTCCTACTCTATGTTAATTAGGTGCTATAAACAAAAATTCAAAGTGTGCCATTGATTGATGTGTGAGTTCTATATTTTCATTGGTTCTTTAAATTCTCTTGCACATTAACCAATTTTCATTCATTATCCATTTCATAATTGCTTGATTCTTACTTGAGTACTTTCATGCTTCTTTTTTACTTGTTTGTTTATCTTAACCTACAAGTTTCCTTTAAAGTATCTCAAGCACACTAGAATGAGTAAAATGCATACTTCATTTGTTTAATCGTGATATAGCTTTCAATGCTAGTGTGTGAATTCTATCTCACGTGCAACTTAGAATTCACATACTATATTCTTTAATGTCACAAACTGATTAACTCACTTTATTTTAGTGATCATTACCTCATTCCAACAATCTATGCTTCCTTGCTTTTGCATTACTCGTATTTCTATCCTGTTTTTTATCTTTCAGGATGATTTACCATAAGCAAAAAGGAAAGCAGAAGAAAGATCATACAGCAACCGCTTAATCCACCAGCTGAAGGTAGCAATCTGTGCAGTCGCCGTACCCTCTTGCTCATCTTTGAATGCACAGAAGACCGTGCACACTTTTAAGTATGAGGAGGTCGTCCGACCAAAGCGGCCAATTTTTGGATGAAAAATTCCAATCCAAACACTTTCACATTTTGTATTTTTTCTGCTATTACTGTCATTTAGAATTCTTAGTTGCATTTTTCTTGGTTTGTATATATTTTAGAGCTCTTATTTGCACTTTTTCTTAGTTGATTGTGTTTCTTTTCATATATACATATATATAATAAGCTTGTCAAAATAATGAAAATTCCAAGACCATTTCTTTATAGGGCATTCCGAAATTGATTTGAGTTGATATTTTTTCATTAAAACTTGTTTGAAATATATTGTTGAACATGATTTTTGAGCTAAGAACACACAACCTTGTGAGTTTTGAGCATAATTGTGTGGTTGCATCATATAACCACTATTTCATTCTTGTGTGTGTTGTTCTCTTTCTAGGATTGTAATCTTTGATTTGTTTGATTCTTTATGTCTATTATTTGATGTGTATATGCATTTATATGATTGAGGCCTTCATTTTATTTGAGCTCACTTACCCAAATAGCCTTACCCTTTTGTCCACCTTTGTCAACCAATTTTGAGCCTGTTTAATCCCTTTTGTTCTTAATTTTATCACATGACTATCCCTAAGCGAAAAATAATAAATGTCCTTAATTTGGATCTTTGATTAGCTTAGACTAGTGAGAGTGTGTATCATTCAAGTGCGGGAAAGTTTGGAAACATTGGTTCAGGTAAGACTGTATTTTGGATTTTCATTGAAAATATTGGAAATTTGGTACATACTCATATATTAAATGTTTAAACAATATGGATTGATACACTTGTATATATTTTATTCTGAATAAAAAAGAAGATAAATAAAAATAAAAAATGGGAAAAGAAAAAAAGAGAAAAAGAAAGCAATAAAAAAGAAACAAAATGCCCCAAAGTAAAGTAATTATAACAATGCATATGTGTTGTGATTAAAAAGAGAATGCATGTGTGTGAAAAAGTGAATAATGGGTGGTTAGGTTTGCATTTGAATTGTATAGGTTGTTATATGTTTAGGAGAGAGATTTTAAGTTAATCAAATATTCAAATTTCAAGCTCACTTGACCATACCCATCCTTACCTTTACCCTAGCCCCATTACAACCTTGAAAAAGTCCTCATGATAATTGCATGCATGCATCTTGATTGTTAGATGAAAGACAAATCTTAGAAAGCATGATTAGAGGAGAATTAAGTGAATCAATCCCATACACTTGAGAAATTAGAGCATATACACATCCGGTGAGAGGTTCGATTGCTCAATTATATGTTTCAATCGGTTATTATTCTTTATCTTGCAAGTTGTAAATTCTTTTCAATAACTTTAATCAATTGCTGGATTTCACTTGGTTATGATTGTTTTAACACTTGGTTGTTTAGATATGTATTCTGGGAAATGGTTTATTTCACTACAAGAATATGGTCGATTAGCTATCACAAAAATAGTCGTAAAATCATCACTAATCTGACGTAATATATAATTTATGACAGATTAGCTACCGCCTAGCAATTAATGCTTTCCTCGCTAATTCATCGAAAAGTTGTTTTAGCTACTGAATAGATAGTCGCAAATCCATCACTAAAGTAAAAGCTAATTCCATAGGAAAAAAATAGACTAAAAGGTAGTCGCTAATTAGCGACAAACTCTACTGCAGCAGAATCATCGCTAAATCCAAGCTAACTTCGTAGACAAAATGGGATGCTTAGTTAATGCTAATTAGCAAGGAATTTTTCCGAACCTAATTCGTCACAAGTTATCCACTAATATAATCGCAAATCTGTCACATTTTATAGCAAATCAATAGCAAATCTTTGAAGATCCTTAATCAAATTTGTAGGAATTTTGTCGCTAAACCAAAGCTATTCTAAATGAGAAAGTAGAGTTATGAAGTAATCGCTAATTTGCTAGGAAATAATATGTAGTTAATTAGTTGCAATACTATCACAAATATCATCGCAAATTTCTTTTAAACTAGTAACAAATCGATAGGTATCTCATAAATATTTCAGTCGCAATAGAATCATTAATTTGTCACCATCATCAACAGCAAATATGTCGCTATACTAAAATAAATAGTATATTTTTTTATTTTAGTAATTGAACTAAAAGATTATAATGCATACAAATAAAATTAGTTCATCAAAATTATACATGTTTAAAAAAGTTCAAACCATGTTTAAAGAAATTAGGGATTAAAGCATAACCTAATAATAAGGTTTAATTACTCTGTTGGTCCCTATAGTTTCATAAAATTTTCAATTAGGTCCCTATACTTTTTTTCTTTTTAATTGAGTCCCTACACTAAATTTTTTTTTCTATTAAGTCCTTCTTAGTAGTAATTGGCTTAATTTTATAGCGACCCAACTAAAAAAAAAAAAAGAATTGGTATAGGGACCTAAATAAAAAGGAAAAAAAGTGTAGGGACCTAATTTAAAAAAAAAATTGGTGCAAAGACTCAATTAAAAGGAAAAAAGTATAGGGACCTAATTGAAAATTTCGCGAAATAATAGGGACCAATAAAGTAATTAAATCTAATAATAACTAAGCCTTTGGTTTAATCAAATGCTATTCTATCTATTCAATAAATCTAAAAAAATGACTAAATTATTAAATTAACAAAAAGTTAAAATATCATGTAAAAGTACATATTCACTCACTTCCTTAGAGATGTTTGAATCTGGCTGTAAAAATGTGATCCGGCTTCTATAAAATTCATTATATATTACACATCTCATTCCTCGTTGCACATTGAAAATTTTAAAAAAATGAAAAATACAAACACCTAAGACTTGTCATATCAATTGCACAAAGAACATGTCCACCAATTTCACCTTCAGTTTCATCAATATTGTCACTTATACTGTGATCAAAAACCAAAAAAAGAACATAAATATATTAATTAACAACAAATTAAACACAAAATATAGTAGCCATCAGAACAATAGTGAAGATAAAAAAAATTAAAATCAAGAACAAAAATAATAGAACTAATAAATTAAAATCAATAACAATAACATTTAACAAATTTAAAATAAAAATAACAATAGCAGCAACCAACAGTGAAGAACAACAAATTAAAAATCCACAACAAAAAATTAGCAACAATGAAGAACAACAAATTAAGAATAGAAGATCAAGAACAACAAACAATAGTAAGAAGCCACGAACAACAAATAAATAACAGTGAAGAACAAACCATAGTAGGATCAGAGAAATGCAAGAACAAAACAAATCAAGAACCAAAAAACAACAACAAGAAATGCCATGAAAAATAAAAAATAGTAAAGGTATATATATATATATATATATATATATATATATATATATATATATATATATATTAGCAACCAAAAAAATAATATTAGCCACTAAAAAAATATTTTTAAATAATACAAAATGAGGACAGTAAACAATACAAAATACATGCATATATGCAACAACATGAGGGAAATGTGGAAGAAGTGTTGGGATAATTAAACAACCGAAACTAATGACAATGAAGTTCCAGTAAGCAAGGTTCTGAAAACCAAACCGGTCATCGAACCGCTCTAGTTACTGATTCACTGGTTCATAGGTTCAACCGGTTCGACCGTGGTTGAACCGAAAAAACTGTTTTATAATAAAATAATAAATAAAATATAAATAAACACATTAAAACATAATTATAATTTAATACAAACTTTAAAATATCATCCAAATTTAAAAGAGAAAGCTCTAAGATGGTTTCAGTTAAGGAAGGCGCTCAATCCATTTGCCAATTTGGAAACATTCGAAATTGCGTTCTATCATTGCTACCAACTTACCCGGATATGCGTCCAAGTTTGCCAGAAATTTGCTGGAATGAAGTTGCAAAATGGAAAATTGAGTGGGAAGAGATTAAAGCTAGACTAAGGCAACAACAGCAACCACCACAAATCGATCAAGAAGTAACCAAATCTCAGCTATCAATAGAACAAGACTCGCAGTAGTATCAACAGAAATTCAAGAAAAAAGAGAGGCTGAAATCGATGTAAATTCAGATTCAACAAGCAATTTAGCAACAAAACCAACAACAGATCACAAATTTAATTTCACAAGATTAGTTCACAAATCAACTGAGTCTAGAATATGAAATCGACGAAGAAAAGGAATCAGATTTCAATTTTGAATTTCAACCACAACAACAATAAGAAGAATCAAACAGAAATTGCAAATCAAGCACGAATTCAAAATTCAAATCCAGAAATTCAATAAAAAATAACTCCAAATCCAGAGAATCAAGTACACTTAGAGACAATTGCAAAGAAAGTAGAATCGTAAATCAAGTACGCTTAGAAATTATGATAGTACTAAATTATACCTTCTGATTTGGCAACTAATAAAAAAACAGAACAAAAAATTTAAATTAAAAAAAATAGAATTAACAACCCAACCAAAGAATCAAGAACAACCCAACCAAAGAACAAATCAGAATCAACAATAGGGAGGACGACGGAAGAATAAAAATAAATCAGAATCAAACCAACAATCAGAAGAAAAAAATCAGAATCAAAATCAAATAGTGGCTCCGTTACAGATGCGGGAGGAAGAGAAGTTTGTGACTGACTTTCGTTAGATGCGGGAGGAAGAGAAGGTTCATTCGAAGCAGAATTATTTTCAGCATTATCATTCCTAGGTAGTTCTTGGTTGATACTTTCATCCATACCTAAATATTACCAGCAATCCAACCCAATAATCTCAACTCTCAAGTTCACAACAAACAAAATCCAAAATTATTAAAAATTATTCACAATTACTCAACAAACAACAAAATCCAGTTCAGTAAACAAAGCAAAATCAGTTCAGTAATCAGTAAACAACAATTATTAACCAAAGTTCACAGTTCAGTTTAGCAGGATCAGTTGAATCAGTTCACACTTCACAGTTTCATGCTACACAGTTCACAGAAAAATAAAATAGGGAGACAGAGTTCACAGTTTCAGAGTTCATCAGGTCACACTGCAGTGACTTCAATTCACACTTCACAGAGCTTCACAAAATCAAACAAGTAGCCAGAAAAAATAAATTAAAAAATTACCTGGAAATCCAGAAGCTCGAAGGCGCCTTCAACAGAACATGCAATAGGGAGAGTGGGAGACAGCGATGCCGAGTGACCAAGTAGTGAAGGAGCACCTTCGAAGGAACGACGGCTGCTACGCGATGGAGGTGGCTGTTCGAAGGAACGACGGCTGGTGCGCGACGGAGATGGCTTGGCAAACGAACGATGGCTGCTGCGTGATTAGGTGGCTATTCGCATGAACGACGGCGGCGGCACGACGCGGTGGCTGGACGGAGGTGAGGGACGACCAGACGACGAGCTCGATGAGAAGTCGTGTGAGAGTCAGAGAGGCGTTCCCATTTCTCACTCTCAGTTCTGAGTTTCTGAAGCTCGAAGAGAAGGGGGATACACTCAGGAATCAGGATCGAATTAGGGATTTAGGGCTCCAGAGGCTGAAACAGCAACGTTTTGCTGCCCAGCCAAAAAATCAGCCGGGTCACGGTTCGGTTCGACTGATCGGTTAGCGGCCGGTTTACCGGTTCAATTTTGGTTTTTAAATTCTATGATTTTCTGTTTAACCAAATTATTTTCCTATACAGTTCACAATTCAACCGGTTCGATCGGCCGATCCAAACCGATTTTTAGAACCTTGCCAGTAAGTGATGGAGGAGTAGCTAATTTTGAATTTGGGTTGGCAGAATAAGCTAAAGGAGATGCCGAGAGAACTTTCAACACCTGAAATTAAAGACATATTTAAAAAGAAACAAAAAGAGAACTAAAGACATTTTCATGAAGGAACCAACTTCATATTATATCTGGTTCAAGACTATTGATAACAATCACACTACAAGATTATAATGGGGAAAAAAAAAGAAAATACCAGGCTATTGGAATGGTTTAACGAATGGCTAATCTCTTGAAAAAGTACTGGAGCAGTGGAGTCTGTTGTATCTAACAAAAGGATCAGAAATTAACAACATACAACAATATGTTAAGTTGTTAATGCCTTGATTTTCTCGCTTCCCAAAATCACATCAAACTTTATAAAATCATCGCTTGCAATAAGGCAGATATATAATATATTTGTACTACTAATAAGGCAAATAAAAATGCAGCAGGCACTGAAAAATATGTGAAATCTTCAATAAATTTCATTTTTATATAGACAAATATTTCATGTCTAACTGTATATAATATAGTTTCCATGTTTTGTTAGTCATGTTCTATCTATGTCCCTAATTGTATAGATAAAATATTAGTCAAAATAAACATGGAAGTGGCCGCAGGTATATCTTTGAGTATATATATATACATACTTAGCTGCACCTCAACCTAAGGCTACATTTGGAAACAACAAACTCCTAGCATTCAATTTTAAAATATGAACAGAAACAAGAGTATGCAATAGAAGATAGAGCTTTGACCTTTAAAGATGAATGCATATCAGATAAGAAATTGGAGAAAGACTTG
Source organism: Arachis hypogaea (assembly GCF_003086295.3). Lineage (NCBI taxonomy): Eukaryota > Viridiplantae > Streptophyta > Magnoliopsida > Fabales > Fabaceae > Arachis > Arachis hypogaea. The sequence continues at coordinate 55,699,625 of NC_092055.1, read as the reverse complement.
ATTTCTTTTTCTCCCCTCATTGCTTAAATTCTTGAATTTAAATGCTTGAACAACAAGCTCATCAACCTGCTAAAGGAAAACAAAGGAAAAAAGTTAAGTCTAGGTTACATGTTAGAATGTCCAGGAAAGAGAAACAAATGTAGGAATTCATGTGAAAGGCTGTGAATCATTCAACAATTAAAATTTATTCACAAACAAAAAGGATGACTGGATACAAAATAATGCACTAATGACTTGATGTAAATAACTTCTACAAAAAATGTAGGTCTCGACTAGCATTTTCAAATTGAGATATCTATCATAGTGGCTAATGAGTAAAAGGAGAGTAAGAAGCTTCAATGCAATATTTACTAAGGCCATTCCACAGGGAGGAGATTTGGAATAAAAAACCAAATTGATCACAAGCTAACCTATCTAATAACATCATTAAGACCAGGACAGAGGTCTCCACTGGTAACAATTGCAGCCTTTACTTCTTTTGGTTTATAATATATCTTTTCCCGTGGTCCAGCTCGATGAACCCTAAAATGAGTTCAATATCTCTCAGTATATATGCTAATCTTATAAAACAAGATGAATTACAACAAGAATTAAAAAGATATTAAAACCAAAACGTAGATGTAAGCAACTATTTGGTAAAGAAATTTATCCAAATCTAGTGAAAGCAACACAAAGCCCCAATCATGATGAATAAAAATAGTAAAAAAAATTGGCAATAAGGCAGTATTTATTTTAAGTATTAATATAGAGTGTAAAAAGCCAATTACTCTTTTTTTTGAAATTAAAAGACAAAAATCAGATATTTATTCCATAGTGGTAGCACGATTGTTTTCTTACCAAAATGTTAACTAAAATAAAAATTTAGACTGACAGAGAACAATAAAGAACATAATACCTTCTTCTTTTTACTTTTAGTCTGAGCTGGTTTATTAGTTTTAACAATTTCTTCTACAATTTTAAAACATTACAAACTTAACTATAATAGCATCAACACATAATGAACAATAATGTCTTGACAGTTTTCACATCCAAAATTGATCAAATTCCTTCAACATATAATTTATTTTTTCACATCCTAATTCTCAATGAATAATTAGTATAACAAGTTGCAAATCCCAAGACCAAACCAAGAAATAAAATTGGAAGACAGGGAAGAAGAAGTAAAAAAGAAATAGCAAATTTAACCTTTTTCGAAAAACTAATACATTTTTAGTAATAACTAATAGCTACTCCTTCACTAACATGCCTATATTAATATCTTAAACTAAGCCTTCAAACATATAGGTAAATTTAATATTTATAAGGAAAAACTACCATTTGTACCCATGAATTTTGCGAACGCTGACAAAAGTACCCATCAAACAAGAAATCTAACGTTGTACCCATGAAAGATGGGTTCCGTGTGACAATAGTATCCAAATTGTGATTTTTCGTTGACTTTTTAATAAAATTCCCAAATTATCCCTTCTATCTTCTTCTCCAAATTCCAAATTTCACAACCCTCATCCTTCGTCTTCTTCTGCTGCTGCCAGCCACCAAAAAATTAAAAAGATTAAAAATTGTTAAATTAAAAAGATTAAGAACTGTAGATTATTAATTATCTGAGGTTATTGTTCAAATATTATGAATTTGTAGATCTGGTGTAGAAAAATAAAAAGAAGTTTGAAATTAACAAAAAAAACATACATTTTGGTTTCTTGGTGTCACTATGGGAACAAGAGGCGCAGAACCAAGAGCCTTTGGGAACGGAAGGAAGGATAGGTCGGAGATAGAAGATGTGATAGCCTTTGTCGCATTTGTTGCAGAGGAGAAGCTTCTCTGGGAACTCACTGGAGGAGCAGCACTTGCTGATGATGTCGTCATCGAAGGTTGGCTTGGGAGTGTGGGTCCTTTTTCACCCTGCATTCCCCTGGCCATATCTTCGATCATACTCGGAATGTTCAGAAGCTCATCCTCATCAATGTACCCCGCCACCATCATCCCTCCTTGTTCTCGAGTACTCAAAGTGAAATAAGATCCTTCAACAATAACATTACTACCACCACAGCCTTCTAGAGGGTTCTGCGGTGGCCTCGAAAGCCTAGCCTAAGCAGCGGCGGTGGCTGCAATGTGAATATCAGTTTACCAAATGGCATGAAGATACTCTAACAACATCCCCGTTTTCTATAGATCGACGGCGCTGAGCAGTGTTTGGAGTCACCGTTGGAAAGAGAACGTGGCCATCGACCTCTTGTTGGCTCTGGTTGCTGAATTCTACTACTTATTGATTTGGAATAAGAAGAACAACAATATTCAGGTTAAAGAGGTTGAAGAGTTTGACAAGGGTGTGCTTTCTTAGTGTTGTTGTTGCATCCGAAGAAGAAAGAAATAATAAGGGTAATGATGTTAAAGTTGATTTGGATTTAGATTTGGAGAATAAATTAGAATTGGAATAAAGAGAGATGGAGGTTGAGGATAAAGGTTGGAGGAAGACATCAGGTGCTTGGGTCTTAAGGAAATGGTGACTGGCGGTGGCAGAGGAAGACGAAGGATGAGAGTTGTGAAATTTGGAATTTGGGGAAGAAGATAAAAGGGGTAATTTGGAAATTTTATTAAAAAGTCAACAAAAAATCACGGTTTGGGTACTATTGACACACGGAACCTATCTTTCATGGGTACAACGTTAGTTTTCTTGTTTGATGGGTACTTTTGTCAGCGTTCGCAAAATTTATGGGTACAAATGGTAGTTTTTCCTATTTATAAATAACATCGAAAATAAAAAATCAGAATATATGTTGAAATGTTTTACTTAGTTGTTGCCTAACATTTAGTGAAGGGTGAGGATTATCTCTTCCTTTTGTCTGCTAAACAGACCCCTGTTCAATCCTGGCCTTAGATAGTTTATCCACCTCAGATTGCAACTTTTTTCCGCTCTTTTATAAACTTTTATGCACATGTATTTTTACTTGAAGGTTTCATAGTGGCTTGAGAAGGAGGTTGAATCAAAGAATATATCAACTTTTACTGATTATATATAATCCAAGAAACAGGAGATTATTTCATATTTATCTCATAGTGAAAATGCAGAGAAGAGAAGGGTAAAAAGAATGACACAATGATATATCATGCTTCAATTTTGAAGTACAAAAAAATAACGAAGAAGTTTACCAATGTGATTGATAAACCACTATTTTATGGTTTATCTTGTGCTAATTTGAGTGATTTTTATCAAGTCTTTGAACACTTATTCATACAATTTGCATGATTTTACAATTCATTCCCAATTTTGTTCTATGGTAGAAAACTTGCTTCCTAAGCCTTTAAATTGTGTATTTTAATTCTCCTTTATACCATTCGATGCCATGATCTATGTGCTAAGTGTTTTTAGACTATATAGGGCAGGAATGGCTTAGAGGATGGAGAGGAAGCTTGCAAAAATGGAAGGAGCACAAGAAATAAAGGAGATAACCAGCAAGGATCAACGCGCACGCATGGCTCACGCGTGCGCGTGATTTAGAGATTTTCACAACGACGCGTGCGCGTACCTGATGCATACGCGTGATAAGCGAGATTGCACAGCAACGCGTGCACGTAACTGACGCGTCCGCGTGACATGCGAAGAGGACCATCGACGCGTACGCGTGACTAACGCGTATGCGTGATGTGCGCCACGTGTAGAAATCGCAGAAGACGCTAGGGACGATTTTGGGCTGAGTTTGGACCCAATTTTCGGCCCAGAAACACAGACTAGAGCTAGGGGACAAGCAGAGACTCAAGACACATTCACTTGTACACAGTTTTTAGTTTTAGTTTTTGAATCTGAGAGAGAAAATACTACTTCCTCTAGGGTTCTTCACATTCATAATTTTAGAGTTTTATGCTTTTGATTTGGATATTGAGAAGAGTTACTACCTCCGTTGAAGTTTCTATCATTCTAGTTTGTTTCCTTATTTCCTTGCTCTTTTATCACCCATTTACCCTGTTCAGATTTACATATGGATATCTTTGATTTTTGAATTTATTAATGCAAGAATTATTTTTACATTTAATTTCATTATTGTTTTGAGTATCATCTTTCCTTAATTTATTACTCCAAAATTAGCTTTTATTAATTTAATTTTAGTTACCATGTCTCTTCTCTTTTCCCTTTACATGTCTGCGACATTGGCATCCATGTCAATGGAGTAGACTCTTAACTTGACCTTGGAGTTGATTAATAGGAGACCCTTGAGTTGGAATACTCAAGTGTTAATTTGCAATTGGAAGTTGTTGGCTAACTCTCTAGTCACTAACGCTAATCCTTCTGTAGGAGAGGATTAGGACTTGTGGATTAGAGTTGGCTCAATTACTTGACTTTCCTTTATTCGGTAAAGGTTAACTAAGTAAAAACAACAACCTCTTACTATTACACTTGGGAGAATTCAACAAGGATAGAACTTCCGATTAATCTTCTCCTGGTCAAGGCTTCTCTATTTCAATTACACAAAACCTCTTATTAATTTTCATTACTTTAATTTATAATCATTTATTTTTCTGTTCTCCAACTCTAAAATTTCTCAGAAAAATTCCTAACCAATAAAATAGCACTCTTTTGTCAACTCGTTGGGAGACGACCTGGGAATTCTACTCCCAGTAATTTATTCTTAAATTATGACAACTCTTTCTAAATTGATAAGTGGAATTTTTGTCGGTTAAGAACTGTACTTGCAACGCTGTTCTTATTATAAATTCTTAATTGGCAATTTTTCGCACGTCAATTTTTGGCGCTGTTGCCGGGGAGTTGCAATAGTGTGCTAAATTATTGGTTGGCGTAAATAATTTTAAATTTTCATATTTGCATATTCTATTTTATTTTATTACCATGAGCTGTATGTTTCTTTCATTGAATGACGCGTTCACTACCTGATCCGAGCTTAGCCGCGTTTGATCCTGAAATCGAAAGAACTATATCACATATTAGGCGAGCTCGGCGTCGGTTAGCCTATGAGGGTGGTGAAGTGGTTACTACAAATTAACCAGTCTTATATGAAGGCAAATCTGAAGCGCCATTTGAGGAAGAAACAAGCTCATCTTCTACTGATTCTGTTGATTTACGTGCAGATATTATGGCGAAGCCCAGAAGGATTACTCTTCAGGAAGCAGGAGCTCCGGACTTTACGCTGCAACCGTATCAAGCATGTCATCCAAATCTGTCTACAGATTTTGAACTAAATAATGTGCTAATCAACCTAATACCCAAGTTTTATGGCTTACCTGCTCAAGAACCTATCAAGCACCTTACAGATTTTCAGACAGCCTGCTCAACTACTAGGTGTCATGGCGCAGATGAGACTATTATTTGGCTATATGCCTTCCCGTTTTCTCTTGAGGGGAAGGCAAGGGAGTGGTTCTACACTCAACCTGAAGAAGTTGTTACTAATTGGGATCTTCTCAGAAGGGAATTCCTGGACAAATACTTTCTGGCTGAAGTTCCAGATAGACTGAGGAAAGAAATTTCCTGCATTATTCAAGGTGAATCAGAGACTTTTTATGAGTATTGGGAATGTTTCAGGAATCTCTTAGACTCATGTCCCCACCACAGGATTAACCAGTTGGTATTGATTAGCTATTTTACACAAGGCATGAAGCCTCAAGACAAGACTATATTAGATGCTGCGAGTAATGGCTCTCTGACTATGTATAAGACGGTGACAAAAGTGTGGTAACTGATCACTGATCTAGCTGAGTCTACCCGAAATGCCAGGCATAGAAACAACCATCCCAAGGCTATTACGGAGGTTTCCTCTAGAAGTGAGACTGCTGCTCTCACACAGACTCTGGGAGAGATGACCAACATACTGAAGCAGCTACAGCTGAATCAACAACAACATCAGCCTCCCCCACAACAACTGTGTCAACAGTTAGTTCCTCAGAGAGTGTGCGGAATATGTACCTGCTATACCCATTACACTGATGAGTGTCCCCAACTCCAACAAGAAGACAACACCTTGGCAGCTACTAGCAACTATTACAACCGTCCAGATCAAGGATACTATCAACAAGACGGTAATTATAACTAAGGTAGAAATTACAATCAAGGTTGGCAAGACAACTCCAACCAGGGATGGAGAGATAATTCCAACTAAGGGTGGAGAGACAACTCCAACCAAGGAAGAAGGGACAACTACAACCGAGGAGGCAGAGACAACGGAGGAAATCAGAGGTAGAACAACAACAACAGACAGCAGAACCAAAATCATCCTTACCGAGCACCTCGCCAAAGGCAGTCCCAAGCGCCTCAGGACAACCAACAGCAGGCCCCTCAAATCACTTACCCCCCTTCTTCCTCTAATGATGAGATGCTTCGCTCTATTGCGCAAGGACAACAAGACATTCAAAATACAATTAACTCTTCTATAAATGGTCTTAGCTCCACCATACAAGCTCTCATCTCCCAGATGGAATCATTAACTACCCCCAACAATCAACCTTCAAGGTCCAGTGCACTTTCTTCTCAACCCTTACCTAACCCAAAGGGTGGAATCAATGCCATTACTTTGAGGTCCGAAATCACAGTGCAAGAGAAGAGACATGAGGAGCCAAGCTCAAAGGAAGATATTCAAGTTGAAGACATTGTTGAGGTAGAGGACGTTGAAGAGGAGGATGAAGTACAAGACATAGTTGAAGAAAAAGCAGGTCATCCAAAGAATGGAGTACCAAAAGAAGATAAAATTACAAGAGAAGCCATTCCCATTCCATTTTCACACCTTGCTATGAAATCCAAGAAGCAGATAGAGCTAAACCCCAAGATGGTGGAGATCTTCTAAAAGGTTAAGGTAACGATTCCCCTTTTTGATGCCATTCGCCAGGTACCTATGTATGCTAAGTTTCTAAAAGATTTATGCATGAATAAAGATAAAATACATGATTTTGAAACTATCCATCTAGATAGCTCTATTTCTGCTTTAATGGGTGTTGTACCAGAAAAATGTAGTGATCTGGGTCCATGCATAGTTACTATTACTATTGAGGGTGTACAATTTTTTTACTGCATGTGTGAGTATTATGCCATTATTTGTATATGATGCTTTAAGGCTCCCTCCCTTAAAAAGGTCGACAGCACATTTTTTTTGGCAGATAAAAGTATAATCTCGGTGGTTAGAGTTGCTGAGGACGTGCTGGTAAGCATTAAGGGGCTCACATTCCCTATTGACTTCTACATCTTGGAGATGCCCTCTAATGACTCAGGAAGACCATCATCCATCCTGCTTGCAAGGCCATTTCTGAAGACTTCAATGTTCAAATTGGTTACCTTCTCAGGAACTTACTCTTTTGAAATAGATGGCAGAACAGTGAGCTTCAACCTGGATAAAGCCATGAAGCACCCTCCGGAAGATCACTCCATCTTCCAGTGTGACATCATTAATGAAACTGTAGCTGCAGTTCACCAAGAAGAAGTAGAAGAGATACACATGGAGCAAGGTGCAAGTGTGGGGAAACCCTCTGAACAAGATGAAGACACTTTGCCACCATCACCAGCTCCAGATGATCAATTGCCTAGCAATGAGCAGAAAATGGAGTTGAAGCCCCTTCCACCCCACCTCAAGTATGCTTACCTTGAGGATAATCAGAAGCTCCCAGTTATTATTGCAAGGGAACTAACTTCCTAACAGGAGGAGCAGCTGCTTAGTGTGCTGAAAAGACACAAAAAAGCAATTGGATAGAGCTTGGCGGATATAGTAGGCATCAGCCCTCAAGTTTGTGAGCACCGGATATTTTTACAAGAGAGAGCACGGCCTATTTGTCAACCTCAAAGGTGGCTGAACCCCACCATTCTAGAGGTTGTCAGGAAGGAAGTGACCAGGTTGCTTGAAGCTGACATCATCTATCCAATCTCGGATAGTGAAGGGGTCAGCCCAGTACAAGTGGTGCCCAAGAAGTCTGGAGTCACAACAGTGAAAAATGAGCATAGAGAGCTCCTGACAACTAGAGTGCAGAATTCCAGAAGGGTATGCATTGATTATAGGTGCCTCAACCAGGCTACTCGCAAGGATCACTACCCATTGCCCTTCATCGATCAGATGCTTGATCGCCTGTCAGGTAAATCACACTACTGTTTTCTAGATTGTTACATTGGCTATTTTCAAATTCATATAGCTCCTGAAGATCAGAAGATGACTACTTTTACATGTCCCTTTGGAACGTATGCATACAAGAGGATGCCTTTCGGCTTATGTAATGCACCAGCTACGTTTCAAAGGTGCATGATAAGTATTTTCTCAGATCTTCCTGAGAGCTGTATGGAAGTTTTTATGGATGACTTTAGTGTGTATGGTGATTCATTCAACCTTTGCTTGGATAGTTTAGCTAGAGTATTAGACAGGTGTGTTAGTTCAAACCTTGTATTAAATTTTGAAAATGTCATTTTATGGTTAAACAAGGTATTGTTCTAGGACATGTTGTTTCTAATACTGCTATTTCTGTAGATCCAGCAAAGGTAGATGTGATTTCTAGTTTATCTTACCCCTCCTCCGTGAGGAAAGTCCATTCGATCCTTGGTCATGCAGGTTTTTACCGAAGATTTATCAAGGACTTCACTAAGGTAGCATTGCCTTTATCCCGACTACTGCAGAAGGATGTCGAGTTCGAGCTGAGTGAGGACTGCATGGAAGCATTTGATAAGCTGAAGATCGCCTTGACTCAAGCTCCGATTGTGAGAGGACCCGACTGGAGCCAGCCATTTGAGATTATGTGTGATGCCTCCAACCATGTAGTAGGAGCGGCGCTAGCTTAGCGCTAAGGTAAGGACCCTTTTATAATTGCTTATGCTTCTAAGACCTTAGACGCTGCCCAGTCTAATTATACTACCACTGAAAAAGAGCTTTTAGCTATTGTTTTTGCTCTGGATAAATTTCGAGCCTACTTACTTGGTACTAAGGTGGTAGTATACTCGGACCATGCAGCTCTAAAATATTTGTTAGCTAAAAAATAGTCCAAACCAAGGTTAATACAATGGATATTGTTGCTGTAAGAATTTGATTTAGAAATCAAAGATAGGAGTAGTTCCCAGAATTTAGTGGTGAACCACTTGAGTCGCCTAGAGCACATTAAGAGTGACTCCACTCCTATCAATGATGCTTTTCTATTTGATAGATTGCATGCAATATCTGAGGTAGTTCCTTGGTATGCACCTATAGCTAATTATTTAGTTAGTCATACCTTGCCTCCCAATTTTACTAAGCATCAAAAGGACAAGCTGAAAAGCAAGTGCAAATATTATATATGGGATGACCCATATTTATGGAGGTATGGTGCTGACCAGATAATTAGAAGGTGTGTGCCTCAATCAGAATTTCAGTCAATTTTAGAGGCCTGCCACTCCTCTGAGAGTGGTGGACATTTTGGTCCTGAACGAACAGCTAGAAAAATTTTAGACTGTGGATTCTAGTGGCCCACTCTTTTTAAGGATGCTACTGCCTTCTGTAAATCTTGATCCCCATGCCAAAGGTTTGGGAATATATCCAAGAGAGATGAGATGCCCCAACAACTTATGTTGTTCCGTGAAATTTTTATGTTTGGGGCATTGACTTCATGGGTCCATTTCCAAACTCTAGTGGTTTCTTATACATATTGTTATCTGTTGATTATGTTTTCAAATGGGTGGAAGCAATTTCTACCTATACTGATGATGCTGAAGTTGTTGTCTCCTTTGTTAGAAATCATATTATCTGTCACTTTGGATCACAACGAGCAATCGTGAGTGATCAAGGCACTCATTTTTGTAACAGGAGATTGACAGGTCTACTAAAGACACATGGCATTGTGCAGAAGGTAGCAACAGCTTACCACCCTCAGACCAATGGGCAAGTCGAGGTGTCTAACAGAGAGATAAAACACATATTGGAGAAGATTGTCAAGCCTCATAGGAAGGACTGGAGCACCAGACTTGTAGATGCACTCTAAGCTTATCGGACAGCATACAAGACACCCATCGGAATGAGTCCCTTTCGCCTAGTATACGGAAAGGCTTGTCACCTCCCAATGGAGGTGGACCACAAGGATTTCTGGACTGTAAGGGAATGCAACATGGGATTTGAGAAAGCCGGTGCTGAAAGGAAGCTACAACTAGCAGAACTGGAGAACCTTCGACTCGAAGCATATGACAACTCCAGACTATACAAAGAAAGGGTGAAGGCTGTGCATGACAAACATATCAAGCGAAGAGAGTTCAGACCTGGGTAACTAGTTCTCCTTTACAACTCTAGGTTGAGGCTTATGCCAGGCAAGCTGAGATCAAGGTGGGAAGGTACCTATAGAGTAGAGAAGGCAGAGCCATACAGAGTCTTCCACCTGAGTCATCCTGTAAGCTCCAAATTCATCAAAGTCAATGGCCACCGCTTGAAGCTGTATCATGGTGAGAAAATGAAGGACAATAAAGAGCTAGAGGTCTTCCTCTTGGAGGATCCACCAACAGAAGAAGATTGAGCTTGTGGACCGTCCAACTTAAGGACGTAAAAGCAAAGTGCTAGGTGGGAGACAACCCACCATGGTATGATCGTTTCTTTTCATTCCTAGTTTTATTTTATTTTGTTTTTATCAGTGTTCATCCATAATTTCTGCATAATCACCTGCATTCTGCATAAAAAAAATGCATTCAACGCGCAAGCATCTAGGACGCGCACACGTTTCTTGTGAATGCAAAAAGAATAGGAATTGAACAGAGAGTTACGCGGGATTGGTGCTGGAACCATGCTCTGTGCGCAAACAAGCCCACGCGTACGCGTACTTCACGCGTGCGCTTCGCTTGTGTTGTTAGCCACCCACGCGTAAGCGTCCATGACGCGTACGTGTGACCCTGGAATTCAGCATAAATGAGTGTTTGAACAGAGAGTTGTGATGACCTCGCGCTGGAACTGTGCTATAGGCAGAAATTAACCCACGCGTATGCGCCCCTGACGCGTCCGCGTTAGTTTCACTATGTGGCTATCCACGCATGCACGTACCTGACGCGCACGCGTCATATGTCTTTTTGGCTTCAGTGCAGTACAACCCGAGAGTTGTGCGTGCGCGTGGCTGCTCTCGCGCGATTCGCACGACCAAGGGCATGCGTACGCGTGCTATACGAGTACGCGTCGCATGTGCTGCCTCACCTACACAGTACGCTGCCCAGATTTTATCTTTCCCCCTCCCTAATCCTACTTGTTTTTCATTCATAATTCTTTCTTCTTTCTTCTTCCTTCTTTCTTCATTATTCCTTCTTACTATCTACTACTTTCTTCCTCCATTTTTCATCTTCTACCTCAAGTTCTTTTCTTCCTCCCATTTACTATTTCATTTTTCTTTCATTATTGCATATTAATAATTTATTTTTCTTCTCAATTTTTATTAGCATAGTTATTTGTGGTTTCTTTTGCATCCTTTTTCCATGCATTTTTATGTTGGTGTTGGAGTTCTATTTGGGCAATACATTTTTATCATAAAGCTTGTGAATACTATGAGGAGTGATTTGACAATTGTCATGTAATTTTGGCTCTCATATACATTTGGATCCATTAGTTTCATTCCAATTTTAACTTGCACACCAAGTGTTTGTGAAAGCGCTCTCATGGCATTCTGAATCATATTTTACTCTTACACTTTAATGCCTCTTTTTCACAACACTTGTACTCCATATGTATTTGGGATTATCATTCACAATTGTAATCATAGAAGTGTTCTTTAATTTGGCACATTTAAGAATTGATGCTTGAGTTATGCTTCTCATGCCTATTACTTGCATGCTTTTACCCTCTTGCATCTAATTATTATGAATTGCCTTCTTGCTCTTAATTGATGTCTTACCTACATGTTATAGCTACCATGTATTTAAGCTATCATCTTTTCTTTGACTTTCATTATCACTTGGAATTTCTTCCTTGCGGTTCTTTAGTTATCTATATTTAACATTCTCCCTCTTTCTTTCTTCCTTAGTCATGAGTACTAAGAAAGAAAAAGAGAAGGCCACTGATAAAACACCAGCAAAGGGAGGAACCAAGAAAACACCGACTAAGGCGCCACCATCAACAAGCGTCAAGCCGCCAACAAAGCGGGTGAAGAGGATCATTAATGTTGATGAAGCAGAGGAAGCCTTTCTCGCACGGGACTCCACATAGTTCACTAACCGTTACTGCGAGCAGATATTCCACATCCTAGCTGAGAGGAACTACAATAATGAGCATCTACTCATTGTCCCAACACACTTTGTTGATTTTGTGGAGCCCCACATCGAAAGGAGACAGTGGGGATTTTCGAGGAGGCAGCCGCGGGAGGCCAACTTATCATGGGTAGTTGAATTCTACTCCAACTTCTACTCGCCTACCCTGTAGACTGTCTATGTTCGTCAGCAACAAGTCCCTGTCTCCGAGAGTGCCATACAGCGAGCACTGGATCTTCCACCTAGCCCAGAGGGATTGGATGCATATCAAGAGGCCTCTATTAAGCGCCAGATGTATCAGTTCGACTGGGATAGCGTCCTTGGAGTTATAGCCCAACCTGGCAGCACCTGGATCTATGGGCAGCATCGGTCAAAACCCAAGAGCATCTCAGCCCAATCACTTACCTTTGAGGCTCGCGTGTGGGCACAGATTATGTCCCACTATATCTCTTCGAGCACTCACGAGTCCACCTTCACAGCGGACATGGCTATTCTCATCTGGTGCATCCTGACAAAGCAACCCCTCAACCTGCCCCGACACATCCAGCAAGCCATGGGACACGTGCAGATAGTGGGTAAGCTGCCTTTTCCCGCATTGGTTTTAGATTTAGTCTCTGCAGCAGGTGTGTCCTATTGGGCAGGAGTATGTCCCGAATGGGAAATACATCAGACCACTAGTTCCTTCGGCAAGCCGGCCTCCAGGCCCATCTTTGGATACTCCTCCTTCTTCTACTCCACCTTCATCTACACCACAAGCACCATCCACCCATCAGATGTTCCTTCAAGTCCTTAAGCGGTTCGACCGGCAAGACCGGCGGATGGAGCAAATAGAGCGCCGTAACAAGTGCCGATACAACTATCTGAAGGAACTCATCGTTGGTACTTGATGAATGTAATATTCTTATGCCGATTAGAAATTAGCAATGAATCCAATTGTGAGTATAGTCTAACCAACACGCAAATATCGCATCAAACAATTCTAAAATCTATGACCGAGAATATCAATCCCGAGTCGTTCGCCCTAGGAATTGCCTTAGAATGCACATCATTGATTAGGAAGTCTTTTGTTGTTTTGAGAGTTGGTGCAAGAATTCAAGTTAACAAAAGTAAACAACAATTAGTTGAGATAAGAGCCTTGGCTAAGGGTAAGTATTGGAAGTTCCATCATTATAGTTTCCTTCAGTTGTGATAAGAGTTGATTATTGCTTCACTTAGTTAACTCCCTAATAATGGAGAAAAGTCAAATGAGAGTAACTAACTTAAATCACAAGTCCTAGTCTCACCATAGGGAAGTCTAGCTTTAGTGCACTCCAAGTCAATTAGCAATTCTCAATTCCTAATCAACAATTGATATCCACTACTCAAGTGTCTCCAATAACTCAACCCCTAAGCCAAGTAAGAGAAATCTACTCCATAGCTAGGGTTGTCATTATCACAAACAATTGGTAGGCAATCATAGAAGACATGATGTAATTGAGAGAAAATAATTGAATTAAAGCTATCTAATCCAAGCAATCATCAACAATCAAGCAATTGAATGAAATTCCTCAATTCATTAACCAAAATTCAAAGTAACAAAGTCACAAATCTGGATCCAAATGAATGAATCAAAATAGCACTTAATTGAGAGTAGAAGAAGAGTAGATCTACAACTTGCATCAAAGTAAAAGTGAATTAGCAATAGATCTCACTAAGAATTTCAAGGAGAATTGCAATGGAGAGAGTAAAATTCTAGAGAGAAGTTGGAGTTTCTCTCTATAAAAATATAACGTAACTAACTACCCAAAATATCTAGAATTATCACTAATTGTCCTAACCCCTAATCTTTGGTCTTTTTAAGCTTTTCCCTCTAGAATTCAGGCCCAAAACAGGGCCTGCAACTGCCTGAAATTGCTGGTCATGTTTTCTTCTTAAAAAATCACGTCCACCCATCGGCGCGTACATGCACAATACGCGTACGCGTCAATGGGATTTTTCGCGACCTACGCGCAGGCGCACAGTGCGCGCGTGTCCAAGGAATTATGGCCCAGCCATATAAGCGCGCCGGCTTCTCGTTTCGGCTCCATCACGCCGGCTCTGAGGGTGCACATCCGCGTGTACGTGTAAGGTGCGCGTGCGCGCCCATGCTCAAACTCCAAAAATCTAATTTATTCCATGCTCCTTGCATTCATGCATGCTTCCTTCACTCCTCTTAGCTATTTTTGCCCTATAACTTCTAAAACCACTTAACAAATGGATCACGGCATCGAATGGTAATAGAGGAGGATTACAATATATCAATTTTGATGCAAAAGAAGCATGTTTTCATCTATGAAGCAAAATGGGAAAAGGAACACAAAATCATACAGTTTTATATGAATAAGTGTGGAAGATCATTGATAAAACCCATAAAATCTATACATGATAAACCCTAAAAATGGGGTTTATCAACCTCCCCACACTTAAAGTATAGCATGTCCTCATACTAAAGGAAAGCAAAAGATCAAAGGATCACAAGGGAATGAGACTCATGGGATGCAATCTACCTACATGAATACAATCTACTTGGTCAAGAGCAATTCAATCTTCCTAGAACACATGTATATATGAACATAGGGCAAGATGATGGGCAATGTATGAACTCTACCAATTCTAGTCGTCAAAGTGAAGTATGCATAGCTTTTATGAAGAACGCTCGCGAGAGCCAGGAACAAGGAATTGGGCTTCGAACCCCTCACGGGAAGTATTTGCACTCTATTCGCTCGGTGTATAGGGTTGATCACTCAATTCTCCCCTACTTCATGCTTTTCCAAAATTTGTTCTTCCTCTAACAATCAACAATTTTTCTATGCATGCATACATATATCATGAGGTCTTTCCTTAGGTTGTAATGGGGTTAGGGTTAAGGTAGGGTTATATATTTGGCTAAGTAGGCTATGAATTGAATCCTTTGATTAACTTAAGCTCCCCTCCTAACCTATATAACATCCTATACAATTATGTACTATCGTAACTACCCGTTCCTCACTCTTTCACATACTCATGCATTTACTTTGATCATTATACATATGCATTGATTTGTCTTTAGGTATTACTTTGGGGCATTTTGTCCCCTTTTATTGCTTCTCTTTTTCTTTTTTTTTTCTATATAAAATTTCTTTTCTTTTTCTCTTTTTTTTTTCTTTTTGTTTTTCTCATTTTTTTTCTTTCTACTATATACAAGAATATCAATGCATAAGGTCTATACATTTAATCAACTCATGAGTATGTATCCACTTCCCAATATTTTTAACAAAAACAACAATATGCTCTTACCTCAACCAATGTCCCTCCCGCCCCCGCCCGCCGTTTTCCCACACTTAAATGACACACACACTCTAGCCTAAGATTTTCAAGGATTCACATAGGGACATTCATGGTTTTGCGCTTCTTGGCTTGTGATGTCCTAAAATTGAGAATAAGTGGGTTAAACGTAGGCTCAAAGTTGGTTGCAAAGGTTGTTATAAGGTAAGGTCATTTGGGTAAGTAGCTAAGTGAATTGATGGCCTCAATCACGTACATACATTCATACATATAATAATGGACATATAGAGTCAAACATATTAAAGATCACAATCATAGAGAGAGAACAATGCACATAAGAAAGAAAGTAAATGGCTAGAAGATGTAGCCACGCAATTAGGCTTAAATATCACTTGCTTGTGTTCTTGGCTCAAAATCTATGTTCCGAATTACATTCTTCAAACAAGCTTAGCATAAAAAATTTTCAAAATTTTTCAAAATTGGTAGGGTTACCTTAAAATTCTAGCTTCCTAGGAAAGAAGTCATTACTCTAACCAAGTGGACTTATTGAAAGATAACTAACATGCAAAGGATGTCAAAAAATGAAAAACCTAATCATGCAATCTATCCTAATTAACAAAAGAGATTCAAAATTTATTCAGGTGTTACCTATGAAGACTGGTCGGCTGGCCGACCGACCTCCCCTCACTTAGAAGTTGGCACGGTCCTCCGTGCCTTGGGTGAGACGTAGTGGTTGATCGGCTTTCGAGTGTCCAACATCTTCTCCATTATAACTATCTTCATTGTCGGTGCCGGTGGACGTGGAAATTTCTGGTTCTTCCATAGGTGGTGCTAGGCAACATAGAAGCTTCTTGACAAAAGTGTATCGGCGTTGGTTGTGCCGCTCATAACGATCGAGCTTCTTGTGGAGGTCCTCTATGCGTTGCATGAATGATTTTTGGTGGTACAGTTGAGGTGGTGGGAATGCTCATGGGATGGCTAAGTTCGGATCCTCGGTGTCCGCCGGAGGGTAGAGATATCTCCCGTTTGGAACAACATCGTCGTCTATAGGGATCATGGCCCTCCGATCCTTGGTCTCTCGGGGAACACCTGCTGCGGCAACTAACTCGGTCACTAGAGCGGGAAAGGGTAGGTTCCCCTTAGCGTGGATGCGGTCCATAGCTTGGCGAATGAGACGGGGAATATGCACCGGTCTCTCTGTGAGGACACACCAAACCAACAAGGCTAACTCGGCGGTGATCGATGAGCCATGGGTGCTTGGAAGCACATAATGGGTTAGAATTTGGGCCCATGCCTGAGCCTCCCTAGTGAAAAAATATGCGGTGATGCCCTAGGGCCGGGGTCTCATCCTCGCTCGAATCCAGAATGATTCGGGTATTGCAATGATCTTGAGGACGGCATTCCAATCAAACTCATATTCGCATAGTGTCGACAAAATCTCTTGATATGCATTAATCCCATCCGCTAGCGGTCCAGTCTTAAGCACACTTTGAATGGCCTTCTCTGTGACGGGAACTTATCTTCGGCATACAAATACCGATGCAAGGGATGATGAGTGGTAATTGGTGTAAAATTCTATCACCCAGGACAAGTTTGCTTCACGTGGCTTCCTCAATAGGAATGCCCATTGCCGCCGCTCGATGCGGGGCATCACTAGCGGAATGACATGAGCCGAAGTGGCTAGAAGAGGCTCCGCATGATAGTTCCTTTCTTTGATCAAGGGGTAGACAAGTTCGCAGTATCGGTTGGGGAACTTGTTCGGATCCCTTGCCGGGTTGTCCTTTTCCAAAACATCAATGTTAGCAATGCTCCTTGTCTTATTGAGGAGGGGCTTGGCTCTTGGCGCTTGGTGTGCTTTGCTAGTGGACTGTAGGGGTGCCTTTTTGGATGCTTTTCCCTTGTCTTTCTTGATAACCATCCTAGAAAAGAGGGAAAGGTGGCAAAATTAAACTTAAAGAAGCACCGAGAAATAATAATCATGCAAGTGACAAAGCATAAGAGAATAACTGACCTAGATACATGACAGCTGCAACATGTAACTAAGGCAACAATGAAAATCATGGTCAATCGCTAGCATGGGATGTATCAGTGGTATAGGCATGCAAACAAGAAGCATGAGAAGCATACACTCTCAACATCAATAACACGAGGCAAGAGTTAAGGGATGAGTATGTAGAAATGAAGCAAGAAAAATAGTAAGCTCAATGCACATGTGAACAAGCAAGTTAATGAGAAAGGATACTAAAATAGAAGACACTAAGTCAAATTTAACTTCAAAAAGTCATGTATGCCTTCCATCAAACACTTGGTGTGCATCCCTTTTTATGACAAAATTTAGAGAAGGGAGACAATGTAACATCTCACAAAGCATCATCACTCATCATAGCATAACACACATTACAAGAAAAATCAATTAAGACAATCCAACTCATCAATGCAAGAGTAATCCTCACTCTTAACACCCATAAGAAAATGAAAAAGAAAGAAAATCTAACAAACAAACAAAACATGAATGAGAACTAACTAAGAGGAGGAGCAAGGGAATGCAACTAATGAAAGGAAGAAAGAAAAAAGAGAACTAAACAAGAAAAAATGAGGAATACCTTGAGAAGAAGAGGAGAAATAGGGTATGTAAGTGAGAGAGGAGATAGTGGGTGGTATAAGAGAAGATAGGAGAAAGAGAGGTGTGGGACCGCCAGAGGTGGTGGTTGCCGCTGCTGGTGGTCGGAGGAGAGGTGGTAGAAGTGGTAGGAGGGGATAGAAGTAAAGAAGAATGGTGAAGGTAGGAAGAGGGGAGTAAAATTGAAAAAGAGGCGCGCTACAATGTAATTGATTCGCGAGACTGGCGCGCGCGCGGCATGCACGCGTGCGCGTGCCTGGGCAAATTATAGGATGGACGCGGACGCGTCGAGTGCGCGTACGTGTGAAGTGGTGGTGTGCAGGTGTGTGCGCGAACTCCAGGTGCGCTTGTGCTTGCGTCTGGGTTATGCCCTCAGCACAATGTGGGCACAACTTTGGCTCAAATCTCGAGAAACAGTACTAGAAGTTGAATTTACACGATCGACGCGAACACGCACGGTGTGCTTGCACGTCGATGAGCATTTTGTTCGAGGTACGCGTGCGCGCCAGGTGTGCATACGCGTGAGTAGAGGAAGGCGAAAGGCATAATATTGGCACAACATAGGCATAACTCTTGGGAAAATGGCTCAGGATTGCAGGTGGCATCATCGACGTGTACGCGCGCTTTGCGCGAATAGGGCCATGGACGCGTACGCGCCAGGTGCGCGCACGTGTGACTAGCATTAGGCCTAGGGCTCAGTGTTGGCCCGAAATTGGCACAACTCTCTGGAAAATGATCCAGGAGCTGCGAATGGCCTATGGGTGCGTACGTGTATAGTGCGCGCACGCACCCCCCTCCCCCCCTTTTTTTTTCAGAGACATGAAGAATGCCTAATTATCCTGGATTTAGTGGCCAAATAAGCCAAAGGGCTCAAAAACACCCAAAACTCAATGCAACACCTAAAGATTGGGTGTTTTCTACCACACAATCAATCCTCCTACTGAAAAAATCAATGCAAATCTTCATGAACAAGTTATCTAAGGTAGTCACAATTAAATTTAACCACAAAAAACTATAGCTAAGCAATCACAAAACCATGAAGAATTCAAGAACTATATACAAAAAGGGCAAAAAGGATAGATCTCATCAAAGTGGGGTATCTCCCACCTAGCACTTTTGTTTAATAGTCCTTAAGTTGGACTTTCACTAGCTCATTGCTCTTTGCCAAGAGGTACATCTTCCAAAAAGAATACCTCAATCTCCTTGTTGCTCTTCATTTGCTCACCATGATATAACTTGAGACGGTGCCCATTGACCTTGAAGATATCCGGACTTGAGGGATGGCACAAATGGTAAACCCCATAGGGTTTCGCTTTCTCTACTTGATATGGGCCTTCCCATTTCGACCTTAGTTTTCCGGGCAACAATCTCAATCTTGAATTGTAAAGGAAGACTAGATCATCGGCTCTAAATTCTTTACCTTTTATGTTATTATCATGCACGGCTTTCATTTTCTTCTTGTAAAGTCTAGAGTTCTCATAAGCTGCAAGCCTCAAACATTTCAACTCCGCTAGTTGTAGCTTCTTCTCAACTCCGACTCCACCCAAACTTGTATTGCACTCCTTAATGGCCCAATATGCCTTGTGCTCTATCTCCACCAGTAAGTGGCAAGCTTTGCCATACACTAACCGAAAGGGGCTCATGCCAATTGGCATTTTGTATGCCGTTCGGTAGGCCCATAATGCATCGGTGAGCTTAGCACTCCAATCTTTTCTATTGGGCTTCACAATTCTTTCCAATATGCGTTTAATCTCCCGATTGGAAATCTCGGCTTGGCCGTTTGTCTGTGGGTGGTAGGCCATAGCTACTTTATGCATGATGCCATATTTCTTCATTAGCCTTTCTATTCTCCTATTGCAAAAATGTGAGCCTTGGTCACTCACGATTGCTCGTGGAGTCCCAAATCTACAAATGATGTTATTTCTCACAAAGGAAAGGACCACATTAGCATCATCCGTCCGGGTGGGTATCGCTTCCACCCATTTGGACGCATAATCAACGGCAAGTAGAATGTAGAGAAAACCATTAGAATTTGGGAATGGCCCCATGAAGTCGATACCCCACACATCAAAAATCTCACAAAATAGCATGGTTTGTTGGGGGATTTCATCCTTCTTGGAGATATTACCAAATCTAATACATTGAGAACAAGATTTACAAAAATGAGAAGAGTCCTTGAAAAAGGTTGGCCACCAAAATCCACAATCTAGGATTTTTCTTGCCGTTCTTTGGGGTCCAAAATGGCCTCCTCCTTCGGAGGAGTGGCAAGCTTCCAAGATTGAGTGAAATTCGGTTTGTGGAATGCACCTCCGAATTACTTGATCCGTCCCACATCTCCAAAGGTATGGGTCATCCCACACATAGTATTTGGATTCACTTTTTAGCTTATCTCTTTGATGTTTGGAGAGATTAGGAGGGAAGAAGCGAGATACCAAGTAATTGGCAATTGGTGAATACCAAGGAATGGTTTCCGAGATTGCATGCAACCCCTCAAAGGGAAAAGAGTCATTAATAGAAGTGGTATCGCCTTTGGTGTGTTCAAGGCGACTTAAGTGATCCGCCACTAGGTTTTGCGTACCACTCCTATCCTTAATTTCCAAGTCAAATTCTTGCAACAATAAAACCCATCTAATCAATCTCGGTTTGGATTCCTTCTTAGCCAACAAATACTTTAGCACCGCATGATCCGAGTACACTACCACCTTTGAACCAAGTAGATATGCTCGGAACTTGTCCAAGGCGAAAACTATTGCCAATAGTTCTTTTTCGGTGGTAGTGTAGTTGGATTGGGCTCCATCTAGTGTTTTTGATGCATAAGCTATGACATATGGATTCTTACCCTCGCGTTATGCTAATGCGGCTCCCACGGTAAAATTTGAATCATCACACATTATTTCAAATGGCCGACTCCAATCCGGCCCTCGCATGATGGGAGCTTGGGTCAATGCTACCTTGAGCTTGTCAAAAGCCTCCATGCATTCCTTGATTAGATCAAAATCAATGTCCTTTTGCAACAATATTGATAGAGGCAATGCTACCTTGCTAAAGTCCTTTATGAATCTTCGATAAAATTCTGTATGTTCAAGGAAGGAACGGACTTCCCTCTCGGAAGAGGGGTAAGGCAAGCTAGATATAACATTGATCTTTGCAGGGTCTACAAAAATACCATCTTTGGAAATAATATATCCTAAAACAATGCCTTGTCTAACCATGAAATGGCACTTCTCAAAATTCAAGACAAGGTTGGCCTTAGTACATCTTTCAAAAACTTTTTCAAGGTTATCCAAGCAATGATCAAAAGAATCATCATATACTGTGAAGTCATCCATGAATACCTCCATACATTGCTCTAGAAAGTCCACAAATATACTCATCATGCACATTTGGAAAGTTGTCGGTGCATTGCATAAGCCGAATGGCATACGCTTATAGGCATAAGTTCCAAAAGGGCAAGTAAATGTTGTTTTTTCTTGGTCCTCTAGAGCAATGTGTATTTGGAAGTACCCCGAATAGCCATCTAGAAAACAATAATGGGATTTACCGGATAATCGATCGAGCATTTGATCGATAAACGAAAGTGAAAAGTGATCTTTTCTAGTGGCCGAGTTCAACCTTCGGTAGTCTATGCATACTCGCCAAGAGTTTTGCACCCGTGTTACTTTGAGCTCCCCGCTTTCATTCTTGATTGTGGTTACCCCGGATTTCTTTGGCTCAACTTGAACGGGACTCACTCATTCACTATCCGAAATGGGGTAGATGATGTCCGCCTCAAGTAACCGGGTTACCTCCTTCTTGACAACCTCTAAAATGGTAGGGTTCAATCGCCTTTGAGGTTGTCTAACGGGTCTAGCTTCTTCTTCTAAGAAGATCCGGTGCTCACACACTTGGGGACTTATCCCCGCTAGATCCGCCAAGCTCCACCCTATTGCCCTTTTGTTCTTCCTCAAAACACATAGCAATTTCTCTTCTTGTTGAGGATTTAGTTCCCTTGCTATAATCACCGGAAACTTGTGGGCTTCATCAAGGTATGAGTACTTTAGGTGGGGTGGTAGTGGCTTCAATTCTAGTTTTTTCTCTTGACTCGACACTTGAACTTCTTCATTTGGGTCTTCACTATTTTTTTCAATCATATGTTTCTCATCTAGCTTTGCATAATGCACTACGGCCACAATGTTGTCAATTGGGTCACACCGAAATATAGAGTGGTTCTCCGGTGGGTGCCTCATTGCTTCTTCTAAGCTAAAACTTACAACTCTCCCATCTATCTCAAATGAGTAGGTTTTCGAATGGGCATCCAACTTGAATCTAGAGGTCCTCAAAAATGGCCTCCTGAGTAGGATAGATAATGTCCTTTCGGATTCACTTGGTGGCATCTCAAGGATATGAAAATCAATTGGAAATACTAAACCCTTTATGTTGACCAACAGATCGTCCACAATACCCGTCACGGTTATTATGCTCTTGTCCGCCAAGACAGACCTAGCCGCCGACCGCTTCAACGGTGGGAGCTTCAATATATGATAAATGGAAAGGGGCATAATGCTAACGCATGCACCGAGGTCACACATACAATTAATGAATTGGACTCCATCAATGATACAAGAGACTAAACAAGGGCCCGGATCAACACACTTTTCCAAAATGGCTCCCATCAAAGCCGAAATAAAACTCCCCAATGGAATGGTTTCTAACTCATGGATTCTATCTTTGTTCATACACAAGTCCTTAAGAAATTTCGCATATTTAGGCACTTGATGTATAGCATCAAAGAGAGGGATGGTTACCTCCACTTTCTTGAACATCTCTACCATTTTTGGGTCAAGTTCTACACGCTTCTTAGCCTTTCTTGCCAACGTAGGAAAAGGAATCGATTGAGCCACTTCCTCTAAGACTTGCTCCTTTCTAGGGGCTTCACTCCTTGGTTGAGGGTCTTCATCTTCAACTATCACATGTGGTTCCTCCTCCACTTCAATTTCTTCTATCTCAACTCCATTCTCCTCTTGAGTAACTATCATTGGACTAGGTGCCTTTGAGTCTGATGAGCGGATAATTAATACCCTTTTTGGCATTGTTTTTACATAATTTTTAGTATGTTTTAGCTACTTTTTATTATATTTTTATTATTTTTATGCAAAAGTCACATTTTTGGACTTTATTATGAGTTTCTGTGTTTTTCTATAATTTCAGGTATTTTTTGGCTGAAATTGAGGGACCTGAGCAAAAATCTGATTCAGAGGCTGAAAAAGGACTGCAAATGTTGTTGGATTCTGACCCTCCTGCACTCGAAGTGGATTTTCTAGAGTTACAGAGGCTCAATTGGCGCGGTCTCAATTGCGTTGGAAAGTAGACATTCTGGGCTTTTCAGCAATATATAATATTCCATACTTTTTCCGGAATTTGATGGCCCAAACTGGCATCCAAAGCCAGCCTAAAAATTTCTGGCGTAAAACGCCCAAACTAGCACCCAAGCTGACGTTTAACTCCAGGAACAGCCTATGCACGTGAAAGCTTCAATGCTCAGCCCAAGCACACACCAAGTGGGTCCCATAAGTGGATTTCTGCACTATCTGCACTTAGTTACTCATTTTCTGTAAACCTAGGTTACTAGTTTAGTATAAAAACTACTTTTAGAGATTTATTTTACATCTTTGGACTATCTTTTGATCACTTTGATCTGAGGACCATTGTTCACATTTTGGAGGCTGGCCTCACGGCCATGCCTAGACCTTTTTCACTTATGTATTTTCAACGGTCGAGTTTCTACACCCCATAGATTAAGGTGTGGAGCTCTGCTGTTCTTCATGAATTAATGCAATTACTACTATTTTCTATTCAATTCACGCCTACTTCTTCTCCAAGATATACTCTTGTTCTTAATTCAGTTAAGTCAGAATGAAGGGGTGACCCGTGACAATCACCCAATCTTCGTTACTCGCTTAGTCAAGATCCGCATGCCTGACAACCACAGAGCGGTCTACATGATGTTCAACGTAGTCATTGGACGATAGCCAGAGTATATTCTCTTGGATATCTAATACACGGACCAAGTCTGTGAGATTAGTATCTTCGTGGTATAGGCTAGAATTATTGGCAGCATTCCTGTATCCGGAAAGTCTAAACCTTGTCTGTGGTATTCCGAGTAGGATCCGGGAAGGGATGACTGTGACGAGCTTCAAACCTGCGAATGTTGGGCGCAAGTGACAGTGTGCAAAAGGATCAATGGATTCTATTCCGACGCTAGTGGGAACCGACAGATGATTAGCCATGCGGTAGCTGTACCTGGTATTTTTCATCCGAGACGAGAAATCCGACAGTTGATTAGCCGTGCAAAAACTGTAGAGGACCATTTTCACTGAGAGGATCTTACAGGTTGCCATGGAAGGGAGCACGCATGATTGAAAGAAGGCAGTAGGAAAGTAGAGGTTCAGAAGCAATAAAGCATCTCCAGACGCTTATCTGAAAATTCCCACAAATGAATTACATAAGTAACTTTATTTTATTTTATGTTTTATTTATATTTTAATTATGAAAACCTCATAACCATTTGAATCCGCCTGACTGAGATTTACAAGATGACCATAGCTTGCTTCAAGCCGACAATCTCCGTGGGATCGACCCTTACTCACGTAAGGTTTATTACTTGGACGACCCAGTGCACTTGCTGGTTAGTTGTGCGGAGATGTGAAAAGTGTGAATCACGATTTATGTTCACCAGAGTCCCTCTCTTTCAATTGAGTTTCAGACCTCAAGGTTACAGCGTTGATGCCATCCTTGGGGTTGGGTAGAGGTTGAGATGGTATGGCACTAGAGTTTGGAGCTTGAGGAGTGGAAGTAGAAGGTGGCTCCATGTGAGCAATGAGGGCTTGGAGGGTGGAAGTAAGACCATTGAGACTTGAGTTGAGTGTGTTTTGGAGTTCTTTTTGCCCTTGGAGTATGGACCGGAGTGTCTCATCTTGATTTGAAGAAGTGGAAGGATAGGTGATTTGTGGTACTTGTGATTGGTTGGGTTGGGGTGGTTGTCAATGAGGTGGTATGTAGGTTTGGTAGTTTCTTCCTTGGTTTGGTTGTTGATTTGGAGGTTTTGTGAATATCGGTTTTGTGGATTGTTGGTGTTCCATCTTTGGTTGCCTTCATTGTCCCTACCTCCTTGTTGATAATTGTCCCGCCAACCTTGGTTAGAGCTATCCCTCCAACCTTGATTAGAGTTGTTACTCCCTTGGTTATAATTGCCTCCTAGTTGGGGGTACCCTTGGTTGTAATTGCTCCCTTGTGAATGGTATCCTTGATTGGGGCGTTCATAGTAGGAGCGATCATAAAAGTTATGGGTAGCCGCTAGAGTGTTATCTTCTTGGAGACTCGGACATTCATCCATGTAGTGGGAGTAGCATGAGCAAATACCTCATATTTTTTGGGGGACTAATGCACGGAAAACTTGTCTCATAACAAATTTTCTTCGGCAAGTGTACTGAATTTATCGTCAAGTAAAAACTCACAATAGAGTGAGGTCGAATCCCACAAGGATTGATTGATCAAGCAACTTTAATTAGAGGAACGTTCTAGTTGAGCGAATCAGAAATTGAGTTGAGAATTGCAGAAAATTAAATGGCGGGAAAGTAAATGGCAGAAAGTAAATTGCAGAATCTTAAATGGGAATGGGGGAATTGCTCATAACTGTAAATGACAGAAATTAAAGAGAATGGGTAAGATCAGAAATGGGGAGTTCATTGGGCTTAGGAGATGTTGCATTCTCCGGATCAATCTCATTTTCATCTCTTCCTCAATCAATGCACTCATTGATCTCCTTGGCAATCTTAAGTGATTGAATTACAATTTCTTGTAATTGAATCTCTCAAATCTTGATCAATAGCCAATTCCTTGGTCAATTGCTCACGAGAAGAGATGAAGTATGGTCACTGATTATACCACATGCATTTCCCAAATCAAGTATTGAGAGGATTATAGTCACATATCCATCCAAACCCAATTTGGTCCAGCATGAGAAAGCATTTCTAGCTTGATCTCTTCATTCCTCTTCCAAGGTTCAGAAGAGATCCAAGTATGAATAGTTTCTTTTCCAAGATCACTATCCAATTGGATGAAGATCGAAAGCTTTTAAGTTAAATCAAAAGAAAAGATGGAAGAAGAATAATAAAAATTAGTATTGATCCATCAAATTACAACAGAGCTCCCTAACCCAATGAAAGGGATTTAGTTGTTCATAGCTCTAGAAAATGAAAACAAAGATGGAGAATACATAATGAAAACTAGAAGTGCAGAGAAAGTAAATACAGGAAGTAGTTCTATGCTATTTTCCAACTCCCGGAACTCTCTAAAATAATTCAAAGCTACTCCTATATATACTACTCTTCTCATCTTCTAGTTGGCTCTTCAAGTCTTGGGCTTTTAGATCTTGAGTTTGAAGCAGTTCTTTTCTTCATTTGGGCTTGGCTTTACTTGCAGAGAGAAAGTGTGAAGTGGACAGAGACTTGAGCTCAGGGCGTTAGGGGTGTTAACGTTTAGTGAAAATATGAGTTCGAGAACGTTAGTGACAATCAACTTTCTCACTAACGTTCCTAAGTAAAAGCCACGTTAACTTCAACGTTAGTGGCACAAATATTGCCACTAACGTTGCCTCTAGGTCCTTCGCACACGTTATTGGGGCTTAACTTTCCTAATAACGTTGAAAAGGCCCCATTGCTCCTACGTTAGAGCCGACGTTAACTTAGTTAACGTGGCTCTTTAACGTGGGCTTGCCATCCTTCGAGAATGTTAGTGACACTCAACATTGTCACTAACGTTCCAATGTGCCAACATATCTCACGTTAGAGCCCATGTTAACTTAGTTAACGTAGCTCTTTAACGTGGCATTGCTTAGCCATTCCCAACGTTAGTGACAATGTTGAGTGTCACTAACGTTGGCTCATCTTTTACTCATCCACGTTAGCTTCCACGTTAACTAAGTTAACGTGGGAGTTAACGTGGCTCATAGTGGCTTGTGTGGCTCCTACCAATGTTAGTGACAATGTTGAGTGTCACTAACGTTGGCCATCACCTTCTTCTCTCACGTTAGCCTCCACGTTAACTAAGTTAACGTGGAAGTTAACGTGGCTTCTTGGGGTTGTGTGGTTGCTTCCAACGTTAGTGACAATGATGGGTGTCACTAACGTTGTCGACCACTCTTGCCTCTTCACGTTAGCTTCCACATTAACCAAGTTAACGTGGGAGTTAACATGGCATTGTGCACTTAGGCAAACGTTAGTGACAATGTTGAATGTCACTAACGTTTGCTTCTTTTCCCCTTTTTAACGTTAGAGGCCACGTTAACTAAGTTAACATGGACTCTAACGTGGCCACTTGTGAGTATTGGCCAACGTTAGTGATAATGTTAAGTGTCACTAACGTTGGCTCAAATTCCCTTCTTCACATTAGAGTTCACATTAACTTAGTTAACGTGACTCTTAACGTGGGTAATGATGGCTTCGAGAGCGTTATTGGCAGTCACTTTTCTCATTAACTCTGCAAGTTACCTCCCATTCCTTGCTTCCTTTGGTCCTGAAATCAGGCAATAGAGTGCATCAAAGTTCTAGTCCAAGTCATGGGTAATGCAGCATATAATTTGTCACTAAACTCATGCAAAATCCTCATGAAATGATGTAAAATGCACAATGTATGCTTGAATCCAGGTGTAAGTGAATATCTACCCAAAACAACCTTATTTCCTAAGAGAATGCATGAAACTACCCTAAAAACAGTAAAGAAAAGGTCAGTGAAACTGGCCAAAATGCCCTGGCATCACAACACCAAACTTAAAGCTTGCTTGTCCCTAAGCAAGTACTAGAACAAGAGAATGATGAATGAAATGCTAAGAGAAATGAGTCATTCTTGTGGAAGTCATGTCACTGATTTTATGGTGGTTTCATGCATAGCAAATTAGGTTCATTCCTGACTTTCAGACCTTTATCATGCCCTACAATACTCACTTTGCTTACATCCCATGAGACTTTTATTCATTGATCCTTTTATTGTCATTTCAGGGCTTATTGGTGTTCTTCAGGCTAAGTGTTCTGTAAGGGGGCAACTCTTTAAGATAAGCTTTCAGCCAACACTCCCGAACCAGTTGGTTCAAGGTGCTAGGTGTTGAGACACCCCTAAGGACTTACTCCCTTAAGTCTCTCCCCCATACATACACACCACAGGCATATAGTTTATTCATTTTCTTTTCTTGAGGCCTTGGTGTCCAGCACCTCTTTGGGTTACTAAGTGTTTTGTGGTGAGGGTTACTCTTGATAGTGGACTTTCAGCTGATAATCCCGAGTTAGTTAACCCAAGTTACCAAGTGATAAGGCACGCCTAAGAGCTTATTCATCCAAGTAGATCCCTCACACAGGAACACCACAGACACATGCCTTAAGATTTAAAACCATTGATGCCTAGCCTTATTGCTTACTCTTTTTCTTTTATTTTTCAACCTTTATTGTTCTTTCCCTTTTTCTTATTAGGATCTTCTTATTTAGCTAGTCTCATGGGGTGTTTCTCAAGCACAGTATTCATGACAGATAGTTGTCCTCCCACCTTCTGGTTGAACCAACTTAGCTAACTTATGACCACACCATAAACTCATGAACTTACTCCATAGTATGAACTCTACTCCGGTCTTTAAAAACACTCATTCTCTTTTCATTTAATTCAAAGGGACAAACATTCAAGTAAGCACGGTAAAGATGCAGTGACATAAGGACTAGATATCATAAACCTCTTCAACAAGAACTTAAAAGAAGGACT
Organism: Arachis hypogaea; assembly: GCF_003086295.3. Lineage (NCBI taxonomy): Eukaryota > Viridiplantae > Streptophyta > Magnoliopsida > Fabales > Fabaceae > Arachis > Arachis hypogaea. Next base: position 55,670,790 of record NC_092055.1, on the reverse strand, counting down.
TTAGAAATGTTTAAACTGAAATGGAAGCAAGTTCTATTTCATACAAGATCTTCCTTATTTAAAGCATAGAGAAAGATGGACCAAAGAAGGAACTCCACCACCTTTTACTCTTGTGGATGTCCATGCTCTCCTTCTTGATTGCTTGTGCTCCCACTTCCCTTGCCTTTTCCAAGCAGCTTCTTCTAGAAACCACCATCTTCCATCTTCTTCTTGAGTGTCTCCTTTTGCTGTTTCACTTTCCTCTCTTCTTGTTCTACAAAATCTTTTTGGACCTTATCATATGTAGGGATGGCATAGTGTAGCTGATGCATATTACTGGACATATAGTTCAACTTGACTTAAGTGTTGACGTGGAACTCCTCCCGATGTAGTTGTCGTCCTTCATTAAGTACAGTGAACTCATTGAATGCTTTCATCTGGGCTAGTTGTCGCTGATTGAGTTCCTGCAAATGCTTATCTTGACGTTCTTGCCTCTCGGTAACTTGGTGGATGGTTTGAGTGAGCTGGGAGTATTGTTACTGTTGCTGCTCCATTTGTTGTTTCTTCCACTATTCTTGTTGGCTCATCCAGTTCAATATTTGCTCTTGTCCTTCCATATGTCTCATCCCCAAATCTTCAATAGCTCTTAGAAGGTGATTCATATTTAGATCGGCTGGGTAAGGATGCTCTCCCTGTTGATATTCTTCCTGATGAGACTCCTCTTGGTGAGTTCCTTCCCTTGCTTTTAGTTTCCCTATTTGTGGCCTTCTTTGTTGCTGAGCAGGTGTAGTATAGGCCATACGCTGGGTTGTCATTAGCCTCCCTAGGTTAACCCAATCTGGATTACTATCCTCAAAGACCACCTTGGCCTTTGTGCACAATCGGAGAATGGTGCTGGGGTACCAAAGTCTGGCACCTGATTCAAGCTTCTCAGCTGAATCTTGAATTCCCTCAGCTATAAGTTCATGCACGTTGATTTCTCCACCTTGTACTAGGCAATGTACCATAGTTGCTCGAATAATATTTACCTCTGAATTATTTGCAGCTGGGAGAATAGACCTCCTCACGAGTTCAAACCACCCCTTGGCTTCTGGGCTAAGGTCTCCCCTCTAGATGAACCGGGGTCTCCCATCTCCATACCTCTCCCAGTCAGCTGCTATAACACAGATGTCAGTCACTATCTCAGTGAGCTCATCATTGTCTTGGCTTTTACTTATCCTTGTATGATAGCTAGGCTCATCAAAGTGTGGTGATTTCAGGTGAAGAGTTCTTATTATAGCATTTGGACTGAAGTCTACCTCCTTTCCCCTTACATAGCTTTTGAAGGTTGGGGTTCTGGTTTTGTCTTCTCTGACCACATTTGCGTAGAACTCTTTGATGAGGTTTGCATTGATCTTCCCCTCTGGATTGGTGAGCAATTGCCACCCTCTTTCTTCAATCTTCTCCCGAATCTGTGGGCATTCGTCTTCATTGATTTGGAAGGTTAACTCGGGCAGTATCTTTTTGAGCTTTATCCGCTCAAATTCTCGTTCATGGAAGGCAGTCTTGAATCTCTTCTCGTCGAAGGGAATGTTCTCCGTAGGTTCCTTCCTCTTCTGCCTCTTGGAGCTTGATGATGCCATGAATGAAGTTAAAGCAAAAAGGGTGTAGTGAAGGGAAGAGGTGTGGGATTTACAGAGTGAGAAGTTGAAGAATTAGTTGCTGGAAAGTGAAATGCAAGTGGTATGAATTTCGAATGTGGAGATGGTGTGGATTTGATTTACTTATATAGGGAAGTGATGAAGAGATGAAAGGTGTGGATTGATGGGATTAGTGTATGATGAACGGATGGGGTTTTATATGGAGTAAGCACGAGGATTCTCAACTTTATGATGGAGTTGGTTCGCTTTCCAAGTTTGTTCTTCCTCCAATGTTGCATGGCAACCATTCCCAATGCACTCCCCTTGAGGCACGTGTGTAGTGCCCTCTTCATGAATTGGCCGAACCTTTCCCATTAAATTATCCAATCAATCTCTTTCAATGTTCCTTTCCTTTCCCTATAAAGACAAAATAAGAAAAGTAAGAATTATCACAAAAAGAAATCACTTTAAATTTTTACGGCTAAAATAATAAAGAGATGAAAAGATGAGATTGTTTATTCATGAACTCCAACTAACTAACTAACTGTGTATCCTTATATGCATTTTGGTGGCACCATGGGGTGACACCAAACTTAGTTTAGAGCACTGTGATCAAAAGTCTTGTTCAAAGCTCCAAGACTAGCATGCTCTCTGTTGCATTCATGCTTTCTTGGTACGCTTTGAACACCGAACTTGTTTTTCACTATATACTGCAATATAAGGACTTCACCAAGTTTGGGTTGGTATTCATGAATATTGACTTATTCAATAATAAAAGCTAATAAAACATGGGTTGCCTCCCATGAAGCGCTTCTTTAGCGTCACTAGCTTGACGTTTCTTCTTCATCAGGGAGGTTGATAATGCTTCAAGTCCTCCTCTCTTGCCTTGGACTTATATCCATTGGTTGTATCAATGATCTCCACATGTTCCAAGGAGAGGACTCTGTTAATAGTGAAGACCTTAGGTAACTGAGATGGTACAGTGGGGAGATCAGGTGGGATATCTGGGAAGTAAGCTGAGATCACTTTATCTCCTGGAGAGAAATCTTCCGTGGGGATCTTCTTGTTCCTCCACCCCCTTGGTACCTTCTTCTTTGTCTCTTTTGATGTTTCCCTGCTCTTGGCGACTTCTTCTTCTAAGTGCATTTTGTTGTTATCTTCACATGCCTCTGGTGGTTTAGGTTCCTCCAGCTTCTCCTTGAGCTGTGATGATTGCTGTTTGCCTTGTTCATCATTCAATGGGGTTTTCGGATGCGTTGGTGGTGCCTCAGTGCTTGTTTCCTCTGTCAGCATCTCATTATGATCATTGCTTGGTTCTTTATTTTCTTGGTCAGCTTCTTGGGAGAGTTTGAAGACATTGAAGCTGAGTTGTTCATCATGGATCCTCAATATTAGCTCCCCTCGCTCCACATCTATGAGTGCTCTGGCTGTAGCTAGGAATGGTCTTCCCAATATGATTGGGTGAGTGTGACTCTCCTCCATGTCCTAGATGACAAAGTCTGTTGGGAGGTAGTATTTCCCAACCTTTAACAGCACATTTTCCACCACCCCTATTGCTTGTTTTTGAGTTTTGTCAGCCAGCCTGATGACCACATCTGTGGGCAATATCTCATTGATCTGTAGTCTCTTCACCAGGGCTAAGGGCATTAAGTTGATGCTTGCTCCCAAATTGCAGAGTGCTCTATCAAACATTGTTTCTCCTATGGCACAAGGGACATGAAAACTCCCTGGATCTTTTCTTTTCGTAGGCAACTGCGGTTGAATGAGGGCACTGTACCCCTTGTTCATCACTATAGTCTGGCCTCCCTTGAGTGAGCTTTTCCTAGGAAGAAGTTCCTTCATATACTTGATATATGCAGGCATTTGTTGGATAGTCTTGATGAATGGTATGTTCACATGCAAAGATGCAAACAAGTCAAGAAATCTTGAGTATATTCTCTTCTCCACAGCACCATTGAGTAGTTGTGGAAAACGTGCATAAAGTCTCAGCATCTCCTGTTTTGATATTTCTGGTTCTTGGTATTCTTTTTCCTCCTTCTCTGTTGAGGTATCTTCAAGCTGTTCTGACAGCTTGCTTGGCTTGTCCTCAGTCTCCTTATCACTTATAGTGACCATCTTGCAATCTTCCCATCTTACTTTCTTTGTTTCACCTCTCGGATTCTTCTCTGTGTCACTTGGGAATCCATCTGTAGGTTTGGGAATTTGCTCAGAGAGATATCCTACTTGAGATTCCAACCTCTTGATTGTATCTCCCTGGTTCTTGAAACTGGCTCGCACTTCCTCTTTGAACACCTTGTTGTCTTGGATATCCTTGCATATGCCTTCAAGTAGATTTTCAATCCTTGAGATTCTTTCATCAAATGATGATAGGTCAGGTTGAGGAGGGTTGTTCTGGCCATGATATGAATGTGGAGAGGTGTTGTTATTGGGATGTTGATATGGTCTAGATGTGAAGTGTTGGTGAGCTGCATTGTTTGGATTTGGGCGCCTTTGATCAAGGCTTTGGTCTTGTTGATTTCCCTACCCAAAGTTTGGGTGATTCCTCCATCCAGGGTTGTAATTCTTGGAGTATGGATCATGGTTCTGCCTAGGTGAATTCCCAATGTAGTTGGCTTGCTCCTAACTACCCTCTGCTTCTTCATTCATTCCTTCTTGGGTTATTGATGAAGTGGAGATTGCTGCTACTTGGTTTCTCTCCATCTTCTTGGTGAGGTCAGCCAACTGCTGGGTAATGAGCTTGTTTTGGGCCAACAGAGCATCTACATTGTTTAGCTCCATTACTCCTCTTGTGTTCCCTCTTTCGAAAGCGTAGAAGTAGTCATTCTCTGCTACTGTTTCAATGACATCTATAGCCTCCTCAATGGTTTTCTTCTTGTTCAAAGATCCTTCGGATGAATGGTCTACAGCCTTCTTTGACTCATAAGAGAGCCCTTCATAGAAAATGTGCCGCTGCACCCATTCGTTGAACATGTCAGGTGGACACCTCCTTGTCAGGTCCTTAAACCTCTCCCATGCCTCATATAGAGTTTCACCATCTTGTTGCCTGAAGGTCTGGACCTCAGCTCTCAGCCTATTGATTCTTTGAGGAGGGTAAAATCTTGCTAAGAATTTGTTCACCACGTCTTCCCAAGTTGTCAAGCTTTCCCTTGGGAAAGATTCCAGCCACTTGGCTGCCTTATCCCTGAGTGAGAATGGAAATAAAAGCAGTCTATAGGCGTCAGGATGAACACCATTAGACTTCACTGTGTCACATATTCTCAGGAAGGTGGTTAAATGTTGATTTGGGTCCTCTTGGACACTTCCTCCGAACGAACAGTTGTTCTGCACAAGGGTGATGAGCTGTGGCTTCAGTTCAAAATTGTTGGCATGGATGGTTGGCTTTTGAATGCTACTCCCACAGTTTCCTGGGTTTGGGTTGATGTAAGAGCCTAAAACTCTTCTATCCTCCCCAGCATGATTTGCTCGACCTCTTCCGCCATGGTTGTGAGCCTCTTCTTCATGATGGTTTTCCATGTTTTCTTCCATGTTTGGTTCAAAGTATTCCTCAAAGTGTTCCTCCTCTTCTTCAGCACCAACTACACGTTTGTCTCTTGCTTCCCTTCTTAGTCTAAGGAAGGTTCTCTCAGGTTCAGAATCAAAGGAAGTTGAAGCTCCGCTTCTTCTCCCTGTCATACAACCAACAAGTACAAGCAAAGAGAATAGGTGCAGAAAGTATATCTGTCAGAATTACTGTTAGTGTGAGTGATGCAATATATCAAACAGTTAGTGGGTTAGTGAGATGAAATGTAAATAACAAAGTAAAAAAAGAAGGGGGAAGGGAAGAAATTAACTAAAACAGGAAGTAATTAACTCAAACAAAATTTTAAATCAAACAAAAATAAAATGCTCAATCTAGTTATCCTCCAATCTAATCATTGTTGATGCACAATCAATCCCCGGCAACGGCGCCATAAACTTGATGCACGAAAAACTTGTCTCATAACAAATTTTCTTCGGCAAGTGTACCGAATTTGTCGTCAAGTAAAAACTCACAATAGAGTGAGGTCGAATCCCACAAGGATTGATTGATCAAGCAACTTTAATTAGATGAATGTTCTAGTTGAGCGAATCAGAAATTGAGTTGAGAATTGCAGAAAATTAAATGGCGGGAAAGTAAATGGCAGAAAGTAAATTGCAAAATCTTAAATGGGAATGGGGGAATTACTCATAAATGTAAATGACAGAAATTAAAGAGAATGGGTAAGATCAGAAATGGGGAATTCATTGGGCTTAGGAGATGTTGCATTCTCCGGATCAATCTCATTTTCATCTCTTCCACAATCAATGCACTCATTGATCTCCTTGGCAATCTTAAGTGATTGAATTACAATTTCTTGTAATTAAATCTCTCAAATCCTGATCAATAGCCAATTCCTTGGTCAATTGCTCATGAGAAGAGATGAAGTATGGTCACTGATTATACCACATGCATTTCCCAAATCAAGTATTGAGAGGATTATAGTCACATATCCATCCAAACCCAATTTGGTCCAGCATGAGAAAGCATTTCTAGCTTGATCTCTTCATTCCTCTTCCAAGGTTCAGAAGAGATCCAAGTATGAATAGTTTCTTTTCCAAGATCACTATCCAATTGGATGAAGATCGAAAGCTTTCAAGTAAAATCAAGAGAAAAGATGGAAGAAGAATAATGAAAATTAGTATTGATCCATCAAATTACAACAGAGCTCCCTAACCCAATGAAAGGGGTTTAGTTGTTCATAGCTCTAGAAAATGAAAACAAAGATGGAGAATACATAATGAAAACAAGAAGTGTAGAGAAAGTAAATACAGGAAGTCGTTCTATGCTATTTTCCAACTCCCGGAACTCTCCAAAATAATTCAAAGCTACTCCTATATATACTACTCTTCTCATATTCTAGTTGGCTCTTCAAGTCTTGGGCCTTTGGATCTTGAATTTGAAGCAGTTCTTTTCTTCATTTGGGCTTGGCTTTACTTGCAGAGAGAAAGTGTGAAGTGGGCAGAGACTTGAGCTCAGGGCGTTAGGGGTGTTAACGTTTAGTGAAAATATGAGTTCGAGAACATTAGTGACAATCAACTTTCTCACTAACGTTTCCTCTAGGTCCTTTGCACACGTTATTGGGGCTTAACTTTCCCAATAACGTTTAGCCCCCATTGCTCCTACGTTAGAGCCCACGTTAACTTAGTTAATGTGGCTCTTTAACGTGGGCTTGCCATCCTTCGAGAACGTTAGTGACACTCAACATTGTCACTAACGTTCCAATGTGCCCCCATGTCTCACGTTAGAGCCCACGTTAACTTAGTTAACATAGCTCTTTAACGTGGCATTGCTTAGCCATTCCCAACGTTAGTGACAATGTTGAGTGTCACTAATGTTGGCTCATCTTTTACTCATCCACGTTAGCTTCCACGTTAACTAAGTTAACGTGGGAGTTAACGTGGCTCATAGTGGCTTGTGTGGCTCCTTCCAACGTTAGTGACAATGTTGAGTGTCACTAACATTGGCCATCACCTTCTTCTCTCACGTTAGCCTCCACGTTAACTAAGTTGACGTGGAAGTTAACGTGGCTCCTTGGGGTTGTGTGGTTGCTTCCAACGTTAGTGACAATGTTGGGTGTCACTAACGTTGTCGACCACTCTTGCCTCTTCACGTTAGCTTCCACGTTAACCAAGGAGTTAACGTGGCATTGTGCACTTAGGCAAACGTTAGTGACAATGTTGTATGTCACTAACGTTTGCTTCTTTTCCCCTTTTTAACGTTAGAGGCCACGTTAACTAAGTTAACGTGGACTCTAACGTGGCCACTTGTGAGTATTGGCCAACATTAGTGATAATGTTAAGTGTCACTAACGTTGGCTCAAATTCCCTTCTTCACATTAGAGTTCACGTTAACTTAGTTAACGTGACTCTTAACGTGGGTAATGATGGCTTCGAGAGCGTTATTGGCAGTCACTTTTCTCATTAACTCTGCAAGTTACCTCACATTCCTTGCTTCCTTTGGTCCTGAAATCAGGCAATAGAGTGCATCAAAGTTCTAGTCCAAGTCATGGGTAATGCAGCATACAATTTGTCACTAAACTCATGCAAAATCCTCATGAAATGATGTAAAATGCACAATGTATGCTTGAATCCAAGTGTAAGTGAATATCTACCCAAAACTACCTTATTTCCTAAGAGAATGCATGAAACTACCCTAAAAACAGTAAAGAAAAGGTCAGTGAAACTGGCCAAAATGCCCTGGCATCAGGGACCAATTGTTGGCTTTGTTGGTGTTGAAGAGATGGTGGAGGTTGTGGTTGATTCACTTGGAGTTGCTTTAGAAGACTTGTCATCTCACACAAGGTCTTGGTAAGGTTGGCAGTCTCACCACTAGAAGAGATTTCATTCACGGCCTTTGGGTGGTTGATTCTCCGTCTAGCATGTTGAGTGGATTCGGCCAAGTCGGTAATGAGTTGCCATGCCTCCTCCGCCATCCTATACTTTGACAAAGAACCGTTGCTTGAGGCATCCAATAGATTCTTATCTTGCTCCCTCATGCCTTGGCACACATAGCTAAGCAATACTTGAGTGTCAATCATGTGGTTTGGACATGAGTTAAGAAGTTTGCGAAACCATTCCCAATATTCGTATAGGGTTTCCATTTCATCTTGTACAATACATGAGATTTCCTTCCTTAGCTTGTCCGTCATTTCTACGGGCATGAATTTATCAAGGAATTCTCTTCTAAGAAAGTCCTAATCGGAGACAACATCACTAGGCAAGATATAAAACCACTCCTTGGCTCTTCCCTCAAGAGAGAAAGGAAAGCCAAACAACCATATGGCTACTTCATCGGATCCTTCCCGCCTAGTGGTTGAGCATACACTATGAAAGTCCTTGAGGTGTCTAACTGATCTTGTGCGGGAAGTCCATGGAACTTTGGTAGAAGATTGATGAGAGCGGTCTTGAGTTCAAAGTTTGCATTCAAGTTTGGATGAAGCACATGAAGAGGTTGGAGAACAAAGTCCGGTGCACCCACTTCCTTGAGAGTAACTCTCCCTGGAGCGGCCATATTGTCAACACCTAGATCAAAAGAAGAACTATTAGTAGTATCAACGGAAGAGTAGTTAGTGCCTTCTTTGGATGACGGTGATATGGTAAAAACCTTTTCACCTTTCTCAAAGTCTAACCGCCTCCGAGCTTGCCTAATATGAAGCAAAGTTCTTTCAATTTCCGAATCAAACGGTGCTAAGCTCGGATTCGGTTGTGAACGCGTCATACAATGAAGGAGATAAGAAGCCCATGACATCAAGTGGTATTTAAGCAAAGATTAATCCTAACTAACAATCAAACAAACAAACAATCAAGAGAGAAATGCAAGTATCCACATATTAACATATTCACACTAACCAATAGAATGGCACACATAAGCAAATTTCCCGACAACGGCGCCATTTTGATGAACGTAACATTCTTATGCCGGTTAGAAATTAGCAATGAATCCAATCGTGAGTATAGTCTAACCAACACACAAATATTGCATCAAACAATTCTAAAATCTATGACCGAGAGTATCAATCCCGGGTCATTCTCCCTAGGAATTCCCTTAGAATGCTCATCATTGATTAGGAAGTCTTTTGTGGTTTTGAGAGTTGGTGCAAGAATTCAAGTTAACAAAAGTAAACAACAATTAATTGAGATAAGAGCCTTGGCTAAGGGTAAGTATTAGAAGTTCCATCATTATAGTTTCCTTCAATTGTGAAAAGAGTTGATTATTGCTTCACTTAGTTAACCCTCTAATAATGGAGGAAAGTCAAATGAGAGTAACTAACTTGAGTCACAAGTCCTAATCTCACCCTAGGAAAGTCTAGCTTTAGTGCACTCCAAGTCAATTAGCAATTCTCAATTCCTAATCAACAATTGATATCCACAACTCAAGTGTCTCCCATAACTCAACCCCTAAGCCAAGTAAGAGAAATCTACTCCATAACTAGGGTTGTCATTATCACAAACAATTGGTAGGCAATCATAGAAGACATGATGTAATTGAGAAAAAAGAATTGAATTGAAGCTATCTAATCCAAGCAATCTTCAACAATCAAGCAATTGAATAAAATTCCTCAATTCATTAACCAAAATTCAAAGTAACAAAGTCACAAATCTAGATCCAAATGAATGAATAAAAATAGCACTTAATTGAGAGTAGAAGAAGAGTAGATCTACAACTTGCATCAAAGTAAAAGTTAATTAGCAATGGATCTAACCAAGAATTCCAAGGAGAATTGCAATGGAGAGAGTAAAATCCTAGAGAGAAGTTGGAGTTTCTCTCTCTAAAAAAAATGTAACTAACTACCCAAAATATCTAGAATTATCACTAATTGTCCCAACCCCCTAATCCTTGGTCTTCTTAAGCTTTTCCCTCTAGAATTCTGCCCCAAAACAGGGCCTGCAACTGCCTGAAATCACTGGTCACGTTTTGTTCTTAAAAAATCACGTGCGCCCTTCGGCGTGTACGCGCACAGTACGCGTACGCGTCCATGGGATTTTTCGCAAAATTCATATTTCTGGACTTTACTATGAGTTTGTGTGTTTTTCTGTGATTTCAGGTATTTTCTGGCTGAAATTGAGGGAGCTAAGCAAAAATCTGATTCAGGCTGAAAAAGGAATGCTGATGTTGTTGGATTCTGACCTCCCTGCACTCAAAGTGGATTTTCTGGAGTTGCAGAACTTCAAATGGCGCACTTCAAATTGCATTGGAAAGTAGACATCCAGGGCTTTCCAGCAATATATAGTAGTCCATACTTTGCTCAAGGATAGAGGACGTAAACTTGCGTTCAACCCCAGTTCCATGCTACTGTCTGGCATCCAGCGCCAGAAACAAGTTACAAGTTGGAGTTCAACGCCAGAAAAGGATCCAAAGCTGGCGTTGAACGCCCAAAACAGCCCTATGCACGTGATTAGCTTAAGTCTCAGCCCCAGCACACACCAAGTGGGCCCCAGAAGTGGATTTCTGCACCATCCATCTTAGTTTACTCATTTTCTGTAAACCTAGTTTACTAGTCTAGTATTTAAACAACTTTTAGAGACTTGTTTTGTATCTCATGACATTTTAGATCTGAACTTTGTACCTTTTGACGGCATGAGTCTCTAAACTCCATTGTTGGGGGTGAGGAGCTTTGCTGTGTCTCGATGAATTAATGCAAGTATTTCTGTTTTCCATTCAAACATGCGTGTTCCTATCTAAGATATCCATTCGAACTTCAATATGAATGTGATGAACGTGACAATCATCATCATTCCTCCACGAATGCGTGCCTGACAACCACTTACGTTCCACCATAGAATGAATGAATATCTCTTAGATCTCTTAATCGAAATCTTCGTGGTATAAGCTAGATTGATGGCAACATTCAAGAGAATCCGGAAAGTCTAAACCTTGTCTGTGGTATTCCGAGTAGGATTCAGGGATTGAATGACTATGACGAGCTTCAAACTCGCGAGTGCTGGGTGTAGTGACAGATGCAAAAGGATAGTAAATCCTATTCTGGTACGATGACAGCGCACCTGGACCCTTTTCACTGGAAGGATGGATGGTAGCCATTGACAACGGTGATCCCCCAACACACAGCTTGCCATAGGAGGACGTGCATGTGTGAATCAGAAAACAGAGGAAAGCAGAATTTCAGAAGACAAAGCATCTCCAAAACTCCAACATACTCTCCATCAGTGCATACAAGTATAATTTGTGTTCTGCCCTTTTATTCCTTGCAATCAAATTTGATAAGTGAATTATTTTATTGGTTTCCTGACTAAGAGTTACAAGATAACCATAGATTGCTTCAAGCCAACAATCTCCGTGGGATCGACCCTTACTCACGTAAAGTATTACTTGGACGACTCAGTGCACTTGCTGGTTAGTGGTACGAGTTGTAAAAAGTGTGATTTACAATTCGTGCACCAAGTTTTTGGCGCCGTTGCCGGGGATTGTTTGAGTTTGAACAACTGACAGTGAATCTTGTTGCTTAGATTAGGAAATTTTTGTCTTTTGGGTCAGAGTCTTTTATTTTCTTTTCAAAAATTTTTCAAAAATAATTTTTCTATTAAATCTCGTGCCAAACTTTAAGTTTGGTGTTTTCTGGTTGGTTTTCCTTTGTTTTTCAAAAATTTTATTTTGGTTTTCTAAAAATTTTAAGTTTGGTGTTCCTTCTTCATGTTCTTGTGTTCTTGCGAGTCTTCAAAGTGTTCTTGAGTTTTCCTTGCGTCTTGATCTTAAATTTTTTAAGTTTGGTGTTCCTTGGTGTTTTCCCTCCAGAATTTTCGAAAACAAGGAGCATTAGATCTAAAAATTTTAAATCTTGGGCTATCTTATTGTTTCTCTCTTTCCTCTTTAAATTCAAAAATATCTTTTCTCTCTATTTTTAAAAACAAATTTTCGAAAATTATTTTTTAAAATTCAGATTTTTTTTCAAAATTTAAAATCTTTTTCAATTCATAACTTTTTCAAAACTTCCTAACCACTTTCTCTCTCCTCATTTTTTTCGAAAATCTTCACCTATTTTTATTTATTTTATTTTAATTTATTTTATATTTGAAATAATTAAATAAATAAATAAATAAATAAAAATAAATTTTTTATTTTACATCATCTCCCTTTCTCCATCATGGATCTAAGTGGAAATGAACAGTCCACCCAGGACTCAGGGGTCATATGCTAACCCCTCTACTGCTTCATATGTGAGTAGTATCTGCATACCCTCCATTGGAGTCAGTAGCTTTGAGTTGAATCCTCAGCTCATTATCATGGTGCAGCAAAGCTGCCAGTATTCCGGTCTTCCACAGGAAGAACCTACAGAGTTTCTGGCACAGTTTTTACAAATTGCTGACACAGTACATGATAAGAAAGTAGATCAGGATGTCTACAGATTATTACTATTTCCATTTGCTGTAAAAGACCAAGCCAAGAGGTGGTTAAATAACCAACCTAAGGCTAGCATAAGGACATGGAAACAGCTGACAGAAAAATTCCTGAATCAATACTTTCCTCCAAAACGGATGACACAGCTAAGGCTGGACATCCAAGGCTTTAAACAAGGAGATAATGAATCCCTTTATGATGCCTGGGAGAGATACAGAGAGATGCTACGAAAATGCCCCTCTGAAATGTTTTCAGAGTGGGTTCAGTTAGACATCTTCTATTATGGGCTTACAGAAAGAGCTCAGATCTCTTTAGATTGCTCAGCTGGTGGATCCATCTATATGAGAAAGACAATTGAAGAAGCTCAAGAGCTCATTGATACAGTTGCTAGAAATCAGCATCTGTACCTAAGCAGTGACTCTTCCATGAAAGAAGAGGCTAAAACAGTAACTGCTGAACTCAGTCCTGCAGAGCAAGCTGCTGAATTCAATCAGCAATTGGATTTTCTAACAAAGCAGTTGGTTGAATTCAAGGATAAACTACAAGAGACAAGGATGGCTAACATAAACATGGAAGTACAATTAAAGCAAACAAAGCAGCAACTTTCAAAACAAATAACAGAAGAATGCTAAGCAGTTCAATTAAGAAGTGGGAAAGCACTAAATACCCCACTTCAAAGCAGCAGGAAACCAAGAAATGAGCAAACCACCCAAAATCCATCTGAGGACAGTAAGAGCCCAGGGAAAAATAATTCTGGCATTTTGGGTGGAAGGCTGGCGCTGAACGCCTAGACCATGCTCAGGACTGGCGTTCAACGCCAGAAACAAGCAAGGATCTGGCGTTGAACGCCCAAAAGAAGCACAGTTCTGGCGTTCAAACGCCAAGAACAGATGAGGAGCTGGCGTCTAACATCACTCCAGCTTCTAACTCTGGCACTCAATTGCCAGTGAGGGATCAGACACACACAAGTGCTGATAACAACCCATCTAAAAAGGCTTCTTCAACTACTTCTGTAGGAAATAAACTTACAGCAACTAAGGTTGAGGAATATAAAGCCAAGATACCTTATCCTCAAAAACTCTGCCAAGAGGAGCAGGATAAGCAATTCGCTCACTTTGCAGATTATCTCAGGACTTTTGAAATAAAGATTCCATTTGCAGAGGCACTTGAGCAAATACTTTCTTATGCCAAGTTTATGAAAGAGATCTTGAGTGATAAGAAGGATTGGAGAGAAACTGAAAGAGTTCTCCTCACTGAAGAATGCAGTGCAGTCATTTTGAAAAGCTTTCCTGAAAAGCTTAAAGACCTTGGGAGTTTTCTGATACCATGCACATTAGAAGGTAATTGCACCAAGACAGCTTTATGTGATCTTGGGGCAAGCATCAACCTAATACCTGCATCCACTATCAGAAAGCTTGGTTTAACTGAAGAAGTTAAACCAAGCCGGATATGTCTCCAACTTGCTGATGGCTCCATTAAATACCCATCAGGCGTGATTGAAGACATGATTGTCAGAGTTGGGCCATTCGCCTTTCCCACTGACTTTGTAGTGCTGGAAATGGAGGAGTACAAGAGTGCCACTCTCATTCTAGGAAGACCCTTCCTAGCAACTGGACGAACTCTCATTGATGTCCAACAGGGGGAAATAACCCTGAGAGTCAATGATGATGAGTTTAAGTTGAATGCTGTCAAAGCCACGCAGCATCCAGACACATCAAAAGACTGCATGAAAGTTGATCTTATTGACTCTTTGGTAGAAGAGATCAACATGGCTGTGAGTCTCGAATCAGAGTTGGAAGACATCTTTAAAGATGTTCAGCCTGATTTGGAGGATTCAGAGGAAATGAAAGAGCCTCTGAAATTTCCTCTGGAAGAGGAAAAACCTCCTAAACCCGAGCTCAAACCATTACCACCATCCCTGAAATATGCATTTCTGGGAGAAGGTGACGCTTTTCCAGTGATCATAAGCTCTGCTTTAAATCCACAGGAAGAGGAAGCACTTATTCAAGTGCTAAGGACACACAAGACAGCTCTTGGGTGGTCCATTGGTGACCTTAAGGGCATAAGCCCAGCTAGATGCATGCACAAAATCTTACTGGAGGATAATGCTAAACCAGTGATTCAACCACAGAGGCGGCTAAATCCAGCCATGAAGGAAGTGGTGCAGAAAGAGGTCACCAAATTACTAGAGGCTGGGATCATTTATCCTATTTCTGATAGCCCCTGGGTGAGCCCTGTTCAAGTTGTCCCCAAAAAGGGGGGCATGACAGTGGTTCATAATGAAAAGAATGAACTGGTTCCTACAAGAACAGTTACAGGGTGGCGCATGTGTATTGACTACAGAAGGCTCAATACAGTCACCAGAAAGGATCATTTTCCTTTACCGTTCATAGACCAGATGCTAGAAAGACTGGCAGGTCAAGATTATTACTGCTTTTTGGATGGCTACTCAGGCTATAACTAGATTGCAGTAGATCCCCAGGATCAAGAGAAAACAGCATTCACATGTCCATCTGGAGTGTTTGCTTATAGAAGGATGCCATTTGGGCTGTGTAATGCACCTGCAACCTTCCAGAGATGCATGCTCTCTATTTTCTCTGATATGGTGGAAAAATTTCTGGAAGTCTTCATGGATGACTTCTCAGTATATGGAGACTCATTCAGCTCCTGTCTTAATCACCTGAAACTAGTTCTGAAAAGATGCCAAGAGACCAACCTGGTTTTAAACTGGGAAAAATGTCACTTTATGGTGATTGAAGGGATTGTCCTTGGGCATAAAATTTCAAACAAGGGAATAGAGGTGGATCAAGCAAAAATAGAGGTGATTGAAAAATTACCACCACCTGCCAATGTTAAGGCAATCAGAAGCTTTCTGGGGCATGCAGGATTCTATAGGAGGTTTAAAAAGGATTTTTCAAAAATTGCAAAACCTCTGAGCAATCTGCTAGCTGCTGACACGCCATTTGTGTTTGACACAGAGTGTCTGCAGGCGTTTGAAACGCTGAAAGCCAAGCTGGTCACAGCACCAGTTATTTTTGCACCAGACTGGACATTACCATTTGAGCTAATGTGTGATGCCAGTGATCACGCCATTGGTGCAGTACTGGGACAGAGGCATGACAAGCTTCTGCATGTCATTTATTATGCTAGCCACGTTTTAAATGATGCCCAAAAAAATTACACAACCACAAAAAAAGAATTGCTTGCAGTGGTTTATGCCATTGACAAGTTTAGATCATACTTAGTAGGATCAAAGGTGACTGTGTATACTGACCATGCTGCTCTTAAATATCTACTCACAAAGCAGGATTCAAAACCCAGGCTCATAAGATGGGTGTTGCTTCTGCAAGAGTTTGATATAGAAATAAGAGACAGAAAAGGGACAGAAAACCAAGTGGCTAATTATCTGTCCCGGATAGAGCCAGTAGAAGGGACGTCCCTCCCCTCTCTTGAGATCTCTGAGACCTTTCCGGATGAGCATTTATTTGCCATTCAGGAAGCACCATGGTTTGCAGACATTGTGAACTATAAAGCTGCAAGGTTCATACCCAAAGATTACAACAGGCAACAAAAGGAAAAACTAATTACTGATGCAAAGTACTACTTGTGGGATGAACCCTATCTCTTTAAGAGATGTGCAGACGGAATAATCCAGAGATGTGTGCCTAGAGAAGAAGCACAGAGGATCCTATGGCATTGCCATGGATCACAATATGGAGGCCATTTCGGAGGTGAGCGGACAGCCACCAAGGTCCTCCGATGTGGTTTCTATTGGCCCACTCTCTATAGAGATTCCCAAGAGTTTGTACGTAACTGTGACAGTTGCCAAAGAGCTGGTAATCTGCCCCATAGTTACGCCATGCCTCAACAAGGAGTCTTGGAGATTGAGTTGTTTGACATATGGGGAATTGACTTCATGGGACTTTTCCCACCATCATACTCAAACACTTACATTCTGGTGGCAGTTGACTACGTATCAAAATGGGTAGAGGTCGTTGCCACACCCACCAATGATACTAAAACAGTGCTGAAGTTCCTCCAGAAATATATCTTCAGCAGGTTTGGGGTGCCTAGAGTACTAATCAGTGATGGGGGCACTCACTTCTGCAACAAACAGCTTTACTCTGCCATGGTCCGGTATGGGATTCGCCACAAGGTGGCGACTCCATATCATCCACAGACTAATGGGCAAGCTGAAGTCTTTAACAGAGAGCTAAAAAGAATCCTAGAACGGACTGTAAGTACCCGTAGAAAGGATTGGGCAAGAAGCTTGGATGATGCTTTGTGGGCATACAGAACAGCATTCAAGACTCCTATAGGGACCTCTCCATACCAACTTGTGTATGGTAAGGCATGTCACCTGCCCGTGGAACTGGAACATAAAGCCTACTGGGCAACCAGATTCCTAAACTTTGATGCCAAATTAGCTGGAGAAAAAAGATTGCTCCAGCTAAATGAGCTAGAGGAATTCGGATTCACGGCTTTCGAAAATGCCAAGCTTTGTAAAGAAAAATAAAAAAAGTGGCATGACAGAAAGCTGTCATCTAGAATCTTTGAACCAGGACAAAAGGTCCTGTTGTTTAACTCTAGGCTCAGGCTATTCCCCGGGAAACTGAAGTCCCGGTGGAGGGGACCATATGTGATTACAAGTGTATCACCATATGGTTATGTGGAGCTTCAAGATATTGATTCTGATAAGAAGTTCATTGTTAATGGACAGAGAATCAAGCACTATCTTGAAGGCAATGTTGAGCAAGAGTGCTCAAGGCTGAAGCTAGATTAAAAGCTCAGCAAGGTCCAGCTAAAGACAATAAAGAAGCGCTTGCTGGGAGGCAACCCAGCCATGGGGCATCACTTCCTCTAAGCATTTCGCCCTATTCTTGATTTTATTTATTTATATAAGGTTCACTGATACTAAGGTAAAGAGTCAATTGTATAAGTTCACAGGGCTACAGAAGGATTCTGCACACAAAACAAAGAAAAAGAGCTCACTGGCAAGAAAACGCCAGTAAAAGTCTGTTTTGGGCGTTCAACGCCCAAAAGAAGCATCCACTGGGCGTTGAATGCCAGTAAGGATAGCCATCTGGACGTTGAACGCCAGAAAGAAGCTCCTTCTGGGCGTTTAACGCCAGATTTACAGCGTCCTGGGCATTCAGAAAAACGCCCAGTGACAAAGGAGTTCCTGGCATTCAACGCCAGAAAGAAGCAATAGCTGGGCGTTGAACGCCCAGGAGAGGCAGCATTTGGGTGTTGAACGCCCAAAACATGCAGCGTTTGGGCTTTCAAACGCCAGGATGGTGGGGAGGAGGTGAATTCATTTTTACTTCATATTTTTCATTCTAAATTTAATTTTCATGTTTCAATGCATGATTTCTTGCATAAACATGTTAAGAACCCTGATTTCTAAAATCCCTAATTTCTTAAAACCCTATTTTAAAAATATCAAATGTATCTTAATCCATAAGCACAAATCCTTTTTTTCAATCTAATTCAACTCTTTTTCAAAGTTTTCAAAACAAATATATCTCTTTTCATTCAAAAATCTTTTCAACTAATCAATATCTTTTTCAAATCTCCATACTATCTTTTTCAAAAATCCAAATCTATCTTTTTCAAATATCTTTCATATATCTTCAATTTTAAATTATATCTTTTCTTATCATACTTAAAATTTTCTTAAAAATCATATCTTCTATCTTATCTTCCTCCCTATTTTCGAAAACCCACCCCCCTCTCCCTTTAAATATGGGTTCGGCCTCCCTCCCCTCCCATCCACCATTGCACCTAGCTCTCCTTCTCTCCCCTCTCCTTTCTTTTCTTTTTGCTTGAGGACAAGCAAACCTCTAAGTTTGGTGTGCTTATCCGTGATCACTAAGATCATGGCTCCTAAAGGAAAACAACCCACTCTAAGAGACAAGAAAGAAAGCGTTCCAAAACCACTTTGAAATCAAGAGAAGTTCATAACTAAAGAATATTCAGACCATTATTACAAAATAATGGGTTTAAGATCAGTGATCCTGGAAGTTAGATTCGATCTGAAAGAAGACGAATATCCGGAGATCCAGGAGCAAATTCGAATCAGGAACTGGGAGATCCTAGCTAATCCTGAAACGAAAGTGGGAAGGAATATGGTCCAGGAGTTCTATGCTAATATGTGGCATACAAACAGGCAAAGACTATCTGGATCTGCTATCTATGACTATCAGACCTTGGTCAGAGGAAAGATTGTTCATACCCACCCTGACAAGATCAGGGAGATCTTAAAGCTGCCTCAGCTGAAAGATGATCCAGACTCCTTCAATAGGAGAATGATGAGAACAGACAAGGGCCTGGATAAGATTCTAGAGGATATATGTATCCCTGGAGCCAGGTGGACCACCAGCACGAAGAGTGTTCCAATTCAACTCAAAAGAGAAGATCTCAAACCAGTCGCCAGAGGATGGCTGGACTTCATTGGGCATTCTCTGCTGCCCACTAGCAACCGTTCTGAAGTCACTATTAGAAGAGCAGTGATGATCCATTGCATCATGATGGGAAAAGAAGTGGAAGTTCATCAACTGATTTCAACTGAATTCTACAAAATTGCAAACAAAAATTCCAAAGATGCCAACTTGGCTTATCCAAGCTTGATTTCTATGCTCTGCAAGGACGCTGGAGTAAGGATGGGAATAACTGAGTATATCTCAGTTGAGCGGCCAATCACCAAAGCATCAATGGAAAAATAACAAGCACAGGATGACCCCATCAAGAAGAGAACACAGGAAATTCTCCCAGAAATCCCTCAATCTGAATACTGGGAGTATCTTGAAACATCTATTACCAAGATGCAAGAAGCTATGGAACAAATACAGAAAGAACAGAAGAAACAAAGTAGCATTCTTTGCTATTTGCTTAAAGAACAGGAGGAGCAAGGGCGTGATTTAAGGGAATTGAAGCGCCAGAAATTATCTCTTGAAGGACCAAGCACCCCGTAGATTAGAGGAACATCCACTTCCCAGAACAAAGGTTGTTAAATTCCAATCTTAGCCTTAACTCTGTGATAACTGTTTTTATTAGTTTTACCTTAGGAGTCATATAGTAGTAATTAGTATCTATATTTTTGATTTTATCCCCCAATTAAGCTATAATTTAATTTTATCATTATCATTAAACATGAATAAAATAGAAGAATTTCTTTAGAATAAGAGGCAATATTTTTTTCGAGTTTTTAATAAGGTAAATTCTAATTATTTATATGTGGTGGCAATGCTTTCTGTCTTCTGAATGAATGCTTGAACAGTGCATATGTCTTTTGAATTTGATGTTTAAGACTGTTAAATATGTTGGCTCTTGAAAGAATGATGAACATGAGACATGTTATTGATAATCTGAAAAATCATAAAAATGATTCTTGAAGAAAGAAAAAGCAGCAAAGAACAAAGCTTGCAGAAAAAAAAAAGAGTAAGCAGAAAAAGCCAATAACCCTTAAAACCAAAAGGCAAGGGTAAATAAAAAGGATCCCAAGGCTTTGAGCATCAGTGGATAGGAGGGCCTAAAGGAATAAAATCCTGGCCTAAGCGGCTAAACCAAGCTGTCCCTAACCATGTGCTTGTGGTGTGAAGGTGTCAAGTGAAAACTTGAGACTGAGCGGTTAAAGTCAAGGTCCAAAGCAAAAAGAAGAGTGTGCTTAAGAACCCTGGACACCGCTAATTGGGGACTTTAGCAAAGCTGAGTCACAATCTGAAAAGGTTCACCCAATTATGTGTCTGTGGCATTTATGTATCCGGTGGTAATACTGGAAAACAAAGTGCTTAGGGCCACGGCCAAGACTCATAAAGTAGCTGTGTTCAAGAATCAACATACTGAACTAGGAGAATCAACATCACTATCTGAATTCTGAGTTCCTATAGATGCCAATCACTCTGAGCTTCAATGGATAAAGTGAGGTGCCAAAACTGTTCAGAAGCAAAAAGCTACTAGTCCCGCTAATCTAATTAGAATCTGAGCTTCACTCCAAAAACTCTGAGATATTGTTGCTTCTTAAAATTATTTGTATTCTATTTTATTTATCTAGTTGCTTGAGGACAAGCAACAGTTTAAGTTCGGTGTTGTGATGAGCGGATATTTTATACGCTTTTTGGGGTTAATTCCATATAGTTTTTAGTGTGTTTTAGTTAGTTTTTAGTTTATTTTCAGTAGTTTTTAGGCAAAATTCATATTTCTGGACTTTACTATGAGTTTGTGTATTTTTCTGTGATTTCAGGTATTTTCTGGCTGAAATTGAGGGAGCTGAGCAAAAATCTGATTCAGGCTGAAAAAGGACTGCTGATGCTGTTGGATTCTGACCTCCCTGCACTCAAAGTGGATTTTATGGAGCTACAGAACTCCAAATGGCGCGCTTCAAATTGCATTGGAAAGTAGACATCTGGGGCTTTCCAGCAATATATAATAGTTCATACTTTACTTAAGGATAGATGACGTAAGCTGGCGTTCAACGCCAGTTCCATGCTACTGTCTGGCGTCCAGCACCAGAAACAAGTTACAAGTTGGAGTTCAACGCCAGAAAAGGATCCAAAGCTGGCGTTGAACGCCCAAAACAGCCCTATGCACGTGATTAGCTTAAGTCTCAGCCCCAGCACACACCAAGTGGGCCCCAGAAGTGGATTTCTGCACCATCCATCTCAGTTTACTCATTTTCTGTAAACCTAGTTTACTAGTCTAGTATTTAAACAACTTTTAGAGACTTGTTTTGTATCTCATGACATTTTAGATCTGCACTTTGTACCTTTTGACGGCATGAGTCTCTAAACTCCATTGTTGGGGGTGAGGAGCTCTGCTGTGTCTCAATGAATTAAGGCAAGTATTTCTGTTTTCCATTCAAACATGCGTGTTCCTATCTAAGATATCCATTCGAACTTCAATATGAATGTGATGAACGTGACAATCATCATCATTCCTCCACGAACGCGTGCCTGACAACCACTTACGTTCCACCATAGAATGAATGGATATCTCTTAGATCTCTTAATCGGAATCTTCGTGGTATAAGCTAGATTGATGGCAGCATTCAAGAGAATCCGAAAAGTCTAAACCTTGTCTGTGGTATTCCAAGTAGGATTCAGGGATTGAATGACTGTGACGAGCTTCAAACTCGTGAGTGCTGGGCGTAGTGACAGACGCAAAAGGATAGTAAATCCTATTCCGGTACGACTGAGAACCTGCAGATGATTAGCCGTGCAGTGACAGCGCACCTGGACCCTTTTCACTGGAAGGATGGATGGTAGCCATTGACAACGGTGATCCCCCAACACACAGCTTGCCATAGGAGGACGTGCATGCGCGAATCAGAAAATAAAGGAAAGCAGAATTTTAGAAGACAAAGCATCTCCAAAACTCCAACATACTCTCCATCAGTGCATACAAGTATAATTTGTGTTAAAGCAATGAGTTTCTTTTCAACACCCTATTTTATAGTATTTCACTAATTTAAATTGAAAATTTGTGTTAAACTTGTCTGAAGATGGTAATTTGGAACATGAATTACAGCCACGAACACACAACCTGTGAGATTTTGAGCTTAATTATGTGGTTACGTTATTTAACCATGATTCCTATTCTTGTGTGTTTTCTTATCTATGATTGCAATCTATAGTTTGTTCTATTCTATATGTCCATTATTTAGTGTATTTGCATGCATACATATGATTGAGGCCATTAATTGTTATTAGCTCACTTATCCCAAATAGCCTACCATTTCAATTACCCTTGTTTGTCACGTTGAGCCTTTTAATCCCCATTTGTTATTTATATTACCACATCACTAACCTTAAGCGGAAAAATAATTAACTATCCCATTTGAATCTTTGGTTAACTTAAGATAGAGATTGTGTGTCAACTAAGTGTGGAGAAATGTGGGAACTTGGGTTGATGAGAATAGGTTGTGTTTTACTGACAAAAATATTGGGAATTTGGGTGCATACTCATGTGGAACTAGAAAAACCATATTCATTGACATGTTATGTTTGCTTTCATGTTCAAAAAAAATTTAAATAAATAATAAAATAGGCGACAAAATTACCCCAATGTTAAGTTTAATAAAAGATCAATGCATATGTGGTGAAACTAAAGAAAATTTGATAAATGAGTATGTGAAACATACTAAAGTGAGATTATGGGTAGATAGGAATAATTTCATATATAGAGAGTGTGTGCATGTTAGGTGAGAACTTAGGTTAGTCAAAGATTCATATTACAGCTCACTTGGCCATACATATATCCTCACCCTTACCTTAGCCCCATTACAACCTTGGAAAAACCTCATGATGTTTGCATTTGCACACTAAATATTTGTTGATTGGTTAGATGAAGAACAAAGTTTTAGAAAGCATGACTAGAGAAGAGTAGAGTGATTGGCCCTAGACACTTGAGAGATTAGAGTGCATATACACTTCCAGTGAGGGTTCAATGCTTGATTCTATGTTCCCTGCTTTCATGAGAAATCTTCTTACAAGTTTACTTGTCTTTTATTGTGTGATTTGAATTAGTAAAATCTTATTTATGTTTGTCTTGGAGAACTTGTTTACTTTTAACCAAGTAGATAGAAACATCTTAGCATATAGTTGCATTCACATACATAGGTTGCATCTCATGAGTTTTACTTTCCCCCATTCTTTCCTTTTGTCCCTTGAGCTTAGCATGAGGACATGCTAATGTTTAAGTGCGGGGAAATTGAAAAACCACTATTTTATGGTTTATCTTGTGCTAATTTGAGTGGTTTTTATCAAGTCTTTGCACACTTATTCATACAATTTCTATGATTTTACAATTCCTTCCCAGTTTTGTCCTATGGTTGAAAACTTGCTTCCTAAGCCTTTAAATTGTACATTTTAATTCTCCTTTATACCATTCGATGCCGTGATCTGTATGCTAAGTGTTTTCAGGCTCTATAGGGTAGAATAGCTTAGAAGATGGAGAGGAAGCTTGCAAAAATGGAAGGAGCACAAGAAATAACGGAGATAACCAGCGAGGATCGAGGCGTACGCATGGCTCACGCGTGCGTGTGATTTGGAGATTTTCACAGTGACGCGTGCGCGTACCTGATGCGTACGCGTGATAAGCAAGATTGCACAGCGATGCGTGCGCGTAACTGACGCGTCCGCATGACATGCGAAGAGGACCATCGACGCGTACGCGTGACTGACGTGTACGCGTGACGTGCGCCACGTGCAGAAATCGCAGAAGACGCTGGGGGCGATTTTGGGCTAAGTTTAGACCCAGTTTTCGGCCCAGAAACACAGACTAGACCCAAGGGATAAGCAGAGACTCAAGACACATTCACTTTTACACAGTTTTTAGTTTTAGTTTTTGAATCTGAGAGAGAAAATACTACTTCCTCTAGGGTTCTTCACATTCATAATTTTAGAGTTTTATGCTTTTGATTTGGATATTGAGAAGAGTTACTACCTCTGTTGAAGTTTCTATCATTCTAGTTTGTTTCCTTATTTCCTTACTCTTTTATCATCCATTTACCCTGTTCAGATTTACCTATGGATATCTTTGATTTTTGAATTTATTAATGCAAGAATTATTTTTACCTTTAATTTTATTATTGGTTTGAGTATCATCTTTCTTAATTTATTTCTCCAAAATTAGCTTTTATTAATTTAATTTTAGTTACCATGTCTCTTCTCTTTTCCCTTTACATGTCTTCGACATTGGCATCCATGTCAATGGAGTAGACTCTTAACTTGACCTTGGAGTTGATTAATAGGAGACCCTCGAGTTGGAATACTCAAGTGTTAATTTGCAATTGGAAGTTGTTGGCTAACTCTCTAGTCACTAACGCTAATCCTTCCGTAGGAGAGGATTAGGACTTGTGGATTAGAGTTGGCTCAATTACTTGACTTTTCTTTATTCGGTAAAGGTTAACTAAGTAAAAACAACAACCTCTTACTATTACACTTCGGAGAATTCAACAAGGATAGAACTTCCGATTAATCTTCTCCTGGTCAAGGCTTCTTTATTTCAATTATACAAAACCTCTTGTTAATTTTCATTGCTTTAATTTATAATCATTTATTTTTCTATTCTCCAACTCTAAAATTTCTCGAAAAAATTACTGACCAATAAAATAGCACTCTTTTGTCAACTCGTTGGGAGACGACCTGGGAATTCTACTCCCAGTAATTTATTCTTAAATTGTGACAACTCTTTCTAAATTGATAAGCGAAATTTTTGTCGGTTAAGAACTGTACTCGCAACGCTATTCTTATTATAAATTCTTAATTGGCAATTTTCTGCTCGTCAGTGATGCTCATTAGAATTGCAGGGAAAATCACCGGAAGTAGAATTATACCCAAAAGATGCTCCTCCATTTACAGCAATTTGACTTAAAAAATGAGCAGCAGTTACTCCCTTTACAACAACATTGGTGCAACAACACATGCATTTTCACAAACACATAGAGAACAACAACAAGAAGGAGGAATGATGAGTACCTTGAGTTCTTTGCATCCTGACCTGAAATTAGCACAATCAGCCGTACCAAGCCAGCATTTTTAAAGTTTGTTCTTCATCCATGTAATGATCAAGGAAAATAATTAAACTAAATTAAAAATAGACAATGGCTTCCTTAAATTAGATTAACCCATTTCAGAAGTTAATACACGTTCAGAAATAATACACATTCAAAAGCTAAAACCCCCAAATTAAAAACCCTAAAATCAGAACCCTAAAACTCTCACATTTCACAGACAACGATTACCTGGTGAGCGCACAGATGACGATGGTAAGTGGCGCACTAAACACACGAGATGATGATGGTGATCACGGTGAGTGGTGAGCAAAAGTGAAGATGAGGACCACAGATGGTGAGTCGCGAGAAAGGTGAAGACGAAGGAGAATGGCAACGGTGAGTGGTGGTGAGTGAAGGCGAAGAAGAAGGGTGAAAGCAGCGAGGAAGGTGAACTCTAATCTCTAAACGAAGAAGAAGGGCATGGGTTTGTGAAAAGGAAAAAATTAAGTGTTATAGCGCGCTTACATTAGAAATACTTTAAAGTGTACCAAAACTCCAAAACATAATGAATACGGTAATTTAGATGGGTTCTTTTAAATTAAAAATAGTTTTTCTAAATAAAATATTTTTATTCAATTTTAAATTTATTTAGATACAGTCACAAAAAAGTCTATTTAGATACATTTTTTTAAAAAAGTATTTTTATTAAAAAATAATTTTTTTCTAAAAACTAATAATATCTAGCTTTGCTAACGAGATATAGGTCAACAAAAGGCATAATTTTCCCATACTCACCTAAAGGCCGCAGGTTCGAGTCTCACTCCTAATTTTCGAAAAAAATTAATATCTTGCTTTAAAAAAAAAAAACAAAAGCAAAAGATGATTTTAACATTTGAAACTTTTTCTTTTAAGTTTATCCAAATGTAAAATAGCTTTTTGCCTATTAAAAAAATCTTTTTAAAAAAATATAAAAGAAAAATAAGTACTTTTTTTCAAGAGTCAATCCAAACTAACTCTAGGACTGTGTTTAGTTCTGAGAACTAGACAAGACAAGACAATGAAAATAAGACATAAAAGACAAAGACACAAAAATTAATGTTCTTGTATTTTATTTAGTGATAAATTAGAACAAATTATGAAAGTCTAATTTATTCTATTTTTTCATTCAAAAAATCTGGGAAGAAAAATAGAACAATAAAAAAATATAATTTGGAAAAATTAATAAGAATAATAAAAGAAAACATAAAAAATAAGTTGTGTCTTGGTGCACGAATCCCACACTTTCGTACAACGGTATCAGCAAGTGCACTGGGTCGTCCAAGTAATACCTGAGCGAGTCAGGGTCGATCCCACGAGGATTGTTGGCTTGAGGCAAGCTATGGTTATCTTGCAGGTCTTAGTCAGGCGAATCAAAAGGTTGTTTGAAGTTGTAAGAGGAATAATGTATATATTAAAATCAGTAATAGGAATAGGGTTAAGGATTGGAGTTGCTTTGCCTTTCTGAATTAACTCTGGTACTACTGTCTTCTCTACTTATAAATGATTTCTTCTATGGCAGGCTGTATGTCATCAACGCCATGGGCCGTGGTCATTGATCTCCTCTGCTACAGATTGAACGCCATTGGCCGTGGTCATCCAATTTGACGAAGGGTGAAACTCTAGCAGTTCATTCTCCTGGCCATCCTACTCAAAATGCCACAGACAAGGTCGAATCTTACAGATTAGAGAACGCTGCTTCTTTGGATTCTAGCCTATACCATGGAGACCTTAATCTCCCCAAAAATCAGTTGAATTGGTGTCTCAAGAAGTCCCCAACGAAGTCGTGGATTAACCGTCTGAGAGATGTATAAACATAGCTGTTGGTTTGCGCTTTCCAGTCACGTATTCACACGACCCCAAGTAGACGTGGGTGTTTGTCAGGCACATTCGTCTTAGTATGATGAACAGAGCTGATTGTCTGATTATCCTATTCACCATGTTGAAGAGCGAGTATACATCTTAAAAATAAATCAAACACAAATCGGAAAAGAAACAGTAATACTTTTATTAATTTATAGGACTTAGCAGGGCTCCTCCCCTCAACCTAGGAGGTTTAGAAACTCATACTAAAAGGAAAATACAATGATAAACGTGTATGGTGTGCGTCTCTGGACGTTGTATCTAATGATTATGTCAAATACACTTTAAATACAAAACAGATGACTAGTAAGGGTAAAACAGTCTATTTAGTGCTAAAATTCACTTCTGGGGCCCACTTGGTTAGTGTTTGGGCTGAGCTTTGATGAGATCCACGTGCTATGAGGCTCTTAGAGCATTGAACACTGGCTAGGGGGTCCTCTCTCGGCATTTGGATGCTGGTCTCCGTTCTTTGGGCGCTAGACGCCTGGAAGGGGGCAGGTAGCTAGCGTTGGACGCCAATTTTGGGCCTTCTAATCTGAAGCAAAGTATGGACTATTATACATTGCTCAAAATCTCTGGAAGTCAGCTTTCCACAAACGTTAAGAACACTCTATTTCGACCTCTGTAGCTCCAGAAAACTCTTCCGAGTGCAGAGTGGTCAGATCCGGACAGCATCTGCAGTGCTTTCTCTGTCTCTAAATCAGACATTTGCTCCAGCTCCTCAATTTCAGCCAAAAATTACCTGAAATTATTCAAAAACACAAAAATTCATAGTAGAATCCAAAAATGTGATTTTAACACTAAAACCTATAAAAACTTAATAAAAACTAAACAAAACATACTAAAAACTATATGAAATTGATGCCAAAAAGCATATAAAATATCCGTTCATCACAACACCAAACTTAAACTGTTGCTTGTACCCAAGCAACTAAAAATACAGTAGGATAGAAAAGAAAATTAAGATACAATAAATTTCAAAGTTTTCAATGAAGCTCATTTACAATTAGTTGAGCGGGACTTAGTAGCTTTTTGCTTCTGAATAGTTTTGGCATCTCACTATCCATTGAAACTTAGAATGGTTGGCATCTTTAGGAACTTAGAATCCGGATGATATTATTGACTCCCCTAGTTCAGTTTTTTTTTTATTCTTGAATAAAGCTTTCAGAGTCTTGGCCGTGACCTTAACCACCTTGTTTTCCAATATTACCACCAGATATAATAATGCCACAGACACTTTAATTGGGTGAACGTTTTCAGATTGTGACTCAGCTTTGCTAGAGTCCCCAGATAGAGGTATCCAGAGTTCTTAAGCACACTCTTTTTGCTTTTGACTTCGACTTTAACCGCTCAGTCTCAAGCTTTTCACTTGACACCAATCACGTACACAAGCACATGGTTAGGGACAACTTGGTTGAGCCGCTTAGGCCAGGATTTTATTCCTGAAGACCCTCCTATCCATTAATTCTCAAAGTCTTAGATCCTTTTACCCTTGCCTTTTGGTTTAAAGGGTTATTGGCTTTTTGCTCTTGCCTTTTGGTTAAAAGAGATATTGGCTTTTTCTGATTACTTTTTCTTTTTTTTTTCTTTTCTCATTTTTTTCGCCATTTTTTTTTCGCATGCAAGCTTTTTCTTTTTGCTGCTATTTCTTGCTTCAAGAATCAATTTTATTGATTTTTCAGATCACCAATAATACTTTTCCTTTTTCCTTATTCTTTCAAGAGCCAACATTCTAAAATTTCAACTTCAAATATGCACTGTTTGATCATACATTCAAAAAACAAAAACAATGCCACCACATCAACATAATTAAACTATTCTTATTTTAAACTTGAAATTCTTGTATCTCTCAATTCTTTTCAAATAAAATTTTTTTTTAAGCAAGGTGGGAGATATATGGAACATTTTACAAATTTAAGACATTAATGCAAATGATCATGCAACTAGAATAGGAGAACAAATAACATAACAGAAAATAGAAAATTATAAAAGGAAAGGAAGTAAAAGAGACCGAGTCCACCTTTATTGGTGGCGGCTAGTGCTCCTCCTTGAGGATCCAATGTGATGCTTGATCTCTTCAATACCACTCCTCTGCCTTTGTTGCCCTTCCATCATAGCCCTTTGAAGAACGAAACACTTGCGCGATCTAGAATTTTCATAAATAAATTCCCGTTGTAAGTATAGCTTCTAGACTGACAAGAATTCCTTTCTTACAAAAGTTTGGTTGTCACAAGTAACAAAACCCAATAAAATTGATAACCGAGTATTTAAACCTCGGGTCGTCTTCTCAAGGAATTGCAGGGAGGTATGATTTATTATTGGTTATGAGTAAAAGTGTATTTTTGGGTTTTTGAAATAAGGAACAAGTAATTTAAATGGCAAGAGAAATAAATTAATAATTAGAAAATCTCTTGGCAAGGTGTACGAACTGGACGTCCTATCCTAGTTATCCTTATCAATTGTAATGAGAATTAGATTTTGCTCCCACCTTGTTAACCTCTAACTATGAAGGTAAGTTAAGTGGATGAATCAATTTGACTCCTCAGGTCCTAGTCAATTCCTAAGAAAAGACTAGAGTTATTGGAATATAAATCAACTAGCAAAGGCAACAATCATCAATCACAAGGAGTTTGATAACTCAAGTGTCTCTAATTACTTAACCAAAGCAAAAAGGGAGAAAATCTACTTGAATGAAAATGCCTTCAGATGGGAAGCAACAGTAACATAAATAAAAGAAAGAAATCTTAAATCTGAAATACCTCAAATTATATTAAATAAAAGAAATTAAATCTAACATGGAAATTCATAAATTAAATTGGGAAAATAAAGAAAAGGAATATTGAACCTGGAAATTGAGAGAAGTAGCCTAAACATAATAGAAATTCTAAATCCTAATCCTAAGAGAGAGGAGAGAACCACTCTCTCTAAAACTACATCTAATCCTAAAATTGTGTATTATTAAAGCTTTTTTTGAATGAATGGATTCCCCCACTTTATAGCCTCTAATCTGTGTTTTCTGGGCCAAAAACTGGGCTAGAAACAGTCCAGAAATCGCTGATTGCGAATTCTGTCACGCTGATTTTTGCAGATGCGATGCGTCCGTGTGATGCACGCATTCGAGTCACTTATCCTCATAGAAACTATGGCAAATTGTATATCATATCGAAGCCCCGGATGTTAGCTTTCCAACGCAACTAGAACCGCCTCATTTGGACCTCTGTAGCTCAAGTTATGACCGTTTGAGTGTGAAGAGGTCAGGGCTGACGGCTTTGCAGTTCCTTCAATTTCTTGTATTCCTTCCACCTTTGCATGCTTCCTTTCCATTCTCCAAGTCATTCCTGCCCTGTAATCTCTGAAAACACCTAACACACATATCAAGGCATCGAATGGTAATAAGAGAGGATTAAACATAGCAAATTTAAAGCCCAAAGAAGCATGTTTTCAATCATAACACAAAATCAGGAAGGAAAACGTAAAACCATGCAAATCATATGAATAAGTGGGTAAGGACTTGATAAAAACCACTCAAATGAGTACAAGATAAACCATAAAATAGTGGTTTATCAATCTCCCCACACTTAAACATTAGCATGTCCTCATGCTAAGCTCAAGAGAAGCTATAAGAGTGAATGGGGAAAGTAAGAAAGTATGAAATGCAACCTATCTATATGAGTGCAACTACATGCAAAATGTTTCTACCTACATGGTTAAAAGTAAATAAATCTTTCAAGACAAACATAAATCAGATTTCACTAATTCAAATTATACAATAAAAGACAAGTAAACTTGTAAGAAGATAGCTCATGAAAGCAGTGAACATAGAATCAAGCATTAAACCCTCACTGGTAGTGTATATCACTCTAATCTCTCAAGTGTCTAGGGTTAATCACTCTACTCTTCTCTAGTCATGCTTTCTAAATTTGTTCTTTAACTAACCAATCAATAAGTATTTAATGTACCAATGCAAATATCATGAGGTCTTTTCATGGTTGTAATGGGGCTAAGGTAAGGGTGAGGGTATATATATGGCTAAGTGAGCTATAAATTGAATCTTTGACTAACCTAAGCTCTCACCTATACACACACTGTATATACTTCTAAATTCATGCCAAGCTACCCAAAATTCCCACTTTTGCATTACATACTCATGCATCAACCTTTATTTTAATTTTATCACATATGCATTGATCTTTTTATTAACTTAACCTTGCATTGGGATAATTTTATTCTCTTATTTATTTACTTATTTGAATATTTTTGGATTTTTCTCTTTTTTTTGGATTTTTTTTATATATTAAAACTAAGGAAATAAACATAGCTTATCAGTGCACATGGATTTTTAATTTTTCTAGTTTCACATGACTAGGTACCTAAATTTCCCTTATTTTGTCATGATACATTCCCTTATTAACCCTTGTTCCACAATTCTCCCATACTTAATTAACACACAATTTCTATCTTAAGCTAACCAAAAATTCAATTGGAATATTTAATTATTTTTCCGCTTAAGGCTAGTAATGTGGTAAAATATAGAATAAATATGCATTAAAATGCTCAAAGTTGCTAACAAAGGTAATTGAAAGGGTAGGCTATTTGGGATAAGTGAGCTAAAACAAGTAATGGCCTCAATCATATGCAAGCATGTAAATACACTAAATAGTGGACATATAGAATGGAACAAAGCAAAGATTGCAATCAAAGGGGAAGAAAATACACAAGAATAAAAATTTATGGTTAAATAATGTAACCATAGAAATAAGCTCAAAATCTCACAGGTTGGTGTTCTTAGCTTTTTAAACTATGTTCCAAATACAACTTCAAACAAGTTTTAACAGAAAAAATTTTTCAATTTAAATTAGTAAAATACTATAAAAATTTCTTGAAAAAGAAAATATTACTTTAACCAAGTAGTAACTAAATGCGTAAAATCAAGAAAACGTGTAATCAAATATGCAGATGCAACAATGAACTAATAAAGAAAATAAGACATTGGTGTTGAGAAGAAAATAACTAACCCATGGAAGTTAGTATCGACCTCCCCACACTTAAAGATTGTACCGTCCTCGGTGCATGTTAAGATGTGCAAGTGGAAGGGTTGCTTCAACTAATGCTTTTCTCTAAAGATTGTGCTGATGGACTTGTTTGTCTCCCCATTTAGAAGCTTTCCCTTTCTCTTTCTCGGTGGCCAGCCCGAAAGTAGAGGAAAAGAAGAAAAGTAACCCAGAAATAAAGATAAAAAACAAATAAAATATGGCTGGGTTAATGCCAAATAATGAGGATCACAATTACATGGTAGCTACAACATGCAATTGAGAAAACAGTGGAAGCAAATGGCATATCAATGTTGCAAAAAATTTGCAACAAAGGGGAAGAGTAGGTAATGAAAGACAGTACAAAGTATTACCCAACAGTGTAAAGCAAGTCACTAAGAACCAAAATAATTCAAGAAAAGATGTAATAGTTGAATAAGAAAATTTAACACCAATGGTAAAATAATAAATTTAGAAAAAAAAAAAGTATGCACAAAATTAAAATGCAATGGATGAAAGAATGTAAATGTAATGAGGAAAGAAAAATGAGAAGGAAGAAGAAAGAAATAAGAAGGGGGAGGGAAAATTAGGATTGGGGAAGAAAAGATAAGATAGTTGGCGCTGATCTGGATAAGCTGTGCGGCGCATGTGACGCGGACGCGCAAGTGATGCGGTCGCGTGGAGTGTGATGTTTTTCAGGTGACGCGGATGTGTGGGTCACGCGGTCGCATGGTCTGATTTGTGCTATTGGCGCGAGTGTAGCCTCGCGTTCTTTCAACTCTCGGTTTTAAATGCATTTTGCCAAAAATCTAGGCGATGTGTGCGCGTGGGTGACGTGCACGCGTGAATGGCCTTTCTTTTAAAAATGACGCGGACGCGTAGGGCACGCGTTCGCGTGGTAGGGCTTGTGCTTCTAGCATGGTTCCAGCCCAGCTCCATCATAACTCTCTGCCGTACACCCATTTACGTCGATTTCACAGGGCCACGCATTCGCGTGGGTGACGCGAACGCGTGGGGAGGCTATTTCGCAAATGACGCGAACGCGTCAGTGACGCGGTCGCGTGGTCATATTTGTGCCTAAGGCACGCCTCCAGCCACGCTTTCGTGTGACTTTCTGTTCAATTTTATGTTCTTTCCAACGCACCTGTGACGCGACCGCGTCAGCGACGCTTACGCGTCATGTGCGTGTGTGTTTTTTTTATACAGGATGCAAAATACAATGATAGTGTGGATGCTATGAATAATTCTAGGTTCAATGAATATAGGATAAAATAAAACTCAAAAACAAACAAAACGAAATAAAATCAAAATTGAAGAAAAGGAATGATCATACCATGGTGGGTTGTCTCCCACCTAGCACTTTTAGTTAAAGTCCTTAAGTTGGACATTTGGGGAGTTCTTTGTTATGGTGGCTTGTGCTTGAACTCATCCAGGAATCTCCACCAATGTTTGTGATTCCAATGGCCTCCGGGATCCCAAACTAGGCGCAGAAAGCCATCAAGCAAGTTAAAGCAAGTGACAAGGCCCCAAGAGTGTTGATTTCTAGACTGAATTCCGGGGTCCCAGACCTTGCTTTTGCACCCGTCTTCTTGTTGACTATCTTTATTCCATCCGGGTGATAAGCAATCCGGATTCTCACTAAGGCATCCAAACAGCTTCCTAGACCCATACAATTTAATATTCTTCTAACCATGATACTTCAGTTTGGAGCATACAATCATATTGAACCTTGCATGACAATTCCTACCACTAACCATCTCCCGCTTGCTCTTATAGCCACAAAGAGCTCTAAGCTGACCATCTGTCTCAAGCAAAGCATATTCAAGTGAGCTAATTAAATTTAGAGATGAGAGATTTACCCACTTAAATGAAGGGATGGATGGTAATGGCTTTGGGGAAGAGGTCTCCAACAACTTTGGCAGGGTGATTTCTAGCTCCATTCCCTTAGGCTCTTCTTTGGCAACTTCCACCTCCTTGCAAGCTTCTTCAATATCAACATCTTCCTCTTGGTAGCTTTCTTCTAATTCTATTTCTTCTTCGTTGTTTACCAAGGGCATGGAAGGTTGTGCTTCTTCTTCTTTAATTTCCATGTCAAGTCCAATGGGAGAGGATTCAATTGTAGATAAGAATTCATCAATGATTGAATCCATCTCTTGATCAACCTCTTCAAAGTCTTCAACCATGATATGCATTGAAGGTTGTACACCCTTCTCAACATCAATTTCAATGGTCCTTGAAGGAGGCTCTATAACTTGACTTTCCCCCGGAGGTTTAGAATCTCCTAAGTCTTCAACCAATTCTTCTTCTTCGATAATTTCAGCTTCCTCCACTTGTTCTAGCACAAAATCATGCTTCTTACTCCTCAGTTGGGTTTCTAGTACCTCCTTCATGCTGCGTTCTTCATTAGGTTGTCCACATGAAGCCATGGGGGTTCCTTGAGTGTCCGAACATCGGGAAGGTAATCGATTTATCGCTTGATTTAATTGGTGAAGTGTTGCATGAAATTTTTCTAATGTTTCCTTGAGTTGTTCCCTTGATTCTTGGGGTGATGGATATGGACATGGTGCATAGGGAAGTGGTGGTTCTTGGGAGTAATTGGGTTGGAATTGGGGTGGATAAGGGTTAGGGTCATATGGAGGTGAATGGTGGTAGTTGGCTTGTGAGTGTAGTGGTTCAAAGCTATGTTGAGGAGGTGGTTTATAGGCGTATGATGGGGCTTGTTGGTAATTACAAGGGGGTCCACCATATCTATCATCTTGGTATGCACCTCGGAATGGCTCTTGACCTTAGCAAACTGGTGGAGGTTAGTTGTCACGGAAGGGTCCACCATAATTGTTGTTTTGACATGCATTGTGGAATTGTCATGGTACATGGTATCTTAGAGGGTGTTGTTGCCTAAAGGGTTGATCAGATCCTCGTGGCTCCTTCCATCTTTGATTGCTTTGACCTTGATGCATGTTCCTGTTATAGCTTCCATTCCTTTCAACAACATTAGAACCAAACTTAAAGCGATGGGGGTGAGAACTCATAGTAACTAATAAAAATTAAAACAAAAACAAAATAAACAAGCAAAGGAAAATAAAATAAAATAAAATAAATAAGAGAAAAGGTTTGAAAAAGATTTGATTTTAAGATTAGAAAAGATAAGATAAGTTAGGTAAGAGAAGATAAGTTTTTAATTTAAAAGGTTTTGAAATTTAAATTTTTGAATTTGAATTAAATTTTGAATTTTAAATTTTGAAATTTGAATTTTTAAAGTTGAAATTTGAAATTTGAAATATGAATTTTAAATTTTGAAAATTGAATTTTGAAAAAGTCAACAATATAAGATAAAGATTTGAAAAAGATTTAAATTTTGAAAAGGTATGATTTTTAAAATTTTAAATTTAAATTTTGAATTTTAAATTTTGAATTTTGGAATTTAATTGAAATTTGAAATTTGAATTTGAAATAAGATAAGATAAGATTTTGAAAAAGATATGATTTTTGAAAAAAAGATTTGAATTTTGAAATTTAAAACTAAGATAAGATAAGATAAAAAATTTTAAAATAAAAATCTGAATTTTTTTTCGAAACAAATCAATTTAAAAGTAAATATTTACAATAACCAATAATAAGGCACACGTTTGCAATTCTCCGGCAACGGCGCCATTTTGAAGAACGAAACTCTCGCGGGATCTAGAATTTTCACAACTAAATTTCCGTTGTAAGTATAGCTTCTAGACCGACAAGAATTCCTTTCTTACAAAAGTTTGGTTGTCACAAGTAACAAAACCCAATAAAATTGATAACCGAGTATTTAAACCTCGGGTCGTCTTCTCAAGGAATTGCAGGGAGGTATGATTTATTATTGGTTATGAGTACAAGTGTATTTTTTGGTTTTTGAAATAAGGAACAAGTAATTTAAATGGCAAGAGAAATAAATTAATAAATAGAAAATCTCTTGGCAGGGTGTAAGAACTGGACGTCCTATCCTAGTTATCCTTATCAATTGTAATGAGAATTAGATTTTGCTCCCACCTTGTTAACCTCTAACTATGAAGGTAAGTTAAGTGGATGAATCAATTTGACTCCTCAGGTCCTAGTCAATTTCTAAGAAAAGACTAGAGTTATTGGAATATAAATCAACTAGCAAATACAACAATCATCAATCACAAGGATTTTGATAACTCAAGTGTCTCCAATTACTTAACCAAAGCAAAAAGGGAGAAAATCTACTTGAATAAAAATGCCTTCAGATGGGAAGCAACAGTAACATAAATAAAAGAAAGAAATCTTAAATCTGAAATACCTCAAATTATATTAAATAAAAGAAATCAAATCTAACATGGAAATTCATAAATTAAATTGGGAAAATAAAGAAAAGGAACATTGAACCTGGAAATTGAGAGAAGTAGCCTAAACATAATAGAAATTCTAAATCCTAATCCTAAGAGAGAGGAGAGAACCTCTCTCTCTAAAACTACATCTAATCCTAAAATTGTGTATTATTAAAGCTTTTTTTGAATGAATGGATTCCCCCACTTTATAGCCTCTAATATGTGTTTCTGAGCCAAAAACTGGGCTAGAAACAGTCCAGAAATCGCTGATTGCGAATTCTATCACGCAGATTTTTGCAGATGCGATGCGTCTGCGTGATGCACGCCTTCGAGTCACTTATCTTCAGAGCAACTATGGCAAATTATATATCATATCGAAGCCCCGGATGTTAGCTTTCCAACGCAACTAGAACCGCCTCATTTGGACCTCTATAGCTCAAGTTATGACCGTTTGAGTGTGAAGAGGTCAGAGCTGACAGCTTTGCAGTTCCTTCAATTTCTTGTATTCCTTCCACCTTTGCATGCTTCCTTTCCATTCTCCAAGTCATTCCTGCCCTGTAATCTCTGAAAATACCTAACACACATATCAAGGCATCAAATGGTAATAAGAGAGGATTAAACATAGCAAATTTAAAGCCCAAAGAAGCATGTTTTCAATCATAACACAAAACCAGGAAGGAAAACGTAAAACCATGCGAATCATATGAATAAGTGGGTAAGGACTTGATAAAAACCACTCAAATGAGTACAAGATAAACCATAAAATAGTGGTTTATCAACCTCCCCACACTTAAACATTAGCATATCCTCATGCTAAGCTCAAGAGAAGCTATAAGAGTGAATGGGGAAAGTAAGAAAGTATGAAATGCAACCTATCTATATGAGTGCAACTACATGCAAAATGTTTCTACCTACTTGGTTAAAAGTAAATAAAACTTTCAAGACAAACATAAATCAGATTTCACTAATTCAAATTATACAATAAAAGACAAGTAAACTTGTAAGAAGATAGCTCATGAAAGCAGGGAACATAGAATCAAGCATTGAACCCTCACTGGTAGTGTATATCACTCTAATCTCTCAAGTGTCTAGGGTTAATCACTCTACTCTTCTCTAGTCATGCTTTCTAAACTTTGTTCTTTAACTAACCAATCAACAAGTATTTAATGTACCAATGCAAACATCATGAGGTCTTTTCATGGTTGTAATGGGGCTAAGGTAAGGGTGAGGGTATATATATGGCTAAGTGAGCTATAAATTGAATCTTTGACTAACCTAAGCTCTCACCTATACACACACTCTATATACTTCTAAATTCATGCCAAGCTACCCAAAATTCCCACTTTTGCATTACATACTTATGCATCAACCTTTATTTTAATTTTATCACATATGCATTGATCTTTTTATTAACTTAACCTTGCATTGGGATAATTTTATTCTCTTATTTATTTACTTATTTGAATATTTTTGGATTTTTCTCCTTTTTTTGGATTTTTTTTATATATTAAAACTAAAGAAATAAATATAGCTTATCAGTGCACATGGATTTTTAATTTTTCTAGTTTCACATGAGTAGGTACCCAAATTTCCCTTATTTTGTCATGATACATTCCCTTTGTTAACCCTTGTTCCACAATTCTCCCATACTTAATTAACACACAATTTCTATCTTAAGCTAACCAAAAATTCAATTGGAATATTTAATTATTTTTCCGCTTAAGGCTAGTAATGTGGTAAAATATAGAATAAATAGGGATTAAAATGCTCAAAGTGGCTAACAAAGGTAATTGAAAGGGTAGGCTATTTGGGATAAGTGAGCTAAAATAAGTAATGGCCTCAATCATATGCAAGCATGTAAATACACTAAATAGTGGACATAT
Organism: Arachis hypogaea; assembly: GCF_003086295.3. Taxonomy (NCBI): domain Eukaryota; kingdom Viridiplantae; phylum Streptophyta; class Magnoliopsida; order Fabales; family Fabaceae; genus Arachis; species Arachis hypogaea. Next base: position 55,632,656 of record NC_092055.1, on the reverse strand, counting down.
AGAATGGAACAAAGCAAAGATTGCAATCAAAGGGAAGAAAATACACAAGAATAAAAATTTATGGTTAAATAATGTGACCATATAAATAAGCTCAAAATCTCACAGGTTGTGTGTTCTTAGCTTTTTAAACTATGTTCCAAATACAACTTCAAACAAGTTTTAACAGAAAAAAATTTTTCAATTTAAATTAGTAAAATACTATAAAAATTTCTTGAAAAAGAAAATATTACTTTAACCAAGTAGTAACTAAATGCGTAAAATCAAGAAAACATGTAATCAAATATGCAGATGCAACAATGAACTAATAAAGAAAATAAGACATTGGTGTTGAGAAGAAAATAACTAACCCATGGAAGTTAGTATCGACCTCCCCACACTTAAAGATTGCACCATCCTCAGTGCATGTTAAGATGTGCAAGTGGAAGGGTTGCTTCAACTAATGCTTTTCTCTAAAGATTGTGCTGATGGACTTGTTTGTCTCCCCATTTAGAAGCTTTCCCTTTCTCTTTCTCGATGGCCAGCCTGAAAGTAGAGGAAAAGAAGAAAAGTAACCCAGAAATAAAGATAAAAAATAAATAAAATATGGCTGGGTTAATGCCAAATAATGAGGATCACAATTACATGGTAGCTACAACATGCAATTGAGAAAACAGTGGAAGCAAATGGCATATCAATGTTGCAAAAAATTTGCAACAAAGGGGAAGAGTAGGTAATGAAAGATAGTACAAAGTATTACCCAACAGTGTAAAGCAAGTCACTAAGAACCAAAATAATTCAAGAAAAGATGTAACAGTTGAATAAGAAAATTTAACACCAATGGTAAAATAATAAATTTAGAAAAAAAAAGTATGCACAAGATTAAAATGCAATGGATGAAAGAATGTAAATGTAATGAGGAAATAAAAATGAGAAGGAAGAAGAAAGAAATAAGGGGGAGGGAAAATTAGGATTGGGGAAGAAAAGATAAGATAGTTGGCGCTGATCTGGATAAGCTATGCGGCGCATGTGACGCAGACGCACAAGTGACGTGGTCGCGTGGAGTGTGATGTTTTTCAGGTGACGCGGACATGTGGGTCACGCGGTCGCATGGTCTGATTTGTGCTATTGGCGCGAGTGCAGCCTCGCGTTCTTGCAACTCTGTTTTAAATGCATTTTTCCAAAAATCTAGGTGAGGTGTGCGCGTGGGTGACGTGCACGCGTGAATGGCCTTTCTTTTAAAAATGACGCGGACGCGTGGGGCACGCGTTCGCGTGGTAGGGCTTGTGCTTCTAGCATGGTTCCAGCCCAGCTCCATCATAACTCTCTGCCGTACACCCATTTATGTCGATTTCACAGGGCCACGCATTCGCGTGGGTGACGTGGACGCGTGGGGAGGCTATTTCGCAAACGACGCGAACGCGTCAGTGACGCGGTCACGTGGTCATATTTGTGCCTAAGGCACGCCTCCAGCCACGCTTTCGTGTGACTTTCTGTTCAATTTTATTTTCTTTCCAACGCACCTGTGACACGGCCACGTCAGCGACGCTTACGCGTCATGTGCGTGTGTTTTTTTTTTATACAGGATGCAAAATACAATGATAGTGTGGATGCTATGAATAATTCCAGGTTCAATGAAAATAGAATAAAATAAAACTCAAAAATAAACAAAATGAAATAAAATCAAAATTGAAGAAAAGGAATGATCATACCATGGTGGGTTGTCTCCCACCTAGCACTTTTAGTTAAAGTCCTTAAGTTGGACATTTGGGGAGTTCTTTGTTATGGTGGCTTGTGTTTGAACTCATCTAGGAATTTCCACCAATGTTTGTGATTCCAATGGCCTCCGGGATCCCAAACTAGGCGCAGAAAGCCATCAAGCAAGTTAAAGCAAGTGACAAGACCCCAAGAGTGTTGATTTCTAGACTGAATTTCGGGGTCCCAGACCTTGCTTTTGCACCCGTCTTCTTGTTGACCATCTTTGTTCCATCCGGGTGATAAGCAATCCGGATTCTTACTGAGCCATCCAAACAGCTTCCTAGACCCATACAATTTAATATTCTTCTAACCATGATACTTCAGTTTGGAGCATGCAACCATATTGAACCTTGCATGACAATTCCTACCACTAACCATCTCCCGCTTGCTCTTATAGCCACAAAGAGCTCTAAGCTGACCATCTGTCTCAAGCAAAGCATATTCAAGTGAACTAATTAAGTTTAGAGATGAGAGATTTACCCACTTAAATGAAGGGATGGATGGTAATGGCTTTGGGGAAGAGGTTTCCAACAACTTTGGCAGGGTGATTTCCAGCTCCATTCCCTTGGGCTTTTCTTTGACAACTTCCACCTCCTTGCAAGCTTCTTCAATATCAACATCTTCCTCTTGGTAGCTTTCTTCTAATTCTATTTCTTCTTCGTTGTTCACCAAGGGCATGGAAGGTTGTGCTTCTTCTTCTTTAATTTCCATGTCAAGTCTAATGGGAGAGGATTCAATTGTAGATAAGAATTCATCAATGATTGAATCCATCTCTTGATCAACCTCTTCAAAGTCTTCAACCATGATATGCATTGAAGGTTGTACACCCTTCTCAACATCAATTTCAATCGTCCTTGAAGGAGGCTCTATAACTTGACTTTCCCCGGAGGTTTAGAATCTCCTAAGTCTTCAACCAATTCTTCTTCTTCGATAATTTCAGCTTCCTCCACTTGTTCTAGCACAAAATCATGCTTCTTACTGCTTAGTTGGGTTTCTAGTACCTCCTTCATGCTGCGTTCTTCATTAGGTTGTCCACATGAAGCCATAGGGGTTCCTTGAGTGTCCGAACATCGGCAAGGTAATCGATTTATCGCTTGATTTAATTGGTGAAGTGTGGCATGAAATTTTTCTAATGTTTCCTTGAGTTGTTCCCTTGATTCTTGGGGTGATGGATATGGACATGGTGCATAGGGAAGTGGTGGTTCTTGGGAGTAATTGGGTTGGAATTGGGGTGGATAAGGGTTAGGGTCATATGGAGGTGAATGGTGGTAGTTGGCTTGTGAGTGTAGTGGTTCAAAGCTATGTTGAGGAGGTGGTTTATAGGCGTATGATGGGGCTTGTTGGTAATTACAAGGGGGTCCACCATATCTATCATCTTGGTATGCACCTCGGAATGGCTCTTGACCTTAGCAAACTGGTGGAGGTTAGTTGTCACGGAAGGGTCCACCATAACTGTTGTTTTGACATGCATTGTGGAATTGTCGTGGTACATGGTATCTTGGAGGGTGTTGTTGCCTAAAGGGTTGATCAGATCCTCGTGGCTCCTTCCATCTTTGATTGCTTTAACCTTGATGCATGTTCCTGTTATAGCTTCCATTCCTTTCAACAACATTAGAACCAAACTTAAAGCGATGGGGGTGAGAACTCATAGTAACTAATAAAAATTAAAACAAAAACAAAATAAACAAGCAAAGGAAAATAAAATAAAATAAAATAAATAAGAGAAAAGGTTTGAAAAAGATTTGATTTTAAGATTAGAAAAGATAAGATAAGTTTGGTAAGAGAAGATAAGTTTTTAATTTAAAAGGTTTTGAAATTTAAATTTTTGAATTTGAATTAAATTTTGAATTTTAAATTTTGAAATTTGAATTTTTAAAGTTGAAATTTGAAATTTGAAATTTGAAATTTGGATTTTAAATTTTGAAAATTGAATTTTGAAAAAGTCAACAATATAAGATAAAGATTTGAAAAAGATTTAAATTTTGAAAAGGTATCATTTTTAAAATTTTAAATTTAAATTTTGAATTTTGGAATTTAATTGAAATTTGAAATTTGAATTTGAAATAAGATAAGATAAGATTTTGAAAAAGATATAATTTTTGAAAAAAAGATTTGAATTTTGAAATTCAAAACTAAGATAAGATAAGATAAAAAATTTTAAAATAAAAATCTGAATTTTTTTTCGAAACAAATCAATTTAAAAGCAAATATTTACAATAACCAATAATAAGGCACACGTTTGCAATTCTCCGGCAACGGCGCCATTTTGAAGAACGAAACTCTCGCGGGATCTAGAATTTTCACAAATAAATTTCCGTTGTAAGTATAGCTTCTAGACCGACAAGAATTCCTTTCTTACAAAAGTTTGGTTGTCACAAGTAACAAAACCCAATAAAATTGATAACCGAGTATTTAAATCTCGGGTCGTCTTCTCAAGGAATTGCAGGGAGGTATGATTTATTATTGGTTATGAGTACAAGTGTATTTTTTGGTTTTTGAAATAAGGACCAAGTAATTTAAATGGCAAGAGAAATAAATTAATAATTAGAAAATCTCTTGGCAAGGTGTAAGAACTGGACGTCCTATCCTTGTTATCCTTATCAATTGTAATGAGAATTAGATTTTGCTCCCACCTTGTTAACCTCTAACTATGAAGATAAGTTAAGTGGATGAATCAATTTGACTCCTCAGGTCCTAGTCAGTTCCTAAGAAAAGACTAGAGTTATTGGAATATAAATCAACTAGCAAAGACAACAATCATCAATCACAAGGAGTTTGATAACTCAAGTGTCTCCAATTACTTAACCAAAGCAAAAAGGGAGAAAATCTACTTGAATAAAAATGCCTTCAGATGGGAAGCAACAGTAACATAAATAAAGGAAAGAAATCTTAAATCTGAAATACCTCAAATTATATTAAATGAAAGAAATCAAATCTAACATGAGAATTCATAAATAAAATTGGGAAAATAAAGAAAAGGAATATTGAACCTGGAAATTGAGAGAAGTAGCCTAAACATAATAGAAATTCTAAATCCTAATCCTAAGAGAGAGGAGAGAACCTCTCTCTCTAAAACTACATCTAATCCTAAAATTGTGTATTATTAAAGCTTTTTTTAAATGAATGGATTCTCCCACTTTATAGCCTCTAATCTGTGTTTTCTAGGCCGAAAATTGGGCCAGAAACAGTCCAGAAATCGCTGATTGCAAATTCTATCACGCTGATTTTCGTAGATGCGACGTGTCCGCATGATGCACGCCTTCGCGTCACTTATCCTCAAGGAAACTATGACAAATTATAAATCATTTCGATGCCCCGGATGTTAGCTTTCCAACGCAACTGGAACCGCCTCATTTGGACCTCTGTAGCTCAAGTTATGACTGTTTGAGTGAGAAGAGGTTAGTGTTGACAGCTTTGCAGTTCCTTCAATTTCTTGTATTCCTTCCACTTTTGCATGCTTCCTTTCCATCCTCCAAGCCATTCCTGCCCTGTAAACTCTGAAAACACTTAACACACATATCAAGGCATCAAATGGTAATAAGAGAGGATTAAACATAGCAAATTTAAAGCACAAAGAAGAATGTTTTCATCATAGCACAAAATCAAGAAGGAAAACGTAAAACCATGCGAATCATATGAATAAGTGGGTAAGGACTTGATAAAAACCACTCAAATGAGCACAAGATAAACCATAAAATAGTGGTTTATCACTCTTCCCTCATAGCCCTTTGGTCTTTGGTGCACAAAATCGTGATTGTTCATTCCCCATCAACGGCGCCAAAAACTTAGCACGCACGTTTGCAATCTTAAATTCTTTTTCACAATTTCGATACAACTAACCAACAAGTGCACTGGGTCGTCCAAGTAATAAACCTTAGGTGAGTAAGGGTCGATCCCACGGAGATTGTCGGCTTGAAGCAAGCTATGGTTGCCTCGTAAATCCCAGTCAGGCGGATTCAAATGGGTATGGAGATTTGATAATGAAAATATAATTAAAATATAAAATAAGATAGAAATACTTATATAATTCATTGGTGAGAATTTCAGATAAGCGTATGGAGATGCTTGTTGCTTCTGAATCTCTTCTTTCCTACTGTCTTCATTCAATCATTCATACTCCTTTCCATGGCAAGCTGTATGTTGGGTGTCACCGATGTCAATGGCTACTTCCCTTCCTCTCAGTGAAAATGGTCCTCTACGGTTTCCCGCATGGTTAATCAGCTGTTGGTTCTCGATCGTGTAGGAATAGGATTTACTATCCTTTTGCGTCTGTCACTACGCCCTACAGTCGCGAGTTTGAAGCTCGTCACAGTCATCCCATCCCAGATCCTACTCGGAATACCACAAACAAAGTTTAGACTTTCCGTATCTCAAGAATGCTGCCAATTGATTCTAGCTTATACCATGAAGACTTTGATCTCACAGAATGGAAGGCTCTATTATCAGGAGAGGCAACCATGCGTCGTGGACTAGGAATCCAAGAGATACACACTCTAGCTTGTTTTCATGTAGAATGGAAGTGGTTGTCAATCACGCGTTCATAAGTGAGAATGGTGATGAATGTCACATAATCATCACATTCATCATGTTTCTTTTGTGTGAATGAATATCTTAGAATAAGAATAAGCATGAATTGAATAGAAAAACAATAGTACTTTGCATTAATTCATGAAGAACAGCAGAGCTCCACACCTTAATCTATGGTGTGTAGAAACTCCACTATTGAAAATACATAAGAACAAGGTCTAGGCATGGCCGAATGACCAGCCTCCCCAAATGGCATATGAATTTGAAAGATTGGGAAAAAGACCCAAATTGATCCAAAGATGTAAATACCATAGTAAAAAGTCCTATTTATACTAAAGTAGTTAGTAGGGTTTACAGAGATAAGTAAATGATGTAGAAATCTACTTCCGGGCCCACTTGGTATGTGCTTGGGCTGAGCATTGAAGCTTTCACAGGTAGAGGTCTTCCTTGGAGTTAAACGCCAGTTTGTAACTTGTTTCTGGCGTTTAACGCCAGAATGGGGCAGAAAGCTGGCGTTAAACGCCAGTTTGCGTCGTCTAAACTCGGGTGAAGTATGGACTATTATATATGCTGGAAAGCCCTGGATGTCTACTTTCCAACGCAATTGAGAGCGCGCCAATTGGGTTTCTGTAGCTCCAGAAAATCCACTTCGAGTGCAGGGAGGTCAGAATCCAACAGCATCTGCAGTCCTTCTTCAGCCTCTGAATCAGATTTTTGCTCAAGTCCCTCAATTTCAGCCAGAAATTACCTGAAATCACAGAAAAATACACAAACTCATAGTAAAGTCCAAAAATGTGATTTTTATTTAAAAACTAATAAAAATATACTAAAAACTAACTAAATCATACTAAAAACTATGTAAAAACAATGCCAAAAAGCGTATAAATTATCCGCTCATCACAACACCAAAATTAAATTGTTGCTTGTCCCCAAGCAACTGAAAATCAAATAGGATAAAAAGAAGAGAATATACTATAAACTCCAAAATATCAATGAGACTTAGCTCCAATTAAATGAGTGGGACTAGTAGCTTTTTGCCTCTAAACAGTTTTGGCATCTCACTTTATCCCTTGAAGTTCAGAATGATTGGCATCTATAGGAACTCAGAATTCAGATAGTGTTATTGATTCTCCTAGTTCAGTATGTTGATTCTTGAACACAGCTACTTTATGAGTCTTGGCCGTGGCCCTAAGCACTTTGTTTTCCAGTATTACCACCGGATACATAAATGCCACAGACACATAACTGGGTGAACCTTTTCAGATTGTGACTCAGCTTTGCTAGAGTCCCCAATTAGAGGTGTCCAGGGTTCTTAAGCACACTCTTTTTTTTTTTGCTTTGGACCTCGACTTTAACCGCTCAGTCTCAAGCTTTTGGCTTGACTCCTTCATGCCACAAGCACATGGTTAGAGACAGCTTGGTTTAGCCGCTTAGGCCAGGATTTTATTCCTTTGGGCCCTCCTATCCACTGATGCTCAAAGCCTTGGATCCTTTTTATTACCCTTGCCTTTTGGTTTTAAGGGCTATTAACTTTTTCTGCTTGCCTTTCTTTTTTTCTTTCTCTCTTTCTTTTTTTTTTCTTTTATTTTCGCAAGCCTTGTTATTCACTGCTTTTTCTTGCTTCAAGAATCAATTATATAATTTTTCAGATTATCAAATAACATTTCTCCTTTTTCATTATTCTTCAAGAGCTAACAATTTTAACATTCATAAATAACAAATTCAAAAGACATATGCACTGTTTAAGCATTCATTCAGAAAATAAAAAGTATTGTCACCACATCAAAAATAAGTAAACTAATTTCAAGGATGAATTCGAAATTCATGTACTTCTTGTTCTTTTGTAATTAAAATATTTTTCATTTAAGAAAGGTGATGGATTCATAGGACATTCAAAGCTTTAAGACATAGACACTTAGACACCAGTGATCATGTAATAAAGACATAAACATAAATAAACATAGAGCATATTAAACGAAAAATAGAAAAATAAGAACAAGGAGATTAAGAAACGGGTCCATCTTAGTGAGGGTGGTGTCTTCTTCCTCTTGAAGAACCAAAGGTGTTCTTGAGCTCCTCTATGTCTCTTCCTTGTCTTTGTTGCTCCTCCCTCATAGCTCTTTGATCTTCTCTAATCTCATGGAGAATGATGGAGTACTCTTGGTGTTCCATCCTTAGTTTTCCTATGTTGGAACTTAATTCTCCTAGGGAGGTGTTGATTTGCTCCCAATAGTTCTGTGGAGGAAATTGCATCCCTTGAGGCATCTCAGGGATTTCATGGTGAGGAATTTCCTCATGCTCTTGTTGAGGTCCATGATTTCTTGTTTGCTCCATCCTTTTCTTAGTGATGGGCTTGTCCTCATCAATGAGGATATCTCCCTCTATGTCAATCCCAGCCAAATTGTAGAGGTGGCAAATGAGGTGAGGAAAGGCTAACCTTGCCAAAGTGGAGGACTTGTCAGCCACTTTGTAGAGTTCTTGAGGTATAATCTCATGAACTTCCACTTCCTCTCCAATCATGATACTATGGATCATGATGGCCCGATCCACAGTTACTTCGGATCGGTTGCTAGTAGGAATGATAGAGCGTTGGATGAACTCCAACCATCCTCTAGCTACAGGCTTAAGGTCCGATTTTCTCAATTGAACCGGTTTGCCTCTTGAGTCAACTTTCCATTGAGCTCTTTCCACACATATGTCCATGAGGACTTGGTCTAACCTTTGATTAAAGTTGACCCTTCTAGTGTAGGGGCGTGCGTTTTCTTGCATCATTGGCAAGTTGAACGCCAACCTTACATTTTCTGGACTGAAATCTAAGCATTTTCCTTGAACCATTGTAAGCCAATTCTTTGGGTTTGGGTTCATACTTTGATCATGGTTCCTAGTGATCCATGCGTTTGCATAGAACTCTTGAACCATTAAGATTCCGACTTGTTGAGTAGGATTGGAGAGTACTTCCCATCCTCTTCTTCTAATCTCTTGTCGGATCTCCGGATATTCGCTCTTTCTGAGCTTAAAAGGAACCTCAGGGATTACCTTTTTCTTGGCCACAACTTCATAGAAGTGGTCTTGATGGACCTTTGAGATGAATCTCTCCATCTCCCATGACTCAGAGGTGGAAGCAATTGCCTTCCCTTTCCTCTTTCTTGAGGTTTCTCTAGCCTTAGGTGCCATTAATGGTTATGAAAAAACAAAAAGCAATGCTTTTACCACACCAAACTTAAAAGGTTTGCTCGTCCTCGAGCAAAAGAAGAAAGAAAGTAGTAGAAGAAGAAGAAAATGGAGGAAATAGAGGGAGAATGTGTATTTGGCCAAGGGGGAGAAGTGGTGGATGTAGTGTATGAAAATGGAGTAGTGTTGAGGGGTTTATATAGGGGTGGGAGGAAGGGGTTCGGCCATTAGGGTTGGGTTTGGGAGGGAAAAGAATTTGAATTTTGGAGGTAGGTGGGGTTTATAGGGAAGAGGTATGGAGGTGATTGGTGAAGGGTATTTGGGGAAGAGTGTTATGAAAAAGTATGAAGAGGAGAAAAGAAGAGGTGGGGTAGGTGGGGATCCTGTGGGTCTACAGATCCAGAGGGGTCAAGGACTTAGCATCCCTGCTCCATTTAGGCGTCCAAAACGCCCTTAGAATGCATGTCTGGCATTAAACGCCAGCTTGCTGCTTGTTTCTGGCGTTTAACGCCAGCTTTTCTCCCATTCTTGGTGTTAAACGCCAATTCCATGCTCTGTTCTGGCGTTAAACGCCAGTCTGGTGCTTGTTTCTGGCGTTTAACGCCAGCTTGATGCTTCTTTCTGGCGTTTAAACGCCAGTAAGCTCTTCCTCCAGGGTGAGCTGTTTTTAATGCTTTTTCATTCTGTTTTTGATTTTTCAGTAGTTTTTGTGACTTTACATGATCATCAACCTAAAGAAAACATAAAATAGCAATGGAAAATAAATAGATATAATTAAATAACATTGGGTTGCCTCCCAACAAGCGCTTCTTTAATGTCAATAGCTTGACAGTGAGCTCTCATAGAGCTTCACAGATAATCAGAGCAAGGTTGGGGCCTCTTAACACCAAACTTAGAGTTTGGTTGTGGCCTCTCAACACCAAACTTAGAGTTTGGTTGTGGCCTCCCAACACCAAACTTAGAGTTTGAATGTGGGGGTTTTGTTTGACTCTGTATTGAGAGAAGCTTCTCATGCTTCCTCTCCATAGTTACAGAAGGAGAACCTTGAGTCTTAAATGCAAGGTAGTCCTCATTCAACTGAAGGACTAACTCTCCTCTATCAACATCAATCACAGCTTTTGCTGTGGCTAGGAAGGGTCTGCCAAGGATGATGGATTCATCCCCATCCTTCCCAGTGTCTAGGATTCTGAAATCAGTAGGGATGTAAAGGCCTTCAACCTTCACTAGCACGTTCTCTACTAGTCCATAAGCCTTTTTCATTGAATTGTCTGCCATCTCTAATGATATTCTTGCAGCTTGTAACTCAAAGATTCCCAGTTTCTCCATTACAGAGAGTGGCATTAGGTTTATCCCTGACCCAAGGTCACATAGAGCCTTCTCAAAGGTCATGGTGCCTATGGTATAAGGTATGAAGAACTTTCCGGGATCCAGTTTCTTCTGAGGTAAAGTTTGCTCATTAATGTACTCAGTTCATTGGTGAACAAGGGTTCATCCTCCCAAGTCTCATTACCAAATAAACTGGCATTCAACTTCATGATTGCTCCTAGATAATTAGCAACTTGCTCTTCGGTGATATCTTCATCCTCTTCAGAGGAAGAATATTCATCAGAGCTCATGAATGGCAGAAGAAAGTTCAATGGAATCTCTATGGTCTCTGTATGAGCCTCATATTCCTTTGGTTCCTCAAATGGGAATTCCTTTCTATTCAGAGGACATCCCAAGAGGTCCTCCTTACTGGGATTCACGTCCTCCTCCTCCTCTGGGCATTCGGCCACACCAAGTAAGGTTATGGCCTTGCACTCTCTCTTGGGATTTTCTTCTGTATTGCTTGGGAGAGTACTAGGAGGAGTTTCAGTATTCTTCTTACTCAGCTGACCCACCTGTGCCTCCAAATTTCTAATGGAGGACCTTGTTTCTTTCATGAAACTTAGTGTAGTCTTGGATAGATCAGAGACTATGGTTGCCAGGCCAAAATGGCTCTATTCAGAATTCTCTGTCTGTTGCTGAGAAGATGATGGAGAAGGCTTACTATTGCTAAACCTATTTCTTTCACCATTATTATTAAAGCCTTATTGAGGCTTCTGTTGGTCCTTCCATGAGAAATTTGGATGATTTCTCCATGAAGGATTATAGGTGTTTCCATAGGGTTCTCCCATGTAATTCACCTCTGCCATTGCAGGGTTCTCATGATCATAAGCTTCTTCTTCAGAAGATGCTTCTTTAGTACTGTTGGATGTAGCTTGCAATCCATTCAGACTCTGAGAAATCATATTAACTTGCTGAGTCAATATTTTGTTCTGAGCCAATATGGCATTCAGAGTATCAATTTCAAGAACTCCCTTCTTATGAGGTGTCCCATTGTTCACAGGATTCCTCTCAGAGGTGTACATGAACTGGTTATTTGCAACCATTTCAATAAGTTCCTGAGCTTCTGCAGGGGTTTTCATGTGAAGAAATCCTCCTGCAGAATGGTCCAATGACATTTTTGACAACTCAGACAGACCATCATAGAATATACTTGTGATGCTCCATTCTGGAAGCTTGTCAGTAGGACACCTTTTGATCAGTTGCTTATATTTTTCCAAGCTTCATAGAGGGATTCTCCTTCCTTCTGTCTGAAGGTTTGGATTTCCACTCTAAGCTTGCTCATCTTTTGAGGAGGAAAGAATTTGGCCAAGAAAGCACTGACCAGCTTATCCCAAGAGTTCAGGCTATCCTTAGGTTGTGAATCCAACCATGTTCTAGCTCTGTCTCTTACAGCAAAAGGGAAAAGCATAAGCCTGTAGACCTCGGGATCAACTTCATTGGTCTTGACAGTGTCACAGATTTGCAAGAATTCAGCTAAAAACTGATGAGGATCTTCCATTGAAAGTCCATGAAACTTGCAATTCTGCTGCATTAGAGAAACTAATTGAGGTTTAAGCTCAAAATTGTTTGCTCCAATCGCAGGAAGTGAGATGCTTCTTCCATAGAAGTTAGAAGATGGTGCAATAAAGTCACCAAGCATCTTTCTTGCATCTCCACCATTATTATTATTTTCGGCCATGTCTCCTTCTTTTTCAAAAATATCTATCAGGTTTTCTCTAGAGAGTTGTGCTTTAGCTTCCCTTAGCTTCCTCTTCAGAGTCCTTTCAGGTTCAGGGCAGCTTTAACAAGAATGTTCTTATCCTTGTTCCTGCTCATATGAAAAAAGAAGAAAACAGAAAATACTAGGAATCCTCTATGTCACAGTATAGAGATTCCCTTTTGTGAGTAGAAGAAGAGAAGAATAGAAGGAGGAAAAGAGAAAAACTCGAACACAGAGAAGAATATGGTGTTCGAATTATGAGTAAAAGAGAAGTGTTAGTAGATAAATAAATAAATAGAAGGAAATGAGAGAGGGGGGAGAAAATTTGAATTTAATTTAAACTAAAAGGAAAAATATTTTTGTTTTTATTTTAAAATTTAGTTAGAATTCGAAAATTAAAAAGAAAAATGAAATTAAAATTAAAATTTGAAACAATTAGTTAATTAAAAAGAATTTTGAAAAAGTGGATAGGAGTTTTCGAAAATCAGAGAGAGAAAATTATTTAGGTGGTTTTGAAAAAGATATGATTGAAATAGAAAACTTTTAAAAATAAACCAAAAAGTCAAGTAGTTAATTGAAAAAGATTTGAAAATCAAATTTGAAAAGGTGAGAAGTTAGAAAAGATTTTGAAATTGATTTTGAAAAAGATATGATTGAAAATCATTTTGAAAAAGATTTGAATTGGAAATTAAAAAAAAAGATTTGATTTTGCAAATTGAAATTGATTACTTGACTAACAAGAAACTAAAAGATATGATTCTAAAATTTAAAGATTGAACCTTTCTTAATAGGCAAGTAACAAACTTTAAAATTTTTGAATCAATCACATTAATTGTTAGTAAAGATTTTGAAATTATGAAATGAAATTAAGAAAAAGATTTTGAAAATCATTTTTAAAATTTTTCGAAAATATATAAAAAAATGAGAAAGATTTGATTTTTGAAAAAGTTTTGAAAAGATAGGATTTTTAAATTGAAAATTTGACTTGACTCATAAGAAACAACTAGATTTTTAAAACTTTTGACTAAATCAAACCAAATTTTCGAAAATTATGAGTGAAACAAGGGAAAGATATTTTTTTTATTTTTGAATTTTTAATGAAGAAAGAGAAAAAGAACAAAAAGACTCCAAACATGAAAATTATGAATCAAAACACACAATGCATGCAAGAATACTTTGAATGTCAAGATGAACACCAAGAACACTTTGAATGTCAAGATGAACACCAAGAACTTATTTTTGAAAATTTTTAAGAAAAGAAAAACATGCAAGACACCAAACTTAAAAACTTTTATTCTATAGACACTAATGATTCTAAAATGCATATGAAAAACAAGAAAAGACACCAAACAAGAAAAATTTAGAGATCAAACAAAAGAAATTCATCAAGAATAACTTGAAGATCATGAAGAACAAATGCATGAGTTTTCGAAAATTTTAATGAAAAATTAAAAAGATGCAATTGACACCAAACTTAAAATTTGACACTAGACTCAAGCAAGAAACATCAAATTTTGGTTTTATGATTTTATTAAAAAAAATTTTTGGATTCTTCGAAAATTAATTGGAAAAAGAAAAATAAGGATTTCAAAATTTCTAATGAGAATTCTAGAAATCATGCAATGTTAGTCTAAAACTCCGGTCCAGGAATTAGACATGGCTTACTAGCCAGCCAAGCTTTCAGTGAAAGCTCCGGTCAAGAACACTAGACATGGCCAATGGCTAGCCATGCTTTAGCATACAAATAAGGCATACAACAGCTGATCAGATGGGGGTCCACGGACTCTTGTGCTGATAAGATGAAATCTCGGTCCAAAGGATTAGACGTGGTTTCATAGCTAGCCAGACTTCAACAGATCATCGTGAAACTCTAGAATTCATTCTTAAAAATTCTGAAGCCATAGAATAATTTTTTTTTTTGAAAATTTTTCAAAAGTAAAAAGAATAAAAACAAAAACTTTAAAATTAAAATAAAATTACCTAATCTGAGCAACAAGATGAATCGTCAGTTGTCCAAACTCGAACAATCCCCGGCAACGGCGCCAAAAACTTGGTGCACGAAATCGTGATTGTTCATTCCCCATCAACGGTGCCAAAAACTTAGCACGCACGTTTGCAATCTTAAATTCTTTTTCACAATTTCGATACAACTAACCAGCAAGTGCACTGGGTTGTCCAAGTAATAAACCTTATGTGAGTAAGGGTCGATCCCATGGAGATTGTCGGCTTGAAGCAAGCTATGGTCGCCTTGTAAATCTCAGTCAGGCGGATTCAAATGGTTATGGAGATTTGATAATTAAAATATAATTAAAATATAAAATATGATAGAAATACTTATGTAATTCATTGGTGAGAATTTTAGATAAGCGTATGGAGATGCTTGTTGCTTCTGAATCTCTGCTTTCCTATTGTCTTCATTCAATCATTCATACTCATTTCCATGGCAAGCTGTATGTTGGGTGTCACCGTTGTCAATGGCTACTTCCGTTCCTCTCAGTGAAAACGGTCCTCTACAGTTTCCCGCATGGCTAATCAGCTGTTGGTTCTCGATCGTGTAGGAATAGGATTTACTATCCTTTTGCGTCTGTCACTATGCCCTACAGTCGCGAGTTTGAAGCTCGTCACAGTCATCCCATCCCAGATCCTACTCGGAATACCACAGACAAGGATTAGACTTTCCGGATCTCAAAAATGCTACCAATTGATTCTAGCTTATACCACGAAAACTCTGATCTCATGGAATGGAAGGCTCTGTTGTTAGGAGAGGCAACCATGCGTCGTGGACCAGGAATTCAAGAGATACACACTCTAGCTTGTTTTCATGTAGAACGGAAGTGGTTGTCAATCACACGTTCATAAGTGAGAATGGTGATGAATGTCACATAATCATCACATTCATCATGTTCTTGTGTGCGAATAAATATCTTAGAATAAGAATAAGCATGAATTGAATAGAAAAATAATAGTACTTTGTATTAATTCATGAAGAACAGCAGAGCTCCACACCTTAATCTATGGTGTGTAGAAACTCCACCGTTGAAAATACATAAGAACAAGGTCTAGGCATGGCCGAATGGTAAGCCTCCCCAAATGGCATATGAATTCGAAAGACAGAGAAAAAGACCCAAATTGATCCAAAGATGTAAATACCATAGTAAAAAGTCCTATTTATACTAAACTAGTTACTAGGGTTTATAGAGATAAGTAAATGATGCAGAAATCCACTTCCGGGCCCACTTGGTGTGTGCTTGGGCTGAGCATTGAAGCTTTCACGTGTAGAGGTCTTCCTTGGAGTTAAACGCCAGTTTGCAACTTGTTTCTGGCGTTTAACTCTGCTTTGCAACTTGTTTCTGGCGTTTAACGCCAGAATAGAGCAAAAAGCTGGCGTTAAACGCCAGTTTGCGTCCTCTAACCTTGGGTAAAGTATGAACTATTATATATTTCTGGAAAGCCCTGGATGTCTACTTTCCAACGCAATTAAGAGCGCACCAATTGAGTTTTTGTAGCTCTAGAAAATCCACTTCGAGTGCAGGGAGGTCAGAATCCAACAGCATCTCCAGTCCTTCTTCATCCTCTGAATCAGATTTTTGCTCAAGTCCCTCAATTTCAGCCAGAAATTACCTGAAATCATAGAAAAACACACAAACTCATAGTAAAGTCCAAAAATGTGATTTTTATTTAAAAACTAATAAAAATATACTAAAAACTAACTAAATCATACTAAAAACTATGTAAAAACAATGCCAAAAAGCGTATAAATTATCCGCTCATCAGTCTTCCCTTATGACTCTTTGATCTTCTCTTATTTCATTGAGGGTGATGGAGTGCTCATGATGCTCCACCCTCAATTGCTCTATGTTATTGCTCAGTTCTCCAAGAGAAGTTTGCCATTGATCCCAATAGCTTTGGGGTGGAAAATACATCCCCTGAGGCATCTTAGGGATCTCATACTGAGGCAGCTGCACGTGCTCTTGTGCATGCTTGATAAACCCATATCTTATGATGTATTTTGTGCTTAATTTGAGTGATTTATTCAATCCTTCACCCACTAATTCATGTTAATTGCATGGTATTACTTTCCCTTCCTTATTATGTGATGTATGTGAAAAACATGTTTCCTATGCTTTTAAATTAATTATTTTAATCACCTTTAATTCCATTCGATGCCGTGATTAGTGTGTTGAGTAGTTTTCAGATCTTCTAAGGTAGGAATGACTTAAAGGATGGAAAGAAAACATACAAAAATAGAAGGAAAGCACAAAACGGAGCTTCTGAAGAAACTAGCATCCACGCGATCGCATGGACGACGCGATCACGTGCCAACCGCAAATCAACAGCGATGCAGCCGCATGACTGACGCGACCGCGCGCCTTAAGCAGAACGAATATGACGCGGTTGCATGAGTGACGCCGACCGCGTGACAAGAAAAGCTCCGAATGACGCGACCGCGTGACACACGCGGACGCGTGACAGAGGCCACGCACCAGAAATTGCAGAAAATGCTCCCAGTGAATTCTGAAGCCCTTTTTGGCCCAAATCCAAGTCTAGAAGGCATAGACCAGATGTTATGAAGTGAGGGAATGCATCCATTCAGAGGGAGCTCGCCAATTTTTACTTTCCATGAATTAGATTTACTTTAGAGAGAGATTCTCTCTCTCTCTTTAGGATTAGGATTTAGATTTAGGATTTTTATTCACTTTCAGGATTATCTCTTTTGATCAGGTTCAATATTCCTTTTGTTTATTTTTGCAAGCTACTTTATGAATCCTTTCATGTTACAGATTACTCTTTTATTAATGTTATTTGAGGTATTTCAGTTTAATATTGATTACTCTTATTCATGCTATTGTTACTTTTACTCTCAAGACATTTTTATTCCAAGTAGATTTATTTTTCTCCTTTTGGTCTTGGTTAAGAAATCAGTAACTCAGGAGTTATCCAATTCAACAGCATAATTGATAATTGTTATCTTTGTTAATTGAATTGAACTTCCATAATCCCAATCTTTTCTTAGGAAATAAATAGGATTCGAATATCAAACCAATTAATCCCTTGACCTTCCTTTATCTTAGTAAAGGTTTACAAAGTGGAATTAGGATTCAACCATCGTCATCATTGATAAGGATAGCTAGGATAAGACCTCTAATTTCTCATACCTTGCCAAAAGTGTGTTTTTACAATTATTTATTTATTTTACAGTCATTTACTTATTTTTAATTGCAATTCAAATTACTTGTTCCTCATCTTCAAAACTCCGATTTACAATCTTCATAACCAGTAATAAGAACATACTTTCCTGCAGTTCCTTGAGAAGACGACCCGAGGTTTAAATACTCGGTTATCAATTTTAAAGGGGTTTGTTACTTGTGACAACCAAAACATTTGTATGAAAGGACTTTTGTTGGTTTAGAAACTATACTCTCAACGAGGATTTATCTGCAAATTTCTAGACCACGCAAAAGTTCCTCTCATCAAAATGGCGCCGTTGCCGGGGAACTGCTAACGTGTGCCTTATTATTGGTTATTGTAAATATTTTTCCTTTACTTGTTTATTTATTTATGTTTTTCCTTTTTATTTTTATTTGCTACCATGAATTCTCACCCCCTCGCTTTGAGTTTGGTTCTAATTTTTTTGAAGGAAATAGAAGTTACAGCAGGAATATGCATCAAGGTCAAACCAATCAAGGATGGATGCAGCCAAGAGGATTTAATCAACCCTTTAGGCAACAACACCCTCCAAGATATCATGGGCAACGACCATTTTACAATGCATACCCAGCTGATAGATATGGTGGACAACCTTGTGACTACCAACAAGCCCCACCCCGTGCCTATAGACCGACCTCTCAACATAACCTCGAACCACCACACTCACAAGCTTCTCTTCACCATTCGCCACCGTATGATCCTTTTCTACCCCAGTTCCAATCCAATCACCCCCAAGCACCACTACTTCCCTATGTCTCATATCCAAATCCATCACCCAGAGAATCAGAGGTTCGCCTCAAGGCAACAGTAAATAAGCTTCAAGCAACCATTCGACAACCGGAGCAAGCAGTAATTCAATTAGTTTCTAGACGCGTGAACATTCAAGGACCAACCACAGCCCCATGTGGACAATCTAATGAGGAGTGTAGCATGAAGGAGATATTAGAAACTCCAGTGGACAAGACAGAGCATGAATTCGTATTCGAACAAGTAGAAGAAGCAGTCATTATACAAGAAGAGTTGGTTGAAGATCTAGGAGACGCAAAACCTCCATGGGAATCCAGAGCTGAGGAGAAATCCGTCAAGGACATTATAGTTAATGCTAAGGAGGATAGCGCACAATCCCCAAGGCAAGTCGTTTATGAAAAATCAGATGGAATAATCCAAGAAGCAAATTCTCTTGATGATGATAATCACAAGTCAAGTTCTCTTAGTAGTGACCTTGCATCTGCAAGTGAGTTCTCTGAGATCAACGAATCTTCCCCAAATGAATACGAGGATGATGCAGATGTAGATTTCTCTCAACCTCCAATCTATGACTCAAGTGATGAGGAAGACATAGAAGTCTTTGACCAGGGTGATGATGCATTTGAAGATCCTTGCAAAGAATTGGAGGAATTCACAGAAGATTACCAGGGAGCAGAACTTACAGAACCACCAGAAACACCTTCCCCAAGGCCATTACCACCTAATACAAGCTTCAAGTGGGTACAATCCTTAACCTTTAACTTTACTTTTTCACTTGAATATGGTTTGCTTGAAACAGATGGCCAACTTAGAGCTCTCTGTGGCTTTAAAAGTAAGAGTGAAATGGCTCGTGCTCAGAGCTGGTGCACAAGGTTCAATAAGGTTCCACGCTTCAACTCGAAGTGCACGGATTGGCATCAAAATCAATCGAATGGATCTCGGAAAACGTTTGGTTACCATGGTGAGAATTTACTTTTTAAACCGCCCAGATGGGAACATGGAGATCAAGACGGAGGCGGATTTAAAAACAAGGCTTGGGATCCTGGAATCTACTCTGACATTCGTCACCCCGGGAGCCTAAAAATATATTTGAAGCTGCTCAGAAGCTTTACATGCCTAGTTTGGGACCCCGGAGGCTGTTGGCATTCCAAGCACTGGTGGAGATTTCTGGATGAATTTAAACACAAGCCACCATAACAAGAAGTCCCTCCAATGTCCAACTTAAGGACTTTAACTAAAAGTGCTAGGTGGGAGACAACCCACCATGGTATGATCGTTCCTTTTGCAATTTTAATTTCATTTAGTCTTGTTTGTTTTTGAGTTTTATTTTATTATTAAACCTGGAATCATGCATAGCATTCACATTAAGCATTGCATTCTGCATTCTGCATAAAAAAAAAAAGTGTGCGCGATGCGACCGCATTATCCATGAGATCGCGTCAATGGCGAACTACACTTCCCACGCGACCGCGTCATCCACGCAACCGCGTGACCTGGGGATCGGCGTAAACATCCAACATCCAGAAAGTTGGGCTGGAATCGTGCGGCCATTGTGCGTCTAGCACAAAATGGCCCACGCGATTGCATGCCCCATGCAATCGCGTCACTTGCACACAATCAATCCCACGCGACCGCGTGAGCAACGCGACCGCATCGCATGGATTGCACGAACACCCCCAAAGAGACAGAGAGTTGCGCTGAAACGACGCTGGATTCGAGCGTTTAGCACAAATTCCAGCGACGCGATCGCCTGCCCCATGCGATTGCGTCATTTACTTTTTTGCCCTCCGCGCGATCGCGTCATCCACGCGATCGCGTCAACCACCCTTTTTGCTCCAGCCATGCGACCGCGTGGATTCAAAAATATAACCCCCCAGTCACACGAAACCCCATCAGTCATGACACTCCCCCCAACTCTTCTTCTCCCTCTCTTCTCCCCCAACCCTCAACCCCCACCACCTAGACGCCGCTGACCACCCAGACGCCGCCGCCACCCAACCACCTCCCTCCTTCCCCCTTCTTTCTTCCTCCTTCTTCTTTTCCCCTCCCCCTACGCCACTGTTCCCCCTCCGCGCCACCACCCACCGCCGCCAACCGTCCCAACCGCAACCCCCTTCCACCAGCAACACCACCTCTCTTTTCCCCTCCCTTCCCCTACCCCCATCACCCTCTCTTCCCCCTGCCTGAACAGCCGTGCCGCCGTGCCCACCACCGCCAGCCGCCGTGCCCACCACCAGATGCCATCATCATCACCACCCCCAGCCACCTTTCTACCTTTCCTCATTATTTGGCCTTCCAGGTTCTGCAACACGCAATCCCTTTTATCCATTCGTAGTTATTCTTATTTTTCCGTATATGTTCATGTTTAGACTAGCTAGATATGCATGTTGTAGTGGATTTTAGGTTGTTAGGTAGCCTAGGATGTGGTTAGTGGATTTAGGTCTGTTTATTTGCACTGTTCTTGTTTCTGTTTTATCAAATTTGCGAATCTGCTGCTGTTGTGATCTTGTTCATATGCTGTATTTCTTGTATATTGTTGCTCCTTACACTGAATTTTCATGCTCATATTCATTATATGTAACTGCAGCTTGATTTTTTTTAATTCATATGAACTGTTTGATTGCTGTTTATTTTCCAGGAAAATCCAATTTTAGCCGGAATGCTGCCCAAATTTTTTATAAATCTTTTTGACTTTCTTTCATGTTTTGATTTTGGAATCTTGAACTCTGTTTTCCTCTGCTTTAACCAAACCATTCATGAATGCCAGGGCATGCATTCTTATCCTCTTTGTTTTCTTGGTTCCTAAACTGCAATTTTGATGTTTGATTCCTCTTTTTTCTTTCTTTATCTCTATTTGAATCATCACCAAACTGTTTTACTTGTTTGAATATGAGTTACCTATAGCTTCTACCTGTGATTACTTGTTACTTGGACTATTTTCATTATGCCTCTTACTTTAACCCATTTTTCACTAACTCACTAATTTTAACTCTAACCAACCTAACCTTTTCAAAACTTCTTTTATTGCTTTTCTTTCACTTTCTTTTAACATTCTAACCAAGGCATGATGTTAATTTTTCTATTTACCTTGTATTCAATTACATTTTGGATTGTGATTTCTTCTTTTCAGACTTTTCACTCATATACAATCCTAAATGCACATTTTACATAACTCATATTCATTATCCTATTGCTCCTTTGCCACTTTGTGTTTTCTTTGATTATTTGCCTATTTGCTTTCCTATTTTTATTATATCCTGGTTTTCTATTTTTCAGGATGTCAGATTCCCAGAGAAAGGAAAAAGACAAGGCCACTACTGGCAAAAGGAAAAGAGGCAAAGCCTCCGTGTCTATCATCGACCTCATGCATGATGCCTCCTTGCGGGAAAAAGCCCTTAGCCCGCAGGAGAAGGCCGACCAGCTACTTCCCGCCACTGACCCAATAAAGTTTGCCAACCGATACTGTGAGCTGAAGTATCCGGTGTTTGCAAACTTCAAGAACCTATACCTGGAGCGGACTTTGAAGATCCCAGAAGAACTCCAGCAAAACACCTCTGATCAGATCAAACAAAGAGGCTGGTTCTTTCTGGAGAGACCTCTGACTGAGGTTAATGCATCTTGGTTAGGGAATTCTACTGCAACTACTTCAAAACTTCCCTAGATGCAGTGAACCTCAGAGGGAAGCAGATTCTGGTTACTGAGGAGGCGATAGAAGAGGTTCTGAAACTTCTGCCTAAGACTGATCAGACAGATGGCTATCAGAAAGCTGAGGAGGATATGCGCTATATGCGATTTGACTAGGACGCAGTAAAGGCGAGGATCGCCCTTGACCCGAAAGTTCCTTGGATCATGGATCAGAACACCACCATGCCCAAAGGATCAAGCGGATTTACCTGAACGATGAGGCTCGGCTATGGCATCAGATATTCAGCAACTACATTATACCGAGTACTCACGAGACTGAGATACCAGCCGCTATGATCACCCTCCTATGGTGTGTGATGGAGGGTAAGGACCTATACCTGCCACGCTTTATCCAGCACTACAAGGCCAGAGTCCACGTCCGCGGCACTCTTCCCTTTCCGTATCTGGTTACACAGCTGGGTCGTCGAGCTGACGTGCCATGGGAGGATGCTGATGAGAGGCCACCTGCTGTAGAGTGCAAGAAGCTTATCCCGCACAGCAGGAACTTCCTGGCCTTGGGCTACAGACCTCCATTCCTGACTGCCACTGCTGATGATACGGCTACACCATT
Organism: Arachis hypogaea; assembly: GCF_003086295.3. Classification (NCBI taxonomy): domain Eukaryota; kingdom Viridiplantae; phylum Streptophyta; class Magnoliopsida; order Fabales; family Fabaceae; genus Arachis; species Arachis hypogaea. Next base: position 55,609,947 of record NC_092055.1, on the reverse strand, counting down.
TGCCGGTCCCTCTTCCTCTACTGCTGCACCACCTACCCCTGCCACCACCACTGCACCTCCACCTGCCACAGAGCCTATCTATCATCTGGTGCACCGCTTGTTTCGACGACTTGACCAGATGGAGCGTCGCAACAAGCGACGCTATGAGCACCTAAAGCTGATGATACGATCCGGCGACATCCCCTCCGAGCCTGACACACCTTCCGAGGCGTCTGAGGAGGAGGCAGATGCGCCCGAGGCAGAGACCCATTCCCAGGCCGACACCGAGCAGGCGGCACCACAGGCAGAGGTCCCACATCAGATCTAGGCTGCAGATCCTGAGATCTCCATTCAAACAGCCCCTTCACTACAGCAGCCAGACCCCCGGCCAGCCACCACAGAGACACCAGCTACCATCCCTTCCAGTGATGACACCCCTTCACACCCTGCTTGAGTGAGAATCAGGGACGATGCTTCATTTTAAGTGTGGGGAGGTCGCCATCTTTGGCGTATTATCTTGGTGAACCACTACAGACTCTTTTTCTTTTATTTTGGATATTTTTTTGTATTTTTCTCTTTATTTTTATTTTTATTTTCTGAGTATTATACATTGCTACTTTTATGTATTTTTACTCTACTTCTGCATCTTGCATTTTTAGTTCATATTTTAGCCACTTAGTTGCAATTCTAACTTATTAATTATAGAAATTGTGGATTGATTAGTACAGTTTACCCTTTTTAGCATAAGATAACTCAGAATAGATTGAAAAGAAAAAGGAAGTAAACTAGAGACTTTAACAGAATCAAAACAACACACACCTTGTATATATAGCATTACATGTTAGTTAACAACACTTCATCAAGGAGAAACACTAGAACTATAAAGCCATTCAATATAAGTTTTACATTGAGAATAATGAGAATTTTTAACTAAACCTGCATGACATACATAAGTGATAAATGATTTTTGAGCTAGAGAACACATAGCCTGTGAGTTTTGAGCTTAATTGTATGGTTACATTTAAACCATAATTTTATTCCTGTGTGTTCTGCCCTTCTTTTATATTCTGATTTTCTTTGCTTTGCTTTAATCTATATGTCCAATTATAGAATATAGAATATAGAATATAGAATATAGATACATACCAAAAGAATGATTGAGGCCATTATTTGATTTTAGCTCACTTATCCCAAAAATAACCTACCTTTCACATCACCCTTGTTAGCCCCCTTAGCCTTTAAATCCCCTTTTATCCTATTAGCCACACTACTAGCCTTAAGCAAAAAATAAAATAAAATCCCAAGTTGAATCCTTGGTTAGCTTAAGATAGAAAATTATGAATAGTTTAAATGTGGGAACCCTATTGGGAACATGGATGATAAAAACAAAAGGTAGAAGAGTTGAAAAGAATAAAATAACTCAAACTAAGAAATTTTTGGGAAGCATGCTCATGAAAATCAAAGTGATTAAATTACCATGTGCATTAAAAAAATTCAGTATTTAATAAAAGGGATACAAAAGAATTCCCCAAATGCAAAAATAAAAGCAATGCACATGGAATAAGAACAAAAGTTGAAACATGAGCATGTAACATCCAAAAGTGGGAAAATATGGAAAATAGGTAAAGAAGTTTTGTTTTACTAAGTATGTATGTTAGGTGAGATCTTAGTCTAATTAAGGATTCACTTATTAGCTCACTTAGCCTTATACATATATCCTTACCTTTACCTAGGCCCCATTACAACCTTAATTAAAGACCTCATGATTTTTGGTATGACGTATTCTATAATTGTTGATTTAGATGAAGAACAAATTATAGAAAGGAAGAATAAAAAGAGGAATAGAGTGATTGACCAATAAACACTGAGAGATAAACACAAATCCAGTGAGGGTTCAATATCTCATTAACATTTATCTCTGTTTGAATTATCTAATTGTCTTGAGATTCATAAAATGATTTTTCTCCCATCTATATTGTAAAAGTGCTTATTGATTATCTAAGGCTTGGCTACATATATGACTCCTTGAGAATGTGAATTAATTTGACTACCTGTAAGCTTTATATATGAGTGAATAAATTAGAATTGCATGTTGCATTTAGTAGTTGCATTTAGATTACATTGCATTGCATGACATCCCATCACTTTAACCTTATCCTTGATTTAGCATGACATCTATTGTTTAATGAGTTGATAACCATATTTGATGTATTTGTGCTTTGGTGATTTTCATCTTCACCCTTATTCTTAATTGATGTTTACTTCCTTCCTTATTATTATGTATATGAAAAATGTTCCTATGCTTTTAATTAATTATTTTATCACCTTAATTCCATTCGATGCCGTGATTAGTGTGTTGAGTAGTTTCAATCTCTATAGGATGATTAAAGTAAAGAAACAACAAAATGAGGAAAGCAAAACAGAGATCTGAAAAATGGCAATCACACGCACGCATGGACGAGCGATCCATGCCAAGCCAATCAACACGACCGCCGCATGATACGCACGCGGCTTAAGCAAACGAATAGACGCGGGGCATATGACCGACCGATGACAAGAAAATCCGAATATGACGTGTACCCACCGGAGCGTACAAGGCCACGCACCAGAAAGTAGAAAACCTCCCAGCACTTCAAGCCCTTTTTGCCCAAATCCAATCCAGACATAACCAATTATGAAGTGAGAATGCATCCATTAGAGGGACTCGCAAATTTTACTTCCAGAATTAGATTAGTTAGAGAGAGATCTCTCTTTCTCTTTAGATTGGATTTAGATTAGATTTTTATTCACTTTCAGGATTATCTCTTTTGATCAGTTCAATATTCTTTATTTACTTTTGCAAGCTACTTTATGAATCCTTTCATGTTACAGATACTCTTTTATTAATGTTATTGAGGTATTTCAGTTTAATATTGATACTCTTATTCATGCTATTGTACTTTTACTCTGAAAACATTTTTATCCAAGAATTTTTTTTCTCCCTTCTGGTCTTGGTTAAGAAATCAGTAACTCAGGAGTTATCCAATTCAACAGCATAATTGATATTTTATTTTGTTAATTGAATT